>NC_086195.1:48031816-48631816 GCF_035770615.1 Melospiza melodia melodia | reverse complement strand
TGGGGACATATGGCTGAGAGTGGCCGGCTGGCCCCTGAATATCCACGATACACAGCATGGTTCCCAGATCCAAGGTGGCACCAGTGCCAAGTTGGGCTGGTTTGATAGTCCCAAGTGTCTCCTGCAATCTGCCATCCAGAAGCGGGGCAGCTTACTTTTTTTTGCCAGAGAAATAGGCCTAGGATTTTGTCTGGGGGCCTGTGGCTAGGAGTGGCCGGCTGGCTCCTAAGAATCCACGATACGCAGGATGTTTCCCAGACCCAAGGTGGCACCAGTGCCAAGTCGGGCTGGTTTGATAGTACCAAGTGGCTCCTGCAAACTCCATCAAAAAGTTGGCAGGCGTGTTTTGTTTTCCGGGGAACAGCGCCGTTGATTTTGTTTGGGGGCCTGTGGCTGGGAGTGGCCGGCTGGCTCCTTAGAATCCACGATACGCAGGATGGTTCCCAGACCCAAGGTGGCACCAGTGCCAAGTCGGGCTGGTTTGATTACACCAAGTGGCTCCTGCAATCTGCCATCCAGAAGTGAGGCAGCTAAGTTTTGTTTGCCAGAAAAAAGGGCCGTGGTTTTTGTTGGGGGCCTGTGGCTGGGAGTGGCCGGCTGGCTCCTTAGAATCCACCATACGCAGGATGGTTCCCAGACCCAAGGTGGCACCAGTGCCAAGTCGGGCTGGTTTGATAGTACCAAGTGGCTCCTGCAATCTGCCATCCAGAAGCGGTGCAGTTGAGTTTTGTTTGCCATAGAAAAGGGCCGTGGGTTGTGTTTGGGGGCATATGGCTGGGAGTGGCCGGCTGTCTCATTAAAAAGATCGATACGCAGGATGGTTCCCAGACCCAAGGTGGCACCAGTGCCAAGTCGGGCTGTTTTTATAGTACCAAGTGCGTCCTGCAATTTGCCATCCAGAAGAGGGGCAGTGGAGTTTTGTTTGCCAGAGAATAGCGCCGTTGTTTGTGTTTGGGGGCTTGTGGCTGGGAGTGGCCGACTGGCGCCTTAGAATCTGTGTTACGCAGCATGGTTCCCAGACCAGAGGTGGCACCAGTGCCAAGTTGGGCTGGTTTGATAGTACCAAGTGGCTCCTGCAATCTGCCATCCAGAAGCGGGGCAGCTTACTTTTGTTTGCCAGGGAAACGGGCCGAGGTTTGTGACTGGGGACCTATGGCTGGGAGTGACCGGCTGGCTCCTGAAAAGCTACGATAGGCAGGATGGTGACCAGACCCATGGTGGCACCAGTGCCAAGTTGGGCTGGTTTGATAGTACCAAGTGGCTCCTGCAATCTGCCATCAAAAAGTTGTCAGGCGAGTTTTGTTTTCCAGGGAAAAGCGCCGTTGTTTGTATTTGGGGGCCTGTGGCTGGGAGTGGCCGGCTGGCTCCTTTGAACCCACAATACGCAGGATGGTTCCCAGACCGGAGGTGGCACCAGTGCCAAGTCGGGCTGGTTTGATACTACCAAGTGCGTCCTGCAATCTGCCATCCAGAAGCGGGGCAGCTTAATTTTGTTTGCCAGGGAAACGGGCCGTGGGTTTTGTTTGGGGGCCTATGGCTGAGAGTGGCCGGCTGGCTCCTGAAAATCCACGCTAGGCAGCATGGTTCCCAGATGCAAGGTGGCACCAGTGCCAAGTCGGGCTGGTTTGATGGTGCAAAGTGGCTCCTGCAATCTGCCATCCAGAAGCGGGGCAGCTGATTTTTGTTTGCCAGAGAAAAATTCCGTGGATTGTTTTTGGGGGCATATTGCTGGGAGTGGCCGGCTGGCTCCTTAAAATGCTCGATACGCATGATGGTTCCCAGGTCCAAGGTGTCACCACTACCAAGTCGGCCTGCGGTTTTAGTATCAAGTTCATCCTGCAATTTGCCATCCAGAAGAGGGGCAGTTGAGTTTTGTTTGCCAGAGAAACGGGCCGAGGTTTCTGTTTGGGGACATATGGCTGAGAGTGGCCGGCTGGCCCCTGAATATCCACGATACACAGCATGGTTCCCAGATCCAAGGTGGCACCAGTGCCAAGTTGGGCTGGTTTGATAGTACCAAGTGTCTCCTGCAATCTGCCATCCAGAAGCGGGGCAGCTTACTTTTGTTTGCCAGAGAAATAGGCCTAGGTTTTTGTCTGGGGGCCTGTGGCTAGGAGTGGCCGGCTGGCTCCTAAGAATCCACGATACGCAGGATGTTTCCCAGACCCAAGGTGGCACCAGTGCCAAGTCGGGCTGGTTTGATAGTACCAAGTGGCTCCTGCAAACTCCATCAAAAAGTTGGCAGGCGTGTTTTGTTTTCCAGGGAACAGCGCCGTTGATTTTGTTTGGGGGCCTGTGGCTGGGAGTGGCCGGCTGGCTCCTTAGAATCCACGATACGCAGGATGGTTCCCAGACCCAAGGTGGCACCAGTGCCAAGTCGGGCTGGTTTGATTACACCAAGTGGCTCCTGCAATCTGCCATCCAGAAGTGAGGCAGCTAAGTTTTGTTTGCCAGAAAAAAGGGCCGTGGTTTTTGTTGGGGGCCTGTGGCTGGGAGTGGCCGGCTGGCTCCTTAGAATCCACCATACGCAGGATGGTTCCCAGACCCAAGGTGGCACCAGTGCCAAGTCGGGCTGGTTTGATAGTCCCAAGTGGCTCCTGCAAACTGCCATCCAGAAGCGGGGCAGCTGAGTTTTGTTTGCCAGGGAAATGGGCTGTTGTTTGTGTTTGGGGGCCTGTGGCTGGGAGTGTTCGGCTGGTTCCTGAATATGTACGATACGCAGGATTGTTCCCAGACCCAAGGTGGCACCAGTGCCAAGTCGGGCTGGTTTGATGGTGCAAAGTGGCTCCTGCAATCTGCCATCCAGACGCGGGGCAGCGGATTTTTGTTTCCATGAGAAATGGTCCGTGGTTTGTTTTTGGGGGTATATGGCTGGGCCTGGCCGGCTGGCTCCTTAAAAAGCTCGATATGCAGGATGGTTCCCTGACACAAGGTGGCACCAGTGCCACGTCGGGCGGTTTTCGTAGTACAAAGTGCGTCCTAAAATTTGCCATCCAGAAGAGGGGCAGTTGAGTTTTGTTTGCCAGAGAAAAGGTCCGTGGTTTGTTTTTGGGGGCATATGGCTGAGAGTGGCTGGCTGGCCCCTGAAAATCCACGATACACAGGATGGTTCCCAGATCCAAGGTGGCACCTGTGCCAAGTCGGGCTGATTTGATAGTACTAAGTAGCTCCTGCAATCTGCCATCCAGAAGCGGGACAGCTTACTTTTGTTTGCCAGGGAAACGGGCCGAGGTTTGTGTTTGGGGGCCTATGGCTGAGAGTGACCGGCTGGCTCCTGAAAAGCTACAATAGGCAGGATGGTGACCAGACCCATGGTGGCACCAGTGCCAAGTTGGGCTGGTTTGATAGTACCAAGTGGTTCCTGCAATCTGCCATCCAGAAGCAGGGCAGCTGAGTTTTGTTTGCCAGAGAAAAGGGCCTTGGTTTGTGTTTGGGGGCATATGGCTGGGTGTGGCCAGCTGGCTCCTTAAAATGCACGATATGCAACATGGCTCCCAGACCCAAGGTGGCACCAGTGCCAAGTTGGGCTGGTTTGATAGTACCAAGTGGCTCCTGCAATCTTCCATGATCACGTGGAGAAATACTTTCTGGTTTCAGCCTCATGCTCTTTCTTCTCTCCCTCAACTTCTCTATCACCTCTCATCTGGTTCACATGCGCTGTCTTCAAGGTCCACAGGCTACTTTTCACAGAATCTTCTGGCCTGATGAAGTAAGAATGATGAATAGAACAGAGCTGGGATCTATTTTCCAGTTTGGATAAAATGCATTCTGCACACAAATCCAAGGAGAACGTGCTGCCCCAATGCCCAGAAAATCTTTCACTCCTGCTAGTGTTCTACGTCAACCGCAACTTAGTCTGAAAGAAAAGCTTTTTCTCTGAGAGCATCTGAGAGGTTTGCATGAAGCACTGATATCTGACATATGCAATTTTGAATAGGAGAGGAAAAAGAAAATGGCAAGGAGTTTTTAATTTTAGTGGTTTCAATTTTAATTTCCGTGCACTTTTTCAAAACTTGTCAGCTCAAATGCCCATCAACATCTTTTAGTCATCTGTAAGTCAGTATTCATATAAAATGTGCTTCAAATCCAAAGAATTTCAAATTTGCACTCCAAGCTTCTATGCCTAGATTTATGATTTCCTACACATATTAGATGAAAGGAAGGCCTTTTTTACTGTGGGAGTGCTGGAACACTGGAACAGGTTGCCCAGAGAAGTTGTGGGTGTCCCATCCCTGAAAGTATTCAAGGTCACCTTGGACGGGGCTTGGAGCAGCAACAAAGGAGAAGCTTGATGGTAGAGAAACAAAGTCGGACTATAGAAGAAACTCGGATTGAAGTATAGGATCAAGTTTTCTCTCAGCTCTTGGGGTAAATTCAAAGTTGTACAAAATGACATTTATCTGTGCTATTCACTACTGTAACAGAAAGTTTCATGAAAACTGTACAGAAGATAGTAAATTTTAAAAGAGATAAGAATTACAGCATAAAATCCATGGGATAGGTTACAACATGAGACACTCTCTAAGAGAAAATCTCTTTGTTTCAGCACTTCATCGGGGTAAGATTTCATGAAGTGCCAAAGAAGGCGGCAAAATATCATTCGGGACATTATTTACTGGAATTCAGCCTGGCCATTAGTAGGAACTGCCTTTGAACATATCATGTAGATATACCACACACGCTTTCCCTTCACTGAAAAATTACTGTTTACAACAAATAAGCAATTGACGATCAAAATTGATTGAAAGCATCTTAAACATGTCAAGTATTTCATTGTAGATGATCTGTGATCCAAATGCTTCTTCCACCTTCGAGAGGGACAGAAGAATTCTTCCATATCATGATGGTTTAAAATTGTATCAACCAATGTTTTCTGCTGAAAAGATATCATCTATTTTTTTCTATTTTTGGAAGAAAATATTCCTAGACATACAACAGGTGAGAACTAAGTAATTTTAAAGAAACAAATGAAATGAAAATATTCTGTAAATAGAATGAAATGAAAAGCTGTGTTTTAAATAGGAGCTAAATATTAAACAGAATTTTTGTACCAGGCATTTGAATTACTGCACCAGCTCTTTTGCCCATCAAGAGAGGCATTTAGCATTTCAGTCTTTTCCAAGGTGTTCATGATCTGCTATGCTGATCTCTGTGTGTGCCTAGGTGTGTGTGGAGGGGGGGGCATATGAAGGGGAGTGTGTATGTTTGCTTTACAATTGTTGTGGCAGATTCATGCCTCAGCTCCACATTTTGTTTTAAAAAGGTCACACCGAGTGGATATGAAGTTTACTATCAACAAGAGATCGATTCCCAAATCATCCATTTGACTCTCCCTTATAAATCATGTGCTTTGTTGCATATTTTATCAAATATACTTTCAAGCCAGATGGAGGAAGGAGGATGTGGGAATCCCTCCACCATCTTGCAACTTTTATGTAAGTAGGTTTTCAAGAAAATCATCATTTCTCTTTTAAATATGTCTGGAACAGGCATGATGGTAGTGTCAACCTGTTGGAGTTTTTGTTGCTGGAAGAAGTTGTACAAAAGGATTGGTTTTTACATTGACCAGTTACTGAATCAAGCGCAGGAATACATTGGAAATTTAGCTGGGGGTTCCTTTTCCCAGCAGACTACTTCTAGAACGAGCTTGTACACTGAAGCTGACTCTTTTGCTCTCTTTTTGTTTCTTTCCTATTTTCTTGGCTTCTTTGCCACTATCTAGACAATTTTGGAACTTTGTTCCCAACTAAAATGGTTTCAATAGTCTGATTGTGATCATACATTTTTACAAGGAATTTTTAAAATCTTTCCTCGAGTCCAGAAAGTCAAGGACTTAGATCTTTTTCTTCCCTTATCAATATTGCCATGAAATTGATAAATAAAGACCAACTCTTTATTTTTGTTTTTAACCCACGTAGATAATTCCCATCCATTAATCCATTTTGTGGACCAATAGCTGCCATTCTGATGGAAGCTGTCACTTCTTAACAATAGGCATTCTGTGACTATGTTGACTGCACTTTGGGTGAAGATCCTAACTGGTCTTAGATATACATAGGGAGAAATTTGCTCAGCCAGTGTCAGTCTTAAGCATGCGTATCAGAAGATCTTTCTAGAGCTGGGAATTTTCCCATGAAAGGGATTCAGTTAGGGAAGAGACACTTGTGCCAGAGTTTTACATTCTTCTTGAACACTGCTTAAGGAACTTAGATGCCATGTCCATTTGGATCTCTGTCTGCACAGAACTTTGTCATGCCAGCGCTTTGAAATGCATCTTGAAGAGAATTCACTAGCACAGAATGAAAGAGAGTGGAAGGGGTTGGTGGGGCTAACCAGGCCCAACCCCCCTGCCTAAACCAGGATACCTAGAGCCTCTTGCCCAGGATTCTATCTGGGTGTACTTTTAATGTCTTCAAAGATCCAGGCTCCACAATCTTTCTGGGCAGTCTGTGCCGTGGTTCAGTCACCCTGACAGTAAAGAAACATTTACTGATGTTCAAAGGCAATCTCCTGTATTTCAGTGTGTGCCCACTGCCTCTTGTCTTTTCCCTCAGCATCACTGAAAAGACACTGATTCCCTCCCCTTTGCACTATTGCTTCCATATGTATGTGTGATGCCATGTAGAGGTATGTCAAAAACCTCCCTGAAGCCCAGGCAGATAATATTCCCTTCATCTACCAGTCAAGTTGATTCATCAGAGGAGTTTAAAGTGATGTTCAGCATGAAATTCCCCTGAAAAATCATGCTAACTACATTATTTGGTCATCTGTCATGTGCCTGGCAAGGATTTCCAGGAAGAGCTGCTTCATCAACTTCCTGGGGATAAAAAAGAGGCTGGCTGGTTTGTACTATGGCGAGTCCTCTTAATTGCCTTTTTTGAAGATGGGTGTCATTTGCTAACATCCACTCTTTAGCTCCTCTTCTCATCTACACCTCGGCAAAAAGCTTTTCCACTATGTCTGGCTAGGAAAAACTGTGCCAGCACAGAAAACATCTCCCATCGTGTTCTAGAAGTTGCACGGATGTCTGCCAAGTGTTTGGCAGGAAGAAAAGAAAAGTTGTCCAAAACAGCTTCCAATCGAATGTTCCTGTGATTGGAAAAGTCAGGAGAGTGCAAAGGTACTGTTTTCTATCAGTTGGCAAGGTGCGCACACAATCCCAGTGTTGTACAGCTTGCTTCTTCACCTTCCCGAAGCTGCCGCTCTCGCCGGCTGCCGGAGCCCAAGAAGCGGCTTCTTCGCGCAAAGACGATTGTGCCGCTCACAGTGCTCTCCTTAGCGCGGCTTCTGCCGAAAGACGCCCGGCAGCGGCTCTTACCTCCGGAGAGCATCCTACCTTCGTCTTTAGCTCCTCTTCTCATCTACACCTCGGCAAAAAGCTTTTCCACTATGTCTGGCTAGGAAAAACTGTGCCAGCACAGAAAACATCTCCCATCGTGTTCTAGAAGTTGCACGGATGTCTGCCAAGTGTTTGGCAGGAAGAAAAGAAAAGTTGTCCAAAACAGCTTCCAATCGAATGTTCCTGTGATTGGAAAAGTCAGGAGAGTGCAAAGGTACTGTTTTCTATCAGTTGGCAAGGTGCGCACACAATCCCAGTGTTGTACAGCTTGCTTCTTCACCTTCCCGAAGCTGCCGCTCTCGCCGGCTGCCGGAGCCCAAGAAGCGGCTTCTTCGCGCAAAGACGATTGTGCCGCTCACAGTGCTCTCCTTAGCGCGGCTTCTGCTGAAAGACGCCCGGCAGCGGCTCTTACCTCCGGAGAGCATCCTACCTTCGTCTTTCGCGTCTTTTGTAGTCTACATCTTAGCAAAAAGCTTTTCCACTATGTCTGGCTAGGAAAAACTGTGCCAGCACAGAAAACATCTCCCATCGTGTTCTAGAAGTTGCACGGATGTCTGCCAAGTGTTTGGCAGGAAGAAAAGAAAAGTTGTCCAAAACAGCTTCCAATCGAATGTTCCTGTGATTGGAAAAGTCAGGAGAGTGCAAAGGTACTGTTTTCTATCAGTTGGCAAGGTGCGCACACAATCCCAGTGTTGTACAGCTTGCTTCTTCACCTTCCCGAAGCTGCCGCTCTCGCCGGCTCCCGGAACCGAAGAAGCGGCTTCTTCGCGCAAAGACGATTGTGCCGCTCACAGTGCTCTCCTTAGCGCGGCTTCTGCCGAAAGACGCCCGGCAGCGGCTCTTACCTCCGGAGAGCATCCTACCTTCGTCTTTCGCGTCTTTTGTAGTCTACATCTTAGCAAAACGCTTTTCCACTATGTCTGGCTAGGAAAAACTGTGCCAGCACAGAAAACATCTCCCATCGTGTTCTAGAAGTTGCACGGATGTCTGCCAAGTGTTTGGCAGGAAGAAAAGAAAAGTTGTCCAAAACAGCTTCCAATCGAATGTTCCTGTGATTGGAAAAGTCAGGAGAGTGCAAAGGTACTGTTTTCTATCAGTTGGCAAGGTGCGCACACAATCCCAGTGTTGTACAGCTTGCTTCTTCACCTTCCCGAAGCTGCCGCTCTCGCCGGCTGCCGGAGCCCAAGAAGCGGCTTCTTCGCGCAAAGACGATTGTGCCGCTCACAGTGCTCTCCTTAGCGCGGCTCCTGCCGAAAGACGCCCGGCAGCGGCTCTTACCTCCGGAGAGCATCCTACCTTCGTCTTTCGCGTCTTTTGTAGTCTACATCTTAGCAAAACGCTTTTCCACTAGGTCTGGCTAGGAAAAACTGTGCCAGCACAGAAAACATCTCCCATCGTGTTCTAGAAGTTGCACGGATGTCTGCCAAGTGTTTGGCAGGAAGAAAAGAAAAGTTGTCCAAAACAGCTTCCAATCGAATGTTCCTGTGATTGGAAAAGTCAGGAGAGTGCAAAGGTACTGTTTTCTATCAGTTGGCAAGGTGCGCACACAATCCCAGTGTTGTACAGCTTGCTTCTTCACCTTCCCGAAGCTGCCGCTCTCGCCGGCTGCCGGAGCCCAAGAAGCGGCTTCTTCGCGCAAAGACGATTGTGCCGCTCACAGTGCTCTCCTTAGCGCGGCTTCTGCCGAAAGACGCCCGGCAGCGGCTCTTACCTCCGGAGAGCATCCTACCTTCGTCTTTCGCGTCTTTTGTAGTCTACATCTTAGCAAAACGCTTTTCCACTATGTCTGGCTAGGAAAAACTGTGCCAGCACAGAAAACATCTCCCATCGTGTTCTAGAAGTTGCACGGATGTCTGCCAAGTGTTTGGCAGGAAGAAAAGAAAAGTTGTCCAAAACAGCTTCCAATCGAATGTTCCTGTGATTGGAAAAGTCAGGAGAGTGCAAAGGTACTGTTTTCTATCAGTTGGCAAGGTGCGCACACAATCCCAGTGTTGTACAGCTTGCTTCTTCACCTTCCCGAAGCTGCCGCTCTCGCCGGCTGCCGGAGCCCAGGAAGCGGCTTCTTCGCGCAAAGACGATTGTGCCGCTCACAGTGCTCTCCTTAGCGCGGCTTCTGCCGAAAGACGCCCGGCAGCGGCTCTTACCTCCTGAGAGTGGCAGCTTCGGGAAGGTGAAGAAGCAAGCTGTACAACACTGGGATTGTGTGCGCACCTTGCCAACTGATAGAAAACAGTACCTTTGCACTCTCCTGACTTTTCCAATCACAGGAACATTCGATTGGAAGCTGTTTTGGACAACTTTTCTTTTCTTCCTGCCAAACACTTGGCAGACATCCGTGCAACTTCTAGAACACGATGGGAGATGTTTTCTGTGCTGGCACAGTTTTTCCTAGCCAGACATAGTGGAAAAGCGTTTTGCTAAGATGTAGACTACAAAAGACGCGAAAGACGAAGGTAGGATGCTCTCCGGAGGTAAGAGCCGCTGCCGGGCGTCTTTCGGCAGAAGCCGCGCTAAGGAGAGCACTGTGAGCGGCACAATCGTCTTTGCGCGAAGAAGCCGCTTCTTGGGCTCCGGCAGCCGGCGAGAGCGGCAGCTTCGGGAAGGTGAAGAAGCAAGCTGTACAACACTGGGATTGTGTGCGCACCTTGCCAACTGATAGAAAACAGTACCTTTGCACTCTCCTGACTTTTCCAATCACAGGAACATTCGATTGGAAGCTGTTTTGGACAACTTTTCTTTTCTTCCTGCCAAACACTTGGCAGACATCCGTGCAACTTCTAGAACACGATGGGAGATGTTTTCTTTGCTGGCACAGTTTTTCCTAGCCAGACATAGTGGAAAAGCGTTTTGCTAAGATGTAGACTACAAAAGACGCGAAAGACGAAGGTAGGATGCTCTCCGGAGGTAAGAGCCGCTGCCGGGCGTCTTTCGGCAGAAGCCGCGCTAAGGAGAGCACTGTGAGCGGCACAATCGTCTTTGCGCGAAGAAGCCGCTTCTTGGGCTCCGGCAGCCGGCGAGAGCGGCAGCTTCGGGAAGGTGAAGAAGCAAGCTGTACAACACTGGGATTGTGTGCGCACCTTGCCAACTGATAGAAAACAGTACCTTTGCACTCTCCTGACTTTTCCAATCACAGGAACATTCGATTGGAAGCTGTTTTGAACAACTTTTCTTTTTTTCCTGCCAAACACTTGGCAGACATCCGTGCAACTTCTAGAACACGATGGGAGATGTTTTCTGTGCTGGCACAGTTTTTCCTAGCCAGACATAGTGGAAAAGCGTTTTGCTAAGATGTAGACTACAAAAGACGCGAAAGACGAAGGTAGGATGCTCTCCGGAGGTAAGAGCCGCTGCCGGGCGTCTTTCGGCAGAAGCCGCGCTAAGGAGAGCCCTGTGAGCGGCACAATCGTCTTTGCGCGAAGAAGCCGCTTCTTGGGCTCCGGCAGCCGGCGAGAGCGGCAGCTTCGGGAAGGTGAAGAAGCAAGCTGTACAACACTGGGATTGTGTGCGCACCTTGCCAACTGATAGAAAACAGTACCTTTGCACTCTCCTGACTTTTCCAATCACAGGAACATTCGATTGGAAGCTGTTTTGGACAACTTTTCTTTTCTTCCTGCCAAACACTTGGCAGACATCCGTGCAACTTCTAGAACACGATGGGAGATGTTTTCTGTGCTGGCACAGTTTTTCCTAGCCAGACATAGTGGAAAAGCTTTTTGCCGAGGTGTAGACTACATAAGACGCGAAAGACGAAGGTAGGATGCTCTCCGGAGGTAAGAGCCGCTGCCGGGCGTCTTTCGGCAGAAGCCGCGCTAAGGAGAGCACTGTGAGCGGCACAATCGTCTTTGCGCGAAGAAGCCGCTTCTTGGGCTCCGGCAGCCGGCGAGAGCGGCAGCTTCGGGAAGGTGAAGAAGCAAGCTGTACAACACTGGGATTGTGTGCGCACCTTGCCAACTGATAGAAAACAGTACCTTTGCACTCTCCTGACTTTTCCAATCACAGGAACATTCGATTGGAAGCTGTTTTGGACAACTTTTCTTTTCTTCCTGCCAAACACTTGGCAGACATCCGTGCAACTTCTAGAACACGATGGGAGATGTTTTCTGTGCTGGCACAGTTTTTCCTAGCCAGACATAGTGGAAAAGCGTTTTGCTAAGATGTAGACTACAAAAGACGCGAAAGACGAAGGTAGGATGCTCTCCGGAGGTAAGAGCCGCTGCCGGGCGTCTTTCGGCAGAAGCCGCGCTAAGGAGAGCACTGTGAGCGGCACAATCGTCTTTGCGCGAAGAAGCCGCTTCTTGGGCTCCGGCAGCCGGCGAGAGCGGCAGCTTCGGGAAGGTGAAGAAGCAAGCTGTACAACACTGGGATTGTGTGCGCACCTTGCCAACTGATAGAAAACAGTACCTTTGCACTCTCCTGACTTTTCCAATCACAGGAACATTCGATTGGAAGCTGTTTTGGACAACTTTTCTTTTCTTCCTGCCAAACACTTGGCAGACATCCGTGCAACTTCTAGAACACGATGGGAGATGTTTTCTGTGCTGGCACAGTTTTTCCTAGCCAGACATAGTGGAAAAGCGTTTTGCTAAGATGTAGACTACAAAAGACGCGAAAGACGAAGGTAGGATGCTCTCCGGAGGTAAGAGCCGCTGCCGGGCGTCTTTCGGCAGAAGCCGCGCTAAGGAGAGCACTGTGAGCGGCACAATCGTCTTTGCGCGAAGAAGCCGCTTCTTGGGCTCCGGCAGCCGGCGAGAGCGGCAGCTTCGGGAAGGTGAAGAAGCAAGCTGTACAACACTGGGATTGTGTGCGCACCTTGCCAACTGATAGAAAACAGTACCTTTGCACTCTCCTGACTTTTCCAATCACAGGAACATTCGATTGGAAGCTGTTTTGGACAACTTTTCTTTTCTTCCTGCCAAACACTTGGCAGACATCCGTGCAACTTCTAGAACACGATGGGAGATGTTTTCTGTGCTGGCACAGTTTTTCCTAGCCAGACATAGTGGAAAAGCGTTTTGCTAAGATGTAGACTACAAAAGACGCGAAAGACGAAGGTAGGATGCTCTCCGGAGGTAAGAGCCGCTGCCGGGCGTCTTTCGGCAGAAGCCGCGCTAAGGAGAGCCCTGTGAGCGGCACAATCGTCTTTGCGCGAAGAAGCCGCTTCTTGGGCTCCGGCAGCCGGCGAGAGCGGCAGCTTCGGGAAGGTGAAGAAGCAAGCTGTACAACACTGGGATTGTGTGCGCACCTTGCCAACTGATAGAAAACAGTACCTTTGCACTCTCCTGACTTTTCCAATCACAGGAACATTCGATTGGAAGCTGTTTTGGACAACTTTTCTTTTCTTCCTGCCAAACACTTGGCAGACATCCGTGCAACTTCTAGAACACGATGGGAGATGTTTTCTGTGCTGGCACAGTTTTTCCTAGCCAGACATAGTGGAAAAGCTTTTTGCCGAGGTGTAGACTACATAAGACGCGAAAGACGAAGGTAGGATGCTCTCCGGAGGTAAGAGCCGCTGCCGGGCGTCTTTCGGCAGAAGCCGCGCTAAGGAGAGCACTGTGAGCGGCACAATCGTCTTTGCGCGAAGAAGCCGCTTCTTGGGCTCCGGCAGCCGGCGAGAGCGGCAGCTTCGGGAAGGTGAAGAAGCAAGCTGTACAACACTGGGATTGTGTGCGCACCTTGCCAACTGATAGAAAACAGTACCTTTGCACTCTCCTGACTTTTCCAATCACAGGAACATTCGATTGGAAGCTGTTTTGGACAACTTTTCTTTTCTTCCTGCCAAACACTTGGCAGACATCCGTGCAACTTCTAGAACACGATGGGAGATGTTTTCTGTGCTGGCACAGTTTTTCCTAGCCAGACATAGTGGAAAAGCGTTTTGCTAAGATGTAGACTACAAAAGACGCGAAAGACGAAGGTAGGATGCTCTCCGGAGGTAAGAGCCGCTGCCGGGCGTCTTTCGGCAGAAGCCGCGCTAAGGAGAGCACTGTGAGCGGCACAATCGTCTTTGCGCGAAGAAGCCGCTTCTTGGGCTCCGGCAGCCGGCGAGAGCGGCAGCTTCGGGAAGGTGAAGAAGCAAGCTGTACAACACTGGGATTGTGTGCGCACCTTGCCAACTGATAGAAAACAGTACCTTTGCACTCTCCTGACTTTTCCAATCACAGGAACATTCGATTGGAAGCTGTTTTGGACAACTTTTCTTTTCTTCCTGCCAAACACTTGGCAGACATCCGTGCAACTTCTAGAACACGATGGGAGATGTTTTCTGTGCTGGCACAGTTTTTCCTAGCCAGACATAGTGGAAAAGCGTTTTGCTAAGATGTAGACTACAAAAGACGCGAAAGACGAAGGTAGGATGCTCTCCGGAGGTAAGAGCCGCTGCCGGGCGTCTTTCGGCAGAAGCCGCGCTAAGGAGAGCACTGTGAGCGGCACAATCGTCTTTGCGCGAAGAAGCCGCTTCTTGGGCTCCGGCAGCCGGCGAGAGCGGCAGCTTCGGGAAGGTGAAGAAGCAAGCTGTACAACACTGGGATTGTGTGCGCACCTTGCCAACTGATAGAAAACAGTACCTTTGCACTCTCCTGACTTTTCCAATCACAGGAACATTCGATTGGAAGCTGTTTTGGACAACTTTTCTTTTCTTCCTGCCAAACACTTGGCAGACATCCGTGCAACTTCTAGAACACGATGGGAGATGTTTTCTGTGCTGGCACAGTTTTTCCTAGCCAGACATAGTGGAAAAGCTTTTTGCCGAGGTGTAGATGAGAAGAGGAGCTAAAGACGAAGGTAGGATGCTCTCCGGAGGTAAGAGCCGCTGCCGGGCGTCTTTCGGCAGAAGCCGCGCTAAGGAGAGCACTGTGAGCGGCACAATCGTCTTTGCGCGAAGAAGCCGCTTCTTGGGCTCCGGCAGCCGGCGAGAGCGGCAGCTTCGGGAAGGTGAAGAAGCAAGCTGTACAACACTGGGATTGTGTGCGCACCTTGCCAACTGATAGAAAACAGTACCTTTGCACTCTCCTGACTTTTCCAATCACAGGAACATTCGATTGGAAGCTGTTTTGGACAACTTTTCTTTTCTTCCTGCCAAACACTTGGCAGACATCCGTGCAACTTCTAGAACACGATGGGAGATGTTTTCTGTGCTGGCACAGTTTTTCCTAGCCAGACATAGTGGAAAAGCTTTTTGCCGAGGTGTAGATGAGAAGAGGAGCTAAAGAGTGGATGTTAGCAAATGACACCCATCTTCAAAAAAGGCAATTAAGAGGACTCGCCATAGTACAAACCAGCCAGCCTCTTTTTTATCCCCAGGAAGTTGATGAAGCAGCTCTTCCTGGAAATCCTTGCCAGGCACATGACAGATGACCAAATAATGTAGTTAGCATGATTTTTCAGGGGAATTTCATGCTGAACATCACTTTAAACTCCTCTGATGAATCAACTTGACTGGTAGATGAAGGGAATATTATCTGCCTGGGCTTCAGGGAGGTTTTTGACATACCTCTACATGGCATCACACATACATATGGAAGCAATAGTGCAAAGGGGAGGGAATCAGTGTCTTTTCAGTGATGCTGAGGGAAAAGACAAGAGGCAGTGGGCACACACTGAAATACAGGAGATTGCCTTTGAACATCAGTAAATGTTTCTTTACTGTCAGGGTGACTGAACCACGGCACAGACTGCCCAGAAAGATTGTGGAGCCTGGATCTTTGAAGACATTAAAAGTACACCCAGATAGAATCCTGGGCAAGAGGCTCTAGGTATCCTGGTTTAGGCAGGGGGGTTGGGCCTGGTTAGCCCCACCAACCCCTTCCACTCTCTTTCATTCTGTGCTAGTGAATTCTCTTCAAGATGCATTTCAAAGCGCTGGCATGACAAAGTTCTGTGCAGACAGAGATCCAAATGGACATGGCATCTAAGTTCCTTAAGCAGTGTTCAAGAAGAATGTAAAACTCTGGCACAAGTGTCTCTTCCCTAACTGAATCCCTTTCATGGGAAAATTCCCAGCTCTAGAAAGATCTTCTGATACGCATGCTTAAGACTGACACTGGCTGAGCAAATTTCTCCCTATGTATATCTAAGACCAGTTAGGATCTTCACCCAAAGTGCAGTCAACATAGTCACAGAATGCCTATTGTTAAGAAGTGACAGCTTCCATCAGAATGGCAGCTATTGGTCCACAAAATGGATTAATGGATGGGAATTATCTACGTGGGTTAAAAACAAAAATAAAGAGTTGGTCTTTATTTATCAATTTCATGGCAATATTGATAAGGGAAGAAAAAGATCTAAGTCCTTGACTTTCTGGACTCGAGGAAAGATTTTAAAAATTCCTTGTAAAAATGTATGATCACAATCAGACTATTGAAACCATTTTAGTTGGGAACAAAGTTCCAAAATTGTCTAGATAGTGGCAAAGAAGCCAAGAAAATAGGAAAGAAACAAAAAGAGAGCAAAAGAGTCAGCTTCAGTGTACAAGCTCGTTCTAGAAGTAGTCTGCTGGGAAAAGGAACCCCCAGCTAAATTTCCAATGTATTCCTGCGCTTGATTCAGTAACTGGTCAATGTAAAAACCAATCCTTTTGTACAACTTCTTCCAGCAACAAAAACTCCAACAGGTTGACACTACCATCATGCCTGTTCCAGACATATTTAAAAGAGAAATGATGATTTTCTTGAAAACCTACTTACATAAAAGTTGCAAGATGGTGGAGGGATTCCCACATCCTCCTTCCTCCATCTGGCTTGAAAGTATATTTGATAAAATATGCAACAAAGCACATGATTTATAAGGGAGAGTCAAATGGATGATTTGGGAATCGATCTCTTGTTGATAGTAAACTTCATATCCACTCGGTGTGACCTTTTTAAAACAAAATGTGGAGCTGAGGCATGAATCTGCCACAACAATTGTAAAGCAAACATACACACTCCCCTTCATATGCCCCCCCCTCCACACACACCTAGGCACACACAGAGATCAGCATAGCAGATCATGAACACCTTGGAAAAGACTGAAATGCTAAATGCCTCTCTTGATGGGCAAAAGAGCTGGTGCAGTAATTCAAATGCCTGGTACAAAAATTCTGTTTAATATTTAGCTCCTATTTAAAACACAGCTTTTCATTTCATTCTATTTACAGAATATTTTCATTTCATTTGTTTCTTTAAAATTACTTAGTTCTCACCTGTTGTATGTCTAGGAATATTTTCTTCCAAAAATAGAAAAAAATAGATGATATCTTTTCAGCAGAAAACATTGGTTGATACAATTTTAAACCATCATGATATGGAAGAATTCTTCTGTCCCTCTCGAAGGTGGAAGAAGCATTTGGATCACAGATCATCTACAATGAAATACTTGACATGTTTAAGATGCTTTCAATCAATTTTGATCGTCAATTGCTTATTTGTTGTAAACAGTAATTTTTCAGTGAAGGGAAAGCGTGTGTGGTATATCTACATGATATGTTCAAAGGCAGTTCCTACTAATGGCCAGGCTGAATTCCAGTAAATAATGTCCCGAATGATATTTTGCCGCCTTCTTTGGCACTTCATGAAATCTTACCCCGATGAAGTGCTGAAACACAGAGATTTTCTCTTAGAGAGTGTCTCATGTTGTAACCTATCCCATGGATTTTATGCTGTAATTCTTATCTCTTTTAAAATTTACTATCTTCTGTACAGTTTTCATGAAACTTTCTGTTACAGTAGTGAATAGCACAGATAAATGTCATTTTGTACAACTTTGAATTTACCCCAAGAGCTGAGAGAAAACTTGATCCTATACTTCAATCCGAGTTTCTTCTATAGTCCAACTTTGTTTCTCTACCATCAAGCTTCTCCTTTGTTGCTGCTCCAAGCCCCGTCCAAGGTGACCTTGAATACTTTCAGGGATGGGACACCCACAACTTCTCTGGGCAACCTGTTCCAGTGTTCCAGCACTCCCACAGTAAAAAAGGCCTTCCTTTCATCTAATATGTGTAGGAAATCATAAATCTAGGCATAGAAGCTTGGAGTGCAAATTTGAAATTCTTTGGATTTGAAGCACATTTTATATGAATACTGACTTACAGATGACTAAAAGATGTTGATGGGCATTTGAGCTGACAAGTTTTGAAAAAGTGCACGGAAATTAAAATTGAAACCACTAAAATTAAAAACTCCTTGCCATTTTCTTTTTCCTCTCCTATTCAAAATTGCATATGTCAGATATCAGTGCTTCATGCAAACCTCTCAGATGCTCTCAGAGAAAAAGCTTTTCTTTCAGACTAAGTTGCGGTTGACGTAGAACACTAGCAGGAGTGAAAGATTTTCTGGGCATCGGGGCAGCCCGTTCTCCTTGGATTTGTGTGCAGAATGCATTTTATCCAAACTGGAAAATAGATCCCAGCTCTGTTCTATTCATCATTCTTACTTCATCAGGCCAGAAGATTCTGTGAAAAGTAGCCTGTGGACCTTGAAGACAGCGCATGTGAACCAGATGAGAGGTGATAGAGAAGTTGAGGGAGAGAAGAAAGAGCATGAGGCTGAAACCAGAAAGTATTTCTCCACGTGATCATGGAAGATTGCAGGAGCCACTTGGTACTATCAAACCAGCCCAACTTGGCACTGGTGCCACCTTGGGTCTGGGAGCCATGTTGCATATCGTGCATTTTAAGGAGCCAGCTGGCCACACCCAGCCATATGCCCCCAAACACAAACCAAGGCCCTTTTCTCTGGCAAACAAAACTCAGCTGCCCTGCTTCTGGATGGCAGATTGCAGGAACCACTTGGTACTATCAAACCAGCCCAATTTGGCACTGGTGCCACCATGGGTCTGGTCACCATCCTGCCTATTGTAGCTTTTCAGGAGCCAGCCGGTCACTCTCAGCCATAGGCCCCCAAACACAAACCTCGGCCCGTTTCCCTGGCAAACAAAAGTAAGCTGCCCCGCTTCTGGATGGCAGATTGCAGGAGCCACTTTGCACCATCAAACCAGCCCGACTTGGCACTGGTGCCACCTTGGGTCTGGGAACAATCCTGCGTATCGTACATATTCAGGAACCAGCCGAACACTCCCAGCCACAGGCCCCCAAACACAAACAACGGCCCATTTCCCTGGCAAACAAAACTCAGCTGCCCCGCTTCTGGATGGCAGTTTGCAGGAGCCACTTGGGACTATCAAACCAGCCCGACTTGGCACTGGTGCCACCTTGGGTCTGGGAACCATCCTGCGTATGGTGGATTCTAAGGAGCCAGCCGGCCACTCCCAGCCACAGGCCCCCAACAAAAACCACGGCCCTTTTTTCTGGCAAACAAAACTTAGCTGCCTCACTTCTGGATGGCAGATTGCAGGAGCCACTTGGTGTAATCAAACCAGCCCGACTTGGCACTGGTGCCACCTTGGGTCTGGGAACCATCCTGCGTATCGTGGATTCTAAGGAGCCAGCCGGCCACTCCCAGCCACAGGCCCCCAAACAAAATCAACGGCGCTGTTCCCTGGAAAACAAAACACGCTTGCCAACTTTTTGATGGAGTTTGCAGGAGCCACTTGGTACTATCAAACCAGCCCGACTTGGCACTGGTGCCACCTTGGGTCTGGGAAACATCCTGCGTATCGTGGATTCTTAGGAGCCAGCCGGCCACTCCTAGCCACAGGCCCCCAGACAAAAACCTAGGCCTATTTCTCTGGCAAACAAAAGTAAGCTGCCCCGCTTCTGGATGGCAGATTGCAGGAGACACTTGGTACTATCAAACCAGCCCAACTTGGCACTGGTGCCACCTTGGATCTGGGAACCATGCTGTGTATCGTGGATATTCAGGGGCCAGCCGGCCACTCTCAGCCATATGTCCCCAAACAGAAACCTCGGCCCGTTTCTCTGGCAAACAAAACTCAACTGCCCCTCTTCTGGATGGCAAATTGCAGGATGAACTTGATACTAAAACCGCAGGCCGACTTGGTAGTGGTGACACCTTGGACCTGGGAACCATCATGCGTATCGAGCATTTTAAGGAGCCAGCCGGCCACTCCCAGCAATATGCCCCCAAAAACAATCCACGGAATTTTTCTCTGGCAAACAAAAATCAGCTGCCCCGCTCCTGGATGGCAGATTGCAGGAGCCACTTTGCACCATCAAACCAGCCCGACTTGGCACTGGTGCCACCTTGCATCTGGGAACCATGCTGCCTAGCGTGGATTTTCAGGAGCCAGCCGGCCACTCTCAGCCATAGGCCCCCAGACAAAACCCACGGCCCGTTTCCCTGGCAAACAAAATTAAGCTGCCCCGCTTCTGGATGGCAGATTGCAGGACGCACTTGGTAGTATCAAACCAGCCCGACTTGGCACTGGTGCCACCTTGGGTCTGGGAACCATCCTGCGTATGGTGGGTTCAAAGGAGCCAGCCGGCCACTCCCAGCCACAGGCCCCCAAATACAAACAACGGCGCTTTTCCCTGGAAAACAAAACTCGCCTGACAACTTTTTGATGGCAGATTGCAGGAGCCACTTGGTACTATCAAACCAGCCCAACTTGGCACTGGTGCCACCATGGGTCTGGTCACCATCCTGCCTATCGTAGCTTTTCAGGAGCCAGCCGGTCACTCCCAGCCATAGGTCCCCAGTCACAAACCTCGGCCCGTTTCCCTGGCAAACAAAAGTAAGCTGCCCCGCTTCTGGATGGCAGATTGCAGGAGCCACTTGGTACTATCAAACCAGCCCAACTTGGCACTGGTGCCACCTCTGGTCTGGGAACCATGCTGCGTAACACAGATTCTACGGCGCCAGTCGGCCACTCCCAGCCACAAGCCCCCAAACACAAACAACGGCGCTATTCTCTGGCAAACAAAACTCCACTGCCCCTCTTCTGGATGGCAAATTGCAGGACGCACTTGGTACTATAAAAACAGCCCGACTTGGCACTGGTGCCACCTTGGGTCTGGGAACCATCCTGCGTATTGATCTTTTTAATGAGACAGCCGGCCACTCCCAGCCATATGCCCCCAAACACAACCCACGGCCCTTTTCTCTGGCAAACAAAACTCAACTGCACCGCTTCTGGATGGCAGATTGCAGGAGCCACTTGGTACTATGAAACCAGCCCTACTTGGCACTGGTGCCACCTTGGGTCTGGGAACCATGCTGCCTAGCGTGGATTTTAAGGAGCCAGCCGGCTACTCCCAGCCACAGGCCCCCAACAAAAACCACGGCCCTTTTTTCTGGCAAACAAAACTTAGCTGCCTCACTTCTGGATGGCAGATTGCAGGAGCCACTTGGTGTAATCAAACCAGCCCGACTTGGCACTGGTGCCACCTTGGGTCTGGGAACCATCCTGCGTATCGTGGATTCTAAGGAGCCAGCCGGCCACTCCCAGCCACAGGTCCCCAAACAAAATCAACGGCGCTGTTCCCTGGAAAACAAAACACGTCTGCCAACATTTTGATGGAGTTTGCAGGAGCCACTTGGTACTATCAAACCAGCCCGACTTGGCACTGGTGCCACCTTGGGTCTGGGAAACATCCTGCGTATCGTGGATTCTAAGGAGCCAGCCGGCCACTCCTAGCCACAGGCCCCCAGACAAAAACCTAGGCCTATTTCTCTGGCAAACAAAAGTAAGCTGCCCCGCTTCTGGATGGCAGATTGCAGGAGACACTTGGGACTATCAAACCAGCCCAACTTGGCACTGGTGCCACCTTGGATCTGGGAACCATGCTGTGTATCGTGGATATTCAGGGGCCACCCGGCCACTCTCAGCCATATGTCCCCAAACAGAAACCTCGGCCCGTTTCTCTGGCAAACAAAACTCAACTGCCCCTCTTCTGGATGGCAAATTGCAGGATGAACTTGATACTAAAACCGCAGGCCGACTTGGTAGTGGTGACACCTTGGGCCTGGGAACCATCATGCGTATCGAGCATTTTAAGGAGCCAGCCGGCCACTCCCAGCAATATGCCCCCAAAAACAATCCACGGAATTTTTCTCTGGCAAACAAAAATCAGCTGCCCCGCTTCTGGATGGCAGATTGCAGGAGCCACTTTGCACCATCAAACCAGCCCGACTTGGCACTGGTGCCACCTTGCATCTGGGAACCATGCTGCCTAGCGTGGATTTTCAGGAGCCAGCCGGCCACTCTCAGCCATAGGCCCCCATACAAAACCCACGGCCCGTTTCCCTGGCAAACAAAATTAAGCTGCCCCGCTTCTGGATGGCAGATTGCAGGACGCACTTGGTAGTATCAAACCAGCCCGACTTGGCACTGGTGCCACCTTGGGTCTGGGAACCATCCTGCGCATCATGGATTTTCAGGAGCCAGCCGTCCACTGCCAGCCACAGGCCCCGAAACACAAACAACAGCCTTTTTCTCTGGCAAACAAAATTCAGCTGCCCCGCTTCTGGATGGCAGATTGCAGGAACCACTTGTTACTAACAAACCAGCCCGACTTGGCACTGGTGCCACCTTGGGTCTGGGAACCATCCTGCGTATCGTGGATTCTAAGGAGCCAGCTGGCCACTCCAGCCACAGGCGCCCAAAACACACACAACGGTGCTTTTCCCTGGAAAACAAAACTCGCCTGCCAAACATTTGATGGCAGATTGCAGGAGCCACTTGGTACTATCAAACCAGCCCAACTTGGCACTGGTGCCACCATGGGTCTGGTCACCATCCTGCCTATCGTAGCTTTTCAGGTGCCAGCCAGCCACCCCCAGCCAGAGCCCCCTAGATAAATATTTCGGCCCGTTTCCCTGGCAAACAAAAGTAATCTACCCCGCTTCTGGATGGCAGATTGCAGGAGCCACTTTGCACCATCAAACCAGCCAAACTTGGCACTGGTGCCACCTCTGGTCTGGGAACCATCCTGCGTATCGTGGGTTCTAAGGAGCCAGCTGGCCACTCCCAGCCACAGGCCCCCAAACACAAACAACGGCGCTTTTCCCTGGAAAACAAAACTCGCCTGCCAACTTTTTGATGGCAGATTGCCGGAGCCACTTGGTACTATCAAACCAGCCCAACTTGGCACTGGTGCCACCATGGGTCTGGTCACCATCCTGCCTATCGTAGCTTTTCAGGAGCCAGCCGGTCATACCCAGCCATAGGCCCCCAGACACAAACCTCGGCCCGTTTCCCTGGCAAACAAAAGTAAGCTGCCCCGCTTCTGCATGGCAGATTGCAGGAGCTATTTAGTACTATCAAACCAGCCCGACTTGGCACTGGTGACACCTCTGGTCTGGGAACCATCCTGCCTATCGTGGATTTTCAGGGGCCAGCCGGCCACTCTCAGCCATATGCCCCCAAAAACAAACCACGGCCCTTTTCTCTGGTAAACAAAACTCAACTGCCCCTCTTCTGGATGGCAAATTTTAGGACGCACTTTGTACTACGAAAACCGCCCGACGTGGCACTGGTGCCACCTTGTGTCAGGGAACCATCCTGCATATCGAGCTTTTTAAGGAGCCAGCCGGCCACGCCCAGCCATATACCCCCAAAAACAAACCACGGACCATTTCTCATGGAAACAAAAATCCGCTGCCCCGCGTCTGGATGGCAGATTGCAGGAGCCACTTTGCACCATCAAACCAGCCCGACTTGGCACTGGTGCCACCTTGGGTCTGGGAACAATCCTGCATATCGTGGATTCTAAGGAGCCAGCCGGCCACTCCCAGCCACAGGCCCCCAAACACAAACAACGGCGCTTTTCCCTGGAAAACAAAACTCGCCTGCCAACATTTTGATGGCAGATTGCAGGAGCCACTTGCTACTATCAAATCATCCCAACTTGGCACTGGTGCCACTATGGTTCTGGGAACCATCCTGCCTATTGTAGCTTTTCAGGAGCCAGCCGGTCACTCCCAGCCATAGGCCCCCAGACACAAACCTCGGACCGTTTCCCTGGCAAACAAAATTAAGCTGCCCCGATTCTGGATGGCAGATTGCAGGAGCCACTTGGTAGTGTCAAACCAGCCCGACTTGGCACTGGTGCCACCTTGGGTCTGGGAACCATCCTGCGTATCGTGGATTCTAAGCAGCCACCCGGCCACTCTGAGCCACAGGCGCCCAAACAAAAACAACGGCGCTTTTCCCTGGAAAACAAAACTCGCCTGCCAACATTTTGATGGCAGATTGCAGGAGCCACTTGGTGCTATCAAACCAGCCCAACTTGGCACTGGTGCCACCATGGGTCTGGTCACCATCCTGCCTATCGTAGCTTTTCAGGAGCCAGCCGGTCACTCCCAGCCATAGACCCCCAGACACAAACCTCGGCCCGTTTCCCTGGAAAACAAAAGTAAGCTGCCCCGATTCTGGATGGCAGATTGCAGGAGCCACTTGGTACTATCAAATCAGCCCAACTTGGCACTGGTGCCACCATGGGTCTGGTAAACATCCTGCCTATCATAGCTTTTCAGGAGCCAGCCGGTCACTCCCTGCCATAGGCCCCCAGACACAAACCTCGGCCCGTTTCCCTGGCAAACAAAAGTAAACTGCCCCGCTTTTGGATGGCAGATTGCAGGATGCATTTGGTACTATCAAACCTGCCCGACTTGGCCCTCGTGCCACCTTGGCTCTGGGAACCATGCTGCGTAACGTAGATTCTACGAGGACAGGCGGCCACTCCCAGCCACAGGCCTCTAAACAAAAACAACGGCGCTTTTCCCTGGAAAACAAAACTCGCCTGCCAAATTTTTGATGGCAGATTGCAGGAGCCACTTGGTACTATCAAACCAGCCCAACTTGGCACTGGTGCCACCATGGGTCTGGTCACCATCCTGCCTATCGTAGCTTTTCAGGAGCCAGCCGGTCACTCCCAGCCATAGGCCCCCAGACAAATATCTCGGCCCGTTTCCCTGGCAAACAAAAGTAAGCTGCCCCGCTTCTGGATGGCAGATTACAGCAGCCACATGGTACTATCAAACCAGGCCAACATGGCACTGGTGCCACCTTGGCTCTGGGAACCATCCTGCCTATCGTGGATTTTCAGGGGCCAGCCGGCCACTCTCAGCCATATGCCCCCAAACACATACCCCGGCCCTTTGCTCTGGCAAACAAAACTCAACTGCCCCTCTTCTGGATGGCAAATTGCAAGACGCACTTGGTACTACGAAAACAGCCCGACTTGGCAGTGATGCCACCTTGGGTCAGGGAACAATCCTGCGTATCGATCTTTTTAAGGAGCCAGCCGGCCACGTCGAGCCATATACCCCCAAAAAATAACCACGGAACTTTTCTCCAGCAAACAAAAATCCGCTGCCCCGCGTCTGAATGGCAGATTTCAGGAGCTATTTAGTATTATCAAACCAGCCCGACTTGGCACTGGTGCCACCATGAGTCTGGTAACCATCCTGCCTATCGTAGCTTTTCAGTAGCCAGCCGGTCACTCCCAGCCATTGGCCCCCAGACACAAACCTCGGCCCGTTTCCCTGGCAAACAAAAGTAAGCTGACCCGCTTCTGGATGGCAGATTGCAGGAGCCACTTGGTACTATCAAACCAGCCCAACTTGGCACTGGTGCCACCTTGGCTCTGGGAACCATCCTGCGTATCCTGGGTTCAAAGGAGGCAGCCGGCCACTCCCAGCCACAGGCCTCTAAACAAGAACAACGGCGCTTTTCCCTGGAAAACAAAAGTCGCCTGACAACTTTTTGATGGCAGATTGCAGGAGCCACTTGGTACTATCAAACCAGCCCAACTTGGCACTGGTGCCACCATGGGTCTGGTCACCATCCTGCCTATCGTAGCTTTTCAGGAGCCAGCCGCTCACTCCCAGCCATAGGCCCCCAGACAAATATCTCGGCCCGTTTCCCTGGCAAACAAAAGTAAGCAGCCCCGCTTCTGGATGGCAGATTGCAGGAGCCACATGGTACTATCAAACCAGGCCAACATGGCACTGGTGCAACCTCTGGTCTGGGAACCATCCTGCGTATCGTGGATTCTAAGGAGCCAGCTGGCCACTCCCAGCCACAGGCCCCCAAACACAAACAACGGTGCTTTTCCCTGGAAAACAAAACTCACCTGCCAACTTTTTGATGGCAGATTGCAGGAGCCACTTGGTACTATCAAACCAGCCCAACTTGGCACTGGTGCCACCATGGGTCTGGTCACCATCCTGCCTATCGTAGCTTTTCAGGAGCCAGCCGGTCACTCCCAGCCATAGGCCCCCAGACACAAAGCTCTACCCGTTTCCCTGGCAAACAAAAGTAAGCTACCCCGCTTCTGGATGGCAGATTGCAGGAGTCACTTTGCACCATCAAACCAGCCCGACTTGGCACTGGTGCCACCTCTGGTCTGGGACCCATCCTGCGTATCGTGGATTCTAAGGAGACAGCTGGCCACTCCCAGCCACAGGCCCCCAAACAAAAACAACGGCGCTTTTCCCTGGAAAACAAAACTCGCTTGCCAACTTTTTGATGGCAGATTGCAGGAGCCACTTGGTACTATCAAACCACCCCAACTTGGCAAGAAGTGGTTCCTGCAATCTGACATCCAGAAGCGGGGCAGCTTACTTTTGTTTGCCAGGGAAATGGACCGTTGTTTGTGTTTGGAGGCATATGGCTGGGAGTGGCCGACTGGCTCCTTAAAATCCACGATACGCAGCATGGTTCCCAGACCAGAGGTGGCACCAGTGCCAAGTCGGGCTGGTTTGATAGTACAAAGTGGCTCCTGCAATCTGCCATCCAGAAGCGGGGCAGCTTACTTTTGTTTGCCAGGGAAACGGGCCGGGCTTTCTGTCTCGGGGCCTATGGCAGGGAGTGACCGGCTGGCTCCTGAAAAGCTACGATAGGCAGGATGGTGACCAGACCCATGGTGGCACCAGTGCCAAGTTGGGCTGGTTTGATAGTACCAAGTGGCTCCTGCAATCTGCCATCAAAAAGTTGGCAGGCGAGTTTTGTTTTCCAGGGAAAAACGCCATTGTTTGTGTTTGGGGACCTGTGGTTGGGAGTGCCCGGCTGGCTCCTTAGAAACCACGATACGCAGCATGGTTACCAGACAAGAGGTGCCACCAGTGCCAAGTTGTGCTGGTTTGATACTACCAAGTGGTTCCTGCAATCTGCCATCCAGAAGCGGGGCAGCTTACTTTTGTTTGCCACGGAAACGGGCCGTTGTTTGTGTTTGGGGGCCTGTGGCTGGGAGTGGCCGACTGGCTCCTTAGAATCCACGATACGCAGGATGGGTCCCAGACCAGAGGTGGCACCAGTGCCAAGTCGGACTGGTTTGATAGTCCCAAGTGGCTCCTGCAAACTGCCATCCAGAAGCGGGGCAGCTTACTTTTGTTTGCCAGGGAAACGGGCCGAGGTTTGTGACTGGGGACCTATGGCTGGGAGTGACCGGCTGGCTCCTGAAAAGTTACGATAGGCAGGATTGTGACCAGACCCATGGTGGCACCAGTGCCAAGTTGGGCTGGTTTGATAGTACCAAGTGGCTCCTGTAATCTGCCATCAAATAGTTGGGAGGCGAGTTTTGTTTTCCAGGGAAAAGCGCCGTTGTTTTTGTTTGGGGGCCTGTGGTAGGGAGTGGCCGGCTGGCTAATTAGAATCCACGATACGCAGGATGGTTCCCAGACCAGAGGTGGCACCAGTGCCAAGTCGGGCTAGTTTGATGGTGCAAAGTGGCTCCTGCAATCTGCCATCCTGAAGCGGGGTAGCTTACTTTTGTTTGCCAGGGAAACGGGCCGAGCTTTTTGTCTGGGGGCCTATGGCGGGGAGTGACCGGCTGGCTCCTGAAAAGCTAAGATAGGCAGGATGGTGACCAGACCCATGGTGGCACCAGTGCCAAGTTGGGCTGATTTGATAAAACCAAGTGGCTCCTGCAATCTGCCATCAAAAAGTTGGCAGGAGAGTTTTGTTTTCCAGGGAAAAGCGCCGTTGTTTGTGTTTGGGGGCCTGTGGCTGGGAGTGGCCGGCTGGCTCCTTAGAATCCACGATACGCAGCATGGTATCCAGACCCAAGGTGGCACCAGTGCCAAGTTTTGCTGGTTTGATAGTACCAAGTGGTTCCTGCAATCTGCCATCCAGAAGCAGGGCAGCTTACTTTTGTTTGCCAGGGAAACGGGCCGTGGTTTTTGTCTGGGGGCCTATGGCTGAGAGTGACCGGCTGGCTCCTGAAAAGCTACGATAGGCAGGATGGTGACCAGACCCATGGTGGCACCAGTCCCAAGTTGGGCTGATTTGATAGTACCAAGTGGCTCCTGCAATCTGCCGTCAAAATTTGGCAGGCGAGTTTTTATTTTCCAGGGAAAAGCGCCGTTGTTTGTGTTTGGGGGCCTGTGGCTGGGAGTGGCCGGCTGGCTGCTTAGAATCCACGATACGCAGGATGGTTCCCAGACCCAAGGTGGCACCAGTGCCAAGTCGGGCTAGTATGATGGTGCAAAGTGGCTCCTGCAATCTGCCATCCAGAAGCGGGGCAGCTTACTTTTGTTTGCCAGGGAAACGGTCCGAGCTTTGTGTCTCGGGGCCTATGGCTGGGAGTGACCGGCTGGCTCCTGAAAAGCTACGATAGGCAGGATGGTGACCAGACCCATGGTGGCACCAGTGCCAAGTTGGGCTGGTTTGATAGTACCAAGTGGCTCCTGCAATCTGCCATCAAAATGTCGGCAGGCGAGTTTTGTTTTCCAGGGAAAAGCGCCGTTGTTTGTGTTTGGGGGCCTGTGGCTGGGAGTGGCCGGCTGGCTCCTTAGAATCCACGATAGGCAGGATGGTTCCCAGACCTGAGGTGGCACCAGTGCCAAGTCGGGCTGGTTTTATAGTACCAAGTGCATCCTGCAATCTGCCATCCAGAAGCGGGGCAGCTTACTTTTGTTTGCCAGGGAAACGGGCCGAGATTTGTGTCAGGGGGCCTATGGCTGGGAGTGACCGGCTGGCTACTGAAAAGCTACGATAGGCAGGATGGTGACCAGACCCATGGTGGCACCAGTGCCATGTTCGCCTGATTTCATAGTACCAAGTGGCTCCTGCAATCTGCCATCAAAAAGTCGGCAGGCGAGTTTTGTTTTCCAGGGAAAAGTGCTGTTGTTTGTGTCTGCGGGCCTGTGGCTGGAGTGGCCGGCTGGCTCCTTAGAATCCACGATACGCAGCATGGTTCCCAGAACCAAGGTGGCACCAGTGCCAAGTTGGGCTGGTTTGATAGTACCAAGTGGTTCCTGCAATCTGCCATCAAAAAGATGGCAGGCGAGTTTTGTTTTCCAGGGAAAAGCGTCGTTGTTTGTGTTTGGGGGCCTGTGGCTGGGCGTGGCCGGCAGGCTCCTTAGAATCCACGATACACAGCATGGTTCCCAGACCCAAGGTGGCACCAGTCCCAAGTTGGGCTGGTTTGATAGTACCAAGTGGTTCCTGCAATCTGCCATCCAGAAGCGGGGCAGCTTACTTTTGTATGCCAGGGAAACGGGCCGAGGTTTGTGTCTGGGGGCCTATGGCTGGGAGTGACCGGCTGGCTCCTGAAAGGCTACGATAGGCAGGATGGTGACCAGACCCATGGTGGCACCAGTGCCAAGTTGGGCTGGTTTGATAGTACCAAGTGGCTCCTGCAATCTGCCATCAAAAAGTTGGCAGGCGAGTTTTGTTTTCCAGGGAAAAGCGCCGTTGTTTGTGTTTGGGGGCCTGTGGCTGGGAGTGGCCGGCTGGCTAATTAGAATCCACGACAGGCAGGATGGTTCCCAGACCAGAGGTGACACCAGTGCCAAGTCGGGCTAGTTTGATGGTGAAAAGCGGCTCCTGCAATCTGCCATCCAGAAGCGGGTTAACTTACTTTTGTTTGCCTGGGAAAAGGGCCGAGGTTTGTGTCTGGGGGCCTATGGCTGGGAGTGACCGGCTGTCTCCTGAAAAGCTACGATAGGCAGGATGGTGACCAGACCCATGGTGGCACCAGTGCCAAGTTGGGCTGGTTTGATAGTACCAAGTGGCTCCTGCAATCTGCCATCAAAAAGTTGGCAGGCGAGTTTGTTATCCAGGGAAAAGCGCCGTTGTTTTTGTTTGGGGGCCTGTGGTTGGGAGTGCCCGGCTGGCTCCTTAGAAACCACGATACGCAGCATGGTTACCAGACAAGAGGTGCCACCAGTGCCAAGTTGTGCTGGTTTGATACTACCAAGTGGTTCCTGCAATCTGCCATCCAGAAGCGGGGCAGCTTACTTTTGTTTGCCACGGAAACGGGCCGTTGTTTGTGTTTGGGGGCCTGTGGCTGGGAGTGGCCGACTGGCTCCTTAGAATCCACGATACGCAGGATGGGTCCCAGACCAGAGGTGGCACCAGTGCCAAGTCGGACTGGTTTGATAGTCCCAAGTGGCTCCTGCAAACTGCCATCCAGAAGCGGGGCAGCTTACTTTTGTTTGCCAGGGAAACGGGCCGAGGTTTGTTACTGGGGACCTATGGCTGGGAGTGACCGGCTGGCTCCTGAAAAGTTACGATAGGCAGGATTGTGACCAGACCCATGGTGGCACCAGTGCCAAGTTGGGCTGGTTTGATAGTACCAAGTGGCTCCTGTAATCTGCCATCAAATAGTTGGTAGGCGAGTTTTGTTTTCCAGGGAAAAGCGCCGTTGTTTTTGTTTGGGGGCCTGTGGTAGGGAGTGGCCGGCTGGCTAATTAGAATCCACGATACGCAGGATGGTTCCCAGACCAGAGGTGGCACCAGTGCCAAGTCGGGCTAGTTTGATGGTGCAAAGTGGCTCCTGCAATCTGCCATCCTGAAGCGGGGTAGCTTACTTTTGTTTGCCAGGGAAACGGGCCGAGCTTTTTGTCTGGGGGCCTATGGCGGGGAGTGACCGGCTGGCTCCTGAAAAGCTAAGATAGGCAGGATGGTGACCAGACCCATGGTGGCACCAGTGCCAAGTTGGGCTGATTTGATAAAACCAAGTGGCTCCTGCAATCTGCCATCAAAAAGTTGGCAGGAGAGTTTTGTTTTCCAGGGAAAAGCGCCGTTGTTTGTGTTTGGGGGCCTGTGGCTGGGAGTGGCCGGCTGGCTCCTTAGAATCCACGATACGCAGCATGGTATCCAGACCCAAGGTGGCACCAGTGCCAAGTTTTGCTGGTTTGATAGTACCAAGTGGTTCCTGCAATCTGCCATCCAGAAGCAGGGCAGCTTACTTTTGTTTGCCAGGGAAACGGGCCGTGGTTTTTGTCTGGGGGCCTATGGCTGAGAGTGACCGGCTGGCTCCTGAAAAGCTACGATAGGCAGGATGGTGACCAGACCCATGGTGGCACCAGTCCCAAGTTGGGCTGATTTGATAGTACCAAGTGGCTCCTGCAATCTGCCGTCAAAATTTGGCAGGCGAGTTTTTATTTTCCAGGGAAAAGCGCCGTTGTTTGTGTTTGGGGGCCTGTGGCTGGGAGTGGCCGGCTGGCTGCTTAGAATCCACGATACGCAGGATGGTTCCCAGACCCAAGGTGGCACCAGTGCCAAGTCGGGCTAGTATGATGGTGCAAAGTGGCTCCTGCAATCTGCCATCCAGAAGCGGGGCAGCTTACTTTTGTTTGCCAGGGAAACGGTCCGAGCTTTGTGTCTCGGGGCCTATGGCTGGGAGTGACCGGCTGGCTCCTGAAAAGCTACGATAGGCAGGATGGTGACCAGACCCATGGTGGCACCAGTGCCAAGTTGGGCTGGTTTGATAGTACCAAGTGGCTCCTGCAATCTGCCATCAAAATGTCGGCAGGCGAGTTTTGTTTTCCAGGGAAAAGCGCCGTTGTTTGTGTTTGGGGGCCTGTGGCTGGGAGTGGCCGGCTGGCTCCTTAGAATCCACGATACGCAGGATGGTTCCCAGACCTGAGGTGGCACCAGTGCCAAGTCGGGCTGGTTTTATAGTACCAAGTGCATCCTGCAATCTGCCATCCAGAAGCGGGGCAGCTTACTTTTGTTTGCCAGGGAAACGGGCCGAGCTTTGTGTCAGGGGGCCTATGGCTGGTAGTGACCGGCTGGCTACTGAAAAGCTACGATAGGCAGGATGGTGACCAGACCCATGGTGGCACCAGTGCCATGTTCGGCTGATTTCATAGTACCAAGTGGCTCCTGCAATCTGCCATCAAAAAGTCGGCAGGCGAGTTTTGTTTTCCAGGGAAAAGTGCTGTTGTTTGTGTCTGCGGGCCTGTGGCTGGAGTGGCCGGCTGGCTCCTTAGAATCCACGATACGCAGCATGGTTCCCAGAACCAAGGTGGCACCAGTGCCAAGTTGGGCTGGTTTGATAGTACCAAGTGGTTCCTGCAATCTGCCATCAAAAAGATGGCAGGCGAGTTTTGTTTTCCAGGGAAAAGCGTCGTTGTTTGTGTTTGGGGGCCTGTGGCTGGGCGTGGCCGGCAGGCTCCTTAGAATCCACGATACACAGCATGGTTCCCAGACCCAAGGTGGCACCAGTCCCAAGTTGGGCTGGTTTGATAGTACCAAGCGGCTCCTGCAATCTGCCATCCAGAAGCCGGGCAGCTTACTTTTGTTTGCCAGGGAAACGGGCCGAGGTTTGTGTCTGGGGGCCTATGGCTGGGAGTGACCGGCTGTCTCCTGAAAAGCTACGATAGGCAGGATGGTGACCAGACCCATGGTGGCACCAGTGCCAAGTTGGGCTGGTTTGATAGTACCAAGTGGCTCCTGCAATCTGCCATCAAAAAGTTGGCAGGCGAGTTTGTTATCCAGGGAAAAGCGCCGTTGTTTTTGTTTGGGGGCCTGTGGCTGGGAGTGGCCGGATGGCTAATTAGAATCCACGATACGCAGCATGGTTCCCAGACCTGAGGTGGCACCAGTGCCAAGTTGGGCTGGTTTGATACTACCAAGTGCGTCCTGCAATCTGCCATCCAGAAGCGGGGCAGCTTACTTTTGTTTGCCAGGGAAACGGGCCGAGGTTTTGTCTGGGGGCCTATGGCAGGGAGTGACCGGCTGGCTCCTGAAAAACTACGATAGGCAGGATGGTGACCAGACCCATGGTGGCACCAGTGGCAAGTTGGGCTGGTTTGATAGTACCAAGTGGCTCCTGCAATCTGCCATCAAAATGTTGGCAGGCAAGTTTTGTTTTCCCGGGAAAAGCGCCGTTGTTTGTGTTTGGGGGCCTGTGGCTGGGAGTGGCCGGCTGGCTCCTTAGAATCCAAAATACGCAGGATGGTTCCCAGACCTGAGGTGGCACCAGTGCCAAGTTGGGCTGGTTTGATTGTAGCAAATGGTTCCTGCAATCTACCATCCAGAAGCGGGGCAGCTTACTTTTGTTTGCCAGGGAAACGGGCCGAGGTTTGTGTCTGGGGGCCTATGGCTGGGAGTGACCGGCTGGCTCCTGAAAAGCTACGATAGGCAGGATGGTGACCAGACCCATGGTGGCACCAGTGCCATGTTCGGCTGATTTCATAGTACCAAGTGGCTCCTGCAATCTGCCATCCAGACGCGGGGCAGAGGATTTTTGCTTGCTGGAGAAAAGTTCCGTGGGTTTTTTTTGGGGGTATATGGCTGGACGTTGCCGGCTGACTCCTTAAAAACATCGATACGCAGGATGGTTCCCTGACCCAAGGTGGCATCACTGCCAAGTCGGGCTGTTTTCGTAGTACCAAGTGGCTCCTGCAATTTGCCATCCAGAAGAGGGGCAGTTGAGTTTTGTTTACCAGAGAAAAGGGCCGTGGTTTGTGTTTTGGGGCATATGGCTGAGAGTGGCCGGCTGGCGCCTGAAAATCCACGATAGGCAGGATGGTTCCCAGAGCCAAGGTGGCACCAGTGCCATGTTGGCCTGGTTTGATAGTACCATGTGGCTCCTGCAATCTGCCATCCAGAAGCGGGGCAGCTTACTTTTGTTTGCCAGGGAAACGGGCCGAGGTATTTGTCTGGGGGCCTATGGCTGGGAGTGACCGGCTGGCTCCTGAAAAGCTACGATAGGCAGGATGGTGACCAGACCCATGGTGGCACCAGTGCCAAGTTGGGCTGGTTTGATAGTACCAAGTGGCTCCTGCAATCTGCCATCAAAATGTTGGCAGGCGAGTATTGTTTTCCAGGGTAACGCGCCGTTGTTTTTGTTTAGAGGCCTGTGGCTGGGAGTGTCCGCCGGTCCTCTTAGAATCTAGGTTACGCAGCATGGTTCCCAGAGCCAAGGTGGCACCAGTGCCAAGTCGGGCTGGTTTGATAGTAGCAAGTGGTTCCTGCAATCTGCCATCCAGAAGAGGGGCAGCTTACTTTTGTTTGCCAGGGAAACGGGCCGAGGTATTTCTCTGGGGGCCTATGGCTGGGAGTGACCGGCCGGCTCCTGAAAAGCTAAGATAGGCAGGATGTTTACCAGACCCATGATGGCACCAGTGCCAAGTTGGGCTAATTTGATACTACCAAGTGGCTCCTGCAATCTGCCATCCAGAAGCGGGGCAGCTTACTTTTGTTTGCCAGGGAAACGGGCCGACGTTTGTGTCTGGGGGTTTATGGCTGGGAGTGACCGGCTGGCTCCTGAAAAGCTACGATAGGCAGGATGGTGAGCAGACCCATGGTGGCACCAGTGCCAAGTTGGGCTGGTTTGATAGTACCAAGTGGCTCCTGCAATCTGCCATCAAAATGTTGGCAGGCGAGTTTTGTTTTCCAGGGAAAAGCGCCGTTGTTTGTGTTTGGGCGCCTGAAGCACGGAGTGGCCGGGTGGCTGCTTAGAATCCACGATACGCAGGATGGTTCCCAGACCCAAGGTGGCACCAGTGCCAAGTCGGGCTGTTTTGACACTACCAAGTGGCTCCTGCAATCTGCCATCCAGAATCGGGGCAGCTTAATTTTGTGTGCCAGGGAAACGGTCCGAGGTTTGTGATGGGGGCCTATGGCTGGGAGAGACCGTCTGGCTCCTGAAATGGTACAATTGGCAGGATGGTTCCCAGACCCATAGTGGCACCAGTGCCAAGTTGGGATGATTTGATAGTACCAAGTGGCTCCTGCAATCTGCCATCAAAAAGCTGGCAGGCGAGTTTTGTTTTCCAGGGAAAAGCGCCGTTGTTTGTATTTGGGGGCCTGTGGCTGGGAGTGGCCGCCTGGCGCCTTAGAATCTACGTTACGCAGCATGGTTCCCAGACCCAAAGTGGCACGAGTGTCAAGTTGGGCTGGTTTGTTAGTACCAAGTGGCTCCTGCAATCTGCCATCCAGAAGCGGGGTAGCTTACTTTTGTTTGCCAGGGAAACGGGCAGAGCTTTCTGTCTGGGGGCCTATGGTTGGGAGTAACCGGCTGGCTCCTGAAAAGCTAAGATAGGCAGGATGGTTCCCAGATCCAAGATGGCACCAGTGCCAAGTCGGGGTGGTTTGATGGTGCAACGTGGCTCCTGCAATCTGCCATCCTGACGCGGGGCAGCGGATTTTTGTTTCCAAGAGAAATGGTCCGTGGTTTGTTTTTGGGGCTATATGGCTGGGCGTGGCCTGCTGGCTCCTTAAAAAGCTACGATAGGCAGGATGGTTCCCTGACCCAAGGTGGCACCAGTGCCAAGTCGGGCGGTTTTCGTAGTACAAAGTGCGTCCTAAAATTTGCCATCCAGAAGAGGGGCAGTTGAGTTTTGTTTACCAGAGAAAAGGGCCGTGGTTTGTTTTTGGGGGCATATGGCTGATAGTGGCCGTCTGGCGCCTGAAAATCCACGATAGGCAGGATGGTTCCCAGACCAGAGGTGGCACCAGTGCCAAGTCGGGCTGGTTTGATAGTACTAAATAGCACCTGCAATCTGCCATGCAGAAGCGGGGCAGCTTACTTTTGTTTGCCAGGGAAACGGGCCGAGGTTTGTGTCTGGGGGCCTATGGCTGGGAGTGACCGGCTGGCTCCTGAAAAGCTACGATAGGCAGGATGGTGACCAGACCCATGGTGGCACCAGTGCCAAGTTGGGCTGGTTTGATAGTACCAAGTGGCTCCTGCAATCTGCCATCAAAAAGTTGGCAGGCCAGTTTTGTTTTCCAGGGAAAAGCGCCGTTGTTTGTGTTTGGGGGACTGTTGGTGGGAGTGGCCGGCTGGCTCCTTAGAACACACGATACGCAGGATGGTTCCCAGACCCAAGGTGGCACCAGTGCCACGTCGGGCTGGTTTGATGGTGAAAAGTGGCTCCTGCAATCTGCCATCCTGAAGCGGGGTAGCTTACTTTTGTGTGCCAGGGAAACGGGCCGAGGTTTATGACTGGGGGCCTAGGGCTAGGAGTGACCGGCTGGCTCCTGAAAAGCAACAATAGGCAGGATGGTTCCCAGACCCAAGGTGGCACCAGTGCCAAGTTGGGCTGGTTTGATGGTACCAACTGGCTCCTGCAATCTGCCATCTAAAAGTTGTCAGGCGAGTTTTGTTTTCCAGGGAAAAGCGCCGTTGATTTTGTTTGGAGGACTGTGGCTGGCAGTGGCTGCCTGTCTTCTTAGAATCCGGGTTACACAGCATGGTTCCCAGAGCCAAGGTGGCACCAGTGCCAAGTTGGGCTGGTTTGATGGTGCAAAGTGGCTCCTGCAATCTGCCATCCAGAAGTGCGGTAGCTTACTTTTGTGTGCCAGGGAAACAGGCCGAGGTTTGTGTCTGGGGGCCTATGGCTGGGAGTGACCGGCTGGCTCCTGAAAAGCTACGATAGGCAGGATGGTGACCAGACCCATGGTGGCACCAGTGCCAAGTTGGGCTGGTTTGATAGTACCAAGTGGCTCCTGCAATCTGCCATCAAAAAGTTGGCAGGCGAGTTTTGTTTTCCAGGGAAAAGCGCCGTTGTGTGTGTTTTGGGGCCTGTGGCTGGGAGTGGCCAGCTGGCTCCTTAGAATCCACGATACGCAGGATGGTTCCCAGACCCAAGGTGGCACCAGTGCCAAGTCGGGCTGGTTTGTTAGTACCAAGTGGTTCCTGCAATCTGCCATCCAGAAGCGGGGCAGCTGAATTTTGTTTGCCAGAGAAAAAGGCTGTTGTTTGTGTTTCGGGGCCTGTGGCTGGCAGTGGACGGCTGGCTCCTGAAAATCCATGATACGCAGCATGGTTCCCAGACCCAAGGTGGCACCAGTGCCAAGTAGGGCTGGTTTCATAGTACCCAGTGGCTCCTGCAATCTGCCATCCAGAAGAGGGGCAGTTGAGTTTTGTTTTCCAGAGAAAAGGGCCGTGGTTTGTGTTTGGGGCCTATGGCTGAGAGTGACCGGCTGGCTCCTGAAAAGCTACGATAGGCAGGATGGTGACCAGACCCATGGTGGCACCAGTGCCAAGTCGGGCTGGTTTGATAATACTAAATAGCTCCTGCAATCTGCCATCCAGACGCGGGGCAGCGGATTTTTGCTTGCTGGAGAAAAGTTCCGTGGGTTTTTTTTGGGGGTATATGGCTGGACGTTGCCGGCTGACTCCTTAAAAACATCGATACGCAGGATGGTTCCCTGACTCAAGGTGGCATCACTGCCAAGTCGGGCTGTTTTCGTAGTACCAAGTGCGTCCTGCAATTTGCCATCCAGAAGAGGGGCAGTTGAGTTTTGTTTACCAGAGAAAAGGGCCGTGGTTTGTGTTTGGGGGCATATGGCTGAGAGTGGCCGGCTGGCGCCTGAAAATCCACGATAGGCAGGATGGTTCCCAGAGCCAAGGTGGCACCAGTGCCATGTTGGCCTGGTTTGATAGTACCATGTGGCTCCTGCAATCTGCCATCCAGAAGCGGGGCAGCTTACATTTGTTTGCCAGGGAAACGGGCCGAGGTATTTGTCTGGGGGCCTATGGCTGGGAGTGACTGCCTGGCTCCTGAAAAGCTACGATAGGCAGGATGGTTCCCAGATCCAAGATGGCACCAGTGCCAAGTCGGGGTGGTTTGATGGTGCAAAGTGGCTCCTGCAATCTGCCATCCTGACGCGGGGCAGCGGATTTTTGTTTCCAAGAGAAATGGTCCGTGGTTTGTTTTTGGGGCTATATGGCTGGGCGTGGCCTGCTGGCTCCTTAAAAAGCTACGATAGGCAGGATGGTTCCCTGACCCAAGGTGGCACTAGTGCCAAGTCGGGCGGTATTCGTAGTACAAAGTGCGTCCTAAAATTTGCCATCCAGAAGAGGGGCAATTGAGTTTTGTTTACCAGAGAAAAGGGCCGTGGTTTGTTTTTGGGGGCATATGGCTGATAGTGGCCGTCTGGCCCCTGAAAATCCACGATAGGCAGGATGGTTCCCAGACCAGAGGTGGCACCAGTGCCAAGTCGGGCTGGTTTGATAGTACTAAATAGCACCTGCAATCTGCCATGCAGAAGCGGGGCAGCTTACTTTTGTTTGCCAGGGAAACGGGCCGAGGTTTGTGTCTGGGGGCCTATGGCTGGGAGTGACCGCCTGGCTCCTGAAAAGCTACGATAGGCAGGATGGTTACCAGACCCATGGTGGCACCAGTGCCAAGTTGGGCTGGTTTGATAGTACCAAGTGGCTCCGGCAATCTGTCATCAAAAAGTTGGCAGGCCAGTTTTGTTTTCCAGGGAAAAGCGCCGTTGTTTGTGTTTGGGGGACTGTGGGTGGGAGTGGCCGGCTGGCTCCTTAGAACACACGATACGCAGGATGGTTCCCAGACCCAAGGTGGCACCAGTGCCACGTCGGGCTGGTTTGATGGTGAAAAGTGGCTCCTGCAATCTGCCATCCTGAAGCGGGGTAGCTTACATTTGTGTGCCAGGGAAACGGGCCGAGGTTTATGACTGGGGGCCTAGGGCTAGAAGTGACCGGCTGGCTCCTGAAAAGCAACAATAGGCAGGATGGTTCCCAGACCCAAGGTGGCACCAGTGCCAAGTTGGGCTGGTTTGATGGTACCAACTGGCTCCTGCAATCTGCCATCTAAAAGTTGTCAGGCGAGTTTTGTTTTCCAGGGAAAAGCGCCGTTGATTTTGTTTGGAGGCCTGTGGCTGGCAGTGGCTGCCTGTCGTCTTAGAATCCGGGTTACGCAGCATGGTTCCCAGAGCCAAGGTGGCACCAGTGTCAAGTTGGGCTGGTTTGATGGTGCAAAGTGGCTCCTGCAATCTGCCATCCAGAAGCGGGGCAGCTTACTTTTGTTTGCCAGGGAAACGGGCCGAGGTATTTGTCTGGGGACCTATGGCTGGGAGTGACCGGCTGGCTCCTGAAAAGCTACGATAGGCAGGATGGTTCCCTGACCCAAGGTGGCACCAGTGCCAAGTCGGGCGGTTTTCGTAGTACAAAGTGCGTCCTAAAATTTGCCATCCAGAAGAGGGGCAGTTGAGTTTTGTTTACCAGAGAAAAGGGCCGTGGTTTGTTTTTGGGGGCATATTGGTGATAGTGGCCGTCTGGCCCCTGAAAATCCACGATAGGCAGGATGGTTCCCAGACCAGAGGTGGCACCAGTGCCAAGTCGGGCTGGTTTGATAGTACTAAATAGCACCTGCAATCTGCCATGCAGAAGCGGGGCAGCTTACTTTTGTTTGCCAGGGAAACGGGCCGAGGTTTGTGTCTGGGGGCCTATGGCTGGGAGTGACCGCCTGGCTCCTGAAAAGCTACGATAGGCAGGATGGTGACCAGACCCATGGTGGCACCAGTGCCAAGTTGGGCTGGTTTGATAGTACCAAGTGGCTCCTGCAATCTGCCATCAAAAAGTTGGCAGGCCAGTTTTGTTTTCCAGGGAAAAGCGCCGTTGTTTGTGTTTGGGGGACTGTGGCTGGGAGTGGCCGGCTGGCTCCTTAGAACACACGATACGCAGGATGGTTCCCAGACCCAAGGTGGCACCAGTGCCACGTCGGGCTGGTTTGATGGTGCAAAGTGGCTCCTGCAATCTGCCATCCTGAAGCGGGGCAGCTTAATTTTGTGTGCCAGGGAAACGGTCCGAGGTTTGTGATGGGGGCCTATGGCTGGGAGAGACCGGCTGGCTCCTGAAATGGTACAATTGGCAGGATGGTTCCCAGACCCATAGTGGCACCAGTGCCAAGTTGGGATGATTTGATAGTACCAAGTGGCTCCTGCAATCTGCCATCAAAAAGCTGGCAGGCGAGTTTTGTTTTCCAGGGAAAAGCGCCGTTGTTTGTATTTGGGGGCCTGTGGCTGGGAGTGGCCGCCTGGCGCCTTAGAATCTACGTTACGCAGCATGGTTCCCAGACCCAAAGTGGCACGAGTGTCAAGTTGGGCTGGTTTGTTAGTACCAAGTGGCTCCTGCAATCTGCCATCCAGAAGCGGGGTAGCTTACTTTTGTTTGCCAGGGAAACGGGCAGAGCTTTCTGTCTGGGGGCCTATGGTTGGGAGTAACCGGCTGGCTCCTGAAAAGCTAAGATAGGCAGGATGGTTCCCAGATCCAAGATGGCACCAGTGCCAAGTCGGGGTGGTTTGATGGTGCAACGTGGCTCCTGCAATCTGCCATCCTGACGCGGGGCAGCGGATTTTTGTTTCCAAGAGAAATGGTCCGTGGTTTGTTTTTGGGGCTATATGGCTGGGCGTGGCCTGCTGGCTCCTTAAAAAGCTACGATAGGCAGGATGGTTCCCTGACCCAAGGTGGCACCAGTGCCAAGTCGGGCGGTTTTCGTAGTACAAAGTGCGTCCTAAAATTTGCCATCCAGAAGAGGGGCAGTTGAGTTTTGTTTACCAGAGAAAAGGGCCGTGGTTTGTTTTTGGGGGCATATGGCTGATAGTGGCCGTCTGGCGCCTGAAAATCCACGATAGGCAGGATGGTTCCCAGACCAGAGGTGGCACCAGTGCCAAGTCGGGCTGGTTTGATAGTACTAAATAGCACCTGCAATCTGCCATGCAGAAGCGGGGCAGCTTACTTTTGTTTGCCAGGGAAACGGGCCGAGGTTTGTGTCTGGGGGCCTATGGCTGGGAGTGACCGGCTGGCTCCTGAAAAGCTACGATAGGCAGGATGGTGACCAGACCCATGGTGGCACCAGTGCCAAGTTGGGCTGGTTTGATAGTACCAAGTGGCTCCTGCAATCTGCCATCAAAAAGTTGGCAGGCCAGTTTTGTTTTCCAGGGAAAAGCGCCGTTGTTTGTGTTTGGGGGACTGTTGGTGGGAGTGGCCGGCTGGCTCCTTAGAACACACGATACGCAGGATGGTTCCCAGACCCAAGGTGGCACCAGTGCCACGTCGGGCTGGTTTGATGGTGAAAAGTGGCTCCTGCAATCTGCCATCCTGAAGCGGGGTAGCTTACTTTTGTGTGCCAGGGAAACGGGCCGAGGTTTATGACTGGGGGCCTAGGGCTAGGAGTGACCGGCTGGCTCCTGAAAAGCAACAATAGGCAGGATGGTTCCCAGACCCAAGGTGGCACCAGTGCCAAGTTGGGCTGGTTTGATGGTACCAACTGGCTCCTGCAATCTGCCATCTAAAAGTTGTCAGGCGAGTTTTGTTTTCCAGGGAAAAGCGCCGTTGATTTTGTTTGGAGGACTGTGGCTGGCAGTGGCTGCCTGTCTTCTTAGAATCCGGGTTACACAGCATGGTTCCCAGAGCCAAGGTGGCACCAGTGCCAAGTTGGGCTGGTTTGATGGTGCAAAGTGGCTCCTGCAATCTGCCATCCAGAAGTGCGGTAGCTTACTTTTGTGTGCCAGGGAAACAGGCCGAGGTTTGTGTCTGGGGGCCTATGGCTGGGAGTGACCGGCTGGCTCCTGAAAAGCTACGATAGGCAGGATGGTGACCAGACCCATGGTGGCACCAGTGCCAAGTTGGGCTGGTTTGATAGTACCAAGTGGCTCCTGCAATCTGCCATCAAAAAGTTGGCAGGCGAGTTTTGTTTTCCAGGGAAAAGCGCCGTTGTGTGTGTTTTGGGGCCTGTGGCTGGGAGTGGCCAGCTGGCTCCTTAGAATCCACGATACGCAGGATGGTTCCCAGACCCAAGGTGGCACCAGTGCCAAGTCGGGCTGGTTTGTTAGTACCAAGTGGTTCCTGCAATCTGCCATCCAGAAGCGGGGCAGCTGAATTTTGTTTGCCAGAGAAAAAGGCTGTTGTTTGTGTTTCGGGGCCTGTGGCTGGCAGTGGACGGCTGGCTCCTGAAAATCCATGATACGCAGCATGGTTCCCAGACCCAAGGTGGCACCAGTGCCAAGTAGGGCTGGTTTCATAGTACCCAGTGGCTCCTGCAATCTGCCATCCAGAAGAGGGGCAGTTGAGTTTTGTTTTCCAGAGAAAAGGGCCGTGGTTTGTGTTTGGGGCCTATGGCTGAGAGTGACCGGCTGGCTCCTGAAAAGCTACGATAGGCAGGATGGTGACCAGACCCATGGTGGCACCAGTGCCAAGTCGGGCTGGTTTGATAATACTAAATAGCTCCTGCAATCTGCCATCCAGACGCGGGGCAGCGGATTTTTGCTTGCTGGAGAAAAGTTCCGTGGGTTTATTTTGGGGGTATATGGCTGGACGTTGCCGGCTGACTCCTTAAAAACATCGATACGCAGGATGGTTCCCTGACTCAAGGTGGCATCACTGCCAAGTCGGGCTGTTTTCGTAGTACCAAGTGCGTCCTGCAATTTGCCATCCAGAAGAGGGGCAGTTGAGTTTTGTTTACCAGAGAAAAGGGCCGTGGTTTGTGTTTGGGGGCATATGGCTGAGAGTGGCCGGCTGGCGCCTGAAAATCCACGATAGGCAGGATGGTTCCCAGAGCCAAGGTGGCACCAGTGCCATGTTGGCCTGGTTTGATAGTACCATGTGGCTCCTGCAATCTGCCATCCAGAAGCGGGGCAGCTTACATTTGTTTGCCAGGGAAACGGGCCGAGGTATTTGTCTGGGGGCCTATGGCTGGGAGTGACTGCCTGGCTCCTGAAAAGCTACGATAGGCAGGATGGTTCCCAGATCCAAGATGGCACCAGTGCCACGTCGGGGTGGTTTGATGGTGCAAAGTGGCTCCTGCAATCTGCCATCCTGACGCGGGGCAGCGGATTTTTGTTTCCAAGAGAAATGGTCCGTGGTTTGTTTTTGGGGCTATATGGCTGGGCGTGGCCTGCTGGCTCCTTAAAAAGCTACGATAGGCAGGATGGTTCCCTGACCCAAGGTGGCACTAGTGCCAAGTCGGGCGGTATTCGTAGTACAAAGTGCGTCCTAAAATTTGCCATCCAGAAGAGGGGCAATTGAGTTTTGTTTACCAGAGAAAAGGGCCGTGGTTTGTTTTTGGGGGCATATGGCTGATAGTGGCCGTCTGGCCCCTGAAAATCCACGATAGGCAGGATGGTTCCCAGACCAGAGGTGGCACCAGTGCCAAGTCGGGCTGGTTTGATAGTACTAAATAGCACCTGCAATCTGCCATGCAGAAGCGGGGCAGCTTACTTTTGTTTGCCAGGGAAACGGGCCGAGGTTTGTGTCTGGGGGCCTATGGCTGGGAGTGACCGCCTGGCTCCTGAAAAGCTACGATAGGCAGGATGGTTACCAGACCCATGGTGGCACCAGTGCCAAGTTGGGCTGGTTTGATAGTACCAAGTGGCTCCGGCAATCTGTCATCAAAAAGTTGGCAGGCCAGTTTTGTTTTCCAGGGAAAAGCGCCGTTGTTTGTGTTTGGGGGACTGTGGGTGGGAGTGGCCGGCTGGCTCCTTAGAACACACGATACGCAGGATGGTTCCCAGACCCAAGGTGGCACCAGTGCCACGTCGGGCTGGTTTGATGGTGAAAAGTGGCTCCTGCAATCTGCCATCCTGAAGCGGGGTAGCTTACATTTGTGTGCCAGGGAAACGGGCCGAGGTTTATGACTGGGGGCCTAGGGCTAGAAGTGACCGGCTGGCTCCTGAAAAGCAACAATAGGCAGGATGGTTCCCAGACCCAAGGTGGCACCAGTGCCAAGTTGGGCTGGTTTGATGGTACCAACTGGCTCCTGCAATCTGCCATCTAAAAGTTGTCAGGCGAGTTTTGTTTTCCAGGGAAAAGCGCCGTTGATTTTGTTTGGAGGCCTGTGGCTGGCAGTGGCTGCCTGTCGTCTTAGAATCCGGGTTACGCAGCATGGTTCCCAGAGCCAAGGTGGCACCAGTGTCAAGTTGGGCTGGTTTGATGGTGCAAAGTGGCTCCTGCAATCTGCCATCCAGAAGCGGGGCAGCTTACTTTTGTTTGCCAGGGAAACGGGCCGAGGTATTTGTCTGGGGACCTATGGCTGGGAGTGACCGGCTGGCTCCTGAAAAGCTACGATAGGCAGGATGGTTCCCTGACCCAAGGTGGCACCAGTGCCAAGTCGGGCGGTTTTCGTAGTACAAAGTGCGTCCTAAAATTTGCCATCCAGAAGAGGGGCAGTTGAGTTTTGTTTACCAGAGAAAAGGGCCGTGGTTTGTTTTTGGGGGCATATTGGTGATAGTGGCCGTCTGGCCCCTGAAAATCCACGATAGGCAGGATGGTTCCCAGACCAGAGGTGGCACCAGTGCCAAGTCGGGCTGGTTTGATAGTACTAAATAGCACCTGCAATCTGCCATGCAGAAGCGGGGCAGCTTACTTTTGTTTGCCAGGGAAACGGGCCGAGGTTTGTGTCTGGGGGCCTATGGCTGGGAGTGACCGCCTGGCTCCTGAAAAGCTACGATAGGCAGGATGGTGACCAGACCCATGGTGGCACCAGTGCCAAGTTGGGCTGGTTTGATAGTACCAAGTGGCTCCTGCAATCTGCCATCAAAAAGTTGGCAGGCCAGTTTTGTTTTCCAGGGAAAAGCGCCGTTGTTTGTGTTTGGGGGACTGTGGCTGGGAGTGGCCGGCTGGCTCCTTAGAACACACGATACGCAGGATGGTTCCCAGACCCAAGGTGGCACCAGTGCCACGTCGGGCTGGTTTGATGGTGCAAAGTGGCTCCTGCAATCTGCCATCCTGAAGCGGGGTAGCTTACATTTGGGTGCCAGGGAAACGGGCCGAGGTTTATGACTGGGGGCCTAGGGCTAGAAGTGACCGGCTGGCTCCTGAAAAGCAACATTAGGCAGGAGGATTCCCAGACCCAAGGTGGCACCAGTGCCAAGTTGGGCTGGTTTGATGGTACCAACTGGCTCCTGCAATCTGCCATCTAAAAGTTTTCAGGCGAGTTTTGTTTTCCAGGGAAAAGCGCCGTTGATTTATTTGGAGGCCTGTGGCTGGCAGTGGCTGCCTGTCGTCTTAGAATCCGGGTTACGCAGCATGGTTCCCAGAGCCAAGGTGGCACCAGTGTCAAGTTGGGCTGGTTTGATAGTACTAAGTGGCTCCTGCAATCTGCCATCCAGAAGCGGGGCAGCTTACTTTTGTTTGCCAGGGAAACGGGCCGAGGTATTTGTCTGGGGACCTATGGCTGGGAGTGACCGGCTGGCTCCTGAAAAGCTACGATAGGCAGGATGGTTCCCTGACCCAAGGTGGCACCAGTGCCAAGTCGGGCGGTTTTCGTAGTACAAAGTGCGTCCTAAAATTTGCCATCCAGAAGAGGGGCAGGTGAGTTTTGTTTACCAGAGAAAAGGGCCGGGGTTTGTTTTTGGGGGCATATGGCTGATAGTGGCCGTCTGGCGCCTGAAAATCCACGATAGGCAGGATGGTTCCCAGACCAGAGGTGGCACCAGTGCCAAGTCGGGCTGGTTTGATAGTACTAAATAGCACCTGCAATCTGCCATGCAGAAGCGGGGCAGCTTACTTTTGTTTGCCAGGGAAACGGGCCGAGGTTTGTGTCTGGGGGCCTATGGCTGGGAGTGACCGGCTGGCTCCTGAAAAGCTACGATAGGCAGGATGGTGACCAGACCCATGGTGGCACCAGTGCCAAGTTGGGCTGGTTTGATAGTACCAAGTGGCTCCTGCAATCTGCCATCAAAAAGTTGGCAGGCCAGTTTTGTTTTCCAGGGAAAAGCGCCGTTGTTTGTGTTTGGGGGACTGTGGCTGGGAGTGGCCGGCTGGCTCCTTAGAACACACGATACGCAGGATGGTTCCCAGACCCAAGGTGGCACCAGTGCCACGTCGGGCTGGTTTGATGGTGAAAAGTGGCTCCTGCAATCTGCCATCCTGAAGCGGGGTAGCTTACATTTGTGTGCCAGGGAAACGGGCCGAGGTTTATGACTGGGGGCTTAGGGCTAGAAGTGACCGGCTGGCTCCTGAAAAGCAACAATAGGCAGGATGGTTCCCAGACCCAAGGTGGCACCAGTGCCAAGTTGGGCTGGTTTGATGGTACCAACTGGCTCCTGCAATCTGCCATCTAAAAGTTGTCAGGCGAGTTTTGTTTTCCAGGGAAAAGCGCCGTTGATTTTGTTTGGAGGCCTCTGGCTGGCAGTGGCTGCCTGTCGTCTTAGAATCCGGGTTACGCAGCATGGTTCCCAGACCCAAGGTGGCACCAGTGTCAAGTTGGGCTGGTTTGATTGTACGAAGTGGCTCCTGCAATCTGCCATCCAGAAGCGGGGCAGCTTACTTTTGTTTGCCAGGGAAATGGGCCGAGGTTTTTCTCAGGGGACCTATGGCTGGGAGTGACCGGCTGGCTCCTGAAAAGCTACGATAGGCAGGATGGTGACCAGACCCATGGTGGCACCAGTGCCAAGTTGGGCTGGTTTGATAGTACCAAGTTGCTCCTGCAATCTGCCATCAAAAAGTTGGCAGGTCAGTTTTGTTTTCCAGGGAAAAGCGCCGTTGTTTGTGTTTGGGGGACTGTGGCTGGGAGTGGCCGGCTGGCTCCTTAGAACACAGGATACGCAGGATGGTTCCCAGACCCAAGGTGGCACCAGTGCCAAGTCGGGCTGGTTTGATAGCACCAAGTGGCTCCTGCAATCTGCCATCCAGAAGCGGGGCAGCTTACTTTTGTTTTCCAGGGAAACGGACCGAGGTTTGTGTCTGGGGGCCTATGGCTGGGAGTGACCGGCTGGCTCCTGAAAAGCTACGATAGGCAGGATGGTGACCAGACCCATGGTGGCACCAGTGCCAAGTTGGGCTGGTTTGATAGTACCAAGTGGCTCCTGCAATCTGCCATCAAAAAGTTGGCAGGCGAGTTTTGTTTTCCAGGGAAAAGCGCCGTTGTGTGTATTTTGGGGCCTGTGGCTGGGAGTGGCCAGCTGGCTCCTTAGAATCCACGATACGCAGGATGGTTCCCAGACCCAAGGTGGCACCAGTGCCAAGTCGGGCTGGTTTGTTAGTACCAAGTGGTTCCTGCAATCTGCCATCCAGAAGCGGGGCAGCTGAATTTTGTTTGCCAGAGAAAAAGGCTGTTGTTTGTGTTTCGGGGCCTGTGGCTGGCAGTGGACGGCTGGCTCCTGAAAATCCATGATACGCAGCATGGTTCCCAGACCCAAGGTGGCACCAGTGCCAAGTAGGACTAGTTTCATAGTACCCAGTGGCTCCTGCAATCTGCCATCCAGAAGAGGGGCAGTTGAGTTTTGTTTTCCAGAGAAAAGGGCCGTGGTTTGTGTTTGGGGCCTATGGCTGAGAGTGACCGGCTGGCCCCTGAAAATCCACGATAGGAAGGATGGTTCCCAGATCCAAGGTGGCAGCAGTGCCATGTTGTGCTGGTGTGATAGTCCCAAGTGGCTCCTGCAATCTGCCATCCAGAAGTGGGGCAGCTGAATTTTGTTTGCCAGAGAAAAAGGCTGTGGTTTTTGTTTGGGGGCCTATGGCTGGGAGTGGCCGGCTGGCTCCTGAAAATCCATGATACGCAGCATGGTTCCCAGACCCAAGGTGGCACCAGTGCCAAGTGGGGCTGGTTTCACAGTGTCAAGTGCCTCCTGCAATCTCCCATCCAGAAGCGGGGCAGCTGAGTTTTGTTTGCCTGTGAAACGGGCCGTTGTTTTTGATTGGGGTCTGTGGCCGAGAATGTTCAGCTGGCTCCTGACAATCCACAATATGCAGGATGGTTCCCAGACCCAAGGTGGCACCAGTGCCAAGTCTTGCTGGTTTGATAGTACCAAGTGGCTCCTGCAATCTGCCATCCAGAAGCGGTGCAGCTGAGTTTTGTTTGCCAGAGGAAAGGGCCGTGGGTTGTGTTTGGGGGCATATGGCTGGGAGTGGCCGGCTGTCTCATTAAAAAGATCGATACGCAGGATGGTTCCCAGACCCAAGGTGGCACCAGTGCCAAGTCGGGCTGTTTTTATAGTACCAAGTGCGTCCTGCAATTTGCCATCCAGAAGAGGGGCAGTTGAGTTTTGTTTGCCAGAGAAAAGCGCCGTTGTTTGTGTTTGGGGTCTTGTGGCTGGGAGTGGCCGACTGGCGCCTTAGAATCTGCGATACGCAGCATGGTTCCCAGACCCAAGGTGGAACCAGTTCCAAGTTGGGCTGGTTTGATAGTACCAAGTGGCTCCTGCAATCTGCCATCCAGAAGCGGGGCAGCTTACTTTTGTTTGCCAGGGAAACGGGCCGAGGTTTGTGTTTGGGGGCCTATGGCTGGGAGTGACCGGCTGGCTCCTGGAAAGCTACAATAGGCAGGATGGTGACCAGACCCATGGTGGCACCAGTGCCAAGTTGGGCTGGTTTGATAGTACCAAGTTGCTCCTGCAATCTGCCATCAAAAAGTTGGCAGGCGAGTTTTGTTTTCCAGGGAAAAGCGCCGTTGTTTGTGTTTGGGGGCCTGTGGCTGGGAGTGGCCGGCTGGCTCCTTAGAATCCACGATACGCAGGATGGTTCCCAGACCCAAGGTGGCACCAGTGCCAAGTCGGGCTGGTTTGATACTACCAAGTGGTTCCTGCAATCTGCCATCCAGAAGCAGGGCAGCTTTCTTTGTTTGCCAGGGAAACGGGCCGTGGGTTTTGTTTGGGGGCATATAGCTGAGAGTGGCCCGCTGGCCCCTGAAAATCCACGCTAGGCAGCATGGTTCCCAGATGCAAGGTGGCACCAGTGCCAAGTCGGGCTGGTTTGATGGTGCAAAGTGGCTCCTGCAATCTGCCATCCAGAAGCGGGGCAGCTGATTTTTGTTTGCCAGAGAAAAATTCCGTGGATTGTTTTTGGGGGCATATTGCTGGGAGTGGCCGGCTGGCTCCTTAAAATGCTCGATACGCATGATGGTTCCCAGGCCCAAGGTGTCACCACTACCAAGTCGGCCTGCGGTTTTAGTATCAAGTTCACCCTGCAATTTGCCATCCAGAAGAGGGGCAGTTGAGTTTTGTTTGCCAGAGAAACGGGCCGAGGTTTCTGTTTGGGGACATATGGCTGAGAGTGGCCGGCTGGCCCCTGAAAATCCACGATACACAACATGGTTCCCAGATCCAAGGTGGCACCAGTGCCAAGTTGGGCTGGTTTGATAGTCCCAAGTGTCTCCTGCAATCTGCCATCCAGAAGCGGGGCAGCTTACTTTTGTTTGCCAGAGAAATAGGCCTAGGTTTTTGTTTGGGGGCCTGTGGCTAGGAGTGGCCTGCTGGCTCCTAAGAATCCACGATACGCAGGATGTTTACCAGACCCATGGTGGCACCAGTGCCAAGTTGGGCTGGTTTGATAGTACCAAGTGGCTCCTGCAAACTCCATCAAAAATTTGGCAGGCGTGTTTTGTTTTCCAGGGAACAGCGCCGTTGATTTTGTTTGGGGGCCTGTGGCTGGGAGTGGCCGGCTGGCTCCTTAGAATCCACGATACGCAGGATGGTTCCCAGACCCAAGGTGACACCAGTGCCAAGTCGGGCTGGTTTGATTACACCAAGTGGCTCCTGCAATCTGCCATCCATAAGTGAGGCAGCTAAGTTTTGTTTGCCAGAAAAAAGGGCCGTGGTTTTTGTTGGGGGCCTGTGGCGAAGAGTAGCCGGCTGGCTCCTTAAAATCCACGAGAGGCAGGATGGTTCCCAGACCCAAGGTGGTACCAGTGCCAAGTCGGGCTGGTTTGATAGCACCAAGTGGCTCCTGCAATCTGCCATCCAGAAGCGGGGCAGCTTACTTTTGTTTGCCAGGGAAACGGGCCGAGGTATTTGTCTGGGGACCTATGGCTGGGAGTGACCGGCTGGCTCCTGAAAAGCTACGATAGGCAGGATGGTGACCAGACCCATGGTGGCACCAGTGCCAAGTTGGGCTGGTTTGATAGTACCAAGTTGCTCCTGCAATCTGCCATCAAAAAGTTGGCAGGTCAGTTTTGTTTTCCAGGGAAAAGCGCCGTTGTTTTTGTTTGGGGGACTGTGGCTGGGAGTGGCCGGCTGGCTCCTTAGAACACAGGATACGCAGGATGGTTCCCAGACCCAAGGTGGCACCAGTGCCAAGTTGGGCTGGTTTGATAGCACCAAGTGGCTCCTGCAATCTGCCATCCAGAAGCGGGGCAGCTTACTTTTGTTTTCCAGGGAAACGGACCGAGGTTTGTTTCTGGGGGCCTATGGCTGGGAGTGACCGGCTGGCTCCTGAAAAGCTACGATAGGCAGGATGGTGACCAGACCCATGGTGGCACCAGTGCCAAGTTGGGCTGGTTTGATAGTACCAAGTGGCTCCTGCAATCTGCCATCAAAAAGTTGGCAGACGAGTTTTGTTTTCCAGGGAAAAGCGCCGTTGTGTGTATTTTTGGGCCTGTGGCTGGGAGTGGCCAGCTGGCTCCTTAGAATCCACGATACGCAGGATGGTTCCCAGACCCAAGGTGGCACCAGTGCCAAGTCGGGCTGGTTTGTTAGTACCAAGTGGTTCCTGCAATCTGCCATCCAGAAGCGGGGCAGCTGAATTTTGTTTGCCAGAGAAAAAGGCTGTTGTTTGTGTTTCGGGGCCTGTGGCTGGCAGTGGACGGCTGGCTCCTGAAAATCCATGATACGCAGCATGGTTCCCAGACCCAAGGTGGCACCAGTGCCAAGTAGGACTAGTTTCATAGTACCCAGTGGCTCCTGCAATCTGCCATCCAGAAGAGGGGCAGTTGAGTTTTGTTTTCCAGAGAAAAGGGCCGTGGTTTGTGTTTGGGGCCTATGGCTGAGAGTGACCGGCTGGCCCCTGAAAATCCACGATAGGAAGGATGGTTCCCATATCCAAGGTGGCACCAGTGCCATGTTGTGCTGGTGTGATAGTCCCAAGTGGCTCCTGCAATCTGCCATCCAGAAGTGGGGCAGCTGAATTTTGTTTGCCAGAGAAAAAGGCTGTGGTTTTTGTTTGGGGGCCTATGGCTGGGAGTGGCCGGCTGGCTCCTGAAAATCCATGATACGCAGCATGGTTCCCAGACCCAAGGTGGCACCAGTGCCAAGTGGGGCTGGTTTCACAGTGTCAAGTGCCTCCTGCAATCTCCCATCCAGAAGCGGGGCAGCTGAGTTTTGTTTGCCTGTGAAACGGGCCGTTGTTTTTGATTGGGGTCTGTGGCCGAGAATGTTCAGCTGGCTCCTGACAATCCACAATATGCAGGATGGTTCCCAGACCCAAGGTGGCACCAGTTCCAAGTTGGGCTGGTTTGATAGTACCAAGTGGCTCCTGCAATCTGCCATCCAGAAGCCGGGCAGCTTACTTTTGTTTGCCAGGGAAACGGGCCGAGGTTTGTGTTTGGGGCCTATGGCTGAGAGTGACCTGCCGGCCCCTGAAAATCCACGATAGGAAGGATGATTCCCAGATCCAAGGTGGCACCAGTGCCATGTTGTGCTGGTGTGATAGTCCCAAGTGGCTCCTGCAATCTGCCATCCAGAAGCGGGGCAGCTGAATTTTGTTTGCCAGAGAAAAAGGCTGTGGTTTTTGTTTGGGGGCCTATGGCTGGGAGTGGCCGGCTGGCTCCTGAAAATCCATGATACGCAGCATGGTTCCCAGACCCAAGGTGGCACCAGTGCCAAGTGGGGCGGTTTTCACAGTGTCAAGTGCCTCCTGCAATCTCCCATCCAGAAGCGGGGCAGCTGAGTTTTGTTTGCCCGTGAAACGGGCCGTTGTTTTTGATTGGGGTCTGTGGCCGAGAGTGTCCAGCTGGCTCCTGACAATCCACAATACGCAGGATGGTTCCCAGACCCAAGGTGGCACCAGTGCCAAGTCGTGCTGGTTTGATAGTACCAAGTGGTTCCTGCAATTTGCCATCCAGAAGAGGGGCAGTTGAGTTTTGTTTGCCAGAGAAAAGCGCCGTTGTTTGTGTTTGGGGTCTTGTGGCTGGGAGTGGCCGACTGGCGCCTTAGAATCTGCGATACGCAGCATGGTTCCCAGACCCAAGGTGGCACCAGTGCCAAGTCGGGCTGGTTTGATAGCACCAAGTGGCTCCTCCAATCTGCCATCCAGAAGCGGGGCAGCTTACTTTTGTTTGCCAGGGAAACGGGCCGAGGTTTGTGACTGGGGGCCTATGGCTGGGAGTGACCGGCTGGCTCCTGGAAAGCTACAATAGGCAGGATGGTTACCAGACCCATGGTGGCACCAGTGCCAAGTTGGGCTGGTTTGATAGTACCAAGTTTCTCCTGCAATCTGCCATCAAAAAGTTGGCAGGCGAGTTTTGTTTTCCAGGGAAAAGCGCCGTTGTTTGTATTTGGGGGCCTGTGGCTGGGAGTGGCCGGCTGGCTCCTTAGAATCCACGATACGCAGGATGGTTCCCAGACCCAAGGTGGCACCAGTGCCAAGTAGGACTAGTTTCATAGTACCCAGTGGCTCCTGCAATCTGCCATCCAGAAGAGGGGCAGTTGAGTTTTGTTTTCCAGAGAAAAGGGCCGTGGTTTGTGTTTGGGGCCTATGGCTGAGAGTGACCGGCTGGCCCCTGAAAATCCACGATAGGAAGGATGGTTCCCATATCCAAGGTGGCACCAGTGCCATGTTGTGCTGGTGTGATAGTCCCAAGTGGCTCCTGCAATCTGCCATCCAGAAGTGGGGCAGCTGAATTTTGTTTGCCAGAGAAAAAGGCTGTGGTTTTTGTTTGGGGGCCTATGGCTGGGAGTGGCCGGCTGGCTCCTGAAAATCCATGATACGCAGCATGGTTCCCAGACCCAAGGTGGCACCAGTGCCAAGTGGGGCTGGTTTCACAGTGTCAAGTGCCTCCTGCAATCTCCCATCCAGAAGCGGGGCAGCTGAGTTTTGTTTGCCTGTGAAACGGGCCGTTGTTTTTGATTGGGGTCTGTGGCCGAGAATGTTCAGCTGGCTCCTGACAATCCACAATATGCAGGATGGTTCCCAGACCCAAGGTGGCACCAGTTCCAAGTTGGGCTGGTTTGATAGTACCAAGTGGCTCCTGCAATCTGCCATCCAGAAGCCGGGCAGCTTACTTTTGTTTGCCAGGGAAACGGGCCGAGGTTTGTGTTTGGGGCCTATGGCTGAGAGTGACCTGCCGGCCCCTGAAAATCCACGATAGGAAGGATGATTCCCAGATCCAAGGTGGCACCAGTGCCATGTTGTGCTGGTGTGATAGTCCCAAGTGGCTCCTGCAATCTGCCATCCAGAAGCGGGGCAGCTGAATTTTGTTTGCCAGAGAAAAAGGCTGTGGTTTTTGTTTGGGGGCCTATGGCTGGGAGTGGCCGGCTGGCTCCTGAAAATCCATGATACGCAGCATGGTTCCCAGACCCAAGGTGGCACCAGTGCCAAGTGGGGCGGTTTTCACAGTGTCAAGTGCCTCCTGCAATCTCCCATCCAGAAGCGGGGCAGCTGAGTTTTGTTTGCCCGTGAAACGGGCCGTTGTTTTTGATTGGGGTCTGTGGCCGAGAGTGTCCAGCTGGCTCCTGACAATCCACAATACGCAGGATGGTTCCCAGACCCAAGGTGGCACCAGTGCCAAGTCGTGCTGGTTTGATAGTACCAAGTGGTTCCTGCAATTTGCCATCCAGAAGAGGGGCAGTTGAGTTTTGTTTGCCAGAGAAAAGCGCCGTTGTTTGTGTTTGGGGTCTTGTGGCTGGGAGTGGCCGACTGGCGCCTTAGAATCTGCGATACGCAGCATGGTTCCCAGACCCAAGGTGGCACCAGTGCCAAGTCGGGCTGGTTTGATAGCACCAAGTGGCTCCTCCAATCTGCCATCCAGAAGCGGGGCAGCTTACTTTTGTTTGCCAGGGAAACGGGCCGAGGTTTGTGACTGGGGGCCTATGGCTGGGAGTGACCGGCTGGCTCCTGGAAAGCTACAATAGGCAGGATGGTTACCAGACCCATGGTGGCACCAGTGCCAAGTTGGGCTGGTTTGATAGTACCAAGTTTCTCCTGCAATCTGCCATCAAAAAGTTGGCAGGCGAGTTTTGTTTTCCAGGGAAAAGCGCCGTTGTTTGTATTTGGGGGCCTGTGGCTGGGAGTGGCCGGCTGGCTCCTTAGAATCCACGATACGCAGGATGGTTCCCAGACCCAAGGTGGCACCAGTGCCAAGTCGGGCTGGTTTGATACTACCAAGTGCGTCCTGCAATCTGCCATGCAGAAGCGGGGCAGCTTACTTTTGTTTGCCAGGGAAACGGGCCGTGGGTTTTGTTTGGGGGCATATAGCTGAGAGTGACCGGCTGGCCCCTGAAAATCCACGCTAGGCAGCATGGTTCCAGGATGCAAGGTGGCACCAGTGCCAAGTCGGGCTGGTTTGATGGGTCAAAGTGGCTCCTGCAATCTGCCATCCAGAAGCGGGGCAGCTGATTTTTGTTTGCCAGAGAAAAATTCCGTGGATTGTTTTTGGGGGCATATTGCTGGGAGTGGCCGGCTGGCTCCTTAAAATGCTCGATACGCATGATGGTTCCCAGGCCCAAGGTGTCACCACTACCAAGTCGGCCTGCGGTTTTAGTATCAAGTTCATCTTGCAATTTGCCATCCAGAAGAGGGGCAGTTGAGTTTTGTTTGCCAGAGAAACGGGCCGAGGTTTCTGTTTGGGGGCATATGGCTGAGAGTGGCCGGCTGGCCCCTGAAAATCCACGATACACAACATGGTTCCCAGATCCAAGGTGGCACCAGTGCCAAGTTGGGCTGGTTTGATAGTCCCAAGTGTCTCCTGCAATCTGCCATCCAGAAGCGGGGCAGCTTACTTTTGTTTGCCAGAGAAATAGGCCTAGGTTTTTGTTTGAGGGCCTGTGGCTAGGAGTGGCCGGCTGGCTCCTAAGAATCCACGATACGCAGGATGTTTACCAGACCCATGGTGGCACCAGTGCCAAGTTGGGCTGGTTTGATAGTACCAAGTGGCTCCTGCAAACTCCATCAAAAAGTTGGCAGGCGTGTTTTGTTTTCCAGGGAACAGCGCCGTTGATTTTGTTTGGGGGCCTGTGGCTGGGAGTGGCCGGCTGGCTCCTTAGAATCCACGATACGCAGGATGGTTCCCAGAACCAAGGTGGCACCAGTGCCAAGTCGGGCTGGTTTGATTACACCAAGTGACTCCTGCAATCTGCCATCCAGAAGTGAGGCAGCTAAGTTTTGTTTGCGAGAAAAAAGGGCCGTGGTTTTTGTTGGGGGCCTGTGGCTGGGAGTAGCCGGCTGGCTCCTTAAAATCCACAATAGGCAGGATGGTTCCCAGACCAGAGGTGGCACCAGTGCCAAGTCGGGCTGGTTTGATAGTACCAAGTGGCTCCTGCAATCTGCCATCCAGAAGCGGGGCAGCTGAGTTTTGTTTGCCAGAGAAAAAGGCTGTGGTTTTTGTTTGGGGGCCTGTGGCTGGGAGTGGCCGGCTGGCTCCTGAAAATCCACGATACGCAGCATGGTTCCCAGACCCAAGGTGGCACCAGTACAAAGTGGGGCTCGTTTGACAGTGTCAAGTGCCTCCTGCAATCTCCCATCCAGAAGCGGGGCAGCTGAGTTTTTTTTGCCAGGGAAACGGACCTTTGTTTTTGATTGGGGTCTGTGGCCGAGAATGGTCGGCTGTCTCCTGACAATCCACAATACGCAGGGTGGTTCCCAGACCAAAGGTGGCACCAGTGCCAAGTCGGGCTGGTTTGATAGTACCAAGTGTCTCCTGCACTCTGCCATCCAGAAGCGGGGCAGCTGAGTTTTGTTTGCCAGAGAAAAGGGCCGTGGGTTGTGTTTGGGGGCATATGGCTGGGAGTGGCCCCCTGGCTCCTTAAAATGCACGATACGCCGCATGGTAACCAGACGCAAGGTGGCACCAGTGCCAAGTCGGGCTGTTTTTGTAGTACCCAGTGGCTCCTGCAATTTGCCATCCAGAAGCGGGGCAGCTAAATTTTGTTTGCTAGAGAAAAGGGCTGTGGTTTGTGTTTGGGGGCCTATGGCCGAGAGTGGTAGGCTGGCCCCTGAAAATCAACGATAGGCAGGATGGTTCCCAGATCCAAGGTGGCACCAGTGCCAAGTAAGGCTGGTTGTATGGTTCAAAGTGACTCCTGCAATCTACCATCCAGAAGCGGGACAGCTGAGTTTTTTTTGCCAGAGAAAAGGTCCGTGGTTTCTTTTTGGGGCATACGGCTGGGAATTGCCGGCTGGCTCCTTAAAATGCTCGATACGCAGGATGGTTCCCAGAGCCAAGGTGGCACCACTGCCAAGTCGGGCTCTTTTTGTAGTACCAAGTGCGTCCTGCAATTTGCCATCCAGAAGAGGGGCAGTTGAGTTTTGTTTGCCAGAGAAAAGGGCCGAGGTTTGTGTTTGGGAGCATATGGCTGGGAATGACCGGCTGGCCCCTGAAAATCCACGATACGCCGGATGGTTCCCAGATCCAAGATGGTACCATTACCAAGTCAGGCTGCTTTGATAGTCCCAAGTGGCTCCTGCAAACTGCCACACCAGAAGCGGGGCAGCTGAGTTTTGTTTGCCAGGGAAATGGGCCGTTGTTTGTGTTTGGGGGCCTGTGGCTGGGAGTGTTCGGCTGGTTCCTGAATATGTACGATACGCAGGATTGTTCCCAGATCCAAGGTGGCAGCAGTGCCATGTTGTGCTGGTGTGATAGTCCCAAGTGGCTCCTGCAATCTGCCATCCAGAAGTGGGGCAGCTGATTTTTGTTTGCCAGAGAAAAGGTCCGTGGTTTGTGTTTGGGGGCATATGGCTGAGAGTGGCCGGCTGGCCCCTGAAAATCCACGATACACAGGATGGTTCCCAGATCCAAGGTGGCACCTGTGCCAAGTCGGGCTGATTTGATAGTACTGAGTAGCTCCTGCAATCTGCCATCCAGAAGCGGGGCAGCTTACTTTCGTTTGCCAGGGAAACGGGCCGAGGTTTCTGTTTGGGGGCCTATGGCTGGGAGTGACCGGCTGGCTCCTGAAAAGCTACAATAGGCAGGATGGTTCCCAGAGCCAAGGTGGCACCAGTGCCAAGTTGGGCTGGTTTGATAGTACCAAGTGGCTCCTGCAATCTGCCATCCAGAAGCAGGGCAGCTGAGTTTTGTTTGCCAGAGAAAAGGGCTTGGTTTGTGTTTGGGGGCATATGGCTGTGTGTGGCCAGCTGGCTCCTTAAAATGCACGATATGCAACATGGCTCCCAGACCCATAGTGGCACCAGTGCCAAGTCGGGCTGGTTTGATAGTATCAAGTGGCTCCTGCAATCTTCCATGATCACGTGGAGAAATACTTTCTGGTTTCAGCCATATGCTCTTTCTTCTCTCCCTCAACTTCTCTATCACCTCTCATCTGGTTCACATGCGCTGTCTTCAAGGTCCACAGGCTACTTTTCACAGAATCTTCTGGCCTGATGAAGTAAGAATGATGAATAGAACAGAGCTGGGATCTATTTTCCAGTTTGGATAAAATGCATTCTGCACACAAATCCAAGGAGAACGTGCTGCCCCAATGCCCAGAAAATCTTTCACTCCTGCTAGTGTTCTACGTCAACCGCAACTTAGTCTGAAAGAAAAGCTTTTTCTCTGAGAGCATCTGAGAGGTTTGCATGAAGCACTGATATCTGACATATGCAATTTTGAATAGGAGAGGAAAAAGAAAATGGCAAGGAGTTTTTAATTTTAGTGGTTTCAATTTTAATTTCCGTGCACTTTTTCAAAACTTGTCAGCTCAAATGCCCATCAACATCTTTTAGTCATCTGTAAGTCAGTATTCATATAAAATGTGCTTCAAATCCAAAGAATTTCAAATTTGCACTCCAAGCTTCTATGCCTAGATTTATGATTTCCTACACATATTAGATGAAAGGAAGGCCTTTTTTACTGTGGGAGTGCTGGAACACTGGAACAGGTTGCCCAGAGAAGTTGTGGGTGTCCCATCCCTGAAAGTATTCAAGGTCACCTTGGACGGGGCTTGGAGCAGCAACAAAGGAGAAGCTTGATGGTAGAGAAACAAAGTTGGACTATAGAAGAAACTCGGATTGAAGTATAGGATCAAGTTTTCTCTCAGCTCTTGGGGTAAATTCAAAGTTGTACAAAATGACATTTATCTGTGCTATTCACTACTGTAACAGAAAGTTTCATGAAAACTGTACAGAAGATAGTAAATTTTAAAAGAGATAAGAATTACAGCATAAAATCCATGGGATAGGTTACAACATGAGACACTCTCTAAGAGAAAATCTCTGTGTTTCAGCACTTCATCGGGGTAAGATTTCATGAAGTGCCAAAGAAGGCGGCAAAATATCATTCGGGACATTATTTACTGGAATTCAGCCTGGCCATTAGTAGGAACTGCCTTTGAACATATCATGTAGATATACCACACACGCTTTCCCTTCACTGAAAAATTACTGTTTACAACAAATAAGCAATTGACGATCAAAATTGATTGAAAGCATCTTAAACATGTCAAGTATTTCATTGTAGATGATCTGTGATCCAAATGCTTCTTCCACCTTCGAGAGGGACAGAAGAATTCTTCCATATCATGATGGTTTAAAATTGTATCAACCAATGTTTTCTGCTGAAAAGATATCATCTATTTTTTTCTATTTTTGGAAGAAAATATTCCTAGACATACAACAGGTGAGAACTAAGTAATTTTAAAGAAACAAATGAAATGAAAATATTCTGTAAATAGAATGAAATGAAAAGCTGTGTTTTAAATAGGAGCTAAATATTAAACAGAATTTTTGTACCAGGCATTTGAATTACTGCACCAGCTCTTTTGCCCATCAAGAGAGGCATTTAGCATTTCAGTCTTTTCCAAGGTGTTCATGATCTGCTATGCTGATCTCTGTGTGTGCCTAGGTGTGTGTGGAGGGGGGGGCATATGAAGGGGAGTGTGTATGTTTGCTTTACAATTGTAGTGGCAGATTCATGCCTCAGCTCCACATTTTGTTTTAAAAAGGTCACACCGAGTGGATATGAAGTTTACTATCAACAAGAGATCGATTCCCAAATCATCCATTTGACTCTCCCTTATAAATCATGTGCTTTGTTGCATATTTTATCAAATATACTTTCAAGCCAGATGGAGGAAGGAGGATGTGGGAATCCCTCCACCATCTTGCAACTTTTATGTAAGTAGGTTTTCAAGAAAATCATCATTTCTCTTTTAAATATGTCTGGAACAGGCATGATGGTAGTGTCAACCTGTTGGAGTTTTTGTTGCTGGAAGAAGTTGTACAAAAGGATTGGTTTTTACATTGACCAGTTACTGAATCAAGCGCAGGAATACATTGGAAATTTAGCTGGGGGTTCCTTTTCCCAGCAGACTACTTCTAGAACGAGCTTGTACACTGAAGCTGACTCTTTTGCTCTCTTTTTGTTTCTTTCCTATTTTCTTGGCTTCTTTGCCACTATCTAGACAATTTTGGAACTTTGTTCCCAACTAAAATGGTTTCAATAGTCTGATTGTGATCATACATTTTTACAAGGAATTTTTAAAATCTTTCCTCGAGTCCAGAAAGTCAAGGACTTAGATCTTTTTCTTCCCTTATCAATATTGCCATGAAATTGATAAATAAAGACCAACTCTTTATTTTTGTTTTTAACCCACGTAGATAATTCCCATCCATTAATCCATTTTGTGGACCAATAGCTGCCATTCTGATGGAAGCTGTCACTTCTTAACAATAGGCATTCTGTGACTATGTTGACTGCACTTTGGGTGAAGATCCTAACTGGTCTTAGATATACATAGGGAGAAATTTGCTCAGCCAGTGTCAGTCTTAAGCATGCGTATCAGAAGATCTTTCTAGAGCTGGGAATTTTCCCATGAAAGGGATTCAGTTAGGGAAGAGACACTTGTGCCAGAGTTTTACATTCTTCTTGAACACTGCTTAAGGAACTTAGATGCCATGTCCATTTGGATCTCTGTCTGCACAGAACTTTGTCATGCCAGTGCTTTGAAATGCATCTTGAAGAGAATTCACTAGCACAGAATGAAAGAGAGTGGAAGGGGTTGGTGGGGCTAACCAGGCCCAACCCCCCTGCCTAAACCAGGATACCTAGAGCCTCTTGCCCAGGATTCTATCTGGGTGTACTTTTAATGTCTTCAAAGATCCAGGCTCCACAATCTTTCTGGGCAGTCTGTGCCGTGGTTCAGTCACCCTGACAGTAAAGAAACATTTACTGATGTTCAAAGGCAATCTCCTGTATTTCAGTGTGTGCCCACTGCCTCTTGTCTTTTCCCTCAGCATCACTGAAAAGACACTGATTCCCTCCCCTTTGCACTATTGCTTCCATATGTATGTGTGATGCCATGTAGAGGTATGTCAAAAACCTCCCTGAAGCCCAGGCAGATAATATTCCCTTCATCTACCAGTCAAGTTGATTCATCAGAGGAGTTTAAAGTGATGTTCAGCATGAAATTCCCCTGAAAAATCATGCTAACTACATTATTTGGTCATCTGTCATGTGCCTGGCAAGGATTTCCAGGAAGAGCTGCTTCATCAACTTCCTGGGGATAAAAAAGAGGCTGGCTGGTTTGTACTATGGCGAGTCCTCTTAATTGCCTTTTTTGAAGATGGGTGTCATTTGCTAACATCCACTCTTTAGCCTCTGTTGTCGTCTACATCTTAGCAAAACGCTTTTCCACTATGTCTGGCTAGGAAAAACTGTGCCAGCACAGAAAACATCTCCCATCGTGTTCTAGAAGTTGCACGGATGTCTGCCAAGTGTTTGGCAGGAAGAAAAGAAAAGTTGTCCAAAACAGCTTCCAATCGAATGTTCCTGTGATTGGAAAAGTCAGGAGAGTGCAAAGGTACTGTTTTCTATCAGTTGGCAAGGTGCGCACACAATCCCAGTGTTGTACAGCTTGCTTCTTCACCTTCCCGAAGCTGCCGCTCTCGCCGGCTGCCGGAGCCCAAGAAGCGGCTTCTTCGCGCAAAGACGATTGTGCCGCTCACAGGGCTCTCCTTAGCGCGGCTTCTGCCGAAAGACGCCCGGCAGCGGCTCTTACCTCCGGAGAGCATCCTACCTTCGTCTTTAGCTCCTCTTCTCATCTACACCTCGGCAAAAAGCTTTTCCACTATGTCTGGCTAGGAAAAACTGTGCCAGCACAGAAAACATCTCCCATCGTGTTCTAGAAGTTGCACGGATGTCTGCCAAGTGTTTGGCAGGAAGAAAAGAAAAGTTGTCCAAAACAGCTTCCAATCGAATGTTCCTGTGATTGGAAAAGTCAGGAGAGTGCAAAGGTACTGTTTTCTATCAGTTGGCAAGGTGCGCACACAATCCCAGTGTTGTACAGCTTGCTTCTTCACCTTCCCGAAGCTGCCGCTCTCGCCGGCTGCCGGAGCCCAAGAAGCGGCTTCTTCGCGCAAAGACGATTGTGCCGCTCACAGGGCTCTCCTTAGCGCGGCTTCTGCCGAAAGACGCCCGGCAGCGGCTCTTACCTCCGGAGAGCATCCTACCTTCGTCTTTCGCGTCTTTTGTAGTCTACATCTTAGCAAAACGCTTTTCCACTATGTCTGGCTAGGAAAAACTGTGCCAGCACAGAAAACATCTCCCATCGTGTTCTAGAAGTTGCACGGATGTCTGCCAAGTGTTTGGCAGGAAGAAAAGAAAAGTTGTCCAAAACAGCTTCCAATCGAATGTTCCTGTGATTGGAAAAGTCAGGAGAGTGCAAAGGTACTGTTTTCTATCAGTTGGCAAGGTGCGCACACAATCCCAGTGTTGTACAGCTTGCTTCTTCACCTTCCCGAAGCTGCCGCTCTCGCCGGCTGCCGGAGCCCAAGAAGCGGCTTCTTCGCGCAAAGACGATTGTGCCGCTCACAGTGCTCTCCTTAGCGCGGCTTCTGCCGAAAGACGCCCGGCAGCGGCTCTTACCTCCGGAGAGCATCCTACCTTCGTCTTTCGCGTCTTTTGTAGTCTACATCTTAGCAAAACGCTTTTCCACTATGTCTGGCTAGGAAAAACTGTGCCAGCACAGAAAACATCTCCCATCGTGTTCTAGAAGTTGCACGGATGTCTGCCAAGTGTTTGGCAGGAAGAAAAGAAAAGTTGTCCAAAACAGCTTCCAATCGAATGTTCCTGTGATTGGAAAAGTCAGGAGAGTGCAAAGGTACTGTTTTCTATCAGTTGGCAAGGTGCGCACACAATCCCAGTGTTGTACAGCTTGCTTCTTCACCTTCCCGAAGCTGCCGCTCTCGCCGGCTGCCGGAGCCCAAGAAGCGGCTTCTTCGCGCAAAGACGATTGTGCCGCTCACAGTGCTCTCCTTAGCGCGGCTTCTGCCGAAAGACGCCCGGCAGCGGCTCTTACCTCCGGAGAGCATCCTACCTTCGTCTTTCGCGTCTTTTGTAGTCTACATCTTAGCAAAACGCTTTTCCACTATGTCTGGCTAGGAAAAACTGTGCCAGCACAGAAAACATCTCCCATCGTGTTCTAGAAGTTGCACGGATGTCTGCCAAGTGTTTGGCAGGAAGAAAAGAAAAGTTGTCCAAAACAGCTTCCAATCGAATGTTCCTGTGATTGGAAAAGTCAGGAGAGTGCAAAGGTACTGTTTTCTATCAGTTGGCAAGGTGCGCACACAATCCCAGTGTTGTACAGCTTGCTTCTTCACCTTCCCGAAGCTGCCGCTCTCGCCGGCTGCCGGAGCCCAAGAAGCGGCTTCTTCGCGCAAAGACGATTGTGCCGCTCACAGGGCTCTCCTTAGCGCGGCTTCTGCCGAAAGACGCCCGGCAGCGGCTCTTACCTCCGGAGAGCATCCTACCTTCGTCTTTCGCGTCTTTTGTAGTCTACACCTCGGCAAAACGCTTTTCCACTATGTCTGGCTAGGAAAAACTGTGCCAGCACAGAAAACATCTCCCATCGTGTTCTAGAAGTTGCACGGATGTCTGCCAAGTGTTTGGCAGGAAGAAAAGAAAAGTTGTTCAAAACAGCTTCCAATCGAATGTTCCTGTGATTGGAAAAGTCAGGAGAGTGCAAAGGTACTGTTTTCTATCAGTTGGCAAGGTGCGCACACAATCCCAGTGTTGTACAGCTTGCTTCTTCACCTTCCCGAAGCTGCCGCTCTCGCCGGCTGCCGGAGCCCAAGAAGCGGCTTCTTCGCGCAAAGACGATTGTGCCGCTCACAGTGCTCTCCTTAGCGCGGCTTCTGCCGAAAGACGCCCGGCAGCGGCTCTTACCTCCGGAGAGCATCCTACCTTCGTCTTTCGCGTCTTTTGTAGTCTACATCTTAGCAAAACGCTTTTCCACTATGTCTGGCTAGGAAAAACTGTGCCAGCACAGAAAACATCTCCCATCGTGTTCTAGAAGTTGCACGGATGTCTGCCAAGTGTTTGGCAGGAAGAAAAGAAAAGTTGTCCAAAACAGCTTCCAATCGAATGTTCCTGTGATTGGAAAAGTCAGGAGAGTGCAAAGGTACTGTTTTCTATCAGTTGGCAAGGTGCGCACACAATCCCAGTGTTGTACAGCTTGCTTCTTCACCTTCCCGAAGCTGCCGCTCTCGCCGGCTGCCGGAGCCCAAGAAGCGGCTTCTTCTCGCAAAGACGATTGTGCCGCTCACAGTGCTCTCCTTAGCGCGGCTTCTGCCGAAAGACGCCCGGCAGCGGCTCTTACCTCCGGAGAGCATCCTACCTTCGTCTTTCGCGTCTTATGTAGTCTACATCTTAGCAAAACGCTTTTCCACTATGTCTGGCTAGGAAAAACCGTGCCAGCCCAGAAAACATCTCCCATCATTTTCTAGAAGTTGCAGATATGTCTGCCAAGTGTTTGGGAGGAAGAAAAGAAAAGTTGTCCAAAACAGCTTCCAATCGAATGTTCCTGTGATTGGAAAAGTCAGGAGAGTGCAAAGGTACTGTTTTCTATCAGTTGGCAAGGTGCGCACACAATCCCAGTGTTGTACAGCTTGCTTCTTCACCTTCCCGAAGCTGCCACTCTCAGGAGGTAAGAGCCGCTGCCGGGCGTCTTTCGGCAGAAGCCGCGCTAAGGAGAGCACTGTGAGCGGCACAATCGTCTTTGCGCGAAGAAGCCGCTTCTTGGGCTCCGGCAGCCGGCGAGAGCGGCAGCTTCGGGAAGGTGAAGAAGCAAGCTGTACAACACTGGGATTGTGTGCGCACCTTGCCAACTGATAGAAAACAGTACCTTTGCACTCTCCTGACTTTTCCAATCACAGGAACATTCGATTGGAAGCTGTTTTGGACAACTTTTCTTTTCTTCCTGCCAAACACTTGGCAGACATCCGTGCAACTTCTAGAACACGATGGGAGATGTTTTCTGTGCTGGCACAGTTTTTCCTAGCCAGACATAGTGGAAAAGCGTTTTGCCGAGGTGTAGATGAGAAGAGGAGCTAAAGACGAAGGTAGGATGCTCTCCGGAGGTAAGAGCCGCTGCCGGGCGTCTTTCGGCAGAAGCCGCGCTAAGGAGAGCACTGTGAGCGGCACAATCGTCTTTGCGCGAAGCCGCTTCTTGGGCTCCGGCAGCCGGCGAGAGCGGCAGCTTCGGGAAGGTGAAGAAGCAAGCTGTACAACACTGGGATTGTGTGCGCACCTTGCCAACTGATAGAAAACAGTACCTTTGCACTCTCCTGACTTTTCCAATCACAGGAACATTCGATTGGAAGCTGTTTTGGACAACTTTTCTTTTCTTCCTGCCAAACACTTGGCAGACATCCGTGCAACTTCTAGAACACGATGGGAGATGTTTTCTGTGCTGGCACAGTTTTTCCTAGCCAGACATAGTGGAAAAGCTTTTTGCCGAGGTGTAGATGAGAAGAGGAGCTAAAGAGTGGATGTTAGCAAATGACACCCATCTTCAAAAAAGGCAATTAAGAGGACTCGCCATAGTACAAACCAGCCAGCCTCTTTTTTATCCCCAGGAAGTTGATGAAGCAGCTCTTCCTGGAAATCCTTGCCAGGCACATGACAGATGACCAAATAATGTAGTTAGCATGATTTTTCAGGGGAATTTCATGCTGAACATCACTTTAAACTCCTCTGATGAATCAACTTGACTGGTAGATGAAGGGAATATTATCTGCCTGGGCTTCAGGGAGGTTTTTGACATACCTCTACATGGCATCACACATACATATGGAAGCAATAGTGCAAAGGGGAGGGAATCAGTGTCTTTTCAGTGATGCTGAGGGAAAAGACAAGAGGCAGTGGGCACACACTGAAATACAGGAGATTGCCTTTGAACATCAGTAAATGTTTCTTTACTGTCAGGGTGACTGAACCACGGCACAGACTGCCCAGAAAGATTGTGGAGCCTGGATCTTTGAAGACATTAAAAGTACACCCAGATAGAATCCTGGGCAAGAGGCTCTAGGTATCCTGGTTTAGGCAGGGGGGTTGGGCCTGGTTAGCCCCACCAACCCCTTCCACTCTCTTTCATTCTGTGCTAGTGAATTCTCTTCAAGATGCATTTCAAAGCGCTGGCATGACAAAGTTCTGTGCAGACAGAGATCCAAATGGACATGGCATCTAAGTTCCTTAAGCAGTGTTCAAGAAGAATGTAAAACTCTGGCACAAGTGTCTCTTCCCTAACTGAATCCCTTTCATGGGAAAATTCCCAGCTCTAGAAAGATCTTCTGATACGCATGCTTAAGACTGACACTGGCTGAGCAAATTTCTCCCTATGTATATCTAAGACCAGTTAGGATCTTCACCCAAAGTGCAGTCAACATAGTCACAGAATGCCTATTGTTAAGAAGTGACAGCTTCCATCAGAATGGCAGCTATTGGTCCACAAAATGGATTAATGGATGAGAATTATCTACGTGGGTTAAAAACAAAAATAAAGAGTTGGTCTTTATTTATCAATTTCATGGCAATATTGATAAGGGAAGAAAAAGATCTAAGTCCTTGACTTTCTGGACTCGAGGAAAGATTTTAAAAATTCCTTGTAAAAATGTATGATCACAATCAGACTATTGAAACCATTTTAGTTGGGAACAAAGTTCCAAAATTGTCTAGATAGTGGCAAAGAAGCCAAGAAAATAGGAAAGAAACAAAAAGAGAGCAAAAGAGTCAGCTTCAGTGTACAAGCTCGTTCTAGAAGTAGTCTGCTGGGAAAAGGAACCCCCAGCTAAATTTCCAATGTATTCCTGCGCTTGATTCAGTAACTGGTCAATGTAAAAACCAATCCTTTTGTACAACTTCTTCCAGCAACAAAAACTCCAACAGGTTGACACTACCATCATACCTGTTCCAGACATATTTAAAAGAGAAATGATGATTTTCTTGAAAACCTACTTACATAAAAGTTGCAAGATGGTGGAGGGATTCCCACATCCTCCTTCCTCCATCTGGCTTGAAAGTATATTTGATAAAATATGCAACAAAGCACATGATTTATAAGGGAGAGTCAAATGGATGATTTGGGAATCGATCTCTTGTTGATAGTAAACTTCATATCCACTCGGTGTGACCTTTTTAAAACAAAATGTGGAGCTGAGGCATGAATCTGCCACAACAATTGTAAAGCAAACATACACACTCCCCTTCATATGCCCCCCCCTCCACACACACCTAGGCACACACAGAGATCAGCATAGCAGATCATGAACACCTTGGAAAAGACTGAAATGCTAAATGCCTCTCTTGATGGGCAAAAGAGCTGGTGCAGTAATTCAAATGCCTGGTACAAAAATTCTGTTTAATATTTAGCTCCTATTTAAAACACAGCTTTTCATTTCATTCTATTTACAGAATATTTTCATTTCATTTGTTTCTTTAAAATTACTTAGTTCTCACCTGTTGTATGTCTAGGAATATTTTCTTCCAAAAATAGAAAAAAATAGATGATATCTTTTCAGCAGAAAACATTGGTTGATACAATTTTAAACCATCATGATATGGAAGAATTCTTCTGTCCCTCTCGAAGGTGGAAGAAGCATTTGGATCACAGATCATCTACAATGAAATACTTGACATGTTTAAGATGCTTTCAATCAATTTTGATCGTCAATTGCTTATTTGTTGTAAACAGTAATTTTTCAGTGAAGGGAAAGTGTGTGTGGTATATCTACATGATATGTTCAAAGGCAGTTCCTACTAATGGCCAGGCTGAATTCCAGTAAATAATGTCCCGAATGATATTTTGCCGCCTTCTTTGGCACTTCATGAAATCTTACCCCGATGAAGTGCTGAAACAAAGAGATTTTCTCTTAGAGAGTGTCTCATGTTGTAACCTATCCCATGGATTTTATGCTGTAATTCTTATCTCTTTTAAAATTTACTATCTTCTGTACAGTTTTCATGAAACTTTCTGTTACAGTAGTGAATAGCACAGATAAATGTCATTTTGTACAACTTTGAATTTACCCCAAGAGCTGAGAGAAAACTTGATCCTATACTTCAATCCGAGTTTCTTCTATAGTCCAACTTTGTTTCTCTACCATCAAGCTTCTCCTTTGTTGCTGCTCCAAGCCCCGTCCAAGGTGACCTTGAATACTTTCAGGGATGGGACACCCACAACTTCTCTGGGCAACCTGTTCCAGTGTTCCAGCACTCCCACAGTAAAAAAGGCCTTCCTTTCATCTAATATGTGTAGGAAATCATAAATCTAGGCATAGAAGCTTGGAGTGCAAATTTGAAATTCTTTGGATTTGAAGCACATTTTATATGAATACTGACTTACAGATGACTAAAAGATGTTGATGGGCATTTGAGCTGACAAGTTTTGAAAAAGTGCACGGAAATTAAAATTGAAACCACTAAAATTAAAAACTCCTTGCCATTTTCTTTTTCCTCTCCTATTCAAAATTGCATATGTCAGATATCAGTGCTTCATGCAAACCTCTCAGATGCTCTCAGAGAAAAAGCTTTTCTTTCAGACTAAGTTGCGGTTGACGTAGAACACTAGCAGGAGTGAAAGATTTTCTGGGCATTGGGGCAGCACGTTCTCCTTGGATTTGTGTGCAGAATGCATTTTATCCAAACTGGAAAATAGATCCCAGCTCTGTTCTATTCATCATTCTTACTTCATCAGGCCAGAAGATTCTGTGAAAAGTAGCCTGTGGACCTTGAAGACAGCGCATGTGAACCAGATGAGAGGTGATAGAGAAGTTGAGGGAGAGAAGAAAGAGCATGAGGCTGAAACCAGAAAGTATTTCTCCACGTGATCATGGAAGATTGCAGGAGCCACTTGGTACTATCAAACCAGCCCAACTTGGCACTGGTGCCACCTTGGGTCTGGGAGCCATGTTGCATATCGTGCATTTTAAGGAGCCAGCTGGCCACACCCAGCCATATGCCCCCAAACACAAACCAAGGCCCTTTTCTCTGGCAAACAAAACTCAGCTGCCCTGCTTCTGGATGGCAGATTGCAGGAACCACTTGGTACTATCAAACCAGCCCAACTTGGCACTGGTGCCACCATGGGTCTGGTCACCATCCTGCCTATTGTAGCTTTTCAGGAGCCAGCCGGTCACTCTCAGCCATAGGCCCCCAAACACAAACCTCGGCCCGTTTCCCTGGCAAACAAAAGTAAGCTGTCCCGCTTCTGGATGGCAGATTGCAGGAGCTACTTAGTACTATCAAATCAGCCCGACTTGGCACAGGTGCCACCTTGCATCTGGGAACCATCCTGTGTATCGTGGATTTTCAGGGGCCAGCCAGCCACTCTCAGCCATATGCCCCCAAAAACAAACCACGGACCTTTTCTCTGGCAAACAAAACTCAACTGCCCCTCTTCTGGATGGCAAATTTTAGGACGCACTTTGTACTACGAAAACCGCCCGACGTGGCACTGGTGCCACCTTGTGTCAGGGAACCATCCTGCATATCGAGCTTTTTAAGGAGCCAGCCGGCCAGGCCCAGCCATATACCCCCAAAAACAAACCACGGACCATTTCTCATGGAAACAAAAATCCGCTGCCCCGCGTCTGGATGGCAGATTGCAGGAGCCACTTTGCACCATCAAACCAGCCCGACTTGGCACTGGTGCCACCTTGGGTCTGGGAACAATCCTGCGTATCGTACATATTCAGGAACCAGCCGAACACTCCCAGCCACAGGCCCCCAAACACAAACAACGGCCCATTTCCCTGGCAAACAAAACTCAGCTACCCCGCTTCTGGATGGCAGTTTGCAGGAGCCACTTGGGACTATCAAACCAGCCCGACTTGGCACTGGTGCCACCTTGGGTCTGGGAACCATCCTGCGTATGGTGGATTCTAAGGAGCCAGCCGGCCACTCCCAGCCACAGGCCCCCAACAAAAACCACGGCCCTTTTTTCTGGCAAACAAAACTTAGCTGCCTCACTTCTGGATGGCAGATTGCAGGAGCCACTTGGTGTAATCAAACCAGCCCAACTTGGCACTGGTGCCACCTTGGGTCTGGGAACCATCCTGCGTATCGTGGATTCTAAGGAGCCAGCCGGCCACTCCCAGCCACAGGCCCCCAAACAAAATCAACGGCGCTGTTCCCTGGAAAACAAAACACACCTGCCAACTTTTTGATGGAGTTTGCAGGAGCCACTTGGTACTATCAAACCAGCCCGACTTGGCACTGGTGCCACCTTGGGTCTGGGAAACATCCTGCGTATCGTGGATTCTTAGGAGCCAGCCGGCCACTCCTAGCCACAGGCCCCCTGACAAAAACCTAGGCCTATTTCTCTGGCAAACAAAAGTAAGCTGCCCCGCTTCTGGATGGCAGATTGCAGGAGACACTTGGTACTATCAAACCAGCCCAACTTGGCACTGGTGCCACCTTGGATCTGGGAACCATGCTGTGTATCGTGGATATTCAGGGGCCAGCCGGCCACTCTCAGCCATATGTCCCCAAACAGAAACCTCGGCCCGTTTCTCTGGCAAACAAAACTCAACTGCCCCTCTTCTGGATGGCAAATTGCAGGATGAACTTGATACTAAAACCGCAGGCCGACTTGGTAGTGGTGACACCTTGGACCTGGGAACCATCATGCGTATCGAGCATTTTAAGGAGCCAGCCGGCCACTCCCAGCAATATGCCCCCAAAAACAATCCACGGAATTTTTCTCTGGCAAACAAAAATCAGCTGCCCCGCTTCTGGATGGCAGATTGCAGGAGCCACTTTGCACCATCAAACCAGCCCGACTTGGCACTGGTGCCACCTTGCATCTGGGAAGCATGCTGCCTAGCGTGGATTTTCAGGAGCCAGCCGGCCACTCTCAGCCATAGGCCCCCAAACAAAACCCACGGCCCGTTTCCCTGGCAAACAAAATTAAGCTGCCCCGCTTCTGGATGGCAGATTGCAGGACGCACTTGGTAGTATCAAACCAGCCCGACTTGGCACTGGTGCCACCTTGGGTCTGGGAACCATCCTGCGTATCGTGGGTTCAAAGGAGCCAGCCGGCCACTCCCAGCCACAGGCCCCCAAATACAAACAACGGCGCTTTTCCCTGGAAAACAAAACTCGCCTGACAACTTTTTGATGGCAGATTGCAGGAGCCACTTGGTACTATCAAACCAGCCCGACTTGGCACTGGTGCCACCATGGGTCTGGTCACCATCCTGCCTATCGTAGCTTTTCAGGAGCCAGCCAGCCACCCCCAGCCAGAGGCCCCTAGACAAATATTTCGGCCCGTTTCCCTGGCAAACAAAAGTAAGCTACCCCGCTTCTGGATGGCAGATTGCAGGAGCCACTTTGCACCATCAAACTAGCCCGACTTGGCACTGGTGCCACCTCAGCTCTGGGAACCATCCTGCGTATCGTTCAGTGTAAGGAGCCAGCCGGCCACTCCAGCCACAGGCCCCCAGACACAAACAACGGCGCTTTTCCCTGGAAAACAAAACTCGCCTGCCAACTTTTTGATGGCAGATTGCAGGAGCCACTTGCTACTATCAAATCAGCCCAACTTGGCACTGGTGCCACCATGGGTCTGGTCACCATCCTGCCTATCGTAGCTTTTCAGGAGCCAGCCGGTCACTCGCAGCCATAGGCCCCCAGACACAAAACTCGGCCCGTTTCCCTGGCAAACAAAAGTAAGCTACCCCGCTTCTGGATGGCAGATTGCAGGAGCCACTTTGCACCATCAAACTAGCCCGACTTGGCACTGGTGCCACCTCTGGTCTGGGAACCATCCTGCGTATCGTGGATTCTAAGGAGCCAGCCGGTCACTCCCACCCACAGGCCCCCAAACAAAAACAACGGCACTTTTCCCTGGAAAACAAAACTCGCCTGCCAACTTTTTGATGGCAGATTGCAGGAGCCACTTGGTACTATCAAACCAGCCCAACTTGGCACTGGTGCCACCATGGGTCTGCTCACCATCCTGCCTATCGTAGCTTTTCAGGAGCCATCCGGTCACTCCCAGCTATAGGCCCCCAGACAAAAACCTCGGCCCGTTTCCCTGGCAAACAAAAGTAAGTCATCCCGCTTCTGGATGGCAGATTGCAGGAGCCACTTTTCACCATCAAACCAGCCCTACTTGGCACTGGTGCCACCTCTGGTCTGGGAACCATCATGCGTATCATGGATTCTAAGGAGCCAGCCGGCCACTCCCAGCCACAGGCCCCCAAACACAAACAACGGCGCTTTTCCCTGGATAACAAACTCGCCTGCCAACATTTTGATGGCAGATTGCAGGAGCCACTTGGTACTATCAAACCAGCCCAACTTGGCACTGGTGCCACCATGGGTCTGGTCACCATCCTGCCTATCGTAGCTTTTCAGGAGCCAGCCGGTCACTCCCAGCCATAGGCCCTGAGACACAAACCTCGGCCCGTTTCCCTGGCAAACAAAAGTAAGCTGCCCCGCTTCTGGATGGTAGATTGCAGGACGCACTTGGTACTATCAAACCAGCCCAACTTGGCACTGGTGCCACCTCTGGTCTGGGAACCATCCTGCGTATCGTGGATTCTAAGGAGCCAGCCGGCCACTCCCAGCCACAGGCCCCCAAACACAAACAACGGCGCTTTTCCCTGGAAAACAAAACTCGCCTGCCAACATTTTGATGGCAGATTGCAGGAGCCACTTGGTACTATCAAATCAGCCCAACTTGGCACTGGTGCCACCATGGGTCTGGTCACCATCCTGCCTATCGTAGCTTTTCAGGAGCCAGCCGGTCACTCCCAGCCATAGGCCCCCAGACACAAACCTCGGCCCGTTTCCCTGGCAAACAAAACTAAGCTGCCCCGCTTCTGGATGGCAGATTGCAGGAACCACTTTGCACCATCAAACTAGCTCGACTTGGCACTGGTGCCACCTCTGGTCTGGGAACCATGCTGTGTATCGTGGATTCTAAGGAGCCATCCGTCCACTCCCAGCCACAGGCCCCCAAACACAAACAACGGCGCTTTTCCCTGGATAACAAAACTCGCCTGCCAACTTTTTGATGGCTGATTGCAGGAGCCACTTGGTACTATCAAACCAGCCCAACTTGGCACTGGTGCCACCATGGGTCTGGTCACCATCCTGCCTATCGTAGCTTTTCAGGAGCCAGCCGGTCACTCCCAGCCATAGGCCCCCAGACACAAACCTCGGCCCGTTTCCCTGGCAAACAAAAGTAAGCTGCCCCGCTTCTGGATGGCAGATTGCAGGACGCACTTGGTAGTATCAAACCAGCCCGACGTGGCACTGGTGCCACCTCTGGTCTGGGAACCATCCTGCGTATCGTGGATTCTAAGCAGCCAGCCGGCCACTCCCAGCCACAGGCCCCCAAACACAAACAACGGCGCTTTTCCCTGGAAAACAACACTCGCCTGCCAACATTTTGATGGCAGATTGCAGGAGCCACTTGGTACTATCAAATCAGCCCAACTTGGCACTGGTGCCACCATGCGTTTGGTCACCATCCTGCCTATCGTAGCTTTTCAGGAGCCAGACGGTCACTCCCAGCCATAGGCCCCCAGACAAAAACCTCGGCCCGTTTCCCTGGCATACAAAAGTAAGCTGCCCCGCTTCTGGATGGCAGATTGCAGGAACCACTTGGTACTATCAAACCAGCCCGACTTGGCACTGGTGCCACCTCTGGTCTGGGAACCATCCTGCGTATCGTGGTTCTAAGGAGCCATCCGTCCACTCCCAGCCACAGGCCCCCAAACACAAACAACGGCGCTTTTCCCTGGAAAACAAAACTCGCCTGCCAACTTTTTGATGGCAGATTGCAGGAGCCACTTGGTACTATCAAATCAGCCCAACTTGGCACTGGTGCCACCATGGGTCTGGTCACCATCCTGCCTATCGTAGCTTTTCAGGAGCCAGCCGGTCACTCCCAGCCATAGGCCCCCAGAAACAATACTCGGCCCGTTTCCCTGGCAAACAAAAGTAAGCTGCCCCGCTTCTGGATGGCAGATTGCAGGAGCCACTTTGCACCATCAAACTAGCCCGACTTGGCACTGGTGCCACCTCTGGTCTGGGAACCATCCTGCGTATCGTGGATTCTAAGGAGCCAGCCGGCCACTCCCACCCACAGGCCTCCAAACAAAAACAACGGCGCTTTTCCCTGGAAAACAAAACTCGCCTGCCAATTTTATGATGGCAGATTGCAGGAGCCACTTGGTACTATCAAACCAGCCCAACTTGGCACTGGTGCCACCATGGGTCTGGTCACCATCCTGCCTATCGTAGCTTTTCAGGAGCCAGCCGGTCACTCGCAGCCATAGGCCCCCAGACACAAACCTCGGCCCGTTTCCCTGGCAAACAAAAGTAAGCTGCCCCGCTTCTGGATGGCAGATTGCAGGACGCACTTGATAGTATCAAACCAGCCCGACTTGGCACTGGTGCCACCTCAGGTCTGGGAACATGCTGCGTATCGTGGATTCTAATTAGCCATCTGGCCACTCCCACCCACAGGCCCCCAAACAAAAACAACGGCGCTTTTCCCTGGAAAACAAACCTCGCCTGCCAACATTTTGATGGCAGATTGCAGGAGCCACTTGGTACTATCAAACCAGCCCAACTTGACACTGGTGCCACCATGGGTCTGGTCACCATCCTGCCTATCGTAGCTTTTCAGGAGCCAGCCGGTCACTCCCAGCCATAGGCCCCCAGACAAAAACCTTGGCCCGTTTCCCTGGCAAAAAAAAGTAAGTTATCCCGCTTCTGGATGGCAGATTGCAGGAGCCACTTTTCACCATCAAACCAGCCCGACTTGGCACTGGTGCCACCTCTGGTCTGGGAACCATCCTGCGTATCGTGGATTCTAAGGAGCCAGCCGGCCACTCCCAGCCACAGGCCCCCAAACACAAACCACAGCGCTTTTCCCTGGAAAACAAAACTCGCCTGCCAACTTTTTGATGGCAGATTGCAGGAGCCACTTGGTACTATCAAACCAGCCCAACTTGGCACTGGTGCCACCATGGATCTGGTCACCATCCTGCCTATCGTAGCTTTTCAGGACCTAGCCGGTCACTCCAAGCCATAGGCCCCCAGAGAAAAACCTCGGCCCGTTTCCCTGGCAAACAAAAGTAAGCTGCCCCGCTTCTGGATGGCAGATTGCAGGAACCACTTGGTACTATCAAACCAGCCCAACTTGGCACTGGTGCCACCTTGGGTCTGGGAGCCATCCTGCGTATCGTGGATTCTAAGGAGCCAGCCGGTCACTCCCAGCCACAGGCCACCAAACACAAACAACGGCGCTTTTCCCTGGAAAACAAAACTCGCCTGCCAACATTTTGATGGCAGATTGCAGGAGCCACTTGCTACTATCAAATCAGCCCAACTTGGCACTGGTGCCACCATGGGTCTGGTCACCATCCTGCCTATCGTAGCTTTTCAGGAGCCAGCCGGTCCCTCCCTGCCATAGGCCCCCAGAGAAAAACCTCGGCCCGTTTCCCTGGCAAACAAAAGTAAGCTACCCCGCTTCTGGATGGCAGATTGCAGGAGCCACTTTGCACCATCAAACTAGCCCGACTTGGCACTGGTGCCACCTCAGGTCTGGGAACCATCCTGCGTATCGTTCATTGTAAGGAGCCAGCCGGCCACTCCCAGCCACAGGCCCCCAGACACAAACAACGGCGCTTTTCCCTGGAAAACAAAACTCGCCTGCCAACTTTTTGATGGCAGATTGCAGGAGCCACTTGGTACTATCAAACCAGCCCAACTTGGCACTGGTGCCACCATGGGTCTGGTCACCATCCTGCCTATCGTAGCTTTTCAGGAGCCAGCCGGTCACTCGCAGCCATATGCCCCCAGACACAAACCTCGGCCCGTTTCCCTGGTAAACAAAAGTAAGCTACCCCGCTTCTGGATGGCAGATTGCAGGAGCCACTTTGCACCATCAAACTGGCCCGACTTGGCACTGGTGCCACCTCTGGTCTGGGAACCATCCTGCGTATCGTGGATTCTAAGGAGCCAGCCGGCCACTCCCAGCCACAGGCCCCCAAACACAAACAACGGCACTTTTCCCTGGAAAACAAAACTCGCCTGCCAACTTTTTGATGGCAGATTGCAGGAGCCACTTGGTACTATCAAACCAGCCCAACTTGGCACTGGTGCCACCATGGGTCTGGTCACCATCCTGCCTATCGTAGCTTTTCAGGAGCCAGCCGGTCACTCCCAGCCATAGGCCCCCAGACAAAAACCTCGGCCCGTTTCCCTGGCAAACAAAAGTAAGTTATCCCGCTTCTGGATGGCAGATTGCAGGAGCCACTTTTCACCATCAAACCAGGCCGACTTGGCACTGGTGCCACCTCTGGTCTGGGAACCATCCTGCGTATCGTAGATTCTAAGGAGCCAGCCGGCCACTCCCACCCACAGGCACCCAAACACAAACAACGGCGCTTTTCCCTGGATAACAAACTCGCCTGCCAACTTTTTGATGGCAGATTGCAGGAGCCACTTGGTACTATCAAACCAGCCCAACTTGGCACTGGTGCCACCATGGGTCTGGTCACCATCCTGCCTATCGTAGCTTTTCAGGAGCCAGGCGGTCACTCCCAGCCATAGGCCCTGAGACATAAACCTCGGCCCGTTTCCCTGGCAAACAAAAGTAAGCTGCCCCGCTTCTGGATGGCAGATTGCAGGACGCACTTGGTACTATCAAACCAGCCCAACTTGGCACTGGTGCCACCTCTGGTCTGGGAACCATGCCGCGTATCGTGGATTCTAAGGAGCCAGCCGGCCACTCCCAGCCACAGGCCCCCAAACACAAACAACGGCGCTTTTCCCTGGAAAATAAAACTGGCCTGCCAACTTTTTCATGGCAGATTGCAGGAGCCACTTGGTACTATCAAATCAGCCCAACTTGGCACTGGTGCCACCATGGGTCTGGTCACCATCCTGCCTATCGTAGCTTTTCAGGAGCCAGGCGGTCACTCCCAGCCATAGGCCCCCAGACACAAACCTCGGCCCGTTTCCCTGGCAAACAAAAGTAAGCTGCCCCGCTTCTGGATGGCAGATTGCAGGAGCCACTTGGTACTATCAAACCAGCCCAACTTGGCACTGGTGCCACCTCTGGTCTGGGAACCATGCTGCGTAACACAGATTCTAAGGCGCCAGTCGGCCACTCCCAGCCACAAGCCCCCAAACACAAACAACGGCGCTATTCTCTGGCAAACAAAACTCCACTGCCCCTCTTCTGGATGGCAAATTACAGGACGCACTTGGTTCTATAAAAACAGCCCTACTTGGCACTGGTGCCACCTTGGGTCTGGGAACCATCCTGCGTATCGATCTTTTTAATGAGACAGCCGGCCACTCCCAGCCATATGCCCCCAAACACAACCCACGGCCCTTTCCTCTGGCAAACAAAACTCAGCTGCACCGCTTCTGGATGGCAGATTGCAGGAGCCACTTGGTACTATCAAACCAGCCCGACTTGGCACTGGTGCCACCTTGGGTCTGGGAACCATCCTGCGTATTGTGGATTGTCAGGAGCCAGCTGAACATTCTCGGCCACAGACCCCAATCAAAAACAACGGCCCGTTTCACAGGCAAACAAAACTCAGCTGCCCCGCTTCTGGATGGGAGATTGCAGGAGGCACTTGACACTGTGAAACCAGCCCCACTTGGCACTGGTGCCACCTTGGGTCTGGGAACCATGCTGCGTATCATGGATTTTCAGGAGCCAGCCGGCCACTCCCACCCATAGGCCCCCAAACAAAAACCACAGCCTTTTTCTCTGGCAAACGAAATTCAGCTGCCCCACTTCTGGATGGCAGATTGCAGGAGCCACTTGGGACTATCACACCAGCACAACATGGCACTGCTGCCACCTTGGATCTGGGAACCATCCTTCCTATCGTGGATTTTCAGGGGCCAGCCTGTCACTCTCAGCCATAGGCCCCAAACACAAACCACGGCCCTTTTCTCTGGAAAACAAAACTCAACTGCCCCTCTTCTGGATGGCAGATTGCAGGAGCCACTGGGTACTATGAAACTAGCCCTACTTGGCACTGGTGCCACCTTGGGTCTGGGAACCATGCTGCGTATCATGGATTTTCAGGAGCCAGCCGTCCACTGCCAGCCACAGGCCCCGAAACACAAACAACAGCCTTTTTCTCTGGCAAAAAAAATTCAGCTGCCCCGCTTCTGGATGGCAGATTGCAGGAACCACTTGGTACTAACAAACCAGCCCGACTTGGCACTGGTGCCACCTTGGGTCTGGGAACCATCCTGCGTATCGTGGATTCTAAGGAGCCAGCTGGCCACTCCCAGCCACAGGCCCCAAAATACACACAACGGCGCTTTTCCCTGGAAAACAAAACTCGCCTGCCAAATTTTGATGGCAGATTGCAGGAGCCACTTGGTACTATCAAACCAGCCCGACTTGGCACTGGTGCCACCATGGGTCTGGTCACCATCCTGCCTATCGTAGCTTTTCAGGAGCCAGCCGGTCACTCCCAGCCATAGGCCCACAGAAAATAACCTCGGTCCGTTTCCCTGGAAAACAAAAGTAAGCTGCCCCGCTTCTGGATGGCAGATTGCAGGAGCCACTTGGTGCTATCAAACCAGCCCGACGTGGCACTGGTGCCACCTCTGGTCTGGGAACCATCCTGCGTATCGTGTGTTCTAAGGAGCCAGCCGGCCACTCCCAGCCACAGTCCCCCAAACAAAAACAACGGCGCTTTTCCCTGGAAAACAAAACTCGCCTGCCAACTTTTTGATGGCAGATTGCAGGAGCCACTTGGTACTATCAAACCAGCCCAACTTGGCACTGGTGCCACCATGGGTCTGGTCACCATCCTGCCTATCGTAGTTTTTCAGGAGCCAGGCGGTCACTCCCAGCCATAGGCCCCCAGACACAAACCTCGGCCCGTTTCCCTGGCAAACAAAAGTAAGCTGCCCCGCTTCTGCATGGCAGATTGCAGGTGCTATTTAGTACTATCAAACCAGCCCGACTTGGCACTGGTGCCACCTCTGGTCTGGGAACCATCCTGCCTATCGTGGATTTTCAGGGGCCAGACGGCCACTATCAGCCATATGCCCCCAAAAACAAACCACGGCCCTTTTCTCTGGTAAACAAAACTCAACTGCCCCTCTTCTGGATGGCAAATTTTTGGACGCACTTTGTACTACGAAAACCGCCCGACTTGGCACTGGTGCCACCTTGGGTCAGGGAACCATCCTGCCTATCGTAGCTTTTCAGGAGCAGGCGGTCACTCCCAGCCATAGGTCCCCAGACAAATACCTCGGCCCGTTTCCCTGGCAAACAAAAGTAAGCTGCCCCGCTTCTGGATGGCAGATTGCAGGAGCCACTTGGTACTATCAAACCAGCCCAACTTGACACTGGTGCCACCTTGGCTCTGGGAACCATGCTGCGTAACCCGGATTCTAAGACGACAGGCAGCCACTGCCAGCCACAGGCCTCCAAACAAAATCAACGGCGCTTTTCCCTGGAAAACAAAACTCGCCTGACAACTTTTAGATGGCAGATTGCAGGAGCCAGTTGGTACCATCAAACCAGCCCAACTTGGCACTGGTGCCACCTTGGGTCTGGGAACCATCCTGCCTATTGTTGCTTTTCAGGAGCCAGCCGGTCACTTCTAACCCTAGGCCCCCAGTCATAAACCTCGGCCCGTTTCCCTGGCACACAAATGTAAGCTACCCCGCTTCAGGATGGCAGATTGCAGGAGCCACTTTTCACCATCAAACCAGCCCGACGTGGCACTGGTTCCACCTTGGGTCTGGGAACCATCCTGCGTATCGTGTGTTCTAAGGAGCCAGCCGGCCACTCCCACCCACAGTCCCCCAAACACAAACAACGGCGCTTTTCCCTGGAAAACAAAACTGGCCTGCCAACTTTTTGATGGCAGATTGCAGGAGCCACTTGGTACTATCAAACCAGCCCAACTTGGCACTGGTGCCACCATGGGTCTGGTCACCATCCTGCCTATCGTAGCTTTTCAGGAGCCAGGCGGTCACTCCCAGCCATAGGCCCCCAGACACAAACCTCGGCCCGTTTCCCTGGCAAACAAAAGTAAGCTGCCCCGCTTCTGCATGGCAGATTGCAGGTGCTATTTAGTACTATCAAACCAGCCCGACTTGGCACTGGTGCCACCTCTGGTCTGGGAACCATCCTGCCTATCGTGGATTTTCAGGGGCCAGACGGCCACTATCAGCCATATGCCCCCAAAAACAAACCACGGACCTTTTCTCTGGTAAACAAAACTCAACTGCCCCTCTTCTGGATGGCAAATTTTAGGACGCACTTTGTACTACGAATACCGCCCGACTTGGCACTGGTGCCACCTTGGGTCAGGGAACCATCCTGCCTATCGTAGCTTTTTAAGGAGCCAGCAGGCCACGCCCAGCCATATAGCCCCAAAAACAAACCACGGACCATTTCTCTTGGAAACAAAAATCCGCTGCCCCGCGTCAGGATGGCAGATTGCAGGAGCCACTTTGCACCATCAAACCACCCCGACTTGGCACTGGTGCCATCTTGGATCTGGGAACCATCCTGCCTATCGTAGCTTTTCAGGAGCCAGCCGGTTACTCCCAACCATAGGCCCCCAGACAGAAAGCTCTGCCCGTTTCCCTGGCAAACAAAAGTAAGCTACCCCGCTTCTGGATGGCAGATTGCAGGAGCCACTTGGTACTATCAAACCAGCCCAACTTGGCACTGGTGCCACCATGGGTCTGGTCACCATCCTGCCTATCGTAGCTTTTCAGGAGCCAGCCGGTCACTCCCAGCCATAGGCCCCCAGACAAATACCTCGGCCCGTTTCCCTGGCAAACAAATGTAAGCTGCCCCGCTTCTGGATGGCAGATTGCAGGAGCCACATGGTACTATCAAACCAGGCCAACATGGCACTGGTGCCACCTTGGCTCTGGGAACCATCCTGCCTTTCGTGGATTTTCAGGCGCCAGCCGGCCACTCTCAGCCATATGCCCCCAAACACAAACCACGGCCCTTTTCTCTGGTAAACAAAACTCAACTGCCCCTCTTCTGGATGGCAAATTGCAGGACGCACTTGGTACTACGAAAACAGCCCGACTTGGCAGTGATGCCACCTTGGGTCAGGGAACCATCCTGCGTATCGATGTTTTTAAGGAGTCAGCCGGCAACGTCCAGCCATATACCCCCAAAAAAAACCCACGGAACTTTTCTCCAGCAAGCAAAAATCCGCTGCCCCGCGTCTGGATGGCAGATTGCAGGAGCTATTTAGTATTATCAAACCAGCCCGACTTGGCACTGGTGCCACCATGGGTCTGGTCACCATCCTGCCTATCGTAGCTTTTCAGGAGCCAGCCGGTCACTCTCAGCCATAGGCCCCAAACACAAACCACGGCCCTTTTCTCTGGAAAACAAAATTCAGCTGCCCCGCTTCTGGATGGCAGATTGCAGGAACCACTTGGTACTAACAAACCAGCCCGACTTGGCACTGGTGCCACCTTGGGTCTGGGAACCATCCTGCGTATCGTGGATTCTAAGGAGCCAGCTGGCCACTCCCAGCCACAGGCCCCAAAACACACACAACGGCGCTTTTCCCTGGAAAACAAAACTCGTCTGCCAACTTTTTGATGGCAGATTGCAGGAGCCACTTGGTACTATCAAACCAGCCCAACTTGGCACTGGTGCCACCATGGGTCTGGTCACCATCCTGCCTATCGTAGCTTTTCAGGAGCCAGCCGGTCACTCCCAGCCATAGGCCCCCAGACACAAAGCTCGGCCTGTTTCCCTGGCACACAAAAGTAAGCTACCGCACTTCTGGATGGCAGATTGCAGGAGCCACTTTGCACCATCAAACCAGCCCAACTTGGCACTGGTGCCACCTTGGCTCTGGGAACCATGCTGCGTAACCCGGATTCTAAGACGACAGGCAGCCACTGCCAGCCACAGGCCTCCAAACAAAATCAACGGCGCGTTACCCTGGAAAACAAAACTCGCCTGACAACTTTTAGATGGCAGATTGCAGGAGCCAGTTGGTACCATCAAACCAGCCCAACTTGGCACTGGTGCCACCTTGGGTCTGGGAACCATCCTGCCTATTGTTGCTTTTCAGGAGCCAGCCGGTCACTCCTAGCCCTAGGCACCCAGTCATAAACCTCGGCCCGTTTCCCTGGCACACAAAAGTAAGCTACCCCGCTTCAGGATGGCAGATTGCAGGAGCCACTTTTCACCATCAAACCAGCCCGACGTGGCACTGGTGCCACCTTGGGTCTGGGAACCATCCTGCGTATCGTGTGTTCTAAGGAGCCAGCCGGCCACTCCCACCAACAGTCCCCCAAACACAAACAACGGCGCTTTTCCCGGGAAAACAAAACTCGCCTGACAACTTTTTGATGGCAGATTGCAGGAGCCACTTGGTACTATCAAACCAGCCCAACTTGGCACTGGTGCCACCATGGGTCTGGTAACCATCCTGCCTATCGTAGCTTTTCAGGAGCCAGGCGGTCACTCTCAGCCATAGGCCCCCAGACACAAACCTCGGCCCGTTTCCCTGGCAAACAAAAGTAAGCTGCCCCGCTTCTGCATGGCAGATTGCAGGTGCTATTTAGTACTATCAAACCAGCCCGACTTGGCACTGGTGCCACCTCTGGTCTGGGAACCATCCTGCCTATCGTGGATTTTCAGGCGCCAGACGGCCACTATCAGCCATATGCCCCCAAAAAAAAACCACGGCCCTTTTCTCTGGTAAACAAAACTCAACTGCCCCTCTTCTGGATGGCAAATTTTAGGACGCACTTTGTACTACGAAAACCGCCCGACTTGGCACTGGTGCCACCTTGGGTCAGGGAACCATCCTGCCTATCGTAGCTTTTTAAGGAGCCAGCAGGCCACGCCCAGCCATATAGCCCCAAAAACAAACCACGGACCATTTCTCTTGGAAACAAAAATCCGCTGCCCCGCGTCAGGATGGCAGATTGCAGGAGCCACGTTGCACCATCAAACCACCCCGACTTGGCACTGGTGCCATCTTGGATCTGGGAACCATCCTGCCTATCGTAGCTTTTCAGGAGCCAGCCGGTTACTCCCAACCATAGGCCCCCAGACAGAAAGCTCTGCCCGTTTCCCTGGCAAACAAAAGTAAGCTACCCCGCTTCTGGATGGCAGATTGCAGGAGCCACTTGGTACTATCAAACCAGCCCAACTTGACACTGGTGCCACTTTGGGTCTGGGAACCATCCTGCGTAACGTAGATTCTAAGGCGCCAGGCGGCCACTCCCAGCCACAGGCCCCCAAATACAAACAACGGCGCTTTTCCCTGGAAAACAAAACTCGCCTGCCAGCTTTTTGATGGCAGATTGCAGGAGCCACTTGGTACTATCAAATCATCCCAACTTGGCACTGGTGCCACTATGGGTCTGGGAACCATCCTGCCAATTGTACCATTTCAGGAGCCAGCCGGTCACTCCCAGCCATAGGCCCCCATCACAAACCTCGGACCGTTTCCCTGGCAAACAAAATTAAGCTGCCCCGATTCTGGATGGCAGATTGCAGGAGCCACTTGGTAGTGTCAAAACAGCCCGACTTGGCACTGGTGCCACCTTGGGTCTGGGAACCATCCTGCGTATCGTGGATTCTAAGCAGCCACCCGGCCACTCCGTGCCACAGGCCCCCAAACACAAACAACGGCGCTTTTCCCTGGAAAACAAAACTCGCCTGCCAACATTTTGATGGCAGATTGCAGGAGCCACTTGGTACTATCAAACCAGCCCAACTTGGCACTGGTGCCACCATGGGTCTGGTCACCATCCTGCCTATCGTAGCTTTTCAGGAGCCAGCCGGTCACTCCCAGCCATAAACCCCCAGACACAAACGTCGGCCCGTTTCCCTGGAAAACAAAAGTAAGCACCCCCGATTCTGGATGGCAGATTGCAGGAGCCACTTGTTAGTATCAAATTAGCCCAACTTGGCACTGGTGCCATCATGGGTCTGGTAAACATCCTGCCTATCTTAGCTTTTCAGGAGCCGGCCGGTCACTCCCTGCCATAGGCCCCCAGAGAAATACCTCGGCCCGTTTCCCTGGCAAACAAAAGTAAGCTGCCCCTCTTCTGGATGGCAGATTGCAGGAACCACTTGCTACTATCAAACCAGCCCAACTTGGCACTGGTGCCACCTTGGCTCTGGGAACCATGCTGCGTAACGTAGATTCTAAGAGGACAGGCGGACACTCCCAGCCACAGGCCTCTAAACAAAAACAACGGCGCGTTACTCTGGAAAACAAAACTCGCCTGCCAACTTTTTGATGGCAGATTGCAGGAGCCACTTGGTACTATCAAACCAGGCCAACATGGCACTGGTGCCACCTTGGCTCTGGTCACCATCCTGCCTATCGTGGATTTTCAGGCGCCAGCCGGCCACTCTCAGCCATATGCCCCAAAACACAAACCACGGCCCTTTTCTCTGGTAAACAAAACTCAACTGCCCCTCTTCTGGATGGCAAATTGCAGGAGCCACTTGGTACTACGAAAACAGCCCGACTTGGCAGTGATGCCACCTTGGGTCAGGGAACCATCCTGCGTATCGATGTTTTTAAGGAGTCAGCCGGCAACGTCCAGCCATATACCCCCAAAAAAAACCCACGGAACTTTTCTCCAGCAAGCAAAAATCCGCTGCCCCGCGTCTGGATGGCAGATTGCAGGAGCTATTTAGTATTATCAAACCAACCCGACTTGGCACTGGTGCCACCATTGGTCTGGTCACCATCCTGCCTATCGTAGCTTTTCAGGAGCCAGCCGGTCACTCCCAGCCATAGGCCCCCAGACAAAAACCTCGGCCCGTTTCCCTGGCAAACAAAAGTAAGCTGCCCTGCTTCTGGACGGCAGATTGCAGGAACCACTTGGTACTATCAAACCAGCAAAACTTGGCACTGGTGCCACCTTGGGTCTGGGAACCATCCTGCGTATCGTGGATTCTAAGCAGCCAGGCGGCCACTCCCAGCCACAGGCCCCCAAACACAAACAACGGCGCTTTTCCCTGGAAAATAAAAACTCGCCTGCCAAATTTTGACGGCAGATTGCAGGAGCCACTTGGTACTATCAAATCAGCCCAACTTGGGACTGGTGCCACCATGGGTCTGGTCACCATCCTGCCTATCGTAGCTTTTCAGGAGCCAGCCGGTCACTCCCAGCCATAGGCCCCCAGACAAAAACCTCGGCCCGTTTCCCTGGCAAACAAAAGTAAGCTGCCCTGCTTCTGGATGGCAGATTGCAGGAACCACTTGGTACTATCAAACCAGCAAAACTTGGCACTGGTGCCACCTTGGGTCTGGATACCATGCTGCGTATCGTGGATTCTAAGGAGCCAGCCGGCCACTCCCAGCCACAGGCCCCCAAACACAAACAACGGCGCTTTTCCCTGGAAAACAAAACTCTCCTGCCAACTTTTTGATGGCAGATTGCAGGAGCCACTTGGTTTTATCAAATCAGCCCAACTTGGCACTGGTGCCACCATGGGTCTGGTCACCATCCTGCCTATCTTATCTTTTCAGGAGCCAGCCGGTCATTCCCCGCCATAGGCCCCCAGACAAAAAGCTCGGCCCGTTTCCCTGGCAAACAAAAGTAAGCTACCCCGCTTCTGGATGGCAGATTGCAGGAGCCACTTTGCACCATCAAACTAGCCCGTCTTGGCACTGGTGCCACCTCTGGTCTGGGAACCATCCTGCGTATCGTGGATTCTAATTAGCCAGCCGGCTACTCCCTACCACAGGCCCCCAAACACAAACATCTGCGCTTTTCCCTGGAAAACAAAACTCGCCTACCAAATATTTGATGGCAGATTACAGGAGCCACTTGGTACTATCAAACCAGCCCAACTTGGCACTGGTGCCACCATGGGTCTGGTCACAATCCTGCCTATCGTAACTTTTCAGGAGCCAGCCGGTCACTCCCAGCCATAGGTCCCCAGTCACAAACCTCGGCCCGTTTCCCTGGCAAACAAAAGTAAGCTGCCCCGCTTCTGGATGGCAGATTGCAGGAGCCACTTGGTACTATCAAACCAGCCCGACTTGGCACTGGTGCCACCTCTGGTCTGGGACCCATCCTGCGTATCGTGGATTCTAAGGAGCCAGTCGGCCACTCCCAGCCACAGGCCCCCAAACGCAAACAACGGCCCGTTTCCGTGGCAAACAAAAGTAAGCTGCCCCGCTTCTGGATGGCAGATTGCAGGAACCACTTGGTAGTATCAAACCAGCACAACTTGGCACTGGTGGCACCTCTTGTCTGGTAACCATGCTGCGTATCGTGGTTTCTAAGGAGCCAGCCGGGCACTCCCAACCACAGGTCCCCAAACACACACAATGGCGCTTTTCCCTGGAAAACAAAACTCGCCTGCCAACTTTTTGATGGCAGATTGCAGGAGCCACTTGGTACTATCAAACCAGCCCAACTTGGCACTGGTGCCACCATGGGTCTGGTCACCATCCTGCCTATCGTAGCTTTTCAGGAGCCAGGCGGTCACTCCCTGCAATAGGCCCCGAGACAGAAAGCCCGGCCCGTTTCCCTGGCAAACAAAAGTAAGCTGCCCCGCTTCTGGATGGCAGATTGCAGGAGCCACTTTGTACTATCAAACCAGCCCGACTTGGCACTGGTGCCACCTTGGGTCTGGGAACCATCCTGCCTATCGTGGATTTTAAGGAGCCAGTCGGCCACTCCCAGCCATACGCCTCCAAACACAAACAACGGTCCATTTCCCTGGCAAACAAAAGTAAGCTGCCCCGCTTCTGGATGTCAGATTGCAGGAACCACTTGTTGCCAAGTTGGGGTGGTTTGATAGTACCAAGTGGCTCCTGCAATCTGCCATCAAAAAGTTGGCAAGCGAGTTTTGTTTTCCAGGGAAAAGCGCCGTTGTTTGTGTTTGGGGGCCTGTGGCTGGGAGTGGCCAGCTGTCTCCTTAGAATCCAAGATACGCAGGATGGGTCCCAGACCAGAGGTGGCACCAGTGCCAAGTCGGGCTGATTTGATGGTGCAAAGTGACTCCTGCAATCTGCCATCCAGAAGCGGGGTAGCTTACTTTTGTTTGCCAGGGAAACGGGTAGAGCTTTGTGTCTGGGGGCCTATGGCTGGGAGTGACCGGCTGGCTCCTGAAAAGCTACGATAGGCAGGATGGTGACCAGACCCATGGTGGCACCAGTGCCAAGTTGGGCTGGTTTGATAGTACCAAGTGGCTCCTGCAATCTGCCATCAAAATTTGGCAGGTGAGTTTTGTTTTCCAGGGAAAAGCACCGTTGTTTGTGTTTGGGGGCATATGGCTGGGATTGGCCAGCTGGCTCCTTAGAATCCACGATACGCAGGATGGTTCCCAGACCAGAGGTGGCACCAGTGCCATGTTGGCCTGGGTTGATAGTACCATGTGGCTCCTGCAATCTGCCATCCAGAAGCGGGGCTGCTTTCTTTTGTTTGCCAGGGAAACGGGCCGAGATATTTGTCTGGGGGCCTATGGCTGGGAGTGAGCGGCTGGCTCCTGAAAAGCTACGATAGGCAGGATGGTGACCAGACCCATGGTGGCACCAGTGCCAAGTTGGGCTGGTTTGATAGTACCAAGTGGCTCCTGCAATCTGCCATCAAAAAGTTGTCAGGCGACTTTTGTTTTCCAGGGAAAAGCGCCGTTGTTCTTGTTTAGAGGCCTGTGGCTGGGAGTGGCCGGCTGCCTCCTTTGAACCCAGGATACGCAGGATGGTTCCCAGAGCCAAGGTGGCACCAGTGCCAAGTTGGGCTGGTTTGATAGTACCAAGTGGCTCCTGCAATCTGCCATCCAGAAGCGGGGCAGCTTACTTTTGTTTCCCAGGGAAACGGGCCGAGGTTTGTGTCTGGGGGCCTATGGCTGGGAGTGACCGGCTGGCTACTGAAAAGCTACGATAGGCAGGATGGTTACCAGACTCATGGTGGCACCAGTGCCAAGTTGGGCTGGTTTGATAATACTAAATAGCTCCTGAAATCTGCCATTCAGACGCGGGGCAGCGGATTTTTGTTTGCTGGAGAAAAGTTCCGTGGTTTTTTTTGGGGGTATATGGCTGGACGTGGCCGGCTGGCTCCTTAAAAAGATCCATACGCAGGATTGTTCCCTGACCCAAGGTGGCATCACTGCCAAGTCGGGCTGTTTTCGTAGTACCAAGTGGCTCCTGCAATTTGCCATCCAGAAGAGGGGCAGTTGAGTTTTGTTTACCAGAGAAAAGGGCCGTGGTTTGTGTTTGGGGGCATATGGCTGAGAGTGGCCGGCTGGCGCCTGAAAATCCACGATAGGCAGGATGGTTCCCAGAGCCAAGGTGGCACCAGTGCCATGTTGGCCTGGTTTGATAGTACCATGTGGCTGCTGTAATCTGCCATCCAGAAGCGGGGCAGCTTACTTTTGTTTGCCAGGGAAACGGGCCGAGATATTTGTCTGGGGGCCTATGGCTGGGAGTGACCGGCTGGCTCCTGAAAAGCTACGATAGGCAGGATGGTGACCAGACCCATGGTGGCACCAGTACCAAGTTGGGCTGGTTTGATAGTACCAAGTGGCTCCTGCAATCTGCCATCAAAAATTTGGCAGGCGAGTTTTGTTTTCCAGGGAAAAGCGCCGTTGTTTTTGTTTAGAGGCCTGTGGCTGGGAGTGGCCGCCTGTCCTCGTAGAATCTACGTTACGCAGCATGGTTCCCAGAGCCAAGGTGGCACCAGTGCCAAGTCGGGCTGGTTTGACACTACCAAGTGGCTCCTGCAATCTGCCATCCAGAATCGGGGCAGCTTAATTTTGTTTGCCAGGGAAACGGTCCGAGGTTTGTGTCTGGGGGACTATGGCTGGGAGTGACCGGCTGGCTCCTGAAATGCTACAATAGGCAGGATGGTTCCCAGACCCATAGTGGCACCAGTGCCAAGTTGGGATGATTTGATAGTACCAAGTGGCTCCTGCAATCTGCCATCAAAAAGCTGGCAGGCGAGTTTTGTTTTCCAGGGAAAAGCGCCGTTGTTTGTGTTTGGGGGCCTGTGGCTGGGAGTGGCCGGCTGGCTCCTTAGAATCCACGATATGCAGGATTGTTCCCAGACCCAAGGTGGCACCAGTGCCAAGTCGGGCTGGTTTGATGGTGCAAAGTGGCTCCTGCAATCTGCCATCCAGACGCGGGGCAGCGGATTTTTGTTTCCATGAGAAATGATCCGTGGTTTGTTTTTGGGGGTATGTGGCTGGGCCTGGCCGGCTGGCTCCTTAAAAAGCTCAATATGCAGGATGGTTCCCTGACACAAGGTGGCACCAGTGCCACGTCGGGCGGTTTTCGTAGTACAAAGTGCGTCCTAAAATTTGCCATCCAGAAGAGGGGCAGTTGAGTTTTGTTTGCCAGAGAAAAGGGCCGTGGTTTGTTTTTGGGGGCATATGGTTGAGAGTGGCCGGCTGGCCCCTGAAAATCCACGATAGGCAGGATGGTTCCCAGACCAGAGGTGTCACCAGTGCCAAGTCGGGCTGGTTTGATAGTACTAAATAGCTCCTGCAATCTGCCATGCAGAAGCGGGGCAGCTTACTTTTGTTTGCCAGGGAAACGGGCCGAGGTTTGTGTTTGGGGGCCTATGGCTGGGAGTGACCGGCTGGCTCCTGAAAAGATACGATAGGCAGGATAGTGACCAGACCCATGGTGGCACCAGTGCCAAGTTGGGCTGGTTTGATAGTACCAAGTGGCTCCGGCAATCTCCCATCAAAAATTTGGCAGGCGAGTTTTGTTTTCCAGGGAAAAGCGCCGTTGTTTGTGTTTGGGGGCCTGTGGCTGGGAGTGGCCAGCTGGCTCCTTAGAACCCACGATACGCAGGATGGTTCCCAGACCAGAGGTGGCACCAGTGCCAAGTTGGGCTGGTTTGATGGTGCAAAGTGGCTCCTGCAATCTGCCATCCAGAAGCGGGGTAGCTTACTTTTGTTTGCCAGGGAAACGGGCCGAAATATTTGTCTAGGGGCCTCTGGCTGGGTGTGGCTGGCTGGCACCTGAAAGGCTACGATAGGCAGGATGGTGACCAGACCCATGGTGGCACCAGTGCCAAGTTGGGCTGGTTTGATAGTACCAAGTGGCTCCTGCAATCTGCCATCAAATGTTTGGCAGGCGAGTTTTGTTTTCCAGGGAAAAGCACCGTTGTGTGTGTTTTGGGGCCTGTGGCTGGGAGTGGCCAGCTGGCTCCTTAGAATCCACGATACGCAGGATGGTTCCCAGACCCAAGGTGGCACCAGTGCCAAGTCGGGCTGGTTTGTTAGTACCAAGTGGTTCCTGCAATCTGCCATCCAGAAGCGGGGCAGCTGAATTTTGTTTGCCAGAGAAAAAGGCTGTTGTTTGTGTTTCGGGGCCTGTGGCTGGCAGTGGACGGCTGGCTCCTGAAAATCCATGATACGCAGCATGGTTCCCAGACCCAAGGTGGCACCAGTGCCAAGTCGGGCTGGTTTGATACTACCAAGTGCGTCCTGCAATCTGCCATCCAGAAGCGGGGCAGCTTAATTTTGTTTGCCAGGGAAACGGGCCGTGGGTTTTGTATGGGGGCCTATGGCTGAGAGTGGCCGGCTGGCTCCTGAAAATCCACGCTAGGCAGCATGGTTCCCAGATGCAAGGTGGCACCAGTGCCAAGTCGGGCTGGTTTGATGGTGCAAAGTGGCTCCTGCAATCTGCCATCCAGAAGCGGGGCAGCTGATTTTTGTTTGCCAGAGAAAAATTCCGTGGATTGTTTTTGGGGGCATATTGCTGGGAGTGGCCGGCTGGCTCCTTAAAATGCTCGATACGCATGATGGTTCCCAGGCCCAAGGTGTCACCACTACCAAGTCGGCCTGCGGTTTTAGTATCATGTTCATCCTGCAATTTGCCATCCAGAAGAGGGGCAGTTGAGTTTTGTTTGCCAGAGAAACGGGCCGAGGTTTCTGTTTGGGGACATATGGCTGAGAGTGGCCGGCTGGCCCCTGAATATCCACGATACACAGCATGGTTCCCAGATCCAAGGTGGCACCAGTGCCAAGTTGGGCTGGTTTGATAGTCCCAAGTGTCTCCTGCAATCTGCCATCCAGAAGCGGGGCAGCTTACTTTTGTTTGCCAGAGAAATAGGCCTAGGTTTTTGTCTGGGGGCCTGTGGCTAGGAGTGGCCGGCTGGCTCCTTAGAATCCACGATACGCAGGATGTTTCCCAGACCCAAGGTGGCACCAGTGCCAAGTCGGGCTGGTTTGATAGTACCAAGTGGCTCCTGCAAACTCCATCAAAATGTTGGCAGACGTGTTTTGTTTTCCAGGGAACAGCGCCGTTGATTTTGTTTGGGGACCTGTGGCTGGGAGTGGCCGGCTGGCTCCTTAGAATCCACGATACGCAGGATGGTTCCCAGACCCAAGGTGGCACCAGTGCCAAGTCGGGCTGGTTTGATTACACCAAGTGGCTCCTGCAATCTGCCATCCAGAAGTGAGGCAGCTAAGTTTTGTTTGCCAGAAAAAAGGGCCGTGGTTTTTGTTGGGGGCCTGTGGCTGGGAGTAGCCGGCTGGCTCCTTAAAATCCACGATAGGCTGGATGGTTCCCAGACCCAAGGTGGCACCAGTGCCAAGTCGGGCTGGTTTGATAGTACCAAGTGGCTCCTGCAATCTGCCATCCAGAAGCGGTGCAGTTGAGTTTTGTTTGCCAGAGAAAAGGGCCGTGGGTTGTGTTTGGGGGCATATGGCTGGGAGTGGCCGGCTGTCTCATTAAAAAGATCGATACGCAGGATGGTTCCCAGACCCAAGGTGGCACCAGTTCCAAGTCGGGCTGTTTTTATAGTACCAAGTGCGTCCTGCAATTTGCCATCCAGAAGAGGGGCAGTGGAGTTTTGTTTGCCAGAGAATAGCGCCGTTGTTTGTGTTTGGGGGCTTGTGGCTGGGAGTGGCCGACTGGCGCCTTAGAATCTGTGTTACGCAGCATGGTTCCCAGACCAGAGGTGGCACCAGTGCCAAGTTGGGCTGGTTTGATAGTACCAAGTGGCTCCTGCAATCTGCCATCCAGAAGTGGGGCAGCTTACTTTTGTTTGCCAGGGAAACGGGCCGAGGTTTGTGACTGGGGACCTATGGCTGGGAGTGACCGGCTGGCTCCTGAAAAGCTACGATAGGCAGGATGGTGACCAGACCCATGGTGGCACCAGTGCCAAGTTGGGCTGGTTTGATAGTACCAAGTGGCTCCTGCAATCTGCCATCAAAAAGTTGTCAGGCGAGTTTTGTTTTCCAGGGAAAAGCGCCGTTGTTTGTATTTGGGGGCCTGTGGCTGGCAGTGGACGGCTGGCTCCTTTGAACCCACAATACGCAGGATGGTTCCCAGACCCAAGGTGGCACCAGTGCCAAGTCGGGCTGGTTTGATACTACCAAGTGCGTCCTGCAATCTGCCATCCAGAAGCGGGGCAGCTTAATTTTGTTTGCCAGGGAAACGGGCCGTGGGTTTTGTTTGGGGGCCTATGGCTGAGAGTGGCCGGCTGGCTCCTGAAAATCCACGCTAGGCAGCATGGTTCCCAGATGCAAGCTGGCACCAGTGCCAAGTCGGGCTGGTTTGATGGTGCAAAGTGGCTCCTGCAATCTGCCATCCAGAAGCGGGGCAGCTGATTTTTGTTTGCCAGAGAAAAATTCCGTGGATTGTTTTTGGGGGCATATTGCTGGGAGTGGCCGGCTGGCTCCTTAAAATGCTCGATACGCATGATGGTTCCCAGGCCCAAGGTGTCACCACTACCAAGTCGGCCTGCGGTTTTAGTATCAAGTTCATCCTGCAATTTGCCATCCAGAAGAGGGGCAGTTGAGTTTTGTTTGCCAGAGAAACGGGCCGAGGTTTCTGTTTGGGGACATATGGCTGAGAGTGGCCGGCTGGCCCCTGAATATCCACGATACACAGCATGGTTCCCAGATCCAAGGTGGCACCAGTGCCAAGTTGGGCTGGTTTGATAGTCCCAAGTGTCTCCTGCAATCTGCCATCCAGAAGCGGGGCAGCTTACTTTTGTTTGCCAGAGAAATAGGCCTAGGTTTTTGTCTGGGGGCCTGTGGCTAGGAGTGGCCGGCTGGCTCCTAAGAATCCACGATACGCAGGATGTTTCCCAGACCCAAGGTGGCACCAGTGCCAAGTCGGGCTGGTTTGATAGTACCAAGTGGCTCCTGCAAACTCCATCAAAAAGTTGGCAGGCGTGTTTTGTTTTCCAGGGAACAGCGCCGTTGATTTTGTTTGGGGGCCTGTGGCTGGGAGTGGCCGGCTGGCTCCTTAGAATCCACGATACGCAGGATGGTTCCCAGACCCAAGGTGGCACCAGTGCCAAGTCGGGCTGGTTTGATTACACCAAGTGGCTCCTGCAATCTGCCATCCAGAAGTGAGGCAGCTAAGTTTTGTTTGCCAGAAAAAAGGGCCGTGGTTTTTGTTGGGGGCCTGTGGCTGGGAGTGGCCGGCTGGCTCCTTAGAATCCACCATACGCAGGATGGTTCCCAGACCCAAGGTGGCACCAGTGCCAAGTCGGGCTGGTTTGATAGTACCAAGTGGCTCCTGCAATCTGCCATCCAGAAGCGGTGCAGTTGAGTTTTGTTTGCCAGAGAAAAGGGCCGTGGGTTGTGTTTGGGGGCATATGGCTGGGAGTGGCCGGCTGTCTCATTAAAAAGATCGATACGCAGGATGGTTCCCAGACCCAAGGTGGCACCAGTGCCAAGTCGGGCTGTTTTTATAGTACCAAGTGCGTCCTGCAATTTGCCATCCAGAAGAGGGGCAGTGGAGTTTTGTTTGCCAGAGAATAGCGCCGTTGTTTGTGTTTGGGAGCTTGTGGCTGGGAGTGGCCGACTGGCGCCTTAGAATCTGTGTTACGCAGCATGGTTCCCTGACCAGAGGTGGCACCAGTGCCAAGTTGGGCTGGTTTGATAGTACCAAGTGGCTCCTGCAATCTGCCATCCAGAAGCGGGGCAGCTTACTTTTGTTTGCCAGGGAAACGGGCCGAGGTTTGTGACTGGGGACCTATGGTTGGGAGTGACCGGCTGGCTCCTGAAAAGCTATGATAGGCAGGATGGTGACCAGACCCATGGTGGCACCAGTGCCAAGTTGGGCTGGTTTGATAGTACCAAGTGGCTCCTGCAATCTGCCATCAAAAAGTTGTCAGGCGAGTTTTGTTTTCCAGGGAAAAGCGCCGTTGTTTGTATTTGGGGGCCTGTGGCTGGGAGTGGCCGGCTGGCTCCTTTGAACCCACAATACGCAGGATGGTTCCCAGACCCAAGGTGGCACCAGTGCCAAGTCGGGCTGGTTTGATACTACCAAGTGCGTCCTGCAATCTGCCATCCAGAAGCGGGGCAGCTTAATTTTGTTTGCCAGGGAAACGGGCCGTGGGTTTTGTTTGGGGGCCTATGGCTGAGAGTGGCCGGCTGGCTCCTGAAAATCCACGCTAGGCAGCATGGTTCCCAGATGCAAGGTGGCACCAGTGCCAAGTCGGGCTGGTTTGATGGTGCAAAGTGGCTCCTGCAATCTGCCATCCAGAAGCGGGGCAGCTGATTTTTGTTTGCCAGAGAAAAATTCCGTGGATTGTTTTTGGGGGCATATTGCTGGGAGTGGCCGGCTGGCTCCTTAAAATGCTCGATACGCATGATGGTTCCCAGGTCCAAGGTGTCACCACTACCAAGTCGGCCTGCGGTTTTAGTATCAAGTTCATCCTGCAATTTGCCATCCAGAAGAGGGGCAGTTGAGTTTTGTTTGCCAGAGAAACGGGCCGAGGTTTCTGTTTGGGGACATATGGCTGAGAGTGGCCGGCTGGCCCCTGAATATCCACGATACACAGCATGGTTCCCAGATCCAAGGTGGCACCAGTGCCAAGTTGGGCTGGTTTGATAGTACCAAGTGTCTCCTGCAATCTGCCATCCAGAAGCGGGGCAGCTTACTTTTGTTTGCCAGAGAAATAGGCCTAGGTTTTTGTCTGGGGGCCTGTGGCTAGGAGTGGCCGGCTGGCTCCTAAGAATCCACGATACGCAGGATGTTTCCCAGACCCAAGGTGGCACCAGTGCCAAGTCGGGCTGGTTTGATAGTACCAAGTGGCTCCTGCAAACTCCATCAAAAAGTTGGCAGGCGTGTTTTGTTTTCCAGGGAACAGCGCCGTTGTTTGTGTTTGGGGGCCTGTGGCTGGGAGTGGCCGGCTGGCTCCTTAGAATCCACGATACGCAGGATGGTTCCCAGACCCAAGGTGGCACCAGTGCCAAGTCGGGCTGGTTTGATTACACCAAGTGGCTCCTGCAATCTGCCATCCAGAAGTGAGGCAGCTAAGTTTTGTTTGCCAGAAAAAAGGGCCGTGGTTTTTGTTGGGGGCCTGTGGCTGGGAGTGGCCGGCTGGCTCCTTAGAATCCACCATACGCAGGATGGTTCCCAGACCCAAGGTGGCACCAGTGCCAAGTCGGGCTGGTTTGATAGTCCCAAGTGGCTCCTGCAAACTGCCATCCAGAAGCGGGGCAGCTGAGTTTTGTTTGCCAGGGAAATGGGCCGTTGTTTGTGTTTGGGGGCCTGTGGCTGGGAGTGTTCGGCTGGTTCCTGAATATGTACGATACGCAGGATTGTTCCCAGACCCAAGGTGGCACCAGTGCCAAGTCGGGCTGGTTTGATGGTGCAAAGTGGCTCCTGCAATCTGCCATCCAGACGCGGGGCAGCGGGTTTTTGTTTCCATGAGAAATGGTCCGTGGTTTGTTTTTGGGGGTATATGGCTGGGCGTGGCCGGCTGGCTCCTTAAAAAGCTCGATATGCAGGATGGTTCCCTGACACAAGGTGGCACCAGTGCCACGTCGGGCGGTTTTCGTAGTACAAAGTGCGTCCTAAAATTTGCCATCCAGAAGAGGGGCAGTTGAGTTTTGTTTGCCAGAGAAAAGGTCCGTGGTTTGTTTTTGGGGGCATATGGCTGAGAGTGGCTGGCTGGCCCCTGAAAATCCACGATACACAGGATGGTTCCCAGATCCAAGGTGGCACCTGTGCCAAGTCGGGCTGATTTGATAGTACTAAGTAGCTCCTGCAATCTGCCATCCAGAAGCGGGGCAGCTTACTTTTGTTTGCCAGGGAAACGGGCCGAGGTTTGTGTCTGGGGGTCTATGGCTGGGAGTGACCGGCTGGCTCCTGAAAAGCTACGATAGGCAGGATGGTGACCAGACCCATGGTGGCACCAGTGCCAAGTTGGGCTGGTTTGATAGCACCAAGTGGCTCCTGCAATCTGCCATCAAAATGTTGGCAGGCGTGTTTTGTTTTCCAGGGAAAAGCGCCGTTGTTTGTGTTTGGGCGCCTGTGGCTCAGAGTGGCCGGGTGGCTGCTTAGAATCCACGATACGCAGGATGGTTCCCAGACCCAAGGTGGCACCAGTGCCAAGTCGGGCTGGTTTGACACTACCAAGTGGCTCCTGCAATCTGCCATCCAGAATCGGGGCAGCTTAATTTTGTTTGCCAGGGAAACGGTCCGAGGTTTGTGTCTGGGGGACTATGGCTGGGAGTGACCGGCTGGCTCCTGAAATGCTACAATAGGCAGGATGGTTCCCAGACCCATAGTGGCACCAGTGCCAAGTTGGGATGATTTGATAGTACCAAGTGGCTCCTGCAATCTGCCATCAAAAAGCTGGCAGGCGAGTTTTGTTTTCCAGGGAAAAGCGCCGTTGTTTGTGTTTGGGGGCCTGTGGCTGGGAGTGGCCGGCTGGCTCCTTAGAATCCACGATATGCAGGATTGTTCCCAGACCCAAGGTGGCACCAGTGCCAAGTTGGGCTGGTTTGATGGTGCAAAGTGGCTCCTGCAATCTGCCATCCAGACGCGGGGCAGCGGATTTTTGTTTCCATGAGAAATGGTCCGTGGTTTGTTTTTGGGGGTATATGGCTGGGCGTGGCCGGCTGGCGCCTGAAAATCCACGATAGGCAGGATGGTTCCCAGAGCCAAGGTGGCACCAGTGCCATGTTGGCCTGGTTTGATAGTACCATGTGGCTCCTGCAATCTGCCATCCAGAAGCGGGGCAGCTTACATTTGTTTGCCAGGGAAACGGGCCGAGGTATTTGTCTGGGGGCCTATGGCTGGGAGTGACTGCCTGGCTCCTGAAAAGCTACGATAGGCAGGATGGTTCCCAGATCCAAGATGGCACCAGTGCCAAGTCGGGGTGGTTTGATGGTGCAAAGTGGCTCCTGCAATCTGCCATCCTGACGCGGGGCAGCGGATTTTTGTTTCCAAGAGAAATGGTCCGTGGTTTGTTTTTGGGGCTATATGGCTGGGCGTGGCCTGCTGGCTCCTTAAAAAGCTACGATAGGCAGGATGGTTCCCTGACCCAAGGTGGCACTAGTGCCAAGTCGGGCGGTATTCGTAGTACAAAGTGCGTCCTAAAATTTGCCATCCAGAAGAGGGGCAATTGAGTTTTGTTTACCAGAGAAAAGGGCCGTGGTTTGTTTTTGGGGGCATATGGCTGATAGTGGCCGTCTGGCCCCTGAAAATCCACGATAGGCAGGATGGTTCCCAGACCAGAGGTGGCACCAGTGCCAAGTCGGGCTGGTTTGATAGTACTAAATAGCACCTGCAATCTGCCATGCAGAAGCGGGGCAGCTTACTTTTGTTTGCCAGGGAAACGGGCCGAGGTTTGTGTCTGGGGGCCTATGGCTGGGAGTGACCGCCTGGCTCCTGAAAAGCTACGATAGGCAGGATGGTTACCAGACCCATGGTGGCACCAGTGCCAAGTTGGGCTGGTTTGATAGTACCAAGTGGCTCCGGCAATCTGTCATCAAAAAGTTGGCAGGCCAGTTTTGTTTTCCAGGGAAAAGCGCCGTTGTTTGTGTTTGGGGGCCTGTGGCTGGGAGTGGCCAGCTGGCTCCTTAGAACCCACGATACGCAGGATGGTTCCCAGACCAGAGGTGGCACCAGTGCCAAGTTGGGCTGGTTTGATGATGCAAAGTGGCTCCTGCAATCTGCAATCCAGAAGCGGGGTAGCTTACTTTTGTTTACCAGGGAAACGGGCCGAAATATTTGTCTAGGGGCCTCTGGCTGGGGGTGGCTGGCTGGCACCTGAAAAGCTACGATAGGCAGGATGGTGACCAGACCCATGGTGGCACCAGTGCCAAGTTGGGCTGGTTTGATAGTACCAAGTGGCTCCTGCAATCTGCCATCAAATGTTTGGCAGGCGAGTTTTGTTTTCCAGGGAAAAGCACCGTTGTGTGTGTTTTGGGGCCTGTGGCTGGGAGTGGCCAGCTGGCTCCTTAGAATCCACGATACGCAGGATGGTTCCCAGACCCAAGGTGGCACCAGTGCCAAGTCGGGCTGGTTTGTTAGTACCAAGTGGTTCCTGCAATCTGCCATCCAGAAGCGGGGCAGCTGAATTTTGTTTGCCAGAGAAAAAGGCTGTTGTTTGTGTTTCGGGGCCTGTGGCTGGCAGTGGACGGCTGGCTCCTGAAAATCCATGATACGCAGCATGGTTCCCAGACCCAAGGTGGCACCAGTGCCAAGTCGGGCTGGTTTGATACTACCAAGTGCGTCCTGCAATCTGCCATCCAGAAGCGGGGCAGCTTAATTTTGTTTGCCAGGGAAACGGGCCGTGGGTTTTGTATGGGGGCCTATGGCTGAGAGTGGCCGGCTGGCTCCTGAAAATCCACGCTAGGCAGCATGGTTCCCAGATGCAAGGTGGCACCAGTGCCAAGTCGGGCTGGTTTGATGGTGCAAAGTGGCTCCTGCAATCTGCCATCCAGAAGCGGGGCAGCTGATTTTTGTTTGCCAGAGAAAAATTCCGTGGATTGTTTTTGGGGGCATATTGCTGGGAGTGGCCGGCTGGCTCCTTAAAATGCTCGATACGCATGATGGTTCCCAGGCCCAAGGTGTCACCACTACCAAGTCGGCCTGCGGTTTTAGTATCAAGTTCATCCTGCAATTTGCCATCCAGAAGAGGGGCAGTTGAGTTTTGTTTGCCAGAGAAACGGGCCGAGGTTTCTGTTTGGGGACATATGGCTGAGAGTGGCCGGGTGGCCCCTGAATATCCACGATACACAGCATGGTTCCCAGATCCAAGGTGGCACCAGTGCCAAGTTGGGCTGGTTTGATAGTCCCAAGTGTCTCCTGCAATCTGCCATCCAGAAGCGGGGCAGCTTACTTTTGTTTGCCAGAGAAATAGGCCTAGGTTTTTGTCTGGGGGCCTGTGGCTAGGAGTGGCCGGCTGGCTCCTTAGAATCCACGATACGCAGGATGTTTCCCAGACCCAAGGTGGCACCAGTGCCAAGTCGGGCTGGTTTGATAGTACCAAGTGGCTCCTGCAAACTCCATCAAAATGTTGGCAGACGTGTTTTGTTTTCCAGGGAACAGCGCCGTTGATTTTGTTTGGGGACCTGTGGCTGGGAGTGGCCGGCTGGCTCCTTAGAATCCACGATACGCAGGATGGTTCCCAGACCCAAGGTGGCACCAGTGCCAAGTCGGGCTGGTTTGATTACACCAAGTGGCTCCTGCAATCTGCCATCCAGAAGTGAGGCAGCTAAGTTTTGTTTGCCAGAAAAAAGGGCCGTGGTTTTTGTTGGGGGCCTGTGGCTGGGAGTGGCCGGCTGGCTCCTTAAAATCCACGATAGGCTGGATGGTTCCCAGACCCAAGGTGGCACCAGTGCCAAGTCGGGCTGGTTTGATAGTACCAAGTGGCTCCTGCAATCTGCCATCCAGAAGCGGTGCAGTTGAGTTTTGTTTGCCAGAGAAAAGGGCCGTGGGTTGTGTTTGGGGGCATATGGCTGGGAGTGGCCGGCTGTCTCATTAAAAAGATCGATACGCAGGATGGTTCCCAGACCCAAGGTGGCACCAGTGCCAAGTCGGGCTGTTTTTATAGTACCAAGTGCGTCCTGCAATTTGCCATCCAGAAGAGGGGCAGTGGAGTTTTGTTTGCCAGAGAATAGCGCCGTTGTTTGTGTTTGGGAGCTTGTGGCTGGGAGTGGCCGACTGGCGCCGTAGAATCTGTGTTACGCAGCATGGTTCCCAGACCAGAGGTGGCACCAGTGCCAAGTTGGGCTGGTTTGATAGTACCAAGTGGCTCCTGCAATCTGCCATCCAGAAGCGGGGCAGCTTACTTTTGTTTGCCAGGGAAACGGGCCGAGGTTTGTGACTGGGGACCTATGGCTGGGAGTGACCGGCTGGCTCCTGAAAAGCTATGATAGGCAGGATGGTGACCAGACCCATGGTGGCACCAGTGCCAAGTTGGGCTGGTTTGATAGTACCAAGTGGCTCCTGCAATCTGCCATCAAAAAGTTGTCAGGCGAGTTTTGTTTTCCAGGGAAAAGCGCCGTTGTTTGTATTTGGGGGCCTGTGGCTGGGAGTGGCCGGCTGGCTCCTTTGAACCCACAATACGCAGGATGGTTCCCAGACCCAAGGTGGCACCAGTGCCAAGTTGGGCTGGTTTGATACTACCAAGTGCGTCCTGCAATCTGCCATCCAGAAGCGGGGCAGCTTAATTTTGTTTGCCAGGGAAACGGGCCGTGGGTTTTGTTTGGGGGCCTATGGCTGAGAGTGGCCGGCTGGCTCCTGAAAATCCACGCTAGGCAGCATGGTTCCCAGATGCAAGGTGGCACCAGTGCCAAGTCGGGCTGGTTTGATGGTGCAAAGTGGCTCCTGCAATCTGCCATCCAGAAGCGGGGCAGCTGATTTTTGTTTGCCAGAGAAAAATTCCGTGGATTGTTTTTGGGGGCATATTGCTGGGAGTGGCCGGCTGGCTCCTTAAAATGCTCGATACGCATGATGCTTCCCAGGTCCAAGGTGTCACCACTACCAAGTCGGCCTGCGGTTTTAGTATCAAGTTCATCCTGCAATTTGCCATCCAGAAGAGGGGCAGTTGAGTTTTGTTTGCCAGAGAAACGGGCCGAGGTTTCTGTTTGGGGACATATGGCTGAGAGTGGCCGGCTGGCCCCTGAATATCCACGATACACAGCATGGTTCCCAGATCCAAGGTGGCACCAGTGCCAAGTTGGGCTGGTTTGATAGTACCAAGTGTCTCCTGCAATCTGCCATCCAGAAGCGGGGCAGCTTACTTTTGTTTGCCAGAGAAATAGGCCTAGGTTTTTGTCTGGGGGCCTGTGGCTAGGAGTGGCCGGCTGGCTCCTAAGAATCCACGATACGCAGGATGTTTCCCAGACCCAAGTTGGCACCAGTGCCAAGTCGGGCTGGTTTGATAGTACCAAGTGGCTCCTGCAAACTCCATCAAAAAGTTGGCAGGCGTGTTTTGTTTTCCAGGGAACAGCGCCGTTGTTTGTGTTTGGGGGCCTGTGGCTGGGAGTGGCCGGCTGGCTCCTTAGAATCCACGATACGCAGGATGGTTCCCAGACCCAAGGTGGCACCAGTGCCAAGTCGGGCTGGTTTGATTACACCAAGTGGCTCCTGCAATCTGCCATCCAGAAGTGAGGCAGCTAAGTTTTGTTTGCCAGAAAAAAGGGCCGTGGTTTTTGTTGGGGGCCTGTGGCTGGGAGTGGCCGGCTGGCTCCTTAGAATCCACCATACGCAGGATGGTTCCCAGACCCAAGGTGGCACCAGTGCCAAGTCGGGCTGGTTTGATAGTACCAAGTGGCTCCTGCAAACTCCATCAAAAAGTTGGCAGGCGTGTTTTGTTTTCCAGGGAACAGCGCCGTTGTTTGTGTTTGGGGGCCTGTGGCTGGGAGTGGCCGGCTGGCTCCTTAGAATCCACGATACGCAGGATGGTTCCCAGACCCAAGGTGGCACCAGTGCCAAGTCGGTCTGGTTTGATTACACCAAGTGGCTCCTGCAATCTGCCATCCAGAAGTGAGGCAGCTAAGTTTTGTTTGCCAGAAAAAAGGGCCGTGGTTTTTGTTGGGGGCCTGTGGCTGGGAGTGGCCGGCTGGCTCCTTAGAATCCACCATACGCAGGATGGTTCCCAGACCCAAGGTGGCACCAGTGCCAAGTCGGGCTGGTTTGATAGTCCCAAGTGGCTCCTGCAAACTGCCATCCAGAAGCGGGGCAGCTGAGTTTTGTTTGCCAGGGAAATGGGCCGTTGTTTGTGTTTGGGGGCCTGTGGCTGGGAGTGTTCGGCTGGTTCCTGAATATGTACGATACGCAGGATTGTTCCCAGACCCAAGGTGGCACCAGTGCCAAGTCGGGCTGGTTTGATGGTGCAAAGTGGCTCCTGCAATCTGCCATCCAGACGCGGGGCAGCTTACTTTTGTTTGCCAGGGAAACGGGCCGAGGTTTGTGTCTGGGGGCCTATGGCTGGGAGTGACCGGCTGGCTCCTGAAAAGCTACGATAGGCAGGATGGTGACCAGACCCATGGTGGCACCAGTGCCAAGTTGGGCTGGTTTGATAGCACCAAGTGGCTCCTGCAATCTGCCATCAAAATGTTGGCAGGCGTGTTTTGTTTTCCAGGGAAAAGCGCCGTTGTTTGTGTTTGGGCGCCTGTGGCTCAGAGTGGCCGGGTGGCTGCTTAGAATCCACGATACGCAGGATGGTTCCCAGACCCAAGGTGGCACCAGTGCCAAGTCGGGCTGGTTTGACACTACCAAGTGGCTCCTGCAATCTGCCATCCAGAATCGGGGCAGCTTAATTTTGTTTGCCAGGGAAACGGTCCGAGGTTTGTGTCTGGGGGACTATGGCTGGGAGTGACCGGCTGGCTCCTGAAATGCTACAATAGGCAGGATGGTTCCCAGACCCATAGTGGCACCAGTGCCAAGTTGGGATGATTTGATAGTACCAAGTGGCTCCTGCAATCTGCCATCAAAAAGCTGGCAGGCGAGTTTTGTTTTCCAGGGAAAAGCGCCGTTGTTTGTGTTTGGGGGCCTGTGGCTGGGAGTGGCCGGCTGGCTCCTTAGAATCCACGATATGCAGGATTGTTCCCAGACCCAAGGTGGCACCAGTGCCAAGTTGGGCTGGTTTGATGGTGCAAAGTGGCTCCTGCAATCTGCCATCCAGACGCGGGGCAGCGGATTTTTGTTTCCATGAGAAATGGTCCGTGGTTTGTTTTTGGGGGTATATGGCTGGGCGTGGCCGGCTGGCTCCTTAAAAAGCTCGATATGCAGGATGGTTCCCTGACACAAGGTGGCACCAGTGCCACGTCGGGCGGTTTTCGTAGTACAAAGTGCGTCCTAAAATTTGCCATCCAGAAGAGGGGCAGTTGAGTTTTGTTTGCCAGAGAAAAGGGCCGTGGTTTGTTTTTGGGGGCATATGGCTGAGAGTGGCCGGCTGGCCCCTGAAAATCCACGATAGGCAGGATGGTTCCCAGACCAGAGGTGTCACCAGTGCCAAGTCGGGCTGGTTTGATAGTACTAAATAGCTCCTGCAATCTGCCATGCAGAAGCGGGGCAGCTTACTTTTGTTTGCCAGGGAAACGGGCCGAGGTTTGTGTTTGGGGGCCTATGGCTGGGAGTGACCGGCTGGCTCCTGAAAAGCTACGATAGGCAGGATGGTGACCAGACCCATGGTGGCACCAGTGCCAAGTTGGGCTGGTTTGATAGTACCAAGTGGCTCCTGCAATCTGCCATCAAAAAGTTGGCAGGCGAGTTTTGTTTTCCAGGGAAAAGCGCCGTTGTTTGTGTTTGGGGGCCTGTGGCTGGGAGTGGCCAGCTGGCTCCTTAGAACCCACGATACGCAGGATGGTTCCCAGACCAGAGGTGGCACCAGTGCCAAGTTGGGCTGGTTTGATGGTGCAAAGTGGCTCCTGCAATCTGCAATCCAGAAGCGGGGTAGCTTACTTTTGTTTACCAGGGAAACGGGCCGAAATATTTGTCTAGGGGCCTCTGGCTGGGGGTGGCTGGCTGGCACCTGAAAAGCTACGATAGGCAGGATGGTGACCAGACCCATGGTGGCACCAGTGCCAAGTTGGGCTGGTTTGATAGTACCAAGTGGCTCCTGCAATCTGCCATCAAATGTTTGGCAGGCGAGTTTTGTTTTCCAGGGAAAAGCACCGTTGTGTGTGTTTTGGGGCCTGTGGCTGGGAGTGGCCAGCTGGCTCCTTAGAATCCACGATACGCAGGATGGTTCCCAGACCCAAGGTGGCACCAGTGCCAAGTCGGGCTGGTTTGTTAGTACCAAGTGGTTCCTGCAATCTGCCATCCAGAAGCGGGGCAGCTGAATTTTGTTTGCCAGAGAAAAAGGCTGTTGTTTGTGTTTCGGGGCCTGTGGCTGGCAGTGGACGGCTGGCTCCTGAAAATCCATGATACGCAGCATGGTTCCCAGACCCAAGGTGGCACCAGTGCCAAGTCGGGCTGGTTTGATACTACCAAGTGCGTCCTGCAATCTGCCATCCAGAAGCGGGGCAGCTTAATTTTGTTTGCCAGGGAAACCGGCCGTGGGTTTTGTATGGGGGCCTATGGCTGAGAGTGGCCGGCTGGCTCCTGAAAATCCACGCTAGGCAGCATGGTTCCCAGATGCAAGGTGGCACCAGTGCCAAGTCGGGCTGGTTTGATGGTGCAAAGTGGCTCCTGCAATCTGCCATCCAGAAGCGGGGCAGCTGATTTTTGTTTGCCAGAGAAAAATTCCGTGGATTGTTTTTGGGGGCATATTGCTGGGAGTGGCCGGCTGGCTCCTTAAAATGCTCGATACGCATGATGGTTCCCAGGCCCAAGGTGTCACCACTACCAAGTCGGCCTGCGGTTTTAGTATCAAGTTCATCCTGCAATTTGCCATCCAGAAGAGGGGCAGTTGAGTTTTGTTTGCCAGAGAAACGGGCCGAGGTTTCTGTTTGGGGACATATGGCTGAGAGTGGCCGGGTGGCCCCTGAATATCCACGATACACAGCATGGTTCCCAGATCCAAGGTGGCACCAGTGCCAAGTTGGGCTGGTTTGATAGTCCCAAGTGTCTCCTGCAATCTGCCATCCAGAAGCGGGGCAGCTTACTTTTGTTTGCCAGAGAAATAGGCCTAGGTTTTTGTCTGGGGGCCTGTGGCTAGGAGTGGCCGGCTGGCTCCTTAGAATCCACGATACGCAGGATGTTTCCCAGACCCAAGGTGGCACCAGTGCCAAGTCGGGCTGGTTTGATAGTACCAAGTGGCTCCTGCAAACTCCATCAAAATGTTGGCAGACGTGTTTTGTTTTCCAGGGAACAGCGCCGTTGATTTTGTTTGGGGACCTGTGGCTGGGAGTGGCCGGCTGGCTCCTTAGAATCCACGATACGCAGGATGGTTCCCAGACCCAAGGTGGCACCAGTGCCAAGTCGGGCTGGTTTGATTACACCAAGTGGCTCCTGCAATCTGCCATCCAGAAGTGAGGCAGCTAAGTTTTGTTTGCCAGAAAAAAGGGCCGTGGTTTTTGTTGGGGGCCTGTGGCTGGGAGTGGCCGGCTGGCTCCTTAAAATCCACGATAGGCTGGATGGTTCCCAGACCCAAGGTGGCACCAGTGCCAAGTCGGGCTGGTTTGATAGTACCAAGTGGCTCCTGCAATCTGCCATCCAGAAGCGGTGCAGTTGAGTTTTGTTTGCCAGAGAAAAGGGCCGTGGGTTGTGTTTGGGGGCATATGGCTGGGAGTGGCCGGCTGTCTCATTAAAAAGATCGATACGCAGGATGGTTCCCAGACCCAAGGTGGCACCAGTGCCAAGTCGGGCTGTTTTTATAGTACCAAGTGCGTCCTGCAATTTGCCATCCAGAAGAGGGGCAGTGGAGTTTTGTTTGCCAGAGAATAGCGCCGTTGTTTGTGTTTGGGAGCTTGTGGCTGGGAGTGGCCGACTGGCGCCGTAGAATCTGTGTTACGCAGCATGGTTCCCAGACCAGAGGTGGCACCAGTGCCAAGTTGGGCTGGTTTGATAGTACCAAGTGGCTCCTGCAATCTGCCATCCAGAAGCGGGGCAGCTTACTTTTGTTTGCCAGGGAAACGGGCCGAGGTTTGTGACTGGGGACCTATGGCTGGGAGTGACCGGCTGGCTCCTGAAAAGCTATGATAGGCAGGATGGTGACCAGACCCATGGTGGCACCAGTGCCAAGTTGGGCTGGTTTGATAGTACCAAGTGGCTCCTGCAATCTGCCATCAAAAAGTTGTCAGGCGAGTTTTGTTTTCCAGGGAAAAGCGCCGTTGTTTGTATTTGGGGGCCTGTGGCTGGGAGTGGCCGGCTGGCTCCTTTGAACCCACAATACGCAGGATGGTTCCCAGACCCAAGGTGGCACCAGTGCCAAGTCGGGCTGGTTTGATACTACCAAGTGCGTCCTGCAATCTGCCATCCAGAAGCGGGGCAGCTTAATTTTGTTTGCCAGGGAAACGGGCCGTGGGTTTTGTTTGGGGGCCTATGGCTGAGAGTGGCCGGCTGGCTCCTGAAAATCCACGCTAGGCAGCATGGTTCCCAGATGCAAGGTGGCACCAGTGCCAAGTCGGGCTGGTTTGATGGTGCAAAGTGGCTCCTGCAATCTGCCATCCAGAAGCGGGGCAGCTGATTTTTGTTTGCCAGAGAAAAATTCCGTGGATTGTTTTTGGGGGCATATTGCTGGGAGTGGCCGGCTGGCTCCTTAAAATGCTCGATACGCATGATGCTTCCCAGGTCCAAGGTGTCACCACTACCAAGTCGGCCTGCGGTTTTAGTATCAAGTTCATCCTGCAATTTGCCATCCAGAAGAGGGGCAGTTGAGTTTTGTTTGCCAGAGAAACGGGCCGAGGTTTCTGTTTGGGGACATATGGCTGAGAGTGGCCGGCTGGCCCCTGAATATCCACGATACACAGCATGGTTCCCAGATCCAAGGTGGCACCAGTGCCAAGTTGGGCTGGTTTGATAGTACCAAGTGTCTCCTGCAATCTGCCATCCAGAAGCGGGGCAGCTTACTTTTGTTTGCCAGAGAAATAGTCCTAGGTTTTTGTCTGGGGGCCTGTGGCTAGGAGTGGCCGGCTGGCTCCTAAGAATCCACGATACGCAGGATGTTTCCCAGACCCAAGGTGGCACCAGTGCCAAGTCGGGCTGGTTTGATAGTACCAAGTGGCTCCTGCAAACTCCATCAAAAAGTTGGCAGGCGTGTTTTGTTTTCCAGGGAACAGCGCCGTTGTTTGTGTTTGGGGGCCTGTGGCTGGGAGTGGCCGGCTGGCTCCTTAGAATCCACGATACGCAGGATGGTTCCCAGACCCAAGGTGGCACCAGTGCCAAGTCGGGCTGGTTTGATTACACCAAGTGGCTCCTGCAATCTGCCATCCAGAAGTGAGGCAGCTAAGTTTTGTTTGCCAGAAAAAAGGGCCGTGGTTTTTGTTGGGGGCCTGTGGCTGGGAGTGGCCGGCTGGCTCCTTAGAATCCACCATACGCAGGATGGTTCCCAGACCCAAGGTGGCACCAGTGCCAAGTCGGGCTGGTTTGATAGTCCCAAGTGGCTCCTGCAAACTGCCATCCAGAAGCGGGGCAGCTGAGTTTTGTTTGCCAGGGAAATGGGCCGTTGTTTGTGTTTGGGGGCCTGTGGCTGGGAGTGTTCGGCTGGTTCCTGAATATGTACGATACGCAGGATTGTTCCCAGACCCAAGGTGGCACCAGTGCCAAGTCGGGCTGGTTTGATGGTGCAAAGTGGCTCCTGCAATCTGCCATCCAGACGCGGGGCAGCGGATTTTTTTTTCCATGAGAAATGGTCCGTGGTTTGTTTTTGGGGGTATATGGCTGGGCCTGGCCGGCTGGCTCCTTAAAAAGCTCGATATGCAGGATGGTTCCCTGACACAAGGTGGCACCAGTGCCACAACGGGCGGTTTTCGTAGTACAAAGTGCGTCCTAAAATTTGCCATCCAGAAGAGGGGCAGTTGAGTTTTGTTTGCCAGAGAAAAGGTCCGTGGTTTGTTTTTGGGGGCATATGGCTGAGAGTGGCTGGCTGGCCCCTGAAAATCCACGATACACAGGATGGTTCCCAGATCCAAGGTGGCACCAGTGCCAAGTCGGGCTGATTTGATAGTACTAAGTAGCTCCTGCAATCTGCCATCCAGAAGCGGGGCAGCTTACTTTTGTTTGCCAGGGAAACGGGCCGAGGTTTGTGTTTGGGGGCCTATGGCTGAGAGTGACCGGCTGGCTCCTGAAAAGCTACAATAGGCAGGATGGTGACCAGACCCATGGTGGCACCAGCGCCAAGTTGGGCTGGTTTGATAGTACCAAGTGGTTCCTGCAATCTGCCATCCAGAAGCAGGGCAGCTGAGTTTTGTTTGCCAGAGAAAAGGGCCTTGGTTTGTGTTTGGGGGCATATGGCTGGGTGTGGCCAGCTGGCTCCTTAAAATGCACGATATGCAACATGGCTCCCAGACCCAAGGTGGCACCAGTGCCAAGTTGGGCTGGTTTGATAGTACCAAGTGGCTCCTGCAATCTTCCATGATCACGTGGAGAAATACTTTCTGGTTTCAGCCTCATGCTCTTTCTTCTCTCCCTCAACTTCTCTATCACCTCTCATCTGGTTCACATGCGCTGTCTTCAAGGTCCACAGGCTACTTTTCACAGAATCTTCTGGCCTGATGAAGTAAGAATGATGAATAGAACAGAGCTGGGATCTATTTTCCAGTTTGGATAAAATGCATTCTGCACACAAATCCAAGGAGAACGGGCTGCCCCGATGCCCAGAAAATCTTTCACTCCTGCTAGTGTTCTACGTCAACCGCAACTTAGTCTGAAAGAAAAGCTTTTTCTCTGAGAGCATCTGAGAGGTTTGCATGAAGCACTGATATCTGACATATGCAATTTTGAATAGGAGAGGAAAAAGAAAATGGCAAGGAGTTTTTAATTTTAGTGGTTTCAATTTTAATTTCCGTGCACTTTTTCAAAACTTGTCAGCTCAAATGCCCATCAACATCTTTTAGTCATCTGTAAGTCAGTATTCATATAAAATGTGCTTCAAATCCAAAGAATTTCAAATTTGCACTCCAAGCTTCTATGCCTAGATTTATGATTTCCTACACATATTAGATGAAAGGAAGGCCTTTTTTACTGTGGGAGTGCTGGAACACTGGAACAGGTTGCCCAGAGAAGTTGTGGGTGTCCCATCCCTGAAAGTATTCAAGGTCACCTTGGACGGGGCTTGGAGCAGCAACAAAGGAGAAGCTTGATGGTAGAGAAACAAAGTCGGACTATAGAAGAAACTCGGATTGAAGTATAGGATCAAGTTTTCTCTCAGCTCTTGGGGTAAATTCAAAGTTGTACAAAATGACATTTATCTGTGCTATTCACTACTGTAACAGAAAGTTTCATGAAAACTGTACAGAAGATAGTAAATTTTAAAAGAGATAAGAATTACAGCATAAAATCCATGGGATAGGTTACAACATGAGACACTCTCTAAGAGAAAATCTCTTTGTTTCAGCACTTCATCGGGGTAAGATTTCATGAAGTGCCAAAGAAGGCGGCAAAATATCATTCGGGACATTATTTACTGGAATTCAGCCTGGCCATTAGTAGGAACTGCCTTTGAACATATCATGTAGATATACCACACACACTTTCCCTTCACTGAAAAATTACTGTTTACAACAAATAAGCAATTGACGATCAAAATTGATTGAAAGCATCTTAAACATGTCAAGTATTTCATTGTAGATGATCTGTGATCCAAATGCTTCTTCCACCTTCGAGAGGGACAGAAGAATTCTTCCATATCATGATGGTTTAAAATTGTATCAACCAATGTTTTCTGCTGAAAAGATATCATCTATTTTTTTCTATTTTTGGAAGAAAATATTCCTAGACATACAACAGGTGAGAACTAAGTAATTTTAAAGAAACAAATGAAATGAAAATATTCTGTAAATAGAATGAAATGAAAAGCTGTGTTTTAAATAGGAGCTAAATATTAAACAGAATTTTTGTACCAGGCATTTGAATTACTGCACCAGCTCTTTTGCCCATCAAGAGAGGCATTTAGCATTTCAGTCTTTTCCAAGGTGTTCATGATCTGCTATGCTGATCTCTGTGTGTGCCTAGGTGTGTGTGGAGGGGGGGGCATATGAAGGGGAGTGTGTATGTTTGCTTTACAATTGTTGTGGCAGATTCATGCCTCAGCTCCACATTTTGTTTTAAAAAGGTCACACCGAGTGGATATGAAGTTTACTATCAACAAGAGATCGATTCCCAAATCATCCATTTGACTCTCCCTTATAAATCATGTGCTTTGTTGCATATTTTATCAAATATACTTTCAAGCCAGATGGAGGAAGGAGGATGTGGGAATCCCTCCACCATCTTGCAACTTTTATGTAAGTAGGTTTTCAAGAAAATCATCATTTCTCTTTTAAATATGTCTGGAACAGGCATGATGGTAGTGTCAACCTGTTGGAGTTTTTGTTGCTGGAAGAAGTTGTACAAAAGGATTGGTTTTTACATTGACCAGTTACTGAATCAAGCGCAGGAATACATTGGAAATTTAGCTGGGGGTTCCTTTTCCCAGCAGACTACTTCTAGAACGAGCTTGTACACTGAAGCTGACTCTTTTGCTCTCTTTTTGTTTCTTTCCTATTTTCTTGGCTTCTTTGCCACTATCTAGACAATTTTGGAACTTTGTTCCCAACTAAAATGGTTTCAATAGTCTGATTGTGATCATACATTTTTACAAGGAATTTTTAAAATCTTTCCTCGAGTCCAGAAAGTCAAGGACTTAGATCTTTTTCTTCCCTTATCAATATTGCCATGAAATTGATAAATAAAGACCAACTCTTTATTTTTGTTTTTAACCCACGTAGATAATTCCCATCCATTAATCCATTTTGTGGACCAATAGCTGCCATTCTGATGGAAGCTGTCACTTCTTAACAATAGGCATTCTGTGACTATGTTGACTGCACTTTGGGTGAAGATCCTAACTGGTCTTAGATATACATAGGGAGAAATTTGCTCAGCCAGTGTCAGTCTTAAGCATGCGTATCAGAAGATCTTTCTAGAGCTGGGAATTTTCCCATGAAAGGGATTCAGTTAGGGAAGAGACACTTGTGCCAGAGTTTTACATTCTTCTTGAACACTGCTTAAGGAACTTAGATGCCATGTCCATTTGGATCTCTGTCTGCACAGAACTTTGTCATGCCAGCGCTTTGAAATGCATCTTGAAGAGAATTCACTAGCACAGAATGAAAGAGAGTGGAAGGGGTTGGTGGGGCTAACCAGGCCCAACCCCCCTGCCTAAACCAGGATACCTAGAGCCTCTTGCCCAGGATTCTATCTGGGTGTACTTTTAATGTCTTCAAAGATCCAGGCTCCACAATCTTTCTGGGCAGTCTGTGCCGTGGTTCAGTCACCCTGACAGTAAAGAAACATTTACTGATGTTCAAAGGCAATCTCCTGTATTTCAGTGTGTGCCCACTGCCTCTTGTCTTTTCCCTCAGCATCACTGAAAAGACACTGATTCCCTCCCCTTTGCACTATTGCTTCCATATGTATGTGTGATGCCATGTAGAGGTATGTCAAAAACCTCCCTGAAGCCCAGGCAGATAATATTCCCTTCATCTACCAGTCAAGTTGATTCATCAGAGGAGTTTAAAGTGATGTTCAGCATGAAATTCCCCTGAAAAATCATGCTAACTACATTATTTGGTCATAAGTCATGTGCCTGGCAAGGATTTCCAGGAAGAGCTGCTTCATCAACTTCCTGGGGATAAAAAAGAGGCTGGCTGGTTTGTACTATGGCGAGTCCTCTTAATTGCCTTTTTTGAAGATGGGTGTCATTTGCTAACATCCACTCTTTAGCTCCTCTTCTCATCTACACCTCGGCAAAAAGCTTTTCCACTATGTCTGGCTAGGAAAAACTGTGCCAGCACAGAAAACATCTCCCATCGTGTTCTAGAAGTTGCACGGATGTCTGCCAAGTGTTTGGCAGGAAGAAAAGAAAAGTTGTCCAAAACAGCTTCCAATCGAATGTTCCTGTGATTGGAAAAGTCAGGAGAGTGCAAAGGTACTGTTTTCTATCAGTTGGCAAGGTGCGCACACAATCCCAGTGTTGTACAGCTTGCTTCTTCACCTTCCCGAAGCTGCCGCTCTCGCCGGCTCCCGGAACCGAAGAAGCGGCTTCTTCGCGCAAAGACGATTGTGCCGCTCACAGTGCTCTCCTTAGCGCGGCTTCTGCCGAAAGACGCCCGGCAGCGGCTCTTACCTCCGGAGAGCATCCTACCTTCGTCTTTCGCGTCTTATGTAGTCTACACCTCGGCAAAAAGCTTTTCCACTATGTCTGGCTAGGAAAAACTGTGCCAGCACAGAAAACATCTCCCATCGTGTTCTAGAAGTTGCATGGATGTCTGCCAAGTGTTTGGCAGGAAGAAAAGAAAAGTTGTCCAAAACAGCTTCCAATCGAATGTTCATGTGATTGGAAAAGTCAGGAGAGTGCAAAGGTACTGTTTTCTATCAGTTGGCAAGGTGCGCACACAATCCCAGTGTTGTACAGCTTGCTTCTTCACCTTCCCGAAGCTGCCGCTCTCGCCGGCTGCCGGAGCCCAAGAAGCGGCTTCTTCGCGCAAAGACGATTGTGCCGCTCACAGTGCTCTCCTTAGCGTGGCTTCTGCTGAAAGACGCCCGGCAGCGGCTCTTACCTCCGGAGAGCATCCTACCTTCGTCTTTCGCGTCTTATGTAGTCTACACCTCGGCAAAAAGCTTTTCCACTATGTCTGGCTAGGAAAAACTGTGCCAGCACAGAAAACATCTCCCATCGTGTTCTAGAAGTTGCACGGATGTCTGCCAAGTGTTTGGCAGGAAGAAAAGAAAAGTTGTCCAAAACAGCTTCCAATCGAATGTTCCTGTGATTGGAAAAGTCAGGAGAGTGCAAAGGTACTGTTTTCTATCAGTTGGCAAGGTGCGCACACAATCCCAGTGTTGTACAGCTTGCTTCTTCACCTTCCCGAAGCTGCCGCTCTCGCCGGCTGCCGGAGCCCAAGAAGCGGCTTTTTCGCGCAAAGACGATTGTGCCGCTCACAGTGCTCTCCTTAGCGCGGCTTCTGCCGAAAGACGCCCGGCAGCGGCTCTTACCTCCGGAGAGCATCCTACCTTCGTCTTTCGCGTCTTTTGTAGTCTACATCTTAGCAAAACGCTTTTCCACTATGTCTGGCTAGGAAAAACTGTGCCAGCACAGAAAACATCTCCCATCGTGTTCTAGAAGTTGCACGGATGTCTGCCAAGTGTTTGGCAGGAAGAAAAGAAAAGTTGTCCAAAACAGCTTCCAATCGAATGTTCCTGTGATTGGAAAAGTCAGGAGAGTGCAAAGGTACTGTTTTCTATCAGTTGGCAAGGTGCGCACACAATCCCAGTGTTGTACAGCTTGCTTCTTCACCTTCCCGAAGCTGCCGCTCTCGCCGGCTGCCGGAGCCCAAGAAGCGGCTTCTTCGCGCAAAGACGATTGTGCCGCTCACAGTGCTCTCCTTAGCGCGGCTTCTGCTGAAAGACGCCCGGCAGCGGCTCTTACCTCCGGAGAGCATCCTACCTTCGTCTTTCGCGTCTTATGTAGTCTACACCTCGGCAAAAAGCTTTTCCACTATGTCTGGCTAGGAAAAACTGTGCCAGCACAGAAAACATCTCCCATCGTGTTCTAGAAGTTGCACGGATGTCTGCCAAGTGTTTGGCAGGAAGAAAAGAAAAGTTGTCCAAAACAGCTTCCAATCGAATGTTCCTGTGATTGGAAAAGTCAGGAGAGTGCAAAGGTACTGTTTTCTAACAGTTGGCAAGGTGCGCACACAATCCCAGTGTTGTACAGCTTGCTTCTTCACCTTCCCGAAGCTGCCGCTCTCGCCGGCTCCCGGAACCGAAGAAGCGGCTTCTTCGCGCAAAGACGATTGTGCCGCTCACAGTGCTCCCCTTAGCGCGGCTTCTGCCGAAAGACGCCCGGCAGCGGCTCTTACCTCCTGAGAGTGGCAGCTTCGGGAAGGTGAAGAAGCAAGCTGTACAACACTGGGATTGTGTGCGCACCTTGCCAACTGATAGAAAACAGTACCTTTGCACTCTCCTGACTTTTCCAATCACAGGAACATTCGATTGGAAGCTGTTTTGGACAACTTTTCTTTTCTTCCTGCCAAACACTTGGCAGACATCCGTGCAACTTCTAGAACACGATGGGAGATGTTTTCTGTGCTGGCACAGTTTTTCCTAGCCAGACATAGTGGAAAAGCTTTTTGCCGAGGTGTAGACTACATAAGACGCGAAAGACGAAGGTAGGATGCTCTCCGGAGGTAAGAGCCGCTGCCGGGCGTCTTTCGGCAGAAGCCGCGCTAAGGAGAGCACTGTGAGCGGCACAATCGTCTTTGCGCGAAGAAGCCGCTTCTTGGGCTCCGGCAGCCGGCGAGAGCGGCAGCTTCGGGAAGGTGAAGAAGCAAGCTGTACAACACTGGGATTGTGTGCGCACCTTGCCAACTGATAGAAAACAGTACCTTTGCACTCTCCTGACTTTTCCAATCACAGGAACATTCGATTGGAAGCTGTTTTGGACAACTTTTCTTTTCTTCCTGCCAAACACTTGGCAGACATCCGTGCAACTTCTAGAACACGATGGGAGATGTTTTCTGTGCTGGCACAGTTTTTCCTAGCCAGACATAGTGGAAAAGCGTTTTGCTAAGATGTAGACTACAAAAGACGCGAAAGACGAGGGTAGGATGCTCTCCGGAGGTAAGAGCCGCTGCCGGGCGTCTTTCGGCAGAAGCCGCGCTAAGGAGAGCACTGTGAGCGGCACAATCGTCTTTGCGCGAAGAAGCCGCTTCTTGGGCTCCGGCAGCCGGCGAGAGCGGCAGCTTCGGGAAGGTGAAGAAGCAAGCTGTACAACACTGGGATTGTGTGCGCACCTTGCCAACTGATAGAAAACAGTACCTTTGCACTCTCCTGACTTTTCCAATCACAGGAACATTCGATTGGAAGCTGTTTTGGACAACTTTTCTTTTCTTCCTGCCAAACACTTGGCAGACATCCGTGCAACTTCTAGAACACGATGGGAGATGTTTTCTGTGCTGGCACAGTTTTTCCTAGCCAGACATAGTGGAAAAGCGTTTTGCTAAGATGTAGACTACAAAAGACGCGAAAGACGAAGGTAGGATGCTCTCCGGAGGTAAGAGCCGCTGCCGGGCGTCTTTCGGCAGAAGCCGCGCTAAGGAGAGCACTGTGAGCGGCACAATCGTCTTTGCGCGAAGAAGCCGCTTCTTGGGCTCCGGCAGCCGGCGAGAGCGGCAGCTTCGGGAAGGTGAAGAAGCAAGCTGTACAACACTGGGATTGTGTGCGCACCTTGCCAACTGATAGAAAACAGTACCTTTGCACTCTCCTGACTTTTCCAATCACAGGAACATTCGATTGGAAGCTGTTTTGGACAACTTTTCTTTTCTTCCTGCCAAACACTTGGCAGACATCCGTGCAACTTCTAGAACACGATGGGAGATGTTTTCTGTGCTGGCACAGTTTTTCCTAGCCAGACCTAGTGGAGAAGCGTTTTGATAAGATGTAGACTACAAAAGACGCGAAAGACGAAGGTAGGATGCTCTCCGGAGGTAAGAGCCGCTGCCGGGCGTCTTTCGGCAGAAGCTGCGCTAAGGAGAGCACTGTGAGCGGCACAATCGTCTTTGCGCGAAGAAGCCGCTTCTTGGGCTCCGGCAGCCGGCGAGAGCGGCAGCTTCGGGAAGGTGAAGAAGCAAGCTGTACAACACTGGGATTGTGTGCGCACCTTGCCAACTGATAGAAAACAGTACCTTTGCACTCTCCTGACTTTTCCAATCACAGGAACATTCGATTGGAAGCTGTTTTGGACAACTTTTCTTTTCTTCCTGCCAAACACTTGGCAGACATCCGTGCAACTTCTAGAACACGATGGGAGATGTTTTCTGTGCTGGCACAGTTTTTCCTAGCCAGACATAGTGGAAAAGCTTTTTGCCGAGGTGTAGATGAGAAGAGGAGCTAAAGGGTGGATGTTCGCAAATGACACCCATCTTCAAAAAAGGCAATTAAGAGGACTCGCCATAGTACAAACCAGCCAGCCTCTTTTTTATCCCCAGGAAGTTGATGAAGCAGCTCTTCCTGGAAATCCTTGCCAGGCACATGACAGATGACCAAATAATGTAGTTAGCATGATTTTTCAGGGGAATTTCATGCTGAACATCACTTTAAACTCCTCTGATGAATCAACTTGACTGGTAGATGAAGGGAATATTATCTGCCTGGGCTTCAGGGAGGTTTTTGACATACCTCTACATGGCATCACACATACATATGGAAGCAATAGTGCAAAGGGGAGGGAATCAGTGTCTTTTCAGTGATGCTGAGGGAAAAGACAAGAGGCAGTGGGCACACACTGAAATACAGGAGATTGCCTTTGAACATCAGTAAATGTTTCTTTACTGTCAGGGTGACTGAACCACGGCACAGACTGCCCAGAAAGATTGTGGAGCCTGGATCTTTGAAGACATTAAAAGTACACCCAGATAGAATCCTGGGCAAGAGGCTCTAGGTATCCTGGTTTAGGCAGGGGGGTTGGGCCTGGTTAGCCCCACCAACCCCTTCCACTCTCTTTCATTCTGTGCTAGTGAATTCTCTTCAAGATGCATTTCAAAGCACTGGCATGACAAAGTTCTGTGCAGACAGAGATCCAAATGGACATGGCATCTAAGTTCCTTAAGCAGTGTTCAAGAAGAATGTAAAACTCTGGCACAAGTGTCTCTTCCCTAACTGAATCCCTTTCATGGGAAAATTCCCAGCTCTAGAAAGATCTTCTGATACGCATGCTTAAGACTGACACTGGCTGAGCAAATTTCTCCCTATGTATATCTAAGACCAGTTAGGATCTTCACCCAAAGTGCAGTCAACATAGTCACAGAATGCCTATTGTTAAGAAGTGACAGCTTCCATCAGAATGGCAGCTATTGGTCCACAAAATGGATTAATGGATGGGAATTATCTACGTGGGTTAAAAACAAAAATAAAGAGTTGGTCTTTATTTATCAATTTCATGGCAATATTGATAAGGGAAGAAAAAGATCTAAGTCCTTGACTTTCTGGACTCGAGGAAAGATTTTAAAAATTCCTTGTAAAAATGTATGATCACAATCAGACTATTGAAACCATTTTAGTTGGGAACAAAGTTCCAAAATTGTCTAGATAGTGGCAAAGAAGCCAAGAAAATAGGAAAGAAACAAAAAGAGAGCAAAAGAGTCAGCTTCAGTGTACAAGCTCGTTCTAGAAGTAGTCTGCTGGGAAAAGGAACCCCCAGCTAAATTTCCAATGTATTCCTGCGCTTGATTCAGTAACTGGTCAATGTAAAAACCAATCCTTTTGTACAACTTCTTCCAGCAACAAAAACTCCAACAGGTTGACACTACCATCATGCCTGTTCCAGACATATTTAAAAGAGAAATGATGATTTTCTTGAAAACCTACTTACATAAAAGTTGCAAGATGGTGGAGGGATTCCCACATCCTCCTTCCTCCATCTGGCTTGAAAGTATATTTGATAAAATATGCAACAAAGCACATGATTTATAAGGGAGAGTCAAATGGATGATTTGGGAATCGATCTCTTGTTGATAGTAAACTTCATATCCACTCGGTGTGACCTTTTTAAAACAAAATGTGGAGCTGAGGCATGAATCTGCCACAACAATTGTAAAGCAAACATACACACTCCCCTTCATATGCCCCCCCCTCCACACACACCTAGGCACACACAGAGATCAGCATAGCAGATCATGAACACCTTGGAAAAGACTGAAATGCTAAATGCCTCTCTTGATGGGCAAAAGAGCTGGTGCAGTAATTCAAATGCCTGGTACAAAAATTCTGTTTAATATTTAGCTCCTATTTAAAACACAGCTTTTCATTTCATTCTATTTACAGAATATTTTCATTTCATTTGTTTCTTTAAAATTACTTAGTTCTCACCTGTTGTATGTCTAGGAATATTTTCTTCCAAAAATAGAAAAAAATAGATGATATCTTTTCAGCAGAAAACATTGGTTGATACAATTTTAAACCATCATGATATGGAAGAATTCTTCTGTCCCTCTCGAAGGTGGAAGAAGCATTTGGATCACAGATCATCTACAATGAAATACTTGACATGTTTAAGATGCTTTCAATCAATTTTGATCGTCAATTGCTTATTTGTTGTAAACAGTAATTTTTCAGTGAAGGGAAAGTGTGTGTGGTATATCTACATGATATGTTCAAAGGCAGTTCCTACTAATGGCCAGGCTGAATTCCAGTAAATAATGTCCCGAATGATATTTTGCCGCCTTCTTTGGCACTTCATGAAATCTTACCCCGATGAAGTGCTGAAACAAAGAGATTTTCTCTTAGAGAGTGTCTCATGTTGTAACCTATCCCATGGATTTTATGCTGTAATTCTTATCTCTTTTAAAATTTACTATCTTCTGTACAGTTTTCATGAAACTTTCTGTTACAGTAGTGAATAGCACAGATAAATGTCATTTTGTACAACTTTGAATTTACCCCAAGAGCTGAGAGAAAACTTGATCCTATACTTCAATCCGAGTTTCTTCTATAGTCCGACTTTGTTTCTCTACCATCAAGCTTCTCCTTTGTTGCTGCTCCAAGCCCCGTCCAAGGTGACCTTGAATACTTTCAGGGATGGGACACCCACAACTTCTCTGGGCAACCTGTTCCAGTGTTCCAGCACTCCCACAGTAAAAAAGGCCTTCCTTTCATCTAATATGTGTAGGAAATCATAAATCTAGGCATAGAAGCTTGGAGTGCAAATTTGAAATTCTTTGGATTTGAAGCACATTTTATATGAATACTGACTTACAGATGACTAAAAGATGTTGATGGGCATTTGAGCTGACAAGTTTTGAAAAAGTGCACGGAAATTAAAATTGAAACCACTAAAATTAAAAACTCCTTGCCATTTTCTTTTTCCTCTCCTATTCAAAATTGCATATGTCAGATATCAGTGCTTCATGCAAACCTCTCAGATGCTCTCAGAGAAAAAGCTTTTCTTTCAGACTAAGTTGCGGTTGACGTAGAACACTAGCAGGAGTGAAAGATTTTCTGGGCATTGGGGCAGCACGTTCTCCTTGGATTTGTGTGCAGAATGCATTTTATCCAAACTGGAAAATAGATCCCAGCTCTGTTCTATTCATCATTCTTACTTCATCAGGCCAGAAGATTCTGTGAAAAGTAGCCTGTGGACCTTGAAGACAGCGCATGTGAACCAGATGAGAGGTGATAGAGAAGTTGAGGGAGAGAAGAAAGAGCATGAGGCTGAAACCAGAAAGTATTTCTCCACGTGATCATGGAAGATTGCAGGAGCCACTTGGTACTACCAAACCAGCCCACCTTGGCACTATCAAACCAGCCCAACTTGGCACTGGTGCCACCTTGGGTCTGGGAGCCATGTTGCATATCGTGCATTTTAAGGAGCCAGCTGGCCACACCCAGCCATATGCCCCCAAACACAAACCAAGGCCCTTTTCTCTGGCAAACAAAACTCAGCTGCCCTGCTTCTGGATGGCAGATTGCAGGAACCACTTGGTACTATCAAACCAGCCCAACTTGGCACTGGTGCCACCTCTGGTCTGGGAACCATCCTGCCTATTGTAGCTTTTCAGGAGCCAGCCGGTCACTCTCAGCCATAGGCCCCCAAACACAAACCTCGGCCCGTTTCCCTGGCAAACAAAAGTAAGCTCTCCCGCTTCTGGATGGCAGATTGCAGGAGCCACTTTGTACTATCAAACCAGCCCGACTTGGCACTGGTGCCACCTTGGGTCTGGGAAACATCCTGCGTATCGTGGATTCTTAGGAGCCAACCGGCCACTCCTAGCCACAGGCCCCCAGACAAAAACCTAGGCCTATTTCTCTGGCAAACAAAAGTAAGCTGCCCCGCTTCTGGATGGCAGATTGCAGGAGACACTTGGTACTATCAAACCAGCCCAACTTGGCACTGGTGCCACCTTGGATCTGGGAACCATGCTGTGTATCGTGGATATTCAGGGGCCAGCCGGCCACTCTCAGCCATATGTCCCCAAACAGAAACCTCGGCCCTGTTCTCTGGCAAACAAAACTCAACTGCCCCTCTTCTGGATGGCAAATTGCAGGATGAACTTGATACTAAAACCGCAGGCCGACTTGGTAGTGGTGACACCTTGGACCTGGGAACCATCATGCGTATCGAGCATTTTAAGGAGCCAGCCGGCCACTCCCAGCAATATGCCCCCAAAATCAATCCACGGAATTTTTCTCTGGCAAACAAAAATCAGCTGCCCCGCTCCTGGATGGCAGATTGCAGGAGCCACTTTGCACCATCAAACCAGCCCGACTTGGCACTGGTGCCACCTTGCATCTGGGAACCATGCTGCCTAGCGTGGATTTTCAGGAGCCAGCCGGCCACTCTCAGCCATAGGCCCCCAAACAAAACCCACGGCCCGTTTCCCTGGCAAACAAAATTAAGCTGCCCCGCTTCTGGATGGCAGATTGCAGGACGCACTTGGTAGTATCAAACCAGCCCGACTTGGCACTGGTGCCACCTTGGGTCTGGGAACCATCCTGCGTATCGTGGGTTCAAAGGAGCCAGCCGGCCACTCCCAGCCACAGGCCCCCAAATACAAACAACGGCGCTTTTCCCTGGAAAACAAAACTCGCCTGCCAACTTTTTGATGGCAGATTGCAGGAGCCACTTGGTACTATCAAACCAGCCCAACTTGGCACTGGTGCCACCATGGGTCTGGTCACCATCCTGCCTATTGTAGCTTTCCAGGTTCCAGCCGGTCACTCCCAGCCATACGTCCCCAGTCACAAACCTTGGCCCGTTTACCTGGCAAACAAAAGTAAGCTGCCCCGCTTCTGGATGGCAGATTGCAGGAGCCACTTGGTACTATCAAACCAGCCCAACTTGGCACTGGTGCCACCTCTGGTCTGGGAACCATGCTGCGTAAGACAGATTCTAAGGCGCCAGTCGGCCACTCCCAGTCACAAGCCCCCAAACACAAACAACGGCGCTATTCTCTGGCAAACAAAACTCCACTGCCCCTCTTCTGGATGGCAAATTGCAGGACGCACTTGGTACTATAAAAACAGCCCGACTTGGCACTGGTGCCACCTTGGGTCTGGGAACCATCCTGCGTATCGATCTTTTTAATGAGACAGCCGGCCACTCCCAGCCATATGCCCCCAAACACAACCCACGGCCCTTTTCTCTGGCAAACAAAACTCAACTGCAGCGCTTCTGGATGGCAGATTGCAGGAGCCACTTGGTACTATCAAACCAGCCCGACTTGGCACTGGTGCCACCTTGGGTCTGGGAACCATCCAGCCTATCGTGGATTTTAAGGAGCCAGCCGGCTACTCCCAGCCACAGGCCCCCAACAAAAACCACGGCCCTTTTTTCTGGCAAACAAAACTTAGCTGCCTCACTTCTGGATGGCAGATTGCAGGAGCCACTTGGTGTAATCAAACCAGCCCGACTTGGCACTGGTGCCACCTTGGGTCTGGGAACCATCCTGCGTATCGTGGATTCTAAGGAGCCAGCCGGCCACTCCCAGCCACAGGCCCCCAAACAAAATCAACGGCGCTGTTCCCTGGAAAACAAAACACGTCTGCCAACATTTTGATGGAGTTTGCAGGAGCCACTTGGTACTATCAAACCAGCCCGACTTGGCACTGGTGCCACCTTGGGTCTGGGAAACATCCTGCGTATCGTGGATTCTTAGGAGCCAGCCGGCCACTCCTAGCCACAGGCGCCCAGACAAAAACCTAGGCCTATTTCTCTGGCAAACAAAAGTAAGCTGCCCCGCTTCTGGATGGCAGATTGCAGGAGACACTTGGTACTATCAAACCAGCCCAACTTGGCACTGGTGCCACCTTGGATCTGGGAACCATGCTGTGTATCGTGGATATTCAGGGGCCAGCCGGCCACTCTCAGCCATATGTCCCCAAACAGAAACCTCGGCCCGTTTCTCTGGCAAACAAAACTCAACTGCCCCTCTTCTGGATGGCAAATTGCAGGATGAACTTGATACTAAAACCGCAGGCCGACTTGGTAGTGGTGACACTTTGGGCCTGGGAACCATCATGCGTATCGAGCATTTTAAGGAGCCAGCCGGCCACTCCCAGCAATATGCCCCCAAAAACAATCCACGGAATTTTTCTCTGGCAAACAAAAATCGCCTGCCCCGCTTCTGGATGGCAGATTGCAGGAGCCACTTTGCACCATCAAACCAGCCCGACTTGGCACTGGTGCCAGCTTGCATCTGGGAACCATGCTGCCTAGCGTGGATTTTCAGGAGCCAGCCGGCCACTCTCAGCCATTGGCCCCCATACAAAACCGACGGCCCGATTCCCTGGCAAACAAAATTAAGCTGCCCCGCTTCTGGATGGCAGATTGCAGGACGCACTTGGTAGTATCAAACCAGCCCGACTTGGCACTGGTGCCACCTTGGGTCTGGGAACCATCCTGCGTATCGTGGGTTCAAAGGAGCCAGCCGGCCACTCCCAGCCATAGGTCCCAAGTCACAAACCTCGGCCCGTTTCACTGGCAAACAAAAGTAAGCTGCCCCGCTTCTGGATGGCAGATTGCAGGAGCCACTTGGTACTATCAAACCAGCCCAACTTGGCACTGGTGCCACCTCTGGTCTGGGAACCATGCTGCGTAACACAGATTCTAAGGCGCCAGTCGGCCACTCCCAGCCACAAGCCCCCAAACACAAACAACGGCGCTATTCTCTGGCAAACAAAACTCAACTGCCCCTCTTCTGGATGGCAAATTGCAGGACGCACTTGGTACTATAAAAACAGCCCTACTTGGCACTGGTGCCACCTTGGGTCTGGGAACCATCCTGCGTATCGATCTTTTTAATGAGACAGCCGGCCACTCCCAGCCATATGCCCCCAAACACAACCCACGGCGCTTTTCTCTGGCAAACAAAACTCAACTGCACCGCTTCTGGATGGCAGATTGCAGGAGCCACTTGGTACTATCAAACCAGCCCGACTTGGCACTGGTGCCACCTTGGGTCTGGGAAACATCCTGCGTATTGTGGGTTGTCAGGAGCCAGCCGAACACTCTCGGCCACAGACCCCAATCAAAAACAACGGCCCGTTTCACAGGCAAACAAAACTCAGCTGCCCCGCTTCTGGATGGGAGATTGCAGGAGGCACTTGACACTGTGAAACCAGCCCCACTTGGCACTGGTGCCACCTTGGGTCTGGGAACCATGCTGCGTATCATGGATTTTCAGGAGCCAGCCGGCCACTCCCAGCCACAGGCCCCCAAACACAAACCACAGCATTTTTCTCTGGCAAACAAAATTCAGCTGCCCCGCTTCTGGATGGCAGATTGCAGGAGCCACTTGGGACTATCACACCAGCACAACATGGCACTGCTGCCACCTTGGATCTGGGAACCATCCTTCCTATCGTGGATTTTCAGGGGCCAGCCGGTCACTCTCAGCCATAGGCCCCAAACACAAACCACGGCCCTTTTCTCTGGAAAACAAAACTCAACTGCCCCTCTTCCTGATGGGAGATTGCAGGAGCCACTGGGTACTATGAAACCAGCCCTACTTGGCACTGGTGCCACCTTGGGTCTGGGAACCATGCTGCGTATCATGGATTTTCAGGAGCCAGCCGGCCACTGCCAGCCACAGGCCCCGAAACACAAACAACAGCCTTTTTCTCTGGCAAACAAAATTCAGCTGCCCCGCTTCTGGATGGCAGATTGCAGGAACCACTTGGTACTATCAAACCAGCCCGACTTGGCACTGGTGCCACCTTGGGTCTGGGAACCATCCTGCGTATCGTGGATTCTAAGGAGCCAGCTGGCCACTCCCAGCCACAGGCCCCAAAACACACACAACGGTGCTTTTCCCTGGAAAACAAAACTCGCCTGCCAAACATTTGATGGCAGATTGCAGGAGCCACTTCGTTTTATCAAATCAGCCCAACTTGGCACTGGTGCCACCATGGGTCTGGTCACCATCCTGCCTATCGTAGCTTTTCAGGTGCCACCCAGTCACCCCCAGCCAGAGGCCCCTAGACAAATATTTCGGCCCGTTTCCCTGGCAAACAAAAGTAAGCTACCCCGCTTCTGGATGGCAGATTGCAGGAGCCACTTTGCACCATCAAACCAGCCCAACTTGGCACTGGTGCCACCTCTGGTCTGGGAACCATCCTGCGTATCGTGGGTTCTAAGGAGCCAGCTAGCCACTCCCAGCCACAGGCCCCCAAACACAAACAACGGCGCTTTTCCCTGGAAAACAAAACTCGCCTGCCAACTTTTTGATGGCAGATTGCCGGAGCAACTTGGTACTATCAAACCAGCCCAACTTGGCACTGGTGCCACCATGGGTCTGGTCACCATCCTGCCTATCGTAGCTTTTCAGGAGCCAGCCGGTCACTCGCAGCCATAGGCCCCCAGACACAAACCTCGGCCCGTTTCCCTGGGAAACAAAAGTAAGCTGCCCCGCTTCTGCATGGCAGATTGCAGGAGCTATTTAGTACTATCAAACCACCCCGACTTGGCACTGGTGACACCTCTGGTGTGGGAACCATCCTGCTTATTGTGGATTTTCAGGGGCCAGCCGGCCACTATCAGCCATATGCCCCCAAAAACAAACCACGGCCCTTTCCTCTGGCAAACAAAACTCAACTGCCCCTCTTCTGGATGGCAAATTTTAGGACGCACTTTGTACTACGAAAACCGCCCGACGTGGCACTGGTGCCACCTTGTGTCAGGGAACCATCCTGCATATCGAGCTTTTTAAGGAGCCAGCCGGCCACGCCCAGCCATATACCCCCAAAAACAAACCACGGACCATTTCTCATGGAAACAAAAATCCGCTGCCCCGCGTCTGGATGGCAGATTGCAGGAGCCACTTTGCACCATCAAACCAGCCCGACTTGGCACTGGTGCCACCTTGGGTCTGGGAACAATCCTGCATATCGTGGATTCTAAGGAGCCAGCCGGCCACTCCAGCCACAGGCCCCCAAACACAAACAACGGCGCTTTTCCCTGGAAAACAAAACTCGCCTGCCAACTTTTTGATGGCAGATTGCAGGAGCCACTTGGTACTATCAAATCATCCCAACTTGGCACTGGTGCCACTATGTGTCTGGGAACCATCCTGCCTATTGTAGCATTTCAGGAGCCAGCCGGTCACTCCCAGCCATAGGCCCCCAGACACAAACCTCGGACCGTTTCCCTGGCAAACACAATTAAGCTGCCCCGATTCTGGATGGCAGATTGCAGGAGCCACTTGGTAGTGTCAAACCAGCCCGACTTGGCACTGGTGCCACCTTGGGTCTGGGAACCATCCGGCGTATCGTGGATTCTAAGCAGCCACCCGGCCACTCTGAGCCACAGGCGCCCAAACACAAACAACGGCGCTTTTCCCTGGAAAACAAAAATCGCCTGCCAACATTTTGATGGCAGATTGCAGGAGCCACTTGGTGCTATCAAACCAGCCCAACTTGGCACTGGTGCCACCATGGGTCTGGTCACCATCCTGCCTATCGTAGCTTTTCAGGAGCCAGCCGGTCACTCCCAGCCATAGACCCCCAGACACAAACCTCGGCCCGTTTCCCTGGAAAACAAAAGTAAGCTGCCCCGATTCTGGATGGCAGATTGCAGGAGCCACTTGGTACTATCAAATCAGCCCAACTTGGCACTGGTGCCACCATGGGTCTGGTAAACATCCTGCCTATCGTAGCTTTTCAGGAGCCAGACGGTCACTCCCTGCCATAGGCCCCCAGACACAAACCTCGGCCCGTTTCCCTGGCAAACAAAAGTAAACTGCCCCGCTTTTGGATGGCAGATTGCAGGATGCATTTGGTACTATCAAACCTGCCCGACTTGGCCCTGGTGCCACCTTGGCTCTGGGAACCATGCTGCGTAACGTAGATTCTACGAGGACAGGCGGCCACTCCCAGCCACAGGCCTCTAAACAACGGCGCTTTTCCCTGGAAAACAAAACTCGCCTGCCAAATTTTTGATGGCAGATTGCAGGAGCCACTTGGTACTATCAAACCAGCCCAACTTGGTACTGGTTCCACTTTGGGTCTGGTCACCATCCTGCCTATCGTAGCTTTTCAGGAGCCAGCCGGTCACTCCCAGCCATAGGCCCCCAGACAAATATCTCGGCCCGTTTCCCTGGCAAACAAAAGTAAGCTGCCCCTCTTCTGGATGGCAGATTACAGCAGCCACATAGTACTATCAAACCAGGCCAACATGGCACTGGTGCTACCTTGGCTCTGGGAACCATCCTGCCTATCGTGGATTTTCAGGGGCCAGCCGGCCACTCTCAGCCATATGCCCCCAAACACATACCACGGCCCTTTGCTCTGGCAAACAAAACTCAACTGCCCCTCTTCTGGATGGCAAATTGCAGGACGCACTTGGTACTACGAAAACAGCCCGACTTGGCAGTGATGCCACCTTGGGTCAGGGAACAATCCTGCGTATCGATCTTTTTAAGGAGCCAGCCGGCCACGTCCAGCCATATACCCCCAAAAAAAAACCACGGAACTTTTCTCCAGCAAACAAAAATCCGCTGCCCCGCGTCTGAATGGCAGATTTCAGGAGCTATTTAGTATTATCAAACCAGCCCGACTTGGCACTGGTTCCACCATGAGTCTGGTAACCATGCTGCCTATCGTAGCTTTTCAGTAGCCAGCTGGTCACTCCCAGCCATAGGCCCCCAGACAAATACCTCGGCCCGTTTCCCTGGGAAACAAAGGTAAGCTGTCCCGCTTCTGGATGGCAGATTGCAGGATCCACTTGGTACTATCAAACCAGCCCAACTTGGCACTGGTGCCACCTTGGGTCTGGGAACCATCCTGCGTATCCTGGGTTCAAAGGAGGCAGCCGGCCACTCCCAGCCACAGGCCTCTAAACAAGAACAACGGCGCTTTTCCCTGGAAAACAAAACTCGCCTGACAACTTTTTGATGGCAGATTGCAGGAGCCACTTGGTACTATCAAAGCAGCCCAACTTGGCACTGGTGCCACCATGGGTCTGGTCACCATCCTGCCTATCGTAGCTTTTCAGGAGCCAGCCGCTCACTCCCAGCCATAGGCCCCCAGACAAATATCTCGGCCCGTTTCCCTGGCAAACAAAAGTAAGCAGCCCCGCTTCTGGATGGCAGATTGCAGGAGCCACATGGTACTATCAAACCAGGCCAACATGGCACTGGTGCCACCTTGGTTCTGGGAACCATCCTGCCTATCGTGGATTTTCAGGGGCCAGCCGGCCACTCTCAACCATATGCCCCCAAACATATACCACGGCCCTTTTCTCTGGCAAACAAAACTCAACTGCCCCTCTTCTGGATGGCAAATTGCAGGACGCACTTGGTACTACGAAAACAGCCCGACTTGGCACTGATGCCACCTTGGGTCAGGGAACAATCCTGCGTATCGATCTTTTAAGGAGCCAGCCGGCCACGTCCAGCCATATACCCCCAAAAAAAAACCACGGAACTTTTCTGCAGCAAACAAAAATCCGCTGCCCCCCGTCTGGATGGCAGATTGCAGGAGCTATTTAGTATTATCAAACCAGCCCGACTTGGCACTGGTGCCACCTCTGGTCTGGGAACCATCCTGCGTATCGTGGATTCTAAGGAGCCAGCTGGCCACTCCCAGCCACAGGCCCCCAAACACAAACAACGGCGCTTTTCCCTGGAAAACAAAACTCACCTGCCAACTTTTTGATGGCAGATTGCAGGAGCCACTTGGTACTATCAAACCAGCCCAACTTGGCACTGGTGCCACCATGGGTCTGGTCACCATCCTGCCTATCGTAGCTTTTCAGGAGCCAGGCGGTCACTCCCAGCCATAGGCCCCCAGACACAAAGCTCAGCCCGTTTCCCTGGCAAACAAAAGTAAGCTACCCTGCTTCTGGATGGCAGATTGCAGGAGTCACTTTGCACCATCAAACCAGCCCGACTTGGCACTGGTGCCACCTCTGGTCTGGGACCCATCCTGCGTATCGTGGATTCTAAGGAGACAGCTGGCCACTCCCAGCCACAGGCCCCCAAACACAAACAACGGCGCTTTTCCCTGGAAAACAAAACTCGCTTGCCACCTTTTTGATGGAAGATTGCAGGAGCCACTTGGTACTATCAAAACACCCCAACTTGGCAACAAGTGGTTCCTGCAATTTGACATCCAGAAGCGGGGCAGCTTACTTTTCTTTGCCAGGGAAACGGACCGTTGTTTGTGTTTGGAGGCGTATGGCTGGGAGTGGCCGACTGGCTCCTTAAAATCCACGATACGCAGGATGGTTCCCAGACCAGAGGTGGCACCAGTGCCAAGACGGGCTAGTTTGATGGTGCAAAGTGGCTCCTGCAATCTGCCATCCAGAAGCGGGGTGGCTTACTTTTGTTTGCCAGGGAAACGGGCCGAGCTTTTTGTCTGGGGGCCTATGGCTGGGAGTGACCGGCTGGCTCCTGAAAAGCTACGATAGGCAGGATGGTGACCAGACCCATGGTGGCACCAGTGCCAAGTTGGGCTGATTTGATAAAACCAAGTGGCTCCTGCAATCTGCCATCAAAAAGTTGGCAGGAGAGTTTTGTTTTCCAGGGAAAAGCGCCGTTGTTTGTGTTTGGGGGCCTGTGGCTGGGAGTGGCCGGCTGGCTCCTTAGAATCCACGATACGCAGCATGGTATCCAGACCCAAGGTGGCACCAGTGCCAAGTTTTGCTGGTTTGATAGTACCAAGTGGTTCCTGCAATCTGCCATCCAGAAGCAGGGCAGCTTACTTTTGTTTGCCCGGGAAACGGTCCGAGGTTTTTGTCTGGTGGCCTATGGCTGGGAGTGACCGGCTGGCTCCTGAAAAGCTACGATAGGCAGGATGGTGACCAGACCCATGCTGGCACCATTCCCAAGTTGGGCTGATTTGATAGTACCAAGTGGCTCCTGCAATCTGCCGTCAAAATTTGGCAGGCGAGTTTTGTTTTCCAGGGAAAAGCGCCGTTGTTTGTGTTTGGGGGCCTGTGGCTGGGAGTGGCCGGCTGGCTCCTTAGAATCCACAATACGCAGGATGGTTCCCAGACCCAAGGTGGCACCAGTGCCAAGTCGGGCTAGTATGATGGTGCAAAGTGGCTCCTGCAATCTGCCATCCAGAAGCGGGGCAGATTACTTTTGTTTGCCAGGGAAAAGGGCCGAGCTTTGTGTCTCGGGGCCTATGGCTGGGAGTGACCGGCTGGCTCCTGAAAAGCTACGATAGGCAGGATGGTGACCAGACCCATGGTGGCACCAGTGCCAAGTTGGGCTGGTTTGATAGTACCAAGTGGCTCCTGCAATCTGCCATCAAAATGTCGGCAGGCGAGTTTTGTTTTCCAGGGAAAAGCGCCGTTGTTTGTGTTTGGGGGCCTGTGGGTGGGAGTGGCCGGCTGGCTCCTTAGAATCCACGATACGCAGGATGGTTCCCAGACCTGAGGTGGCACCAGTGCCAAGTCGGGCTGGTTTGATAGTACCGAGTGCGTCCTGCAATCTGCCATCCAGAAGCGGGACAGCTTGCTTTTGTTTGCCAGGGAAACGGGTCGAGATTTGTGTCTGGGGGCCTATGGCTGGGAGTGACCGGCTAGGTCCTGAAAAGCTAAGGTAGGCAGGATGGTGACCAGACCCATGGTGGCACCAGTGCCAAGTTGGGCTGGTTTGATAGTACCAAGTGGCTCCTGCAATCTGCCATCAAAAAGTTGGCAGGCGAGTTTTGTTTTCCAGGGAAAAGCGCCGTTGTTTGTGTTTGGGGGCCTTTGGCTGGGAGTGGCCGGCTGGCTCCTTAGAATCCACGATACGCAGCATGGTTCCCAGACCAGAGGTGGCACCAGTGCCAAGTCGGGCTGGTTTTATAGTACTAAGTGGTTCCTGCAATCTGCCATCCAGAAGCGGGGCAGCTTACTTTTGTTTGCCAGTGAAACGGGCCGAGGTTTTTGTCTGGGAGCCTATGGCTGGGAGTGACCGGCTGGCTCCTGAAAAGCTACGATAGGCAGGATGGTGACCAGACCCATGGTGGCACCAGTGCCAAGTTGGGCTGATTTGATAGTAGCAAGTGGCTCCTGCAATCTGCCATCAAAAAGTTGTCAGGCGAGTTTTGTTTTCCAGGGAATAGCGCCGTTGTTTGTGTTTGGGGGCCTGTGGCTGGGAGTGGCCGGCTGGCTCCTTAGAATCCACGATACGCAGCATGGTTCCCAGACCAGAGATGGCTCCAGTTCCAAGTCGGGCTATTTGATGGTGAAAAGTGGTTCCTGCAATCTGCCATGCAGAAGCGGGGCAGCTTACTTTGGTTTGCCAGGGAAAAGGGCAGAGCATTGTGTCTGGGCGCCTATGGCTGGGAGTGACCGGCTGGCTCCTGAAAAGCTACGATAAGCAGGATGGTGACCAGACCCATGGTGGCACCAGTGCCAAGTTGGGCTGATTTGATAGTACCAAGTGGCTCCTGCAATCTGCCATCAAAAAGTTGGCCGGCGAATTTTGTTTTCCAGGGAAAAGCGCTGTGGTTTGTGTTTGGGGGCCTGTGGCTGGGAGTGGCCGGCGGGATCCTTATAATCCACGATACGCAGCATGGTTCCCAGACCCAAGGTGGCACCAGTGCCAAGTTGGGCTGGTTTGATAGTACCAAGTGGCTCTGGCATTCTGCCATCAAAAAGTTGGCAGACGAGTTTTGTTTTCCAGGGAAAAGCGCCGTTGTTTTTGTTTGGGGGCCTGTGGCTGGGAGTGGACGGATGGCTAATTAGAATCCACGATAGGCAGGATGGTGACCAGACCTGAGGTGGCACCAGTGCCAAGTCGGGCTAGTTTGATGGTGCAAAGTGGCTCCTGCAATCTGCCATCCAGAAGCGGGGTAGCTTACTTTTGTTTGCCAGGGAAACGGGCCGAGGTTTGTGTCTGGGGGCCTATGGCTGGGAGTGACCGGCTGGCTCCTGAAAAGCTACGATAGGCAGGATGGTGACCAGACCCATGGTGGCACCAGTGCCAAGTTGGGCTGATTTGATAGCAGCAAGTGGCTCCTGCAATCTGCCATCAAAAAGTTGGCAGGCGAGTTTTGTTTTCCAGGGAAAAGCGCCGTTGTTTGTGTCTGGGGGCCTGGGGCTGGAGTGGCCGGCTGGATCCTTACAATGAACGATACGCAGGATGGTTCCCAGACCTGAGGTGGCACCAGTGCCAAGTCGGGCTAGTTTGATGGTGCAAAGTGGCTCCTGCAATCTGCCATCCAGAAGCGGGGTAGCTTACTTTTCTTTGCCAGGGAAACGGGCCGAGGTTTTTCTCTGGGGGCCTACGGCAGGGAGGGACCGGCTGGCTCCTGAAAAGCTACGATAGGCAGGATGGTGACCAGACCCATGGTGGCACCAGTCCCAAGTTGGGCTGATTTGATAGTACCAAGTGGCTCCTGCAATCTGCCGTCAAAATTTGGCAGGCGAGTTTTGTTTTCCAGGGAAAAGCGCCGTTGTTTGTGTTTGGGGGCCTGTGCCTGGGAGTGGCCGGCTGGCTCCTTAGAATCCACGATACGCAGGATGGTTCCCAGACCCAAGGTGGCACCAGTGCCAAGTCGGGCTGGTTTGATAGTACTAAATAGTTCCTGCAATCTGCCATCCAGAAGCGGGGCAGCTTACTTTTGTTTGCCAGGGAAACGGGCCGAGGTTTTTGTCTGGGGGCCTATGGCTGCGAGTGACCGTCTGGCTCCTGAAAAGCTACGATAGGCAGGATGGTGAGCAGACCCATGGTGGCACCAGTTCCAAGTTGAGCTGGTTTGATAGTACCAAGTGGCTCCTGCAATCTGCCATCAAAAAGTTGGCAGGCGAGTTTTGTTTTCCAGGGAAAAGCGCCGTTGTTTGTGTTTGGGTGCCTATGGCTGGGAGTGGCCGGCTGGCTCCTTAGAATCCACGATACGCACCATAGTTCCCAGACCAGAGGTGGCACCAGTGCCAAGTCGGGCTAGTTTGATAGTACCAAGTGCGTCCTACAATCTGCCATCCAGAAGCGGGGCAGCTTACTTTTGTTTGCCAGGGAAACGGGCCGAGCTTTGTGTCTGGGGGCCTATGGCTGGGAGTGACCGGCTGGCTCCTGAAAAGCTACGATAGGCAGGATGGTGACCAGACCCATGGTGGCACCAGTGCCAAGTTGGGCTGATTTGACAGCAGCAAGTGGCTCCTGCAATCTGCCATCAAAATGTCGGCAGGCGGGTTTGTTTTCCAGGGAAAAGCGCTGTGGTTTGTGTTTGGTGGCCTGTGGCTGGGAGTGACCGGCTGGCTCCTTAGAATCCACGATACGCAGGATGGTTCCCAGACCCAAGGTGGCACCAGTGCCAAGTTTTGCTGGTTTGATAGTACCAAGTGGCTCCTGCAATCTGCCATCCAGAAGCGGGGCAGCTTAGTTTTGTTTGCCAGGGAAACGGGCCGAGCATTGTGTCTGGGGGCCTATGGCTGGGAGTGACCGGCTAGGTCCTGAAAAGCTAAGATAGGCAGGATGGTGACCAGACCCATGGTGGCACCAGTGTCAAGTTGGGCTGGTTTGATAGTACCAAGTGGCTCCTGCAATCTGCCATCAAAAAGTTGGCAGGCGAGTTTTGTTTTCCAGGGAAAAGCGCCGTTGTTTTTGTTTGGGGGACTGTGGCTGGGAGTGGCCGGCTGGCTCCTTAGAATCCACGATACGCAGCATGGTTCCCAGACCAGAGGTGGCACCAGTGCCAAGTCGGGCTGGTTTTATAGTACCAAGTGGTTCCTGCAATCTGCCATCCAGAAGCGGGGCAGCTTACTTTGGTTTGCCAGGGAAAAGGGCAGAGCATTGTGTCTGGGCGCCTATGGCTGGGAGTGACCGGCTGGCTCCTGAAAAGCTACGATAAGCAGGATGGTGACCAGACCCATGGTGGCACTAGTGCCAAGTTGGGCTGATTTGATAGTACCAAGTGGCTCCTGCAATCTGCCATCAAAAAGTTGGCCGGCGAATTTTGTTTTCCAGGGAAAAGCGCTGTGGTTTGTGTTTGGGGGCCTGTGGCTGGGAGTGGCCGGCTGGCTCCTTATAATCCACGATACGCAGCATGGTTCCCAGACCCAAGGTGGCACCAGTGCCAAGTTGGGCTGGTTTGATAGTACCAAGTGGCTCTGGCAATCTGCCATCAAAAAGTTGGCAGACGAGTTTTGTTTTCCAGGGAAAAGCGCCGTTGTTTTTTTTTGGGGACCTGTGGCTGGGAGTGGACGGATGGCTAATTAGAATCCACGATAGGCAGGATGGTGACCAGACCCATGGTGGCACCAGTGCCAAGTTGGTCTGATTTGATAAAACCAAGTGGCTCCTGCAATCTCCCATCAAAAAGTTGGCAGGAGAGTTTTGTTTCCCAGGGAAAAGCGCCGTTGTTTGTGTTTGGGGGCCTGTGGCTGGGAGTGGCCGGCTGGCTCCTTAGAATCCACGATACGCAGCATGGTATCCAGACCCAAGGTGGCACCAGTGCCAAGTTTTGCTGGTTTGATAGTACCAAGTGGTTCCTGCAATCTGCCATCCAGAAGCAGGGCAGCTTACTTTTGTATGCCAGGGAAACGGGCCGAGGTTTTTGTCTGGGGGCCTATGGCTGGGAGTGACCGGCTGGCTCCTGAAAAGCTACGATAGGCAGGATGGTGACCAGACCCATGGTGGCACCAGTCCCAAGTTGGGCTGATTTGATAGTACCAAGTGGCTCCTGCAATCTGCTGTCAAAATTTGGCAGGCGAGTTTTGTTTTCCAGGGAAAAGCGCCGTTGTTTGTGTTTGGGGGCCTGTGGCTGGGAGTGGCCGGCTGGCTCCTTAGAATCCACGATACGCAGGATGGTTCCCAGACCCAAGGTGGCACCAGTGCCAAGTCGGGCTGGTTTGATAGTACTAAATAGCTCCTGCAATCTGCCATGCAGAAGCGGGGCAGCTTACTTTTGTTTGCCAGGGAAACGGGCCGAGGTTTTTGTCTGGGGGCCTATGGCTGCGAGTGACCGTCTGGCTCCTGAAAAGCTACGATAGGCAGGATGGTGAGCAGACCCATGGTGGCACCAGTGCCAAGTTGAGCTGGTTTGATAGTACCAAGTGGCTCCTGCAATCTGCCATCAAAAAGTTGGCAGGCGAGTTTTGTTTTCCAGGGAAAAGCGCCGTTGTTTGTGTTTGGGTGCCTATGGCTGGGAGTGGCCGGCTGGCTCCTTAGAATCCACGATACGCACCATAGTTCCCAGACCAGAGGTGGCACCAGTGCCAAGTCGGGCTGGTTTGATAGTACCAAGTGCGTCCTACAATCTGCCATCCAGAAGCGGGGCAGCTTACTTTTGTTTGCCAGGGAAACGGGCCGAGCTTTGTGTCTGGGGGCCTATGACTGGGAGTGACCGGCTGGCTCCTGAAAAGCTACGATAGGCAGGATGGTGACCAGACCCATGGTGGCACCAGTGCCAAGTTGGGCTGATTTGATAGCAGCAAGTGGCTCCTGCAATCTGCCATCAAAATGTCGGCAGGCGGGTTTGTTTTCCAGGGAAAAGCGCTGTGGTTTGTGTTTGGGGGCCTGTGGCTGGGAGTGACCGGCTGGCTCCTTAGAATCCACGATACGCAGGATGGTTCCCAGACCCAAGGTGGCACCAGTGCCAAGTTGGGCTGGTTTGATAGTACCAAGTGGCTCCTGCAATCTGCCATCCAGAAGCGGGACAGCTTACTTTTGTTTGCCAGGGAAACGGGCCGAGGTTTGTGTCTGGGGGCCTATGGCTGGGAGTGACCGGCTGGCTCCTGAAAAGCTAAGATAGGCAGGATGGTGACCAGACCCATGGTGGCACCAGTCCCAAGTTGGGCTGATTTGATAGTACCAAGTGGCTCCTGCAATCTGCCGTCAAAATTTGGCAGGCGAGTTTTGTTTTCCAGGGAAAAGCGCCGTTGTTTGTGTTTGGGGGCCTGTGCCTGGGAGTGGCCGGCTGGCTCCTTAGAATCCACGATACGCAGCATGGTTCCCAGACCAGAGGTGGCACCAGTGCCAAGTCGGGCTGGTTTTATAGTACCAAGTGCGTCCTGCAATCTGCCATCCAGAAGCGGGGCAGCTTACTTTGGTTTGCCAGGGAAAAGGGCAGAGCATTGTGTCTGGGCGCCTATGGCTGGGAGTGACCGGCTGGCTCCTGAAAAGCTACGATAAGCAGGATGGTGACCAGACCCATGGTGGCACTAGTGCCAAGTTGGGCTGATTTGATAGTACCAAGTGGCTCCTGCAATCTGCCATCAAAAAGTTGGCCGGCGAATTTTGTTTTCCAGGGAAAAGCGCTGTGGTTTGTGTTTGGGGGCCTGTGGCTGGGAGTGGCCGGCTGGCTCCTTATAATCCACGATACGCAGCATGGTTCCCAGACCCAAGGTGGCACCAGTGCCAAGTTGGGCTGGTTTGATAGTACCCAGTGGCTCTGGCAATCTGCCATCAAAAAGTTGGCAGACGAGTTTTGTTTTCCAGGGAAAAGCGCCGTTGTTTTTGTTTGGGGGCCTGTGGCTAGGAGTGGACGGATGGCTAATTAGAATCCACGATAGGCAGGATGGTGACCAGACCCATGGTGGCACCAGTGCCAAGTCGGGCTGGTTTGATAGTACCAAGTGGCTCCGGCAATCTGCCATCCAGAAGCGGGATAACTTACTTTTGTTTGTCAGGGAAACGGGCCGAGGTTTGTGTCTGGGGGCCTATGGCTGGGAGTGACCGGCTGGCTCCTGAAAAGCTACGATAGGCAGGATGGTGACCAGACCCATGGTGGCACCAGTGCCAAGTTGGTCTGATTTGATAGTACCAAGTGGCTCCTGCAATCTCCCATCAAAAAGTTGGCAGGAGAGTTTTGTTTCCCAGGGAAAAGCGCCGTTGTTTGTGTTTGGGGGCCTGTGGCTGGGAGTGGCCGGCTGGCTCCTTAGAATCCACGATACGCAGCATGGTATCCAGACCCAAGGTGGCACCAGTGCCAAGTTTTGCTGGTTTGATAGTACCAAGTGGTTCCTGCAATCTGCCATCCAGAAGCAGGGCAGCTTACTTTTGTATGCCAGGGAAACGGGCCGAGGTTTTTGTCTGGGGGCCTATGGCTGGGAGTGACCGGCTGGCTCCTGAAAAGCTACGATAGGCAGGATGGTGACCAGACCCATGGTGGCACCAGTCCCAAGTTGGGCTGATTTGATAGTACCAAGTGGCTCCTGCAATCTGCCGTCAAAATTTGGCAGGCGAGTTTTGTTTTCCAGGGAAAAGCGCCGTTGTTTGTGTTTGGGCGCCTGTGGCTGGGAGTGGCCGGCTGGCTCCTTAGAATCCACGATACGCAGGATGGTTCCCAGACCTGAGGTGGCACCAGTGCCAAGTCGGGCTGGTTTGATAGTACTAAATAGCTCCTGCAATCTGCCATGCAGAAGCGGGGCAGCTTACTTTTGTTTGCCAGGGAAACGGGCCGAGGTTTGTGTCTGGGGGCCTATGGCTGCGAGTGACCGTCTGGCTCCTGAAAAGCTACGATAGGCAGGATGGTGAGCAGACCCATGGTGGCACCAGTGCCAAGTTGAGCTGGTTTGATAGTACCAAGTGGCTCCTGCAATCTGCCATCAAAAAGTTGGCAGGCGAGTTTTGTTTTCCAGGGAAAAGCGCCGTTGTTTGTGTTTGGGTGCCTATGGCTGGGAGTGGCCGGCTGGCTCCTTAGAATTCACGATACGCACCATGGTTCCCAGACCAGAGGTGGCACCAGTGCCAAGTCGGGCTGGTTTGATAGTACCAAGTGCGTCCTACAATCTGCCATCCAGAAGCGGGGCAGCTTACTTTGGTTTGCCAGGGAAACGGGCCGAGCTTTGTGTCTGGGGGCATATGGCTGGGAGTGACCGGCTGGCTCCTGAAAAGCTACGATAGGCAGGATGGTGACCAGACCCATGGTGGCACCAGTGCCAAGTTGGGCTGATTTGATAGTAGCAAGTGGCTCCTGCAATCTGCCATCAAAATGTCGGCAGGCGGGTTTTGTTTTCCAGGGAAAAGCGCTGTGGTTTGTGTTTGGGGGCCTGTGGCTGGGAGTGACCGGCTGGCTCCTTAGAATCCACGATACGCAGGATGGTTCCCAGACCCAAGGTGGCACCAGTGCCAAGTTGGGCTGGTTTGATAGTACCAAGTGGCTCCTGCAATCTGCCATCCAGAAGCGGGGCAGCTTACTTTTGTTTGCCAGGGAAACGGGCCGAGGTTTGTGTCTGGGGGCCTATGGCTGGGAGTGACCGGCTGGCTCCTGAAAAGCTAAGATAGGCAGGATGGTGACCAGACCCATGGTGGCACCAGTGCCAAGTTGGGCTGATTTGATAGTACCAAGTGGCTCCTGCAATCTGCCATCAAAATGTTGGCAGGCGAGTTTTGTTTTCCAGGGAAAAGCGCCGTTGTTTTTGTTTGGGGGCCTGTGGCTGGGAGTGGCCGGCTGGCTCCTTAGAATCCACGATACGCAGCATGGTTCCCAGACCAGAGGTGGCACCAGTGCCAAGTTGGGCTGGTTTGATGGTACCAAGTGCGTCCTGCAATCTGCCATCCAGAAGCGGGGTAGCTTACTTTTGTTTGCCAGGGAAACGGGCCGAGGTTTGTGTCTGGGGGCCTATGGCTGGGAGTGACCGGCTGGCTCCTGAAAAGCTACGATAGGCAGGATGGTGACCAGACCCATGGTGGCACCAGTGCCAAGTTGGTCTGATTTGATAGTACCAAGTGGCTCCTGCAATCTCCAATCAAAAAGTTGGCAGGAGAGTTTTGTTTCCCAGGGAAAAGCGCCGTTGTTTGTGTTTGGGGGCCTGTGGCTGGGAGTGGCCGGCTGGCTCCTTAGAATCCACGATACGCAGCATGGTATCCAGACCCAAGGTGGCACCAGTGCCAAGTTTTGCTGGTTTGATAGTACCAAGTGGTTCCTGCAATCTGCCATCCAGAAGCAGGGCAGCTTACTTTTGTATGCCAGGGAAACGGGCCGAGGTTTTTGTCTGGGGGCCTATGGCTGGGAGTGACCGGCTGGCTCCTGAAAAGCTACGATAGGCAGGATGGTGACCAGACCCATGGTGGCACCAGTCCCAAGTTGGGCTGATTTGATAGTACCAAGTGGCTCCTGCAATCTGCCGTCAAAATTTGGCAGGCGAGTTTTGTTTTCCAGGGAAAAGCGCCGTTGTTTGTGTTTGGGCGCCTGTGGCTGGGAGTGGCCGGCTGGCTCCTTAGAATCCACGATACACAGGATGGTTCCCAGACCTGAGGTGGCACCAGTGCCAAGTCGGGCTGGTTTGATAGTACTAAATAGCTCCTGCAATCTGCCATGCAGAAGCGGGGCAGCTTACTTTTGTTTGCCAGGGAAACGGGCCGAGGTTTGTGTCTGGGGGCCTATGGCTGCGAGTGACCGTCTGGCTCCTGAAAAGCTACGATAGGCAGGATGGTGAGCAGACCCATGGTGGCACCAGTGCCAAGTTGAGCTGGTTTGATAGTACCAAGTGGCTCCTGCAATCTGCCATCAAAAAGTTGGCAGGCGAGTTTTGTTTTCCAGGGAAAAGCGCCGTTGTTTGTGTTTGGGTGCCTATGGCTGGGAGTGGCCGGCTGGCTCCTTAGAATTCACGATACGCACCATGGTTCCCAGACCAGAGGTGGCACCAGTGCCAAGTCGGGCTGGTTTGATAGTACCAAGTGCGTCCTACAATCTGCCATCCAGAAGCGGGGCAGCTTACTTTGGTTTGCCAGGGAAACGGGCCGAGCTTTGTGTCTGGGGGCATATGGCTGGGAGTGACCGGCTGGCTCCTGAAAAGCTACGATAGGCAGGATGGTGACCAGACCCATGGTGGCACCAGTGCCAAGTTGGGCTGATTTGATAGTAGCAAGTGGCTCCTGCAATCTGCCATCAAAATGTCGGCAGGCGGGTTTTGTTTTCCAGGGAAAAGCGCTGTGGTTTGTGTTTGGGGGCCTGTGGCTGGGAGTGACCGGCTGGCTCCTTAGAATCCACGATACGCAGGATGGTTCCCAGACCCAAGGTGGCACCAGTGCCAAGTTGGGCTGGTTTGATAGTACCAAGTGGCTCTTGCAATCTGCCATCCAGAAGCGGGGCAGCTTACTTTTGTTTGCCAGGGAAACGGGCTGAGCTTTGTGTCTGGGGGCCTATGGCTGGGAGTGACCGCCTGGCTCCTGAAAAGCTACGATAGGCAGGATGGTGACCAGACCCATGGTGGCACCAGTGCCATGTTGGCCTGGTTTGATAGTACCAAGTGGCTCCTGCAATCTGCCATCAAAATGTTGGCAGGCGAGTTTTGTTTTCCAGGGAAAAGCGCCGTTGTTTTTGTTTGGGGGCCTGTGGCTGGGAGTGGCCGGCTGGCTCCTTAGAATCCACGATACGCAGCATGGTTCCCAGACCAGAGGTGGCACCAGTGCCAAGTTGGGCTGGTTTGATGGTACCAAGTGCGTCCTGCAATCTGCCATCCAGAAGCGGGGTAGCTTACTTTTGTTTGCCAGGGAAACGGGCCGAGGTTTGTGTCTGGGGGCCTATGGCTGGGAGTGACCGGCTGGCTCCTGAAAAGCTACGATAGGCAGGATGGTGACCAGACCCATGGTGGCACCAGTGCCAAGTTGGTCTGATTTGATAGTACCAAGTGGCTCCTGCAATCTCCAATCAAAAAGTTGGCAGGAGAGTTTTGTTTCCCAGGGAAAAGCGCCGTTGTTTGTGTTTGGGGGCCTGTGGCTGGGAGTGGCCGGCTGGCTCCTTAGAATCCACGATACGCAGCATGGTATCCAGACCCAAGGTGGCACCAGTGCCAAGTTTTGCTGGTTTGATAGTACCAAGTGGTTCCTGCAATCTGCCATCCAGAAGCAGGGCAGCTTACTTTTGTATGCCAGGGAAACGGGCCGAGGTTTTTGTCTGGGGGCCTATGGCTGGGAGTGACCGGCTGGCTCCTGAAAAGCTACGATAGGCAGGATGGTGACCAGACCCATGGTGGCACCAGTCCCAAGTTGGGCTGATTTGATAGTACCAAGTGGCTCCTGCAATCTGCCGTCAAAATTTGGCAGGCGAGTTTTGTTTTCCAGGGAAAAGCGCCGTTGTTTGTGTTTGGGCGCCTGTGGCTGGGAGTGGCCGGCTGGCTCCTTAGAATCCACGATACGCAGGATGGTTCCCAGACCTGAGGTGGCACCAGTGCCAAGTCGGGCTGGTTTGATAGTACTAAATAGCTCCTGCAATCTGCCATGCAGAAGCGGGGCAGCTTACTTTTGTTTGCCAGGGAAACGGGCCGAGGTTTGTGTCTGGGGGCCTATGGCTGCGAGTGACCGTCTGGCTCCTGAAAAGCTACGATAGGCAGGATGGTGAGCAGACCCATGGTGGCACCAGTGCCAAGTTGAGCTGGTTTGATAGTACCAAGTGGCTCCTGCAATCTGCCATCAAAAAGTTGGCAGGCGAGTTTTGTTTTCCAGGGAAAAGCGCCGTTGTTTGTGTTTGGGTGCCTATGGCTGGGAGTGGCCGGCTGGCTCCTTAGAATTCACGATACGCACCATGGTTCCCAGACCAGAGGTGGCACCAGTGCCAAGTCGGGCTGGTTTGATAGTACCAAGTGCGTCCTACAATCTGCCATCCAGAAGCGGGGCAGCTTACTTTGGTTTGCCAGGGAAACGGGCCGAGCTTTGTGTCTGGGGGCATATGGCTGGGAGTGACCGGCTGGCTCCTGAAAAGCTACGATAGGCAGGATGGTGACCAGACCCATGGTGGCACCAGTGCCAAGTTGGGCTGATTTGATAGTAGCAAGTGGCTCCTGCAATCTGCCATCAAAATGTCGGCAGGCGGGTTTTGTTTTCCAGGGAAAAGCGCTGTGGTTTGTGTTTGGGGGCCTGTGGCTGGGAGTGACCGGCTGGCTCCTTAGAATCCACGATACGCAGGATGGTTCCCAGACCCAAGGTGGCACCAGTGCCAAGTTGGGCTGGTTTGATAGTACCAAGTGGCTCTTGCAATCTGCCATCCAGAAGCGGGGCAGCTTACTTTTGTTTGCCAGGGAAACGGGCTGAGCTTTGTGTCTGGGGGCCTATGGCTGGGAGTGACCGCCTGGCTCCTGAAAAGCTACGATAGGCAGGATGGTGACCAGACCCATGGTGGCACCAGTGCCATGTTGGCCTGGTTTGATAGTACCATGTGGCTCCTGCAATCTGCCATCCAGAAGCGGGGCTGCTTACTTTTGTTTGCCAGGGAAACGGGCCGAGATATTTGTCTGGGGGCCTATGGCTGGGAGTGAGCGGCTGGCTCCTGAAAAGCTACGATAGGCAGGATGGTGACCAGACCCATGGTGGCACCAGTGCCAAGTTGGGCTGCTTTGATAGTACCAAGTGGCTCCTGCAATCTGCCATCAAAAAGTTGTCAGGCGAGTTTTGTTTTCCAGGGAAAAGCGCCGTTGTTCTTGTTTAGAGGCCTGTGGCTGGGAGTGGCCGGCTGCCTCCTTTGAACCCAGGATACGCAGGATGGTTCCCAGACCCAAGGTGGCACCAGTGCCAAGTTGGGCTGGTTTGATAGTACCAAGTGGATCCTGCAATCTGCCATCCAGAAGCGGGACAGCTTACCTTTGTTTCCCAGGGAAACGGGCCGAGGTATTTGTCTGGGGGCCTATGGCTGGGAGTGACCAGCTGGCTACTGAAAAGCTACGATAGGCAGCATGGTTACCAGACTCATGGTGGAACCAGTGCCAAGTCGGGCTGGTTTGATAATACTAAATAGCTCCTGAAATCTGCCATTCAGACGCGGGGCAGCGGATTTTTGTTTGCTGGAGAAAAGTTCCGTGGTTTTTTTTTGGGGGTATATGGCTGGACGTGGCCGGCTGGCTCCTTAAAAAGATCGATACGCAGGATTGTTCCCTGACCCAAGGTGGCATCACTGCCAAGTCGGGCTGTTTTCGTAGTACCAAGTGCGTCCTGCAATTTGCCATCCAGAAGAGGGGCAGTTGAGTTTTGTTTGCCAGAGCAAAGGGCCGTGGTATGTGTTTGGGGGCATATGGCTGAGAGTGGCCGGCTGGCCCCTGAAAATCCACGATAGGCAGGATGGTTCCCAGAGCCAAGGTAGCACCAGTGCCATGTTGGCCTGGTTTGATAGTACTATGTGGCTGCTGTAATCTGCCATCCAGAAGAGGGGCAGCTTACTTTTGTTTGCCAGGGAAACGGGCCGAGATATTTGTCTGGGGGCCTATGGCTGGGAGTGACCGGCTGGCTCCTGAAAAGCTACGATAGGCAGGATGGTGACCAGACCCAAAGTGGAACCAGTACCAAGTTGGGCTGGTTTGATAGTACCAAGTGGCTCCTGCAATCTGCCATCAAAAATTTGGCAGGCGAGTTTTGTTTTCCAGGGAAAAGCGCCGTTGTTTAGAGGCCTGTGGCTGGGAGTGGCCGCCTGTCCTCGTAGAATCTACGTTACGCAGCATGGTTCCCAGAGCCAAGGTGGCACCAGGGCCAAGTCGGGCAGGTTTGATAGTACCAAATGCATCCTGCAATCTGCCATCCAAAAGCGGGGCAGTTTACTTTTGTTTGCCAGGGAAACGGGCCGAGGTTTGTGTCTGGGGGCCTATGGCAGGGAGTGACCGTCTGGCTCCTGAAAAGCTACGATAGGCAGGATGTTTACCAGACCCATGGTGGCACCAGTGCCAAGTTGGGCTGATTTGATAGTACCAAGTGGCTCCTGCAATCTGCCATCCAGAATCGGGGCAGCTTACTTTTGTTTTCCAGGGAAACGGGCCGAGGTTTGTGTCTGGGGGTCTATGGCTGGGAGTGACCGGCTGGCTCCTGAAAAGCTACGATAGGCAGGATGGTGACCAGACCCATGGTGGCACCAGTGCCAAGTTGGGCTGGTTTGATAGCACCAAGTGGCTCCTGCAATCTGCCATCAAAATGTTGGCAGGCGATTTTTGTTTTCCAGGGAAAAGCGCCGTTGTTTGTGTTTGGGCGCCTGTGGCTCAGAGTGGCCGGGTGGCTGCTTAGAATCCACGATACGCCGGATGGTTCCCAGACCCAAGGTGGCACCAGTGCCAAGTCGGGCTGGTTTGACACTACCAAGTGGCTCCTGCAATCTGCCATCCAGAATCGGGGCAGCTTAATTGTGTTTGCCAGGGAAACGGTCCGAGGTTTGTGTCTGGGGGCCTATGGCTGGGAGTGACCGGCTGGCTCCTGAAATGCTACAATAGGCAGGATGGTTCCCAGACACATAGTGGCACCAGTGCCAAGTTGGGATGATTTGATAGTACCAAGTGGCTCCTGCAATCTGCCATCAAAAAGTTGGCAGGCGAGTTTTGTTTTCCAGGGAAAAGCGCCGTTGTTTGTGTTTGGGGGCCTGTGGCTGGAGTGGCCGGCTGGCTCCTTAGAATCCACGATATGCAGGATTGTTCCCAGACCCAAGGTGGCACCAGTGCCAAGTCGGGCTGGTTTGATGGTGCAAAGTGGCTCCTGCAATCTGCCATCCAGACGCGGGGCAGCGGATTTTTGTTTCCATGAGAAATGGTCCGTGGTTTGTTTTTGGGGGTATATGGCTGGGCGTGGCCGGCTGGCTCCTTAAAAAGCTCGATATGCAGGATGGTTCCCTGACACAAGGTGGCACCAGTGCCACGTCGGGCGGTTTTCGTAGTACAAAGTGCGTCCTAAAATTTGCCATCCAGAAGAGGGGCAGTTGAGTTTTGTTTGCCAGAGGAAAGGGCCGTGGTTTGTTTTTGGGGGCATATGGCTGATAGTGGCCGGCTGGCCCCTGAAAATCCACAATAAGCAGGATGGTTCCCACACCAGAGGTGTCACCAGTGCCAAGTCGGGGTGGTTTGATAGTACTAAATAGCTCCTGCAATCTGCCATGCAGAAGCGGGGCAGCTTACTTTTGTTTCCCAGGGAAACGGGCCGAGGTTTGTGTCTGGGGGCCTATGGCTGCGAGTGACCGGCTGGCTCCTGAAAAGCTACGATAGGCAGGATGGTGACCAGACCCATGGTGGCACCAGTGCCAAGTTGGGCTGGTTTGATAGTACCAAGTTGCTCCGGCAATCTGCCATCAAAAAGTTGGCAGGCGAGTTTTGTTTTCCAGGGAAAAGCGCCGTTGTTTGTGTTTGGGGGCCTGTGGCTGGGAGTGGCTAGCTGGCTCCTTAGAACCCACGATACGCAGGATGGTTCCCAGACCAGAGGTGGCACCAGTGCCAAGTTGGGCTGGTTTGATGGTGCAAAGTGGCTCCTGCAATCTGCCATCCAGAAGCGGGGTAGCTTACTTTTGTTTGCCAGGGAAACGGGCCGAAATATTTGTCTAGGGGCCTCTGGCTGGGGGTGACTGGGTGGCACCTGAAAAGCTACGATAGGCAGGATGGTGACCAGACCCATGGTGGCACCAGTGCCAAGTTGGGCTGATTTGATAAAACGAAGTGGCTCCTGCAATCTGCCATCAAATGTTTGGCAGGCGAGTTTTGTTTTCCAGGGAAAAGCACCGTTGTGTGTGTTTTGGGGCCTGTGGCTGGGAGTGGCCAGCTGGCTCCTTAGAATCCACGATACGCAGGATGGTTCCCAGACCCAAGGTGGCACCAGTGCCAAGTCGGGCTGGTTTGATAGTACCAAGTGGTTCCTGCAATCTGCCATCCAGAAGCGGGGCAGCTGAATTTTGTTTGCCAGAGAAAAAGGCTGTTGTTTGTGTTTCGGGGCCTGTGGCTGGCAGTGGCCGGCTGGCTCCTGAAAATCCATGATACGCAGCATGGTTCCCAGACCCAAGGTGGCACCAGTGCCAAGTAGGGCTGGTTTCATAGTACCCAGTGGCTCCTGCAATCTCCCATCAGGAAGAGGGGCAGTTGAGTTTTGTTTTCCAGAGAAAAGGGCCGTGGTTTGTGTTTGGGGCCTATGGCTGAGAGTGACCGGCTGGCCCCTGAAAATCCACGATAGGAAGGATGGTTCCCAGATCCAAGGTGGCAGCAGTGCCATGTTGTGCTGGTGTGATAGTCCCAAGTGGCTCCTGCAATCTGCCATCCAGAAGCGGGGCAGCTGAATTTTGTTTGCCAGAGAAAAATGCTGTGGTTTGTGTTTGGGGGCCTGTGGCTGGGAGTGGCCGGCTGGCTCCTGAAAATCCATGATACGCAGCATGGTTCCCAGACCCAAGGTGGCACCAGTGCCAAGTGGGGCTGGTTTCACAGTGTCAAGTGCCTCCTGCAATCTCCCATCCAGAAGCGGGGCAGCTGAGTTTTGTTTGCCTGTGAAACGGGCCGTTGTTTTTGATTGGGGTCTGTGGCCGAGAGTGTTCGGCTGGCTCCTGACAACCCACAATACGCAGGATGTTTCCCAGACCCAAGGTGGCACCAGTGCCAAGTCGGGCTGGTTTGATAGTACCAAGTGGCTCCTGCAATCTGCCATCCAGAAGCGGTGCAGTTGAGTTTTGTTTGCCAGAGAAAAGCGCCGTGGGTTGTGTTTGGGGGCATATGGCTGGGAGTGGCCGGCTGTCTCATTAAAAAGATCGATACGCAGGATGGTTCCCAGACCCAAGGTGGCACCAGTGCCAAGTAGGGCTGTTTTTATAGTACCAAGTGCGTCCTGCAATTTGCCATCCAGAAGAGGGGCAGTTGAGTTTTGTTTGCCAGAGAATAGCGCCGTTGTTTGTGTTTGGGGGCTTGTGGCTGGGAGTGGCCGACTGGCGCCTTAGAATCTGTGTTACGCAGCATGGTTCCCAGACCAGAGGTGGCACCAGTGCCAAGTTGGGCTGGTTTGATAGTACCAAGTGGCTCCTGCAATCTGCCATCCAGAAGCGGGGCAGCTTACTTTTGTTTGCCAGTGAAACGGGCCGAGGTTTGTGACTTGGGACCTATGGCTGGGAGTGGCCGGCTGGCTCCTTTGAACCCACGATACGCAGGATGGTTCCCAGACCCAAGGTGGCACCAGTGCCAAGTCGGGCTGGTTTGATACTACCAAGTGCGTCCTGCAATCTGCCATCCAGAAGCGGGGCAGCTTAATTTTGTTTGCCAGGGAATCGGGCCGTCGGTTTTGTATGGGGGCCAATGGCTGAGAGTGGCCGGCTGGCTCCTGAAAATCCACGCTAGGCAGCATGGTTCCCAGATGCAAGCTGGCACCAGTGCCAAGTCGGGCTGGTTTGATGGTGCAAAGTGGCTCCTGCAATCTGCCATCCAGAAGCGGGGCAGGCGATTTTTGTTTGCCAGAGAAAAATTCCGTGGATTGTTTTTGGGGGCATATTGCTGGGAGTGGCCGGCTGGCTCCTTAAAATGCTCGATACGCATGATGGTTCCCAGGCCCAAAGTGTCACCACTACCAAGTCGGCCTGCGGTTTTAGTATCAAGTTCATCCTGCAATTTGCCATCCAGAAGAGGGGCAGTTGAGTTTTGTTTGCCAGAGAAACGGGCCGAGGTTTCTGTTTGGGGACATATGGCTGAGAGTGGCCGGCTGGCCCCTGAATATCCACGATACACAGCATGGTTCCCAGATCCAAGGTGGCACCAGTGCCAAGTTGGGCTGGTTTGATAGTACCAAGTGTCTCCTGCAATCTGCCATCCAGAAGCGGGGCAGCTTACTTTTGTTTGCCAGAGAAATAGGCCTAGGTTTTTGTCTGGGCGCCTGTGGCTAGGAGTGGCCGGCTGGCTCCTAAGAATCCACGATACGCAGGATGTTTCCCAGACCCAAGGTGGCACCAGTGCCAAGTCGGGCTGGTTTGATAGTACCAAGTGGCTCCTGCAAACTCCATCAAAATGTTGGCAGACGTGTTTTGTTTTCCAGGGAACAGCGCCGTTGATTTTGTTTGGGGGCCTGTGGCTGGGAGTGGCCGGCTGGCTCCTTAGAATCCACGATACGCAGGATGGTTCCCAGACCCAAGGTGGCACCAGTGCCAAGTCGGGCTGGTTTGATTACACCAAGTGGCTCCTGCAATCTGCCATCCAGAAGTGAGGCAGCTAAGTTTTGTTTGCCAGAAAAAAGGGCCGTGGTTTTTGTTGGGGGCCTGTGGCTGGGAGTAGCCGGCTGGCTCCTTAAAATCCACGATAGGCTGGATGGTTCCCAGACCCAAGGTGGCACCAGTGCCAAGTCGGGCTGGTTTGATAGTACCAAGTGGCTCCTGCAATCTGCCATCCAGAAGCGCTGCAGTTGAGTTTTGTTTGCCAGAGAAAAGGGCCGTGGGTTGTGTTTGGGGGCATATGGCTGGGAGTGGCCGGCTGTCTCATTAAAAAGATCGATACGCAGGATGGTTCCCAGACCCAAGGTGGCACCAGTGCCAAGTCGGGCTGTTTTTATAGTACCAAGTGCGTCCTGCAATTTGCCATCCAGAAGAGGGGCAGTGGAGTTTTGTTTGCCAGAGAATAGCGCCGTTGTTTGTGTTTGGGGGCTTGTGACTGGGAGTGGCCGACTGGCGCCTTAGAATCTGTCTTACGCAGCATGGTTCCCAGACCAGAGGTGGCACCAGTGCCAAGTTGGGCTGGTTTGATAGTACCAAGTGGCTCCTGCAATCTGCCATCCAGAAGCGGGGCAGCTTACTTTTGTTTGCCAGGTAAACGGGCCAAGGTTTGTGACTGGGGACGTATGGCTGGGAGTGACCGGCTGGAACCTGGAAAGCTACAATAGGCAGGATGGTGACCAGACCCATGGTGGCACCAGTGCCAAGTTGGGCTGGTTTGATAGTACCAAGTGGCTCCTGCAATCTGCCATCAAAAAGTTGGCAGGCGAGTTTTGTTTTCCAGGGAAAAGCGCCGTTGTTTGTATTTGGGGGCCTGTGGCTGGGAGTGGCCGGCTGGCTCCTTTGAACCCACGATACGCAGGATGGTTCCCAGACCCAAGGTGGCACCAGTGCCAAGTCGGGCTGGTTTGATACTACCAAGTGCGTCCTGCAATCTGCCATCCAGAAGCGGGGCAGCTTAATTTTGTTTGCCAGGGAAACGGGCCGTGGGTTTTGTTTGGGGGCCTATGGCTGAGAGTGGCCGGCTGGCTCCTGAAAATCCACGCTAGGCAGCATGGTTCCCAGATGCAAGGTGGCACCAGTGCCAAGTCGGGCTGGTTTGATGGTGCAAAGTGGCTCCTGCAATCTGCCATCCAGGAGCGGGGCAGCTGATTTTTGTTTGCCAGAGAAAAATTCCGTGGATTGATTTTGGGGGCATATTGCTGGGAGTGGCCGGCTGGCTCCTTAAAATGCTCGATACGCATGATGGTTCCCAGGTCCAAGGTGTCACCACTACCAAGTCGGCCTGCGGTTTTAGTATCAAGTTCATCCTGCAATTTGCCATCCAGAAGAGGGGCAGTTGAGTTTTGTTTGCCAGAGAACAGGGCCGAGGTTTCTGTTTGGGGACATATGGCTGAGAGTGGCCGGCTGGCCCCTGAATATCCACGATACACAGCATGGTTCCCAGATCCAAGGTGGCACCAGTGCCAAGTTGGGCTGGTTTGATAGTACCAAGTGTCTCCTGCAATCTGCCATCCAGAAGCGGGGCAGCTTACTTTTGTTTGCCAGAGAAATAGGCCTAGGTTTTTGTCTGGGGGCCTGTGGCTAGGAGTGGCCGGTTGGCTCCTAAGAATCCACGATACGCAGGATGTTTCCCAGACCCAAGGTGGCACCAGTGCCAAGTCGGGCTGGTTTGATAGTACAAAGTGGCTCCTGCAATCTGCCATCCAGAAGCGGGAGAGCTTACTTTTGTTTGCCAGGGAAACGGGCCGAGGTTTGTGTTTGGGGGCCTATGGCTGAGAGTGACCGGCTGGCTCCTGAAAAGCTACAATAGGCAGGATGGTTCCCAGACCAGAGGTGGCACCAGTGCCAAGTTGGGCTGGTTTGATAGTACCAAGTGGTTCCTGCAATCTGCCATCCAGAAGCAGGGCAGCTGAGTTTTGTTTGCCAGAGAAAAGGGCCTTGGTTTGTGTTTGGGGGCATATGGCTGGGTGTGGCCAGCTGGCTCCTTAAAATGCACGATATGCAACATGGCTCCCAGACCCAAGGTGGCACCAGTGCCAAGTTGGGCTGGTTTGATAGTGCCAAGGTGGGCTGGTTTGGTAGTACCAAGTGGCTCCTGCAATCTTCCATGATCACGTGGAGAAATACTTTCTGGTTTCAGCCTCATGCTCTTTCTTCTCTCCCTCAACTTCTCTATCACCTCTCATCTGGTTCACATGCGCTGTCTTCAAGGTCCACAGGCTACTTTTCACAGAATCTTCTGGCCTGATGAAGTAAGAATGATGAATAGAACAGAGCTGGGATCTATTTTCCAGTTTGGATAAAATGCATTCTGCACACAAATCCAAGGAGAACGTGCTGCCCCAATGCCCAGAAAATCTTTCACTCCTGCTAGTGTTCTACGTCAACCGCAACTTAGTCTGAAAGAAAAGCTTTTTCTCTGAGAGCATCTGAGAGGTTTGCATGAAGCACTGATATCTGACATATGCAATTTTGAATAGGAGAGGAAAAAGAAAATGGCAAGGAGTTTTTAATTTTAGTGGTTTCAATTTTAATTTCCGTGCACTTTTTCAAAACTTGTCAGCTCAAATGCCCATCAACATCTTTTAGTCATCTGTAAGTCAGTATTCATATAAAATGTGCTTCAAATCCAAAGAATTTCAAATTTGCACTCCAAGCTTCTATGCCTAGATTTATGATTTCCTACACATATTAGATGAAAGGAAGGCCTTTTTTACTGTGGGAGTGCTGGAACACTGGAACAGGTTGCCCAGAGAAGTTGTGGGTGTCCCATCCCTGAAAGTATTCAAGGTCACCTTGGACGGGGCTTGGAGCAGCAACAAAGGAGAAGCTTGATGGTAGAGAAACAAAGTCGGACTATAGAAGAAACTCGGATTGAAGTATAGGATCAAGTTTTCTCTCAGCTCTTGGGGTAAATTCAAAGTTGTACAAAATGACATTTATCTGTGCTATTCACTACTGTAACAGAAAGTTTCATGAAAACTGTACAGAAGATAGTAAATTTTAAAAGAGATAAGAATTACAGCATAAAATCCATGGGATAGGTTACAACATGAGACACTCTCTAAGAGAAAATCTCTTTGTTTCAGCACTTCATCGGGGTAAGATTTCATGAAGTGCCAAAGAAGGCGGCAAAATATCATTCGGGACATTATTTACTGGAATTCAGCCTGGCCATTAGTAGGAACTGCCTTTGAACATATCATGTAGATATACCACACACACTTTCCCTTCACTGAAAAATTACTGTTTACAACAAATAAGCAATTGACGATCAAAATTGATTGAAAGCATCTTAAACATGTCAAGTATTTCATTGTAGATGATCTGTGATCCAAATGCTTCTTCCACCTTCGAGAGGGACAGAAGAATTCTTCCATATCATGATGGTTTAAAATTGTATCAACCAATGTTTTCTGCTGAAAAGATATCATCTATTTTTTTCTATTTTTGGAAGAAAATATTCCTAGACATACAACAGGTGAGAACTAAGTAATTTTAAAGAAACAAATGAAATGAAAATATTCTGTAAATAGAATGAAATGAAAAGCTGTGTTTTAAATAGGAGCTAAATATTAAACAGAATTTTTGTACCAGGCATTTGAATTACTGCACCAGCTCTTTTGCCCATCAAGAGAGGCATTTAGCATTTCAGTCTTTTCCAAGGTGTTCATGATCTGCTATGCTGATCTCTGTGTGTGCCTAGGTGTGTGTGGAGGGGGGGGCATATGAAGGGGAGTGTGTATGTTTGCTTTACAATTGTTGTGGCAGATTCATGCCTCAGCTCCACATTTTGTTTTAAAAAGGTCACACCGAGTGGATATGAAGTTTACTATCAACAAGAGATCGATTCCCAAATCATCCATTTGACTCTCCCTTATAAATCATGTGCTTTGTTGCATATTTTATCAAATATACTTTCAAGCCAGATGGAGGAAGGAGGATGTGGGAATCCCTCCACCATCTTGCAACTTTTATGTAAGTAGGTTTTCAAGAAAATCATCATTTCTCTTTTAAATATGTCTGGAACAGGCATGATGGTAGTGTCAACCTGTTGGAGTTTTTGTTGCTGGAAGAAGTTGTACAAAAGGATTGGTTTTTACATTGACCAGTTACTGAATCAAGCGCAGGAATACATTGGAAATTTAGCTGGGGGTTCCTTTTCCCAGCAGACTACTTCTAGAACGAGCTTGTACACTGAAGCTGACTCTTTTGCTCTCTTTTTGTTTCTTTCCTATTTTCTTGGCTTCTTTGCCACTATCTAGACAATTTTGGAACTTTGTTCCCAACTAAAATGGTTTCAATAGTCTGATTGTGATCATACATTTTTACAAGGAATTTTTAAAATCTTTCCTCGAGTCCAGAAAGTCAAGGACTTAGATCTTTTTCTTCCCTTATCAATATTGCCATGAAATTGATAAATAAAGACCAACTCTTTATTTTTGTTTTTAACCCACGTAGATAATTCCCATCCATTAATCCATTTTGTGGACCAATAGCTGCCATTCTGATGGAAGCTGTCACTTCTTAACAATAGGCATTCTGTGACTATGTTGACTGCACTTTGGGTGAAGATCCTAACTGGTCTTAGATATACATAGGGAGAAATTTGCTCAGCCAGTGTCAGTCTTAAGCATGCGTATCAGAAGATCTTTCTAGAGCTGGGAATTTTCCCATGAAAGGGATTCAGTTAGGGAAGAGACACTTGTGCCAGAGTTTTACATTCTTCTTGAACACTGCTTAAGGAACTTAGATGCCATGTCCATTTGGATCTCTGTCTGCACAGAACTTTGTCATGCCAGCGCTTTGAAATGCATCTTGAAGAGAATTCACTAGCACAGAATGAAAGAGAGTGGAAGGGGTTGGTGGGGCTAACCAGGCCCAACCCCCCTGCCTAAACCAGGATACCTAGAGCCTCTTGCCCAGGATTCTATCTGGGTGTACTTTTAATGTCTTCAAAGATCCAGGCTCCACAATCTTTCTGGGCAGTCTGTGCCGTGGTTCAGTCACCCTGACAGTAAAGAAACATTTACTGATGTTCAAAGGCAATCTCCTGTATTTCAGTGTGTGCCCACTGCCTCTTGTCTTTTCCCTCAGCATCACTGAAAAGACACTGATTCCCTCCCCTTTGCACTATTGCTTCCATATGTATGTGTGATGCCATGTAGAGGTATGTCAAAAACCTCCCTGAAGCCCAGGCAGATAATATTCCCTTCATCTACCAGTCAAGTTGATTCATCAGAGGAGTTTAAAGTGATGTTCAGCATGAAATTCCCCTGAAAAATCATGCTAACTACATTATTTGGTCATCTGTCATGTGCCTGGCAAGGATTTCCAGGAAGAGCTGCTTCATCAACTTCCTGGGGATAAAAAAGAGGCTGGCTGGTTTGTACTATGGCGAGTCCTCTTAATTGCCTTTTTTGAAGATGGGTGTCATTTGCGAACATCCACCCTTTAGCTCCTCTTCTCATCTACACCTCGGCAAAAAGCTTTTCCACTATGTCTGGCTAGGAAAAACTGTGCCAGCACAGAAAACATCTCCCATCGTGTTCTAGAAGTTGCACGGATGTCTGCCAAGTGTTTGGCAGGAAGAAAAGAAAAGTTGTCCAAAACAGCTTCCAATCGAATGTTCCTGTGATTGGAAAAGTCAGGAGAGTGCAAAGGTACTGTTTTCTATCAGTTGGCAAGGTGCGCACACAATCCCAGTGTTGTACAGCTTGCTTCTTCACCTTCCCGAAGCTGCCGCTCTCGCCGGCTGCCGGAGCCCAAGAAGCGGCTTCTTCGCGCAAAGACGATTGTGCCGCTCACAGTGCTCTCCTTAGCGCAGCTTCTGCCGAAAGACGCCCGGCAGCGGCTCTTACCTCCGGAGAGCATCCTACCTTCGTCTTTCGCGTCTTTTGTAGTCTACATCTTATCAAAACGCTTCTCCACTAGGTCTGGCTAGGAAAAACTGTGCCAGCACAGAAAACATCTCCCATCGTGTTCTAGAAGTTGCACGGATGTCTGCCAAGTGTTTGGCAGGAAGAAAAGAAAAGTTGTCCAAAACAGCTTCCAATCGAATGTTCCTGTGATTGGAAAAGTCAGGAGAGTGCAAAGGTACTGTTTTCTATCAGTTGGCAAGGTGCGCACACAATCCCAGTGTTGTACAGCTTGCTTCTTCACCTTCCCGAAGCTGCCGCTCTCGCCGGCTGCCGGAGCCCAAGAAGCGGCTTCTTCGCGCAAAGACGATTGTGCCGCTCACAGTGCTCTCCTTAGCGCGGCTTCTGCCGAAAGACGCCCGGCAGCGGCTCTTACCTCCGGAGAGCATCCTACCTTCGTCTTTCGCGTCTTTTGTAGTCTACATCTTAGCAAAACGCTTTTCCACTATGTCTGGCTAGGAAAAACTGTGCCAGCACAGAAAACATCTCCCATCGTGTTCTAGAAGTTGCACGGATGTCTGCCAAGTGTTTGGCAGGAAGAAAAGAAAAGTTGTCCAAAACAGCTTCCAATCGAATGTTCCTGTGATTGGAAAAGTCAGGAGAGTGCAAAGGTACTGTTTTCTATCAGTTGGCAAGGTGCGCACACAATCCCAGTGTTGTACAGCTTGCTTCTTCACCTTCCCGAAGCTGCCGCTCTCGCCGGCTGCCGGAGCCCAAGAAGCGGCTTCTTCGCGCAAAGACGATTGTGCCGCTCACAGTGCTCTCCTTAGCGCGGCTTCTGCCGAAAGACGCCCGGCAGCGGCTCTTACCTCCGGAGAGCATCCTACCCTCGTCTTTCGCGTCTTTTGTAGTCTACATCTTAGCAAAACGCTTTTCCACTATGTCTGGCTAGGAAAAACTGTGCCAGCACAGAAAACATCTCCCATCGTGTTCTAGAAGTTGCACGGATGTCTGCCAAGTGTTTGGCAGGAAGAAAAGAAAAGTTGTCCAAAACAGCTTCCAATCGAATGTTCCTGTGATTGGAAAAGTCAGGAGAGTGCAAAGGTACTGTTTTCTATCAGTTGGCAAGGTGCGCACACAATCCCAGTGTTGTACAGCTTGCTTCTTCACCTTCCCGAAGCTGCCGCTCTCGCCGGCTGCCGGAGCCCAAGAAGCGGCTTCTTCGCGCAAAGACGATTGTGCCGCTCACAGTGCTCTCCTTAGCGCGGCTTCTGCCGAAAGACGCCCGGCAGCGGCTCTTACCTCCGGAGAGCATCCTACCTTCGTCTTTCGCGTCTTATGTAGTCTACACCTCGGCAAAAAGCTTTTCCACTATGTCTGGCTAGGAAAAACTGTGCCAGCACAGAAAACATCTCCCATCGTGTTCTAGAAGTTGCACGGATGTCTGCCAAGTGTTTGGCAGGAAGAAAAGAAAAGTTGTCCAAAACAGCTTCCAATCGAATGTTCCTGTGATTGGAAAAGTCAGGAGAGTGCAAAGGTACTGTTTTCTATCAGTTGGCAAGGTGCGCACACAATCCCAGTGTTGTACAGCTTGCTTCTTCACCTTCCCGAAGCTGCCACTCTCAGGAGGTAAGAGCCGCTGCCGGGCGTCTTTCGGCAGAAGCCGCGCTAAGGGGAGCACTGTGAGCGGCACAATCGTCTTTGCGCGAAGAAGCCGCTTCTTCGGTTCCGGGAGCCGGCGAGAGCGGCAGCTTCGGGAAGGTGAAGAAGCAAGCTGTACAACACTGGGATTGTGTGCGCACCTTGCCAACTGATAGAAAACAGTACCTTTGCACTCTCCTGACTTTTCCAATCACAGGAACATTCGATTGGAAGCTGTTTTGGACAACTTTTCTTTTCTTCCTGCCAAACACTTGGCAGACATCCGTGCAACTTCTAGAACACGATGGGAGATGTTTTCTGTGCTGGCACAGTTTTTCCTAGCCAGACATAGTGGAAAAGCGTTTTGCTAAGATGTAGACTACAAAAGACGCGAAAGACGAAGGTAGGATGCTCTCCGGAGGTAAGAGCCGCTGCCGGGCGTCTTTCGGCAGAAGCCGCGCTAAGGAGAGCACTGTGAGCGGCACAATCGTCTTTGCGCGAAGAAGCCGCTTCTTGGGCTCCGGCAGCCGGCGAGAGCGGCAGCTTCGGGAAGGTGAAGAAGCAAGCTGTACAACACTGGGATTGTGTGCGCACCTTGCCAACTGATAGAAAACAGTACCTTTGCACTCTCCTGACTTTTCCAATCACAGGAACATTCGATTGGAAGCTGTTTTGGACAACTTTTCTTTTCTTCCTGCCAAACACTTGGCAGACATCCGTGCAACTTCTAGAACACGATGGGAGATGTTTTCTTTGCTGGCACAGTTTTTCCTAGCCAGACATAGTGGAAAAGCGTTTTGCTAAGATGTAGACTACAAAAGACGCGAAAGACGAAGGTAGGATGCTCTCCGGAGGTAAGAGCCGCTGCCGGGCGTCTTTCGGCAGAAGCCGCGCTAAGGAGAGCACTGTGAGCGGCACAATCGTCTTTGCGCGAAGAAGCCGCTTCTTGGGCTCCGGCAGCCGGCGAGAGCGGCAGCTTCGGGAAGGTGAAGAAGCAAGCTGTACAACACTGGGATTGTGTGCGCACCTTGCCAACTGATAGAAAACAGTACCTTTGCACTCTCCTGACTTTTCCAATCACAGGAACATTCGATTGGAAGCTGTTTTGAACAACTTTTCTTTTCTTCCTGCCAAACACTTGGCAGACATCCGTGCAACTTCTAGAACACGATGGGAGATGTTTTCTGTGCTGGCACAGTTTTTCCTAGCCAGACATAGTGGAAAAGCGTTTTGCTAAGATGTAGACTACAAAAGACGCGAAAGACGAAGGTAGGATGCTCTCCGGAGGTAAGAGCTGCTGCCGGGCGTCTTTCGGCAGAAGCCGCGCTAAGGAGAGCCCTGTGAGCGGCACAATCGTCTTTGCGCGAAGAAGCCGCTTCTTGGGCTCCGGCAGCCGGCGAGAGCGGCAGCTTCGGGAAGGTGAAGAAGCAAGCTGTACAACACTGGGATTGTGTGCGCACCTTGCCAACTGATAGAAAACAGTACCTTTGCACTCTCCTGACTTTTCCAATCACAGGAACATTCGATTGGAAGCTGTTTTGAACAACTTTTCTTTTCTTCCTGCCAAACACTTGGCAGACATCCGTGCAACTTCTAGAACACGATGGGAGATGTTTTCTGTGCTGGCACAGTTTTTCCTAGCCAGACATAGTGGAAAAGCGTTTTGCTAAGATGTAGACTACAAAAGACGCGAAAGACGAAGGTAGGATGCTCTCCGGAGGTAAGAGCCGCTGCCGGGCGTCTTTCGGCAGAAGCCGCGCTAAGGAGAGCCCTGTGAGCGGCACAATCGTCTTTGCGCGAAGAAGCCGCTTCTTGGGCTCCGGCAGCCGGCGAGAGCGGCAGCTTCGGGAAGGTGAAGAAGCAAGCTGTACAACACTGGGATTGTGTGCGCACCTTGCCAACTGATAGAAAACAGTACCTTTGCACTCTCCTGACTTTTCCAATCACAGGAACATTCGATTGGAAGCTGTTTTGGACAACTTTTCTTTTCTTCCTGCCAAACACTTGGCAGACATCCGTGCAACTTCTAGAACACGATGGGAGATGTTTTCTGTGCTGGCACAGTTTTTCCTAGCCAGACATAGTGGAAAAGCTTTTTGCCGAGGTGTAGACTACATAAGACGCGAAAGACGAAGGTAGGATGCTCTCCGGAGGTAAGAGCCGCTGCCGGGCGTCTTTCGGCAGAAGCCGCGCTAAGGAGAGCACTGTGAGCGGCACAATCGTCTTTGCGCGAAGAAGCCGCTTCTTGGGCTCCGGCAGCCGGCGAGAGCGGCAGCTTCGGGAAGGTGAAGAAGCAAGCTGTACAACACTGGGATTGTGTGCGCACCTTGCCAACTGATAGAAAACAGTACCTTTGCACTCTCCTGACTTTTCCAATCACAGGAACATTCGATTGGAAGCTGTTTTGGACAACTTTTCTTTTCTTCCTGCCAAACACTTGGCAGACATCCGTGCAACTTCTAGAACACGATGGGAGATGTTTTCTGTGCTGGCACAGTTTTTCCTAGCCAGACATAGTGGAAAAGCGTTTTGCTAAGATGTAGACTACAAAAGACGCGAAAGACGAAGGTAGGATGCTCTCCGGAGGTAAGAGCCGCTGCCGGGCGTCTTTCGGCAGAAGCCGCGCTAAGGAGAGCACTGTGAGCGGCACAATCGTCTTTGCGCGAAGAAGCCGCTTCTTGGGCTCCGGCAGCCGGCGAGAGCGGCAGCTTCGGGAAGGTGAAGAAGCAAGCTGTACAACACTGGGATTGTGTGCGCACCTTGCCAACTGATAGAAAACAGTACCTTTGCACTCTCCTGACTTTTCCAATCACAGGAACATTCGATTGGAAGCTGTTTTGGACAACTTTTCTTTTCTTCCTGCCAAACACTTGGCAGACATCCGTGCAACTTCTAGAACACGATGGGAGATGTTTTCTGTGCTGGCACAGTTTTTCCTAGCCAGACATAGTGGAAAAGCGTTTTGCTAAGATGTAGACTACAAAAGACGCGAAAGACGAAGGTAGGATGCTCTCCGGAGGTAAGAGCCGCTGCCGGGCGTCTTTCGGCAGAAGCCGCGCTAAGGAGAGCACTGTGAGCGGCACAATCGTCTTTGCGCGAAGAAGCCGCTTCTTGGGCTCCGGCAGCCGGCGAGAGCGGCAGCTTCGGGAAGGTGAAGAAGCAAGCTGTACAACACTGGGATTGTGTGCGCACCTTGCCAACTGATAGAAAACAGTACCTTTGCACTCTCCTGACTTTTCCAATCACAGGAACATTCGATTGGAAGCTGTTTTGGACAACTTTTCTTTTCTTCCTGCCAAACACTTGGCAGACATCCGTGCAACTTCTAGAACACGATGGGAGATGTTTTCTGTGCTGGCACAGTTTTTCCTAGCCAGACATAGTGGAAAAGCGTTTTGCTAAGATGTAGACTACAAAAGACGCGAAAGACGAAGGTAGGATGCTCTCCGGAGGTAAGAGCCGCTGCCGGGCGTCTTTCGGCAGAAGCCGCGCTAAGGAGAGCCCTGTGAGCGGCACAATCGTCTTTGCGCGAAGAAGCCGCTTCTTGGGCTCCGGCAGCCGGCGAGAGCGGCAGCTTCGGGAAGGTGAAGAAGCAAGCTGTACAACACTGGGATTGTGTGCGCACCTTGCCAACTGATAGAAAACAGTACCTTTGCACTCTCCTGACTTTTCCAATCACAGGAACATTCGATTGGAAGCTGTTTTGGACAACTTTTCTTTTCTTCCTGCCAAACACTTGGCAGACATCCGTGCAACTTCTAGAACACGATGGGAGATGTTTTCTGTGCTGGCACAGTTTTTCCTAGCCAGACATAGTGGAAAAGCTTTTTGCCGAGGTGTAGACTACATAAGACGCGAAAGACGAAGGTAGGATGCTCTCCGGAGGTAAGAGCCGCTGCCGGGCGTCTTTCGGCAGAAGCCGCGCTAAGGAGAGCACTGTGAGCGGCACAATCGTCTTTGCGCGAAGAAGCCGCTTCTTGGGCTCCGGCAGCCGGCGAGAGCGGCAGCTTCGGGAAGGTGAAGAAGCAAGCTGTACAACACTGGGATTGTGTGCGCACCTTGCCAACTGATAGAAAACAGTACCTTTGCACTCTCCTGACTTTTCCAATCACAGGAACATTCGATTGGAAGCTGTTTTGGACAACTTTTCTTTTCTTCCTGCCAAACACTTGGCAGACATCCGTGCAACTTCTAGAACACGATGGGAGATGTTTTCTGTGCTGGCACAGTTTTTCCTAGCCAGACATAGTGGAAAAGCGTTTTGCTAAGATGTAGACTACAAAAGACGCGAAAGACGAAGGTAGGATGCTCTCCGGAGGTAAGAGCCGCTGCCGGGCGTCTTTCGGCAGAAGCCGCGCTAAGGAGAGCACTGTGAGCGGCACAATCGTCTTTGCGCGAAGAAGCCGCTTCTTGGGCTCCGGCAGCCGGCGAGAGCGGCAGCTTCGGGAAGGTGAAGAAGCAAGCTGTACAACACTGGGATTGTGTGCGCACCTTGCCAACTGATAGAAAACAGTACCTTTGCACTCTCCTGACTTTTCCAATCACAGGAACATTCGATTGGAAGCTGTTTTGGACAACTTTTCTTTTCTTCCTGCCAAACACTTGGCAGACATCCGTGCAACTTCTAGAACACGATGGGAGATGTTTTCTGTGCTGGCACAGTTTTTCCTAGCCAGACCTAGTGGAGAAGCGTTTTGATAAGATGTAGACTACAAAAGACGCGAAAGACGAAGGTAGGATGCTCTCCGGAGGTAAGAGCCGCTGCCGGGCGTCTTTCGGCAGAAGCTGCGCTAAGGAGAGCACTGTGAGCGGCACAATCGTCTTTGCGCGAAGAAGCCGCTTCTTGGGCTCCGGCAGCCGGCGAGAGCGGCAGCTTCGGGAAGGTGAAGAAGCAAGCTGTACAACACTGGGATTGTGTGCGCACCTTGCCAACTGATAGAAAACAGTACCTTTGCACTCTCCTGACTTTTCCAATCACAGGAACATTCGATTGGAAGCTGTTTTGGACAACTTTTCTTTTCTTCCTGCCAAACACTTGGCAGACATCCGTGCAACTTCTAGAACACGATGGGAGATGTTTTCTGTGCTGGCACAGTTTTTCCTAGCCAGACATAGTGGAAAAGCTTTTTGCCGAGGTGTAGATGAGAAGAGGAGCTAAAGGGTGGATGTTCGCAAATGACACCCATCTTCAAAAAAGGCAATTAAGAGGACTCGCCATAGTACAAACCAGCCAGCCTCTTTTTTATCCCCAGGAAGTTGATGAAGCAGCTCTTCCTGGAAATCCTTGCCAGGCACATGACAGATGACCAAATAATGTAGTTAGCATGATTTTTCAGGGGAATTTCATGCTGAACATCACTTTAAACTCCTCTGATGAATCAACTTGACTGGTAGATGAAGGGAATATTATCTGCCTGGGCTTCAGGGAGGTTTTTGACATACCTCTACATGGCATCACACATACATATGGAAGCAATAGTGCAAAGGGGAGGGAATCAGTGTCTTTTCAGTGATGCTGAGGGAAAAGACAAGAGGCAGTGGGCACACACTGAAATACAGGAGATTGCCTTTGAACATCAGTAAATGTTTCTTTACTGTCAGGGTGACTGAACCACGGCACAGACTGCCCAGAAAGATTGTGGAGCCTGGATCTTTGAAGACATTAAAAGTACACCCAGATAGAATCCTGGGCAAGAGGCTCTAGGTATCCTGGTTTAGGCAGGGGGGTTGGGCCTGGTTAGCCCCACCAACCCCTTCCACTCTCTTTCATTCTGTGCTAGTGAATTCTCTTCAAGATGCATTTCAAAGCACTGGCATGACAAAGTTCTGTGCAGACAGAGATCCAAATGGACATGGCATCTAAGTTCCTTAAGCAGTGTTCAAGAAGAATGTAAAACTCTGGCACAAGTGTCTCTTCCCTAACTGAATCCCTTTCATGGGAAAATTCCCAGCTCTAGAAAGATCTTCTGATACGCATGCTTAAGACTGACACTGGCTGAGCAAATTTCTCCCTATGTATATCTAAGACCAGTTAGGATCTTCACCCAAAGTGCAGTCAACATAGTCACAGAATGCCTATTGTTAAGAAGTGACAGCTTCCATCAGAATGGCAGCTATTGGTCCACAAAATGGATTAATGGATGGGAATTATCTACGTGGGTTAAAAACAAAAATAAAGAGTTGGTCTTTATTTATCAATTTCATGGCAATATTGATAAGGGAAGAAAAAGATCTAAGTCCTTGACTTTCTGGACTCGAGGAAAGATTTTAAAAATTCCTTGTAAAAATGTATGATCACAATCAGACTATTGAAACCATTTTAGTTGGGAACAAAGTTCCAAAATTGTCTAGATAGTGGCAAAGAAGCCAAGAAAATAGGAAAGAAACAAAAAGAGAGCAAAAGAGTCAGCTTCAGTGTACAAGCTCGTTCTAGAAGTAGTCTGCTGGGAAAAGGAACCCCCAGCTAAATTTCCAATGTATTCCTGCGCTTGATTCAGTAACTGGTCAATGTAAAAACCAATCCTTTTGTACAACTTCTTCCAGCAACAAAAACTCCAACAGGTTGACACTACCATCATGCCTGTTCCAGACATATTTAAAAGAGAAATGATGATTTTCTTGAAAACCTACTTACATAAAAGTTGCAAGATGGTGGAGGGATTCCCACATCCTCCTTCCTCCATCTGGCTTGAAAGTATATTTGATAAAATATGCAACAAAGCACATGATTTATAAGGGAGAGTCAAATGGATGATTTGGGAATCGATCTCTTGTTGATAGTAAACTTCATATCCACTCGGTGTGACCTTTTTAAAACAAAATGTGGAGCTGAGGCATGAATCTGCCACAACAATTGTAAAGCAAACATACACACTCCCCTTCATATGCCCCCCCCTCCACACACACCTAGGCACACACAGAGATCAGCATAGCAGATCATGAACACCTTGGAAAAGACTGAAATGCTAAATGCCTCTCTTGATGGGCAAAAGAGCTGGTGCAGTAATTCAAATGCCTGGTACAAAAATTCTGTTTAATATTTAGCTCCTATTTAAAACACAGCTTTTCATTTCATTCTATTTACAGAATATTTTCATTTCATTTGTTTCTTTAAAATTACTTAGTTCTCACCTGTTGTATGTCTAGGAATATTTTCTTCCAAAAATAGAAAAAAATAGATGATATCTTTTCAGCAGAAAACATTGGTTGATACAATTTTAAACCATCATGATATGGAAGAATTCTTCTGTCCCTCTCGAAGGTGGAAGAAGCATTTGGATCACAGATCATCTACAATGAAATACTTGACATGTTTAAGATGCTTTCAATCAATTTTGATCGTCAATTGCTTATTTGTTGTAAACAGTAATTTTTCAGTGAAGGGAAAGTGTGTGTGGTATATCTACATGATATGTTCAAAGGCAGTTCCTACTAATGGCCAGGCTGAATTCCAGTAAATAATGTCCCGAATGATATTTTGCCGCCTTCTTTGGCACTTCATGAAATCTTACCCCGATGAAGTGCTGAAACAAAGAGATTTTCTCTTAGAGAGTGTCTCATGTTGTAACCTATCCCATGGATTTTATGCTGTAATTCTTATCTCTTTTAAAATTTACTATCTTCTGTACAGTTTTCATGAAACTTTCTGTTACAGTAGTGAATAGCACAGATAAATGTCATTTTGTACAACTTTGAATTTACCCCAAGAGCTGAGAGAAAACTTGATCCTATACTTCAATCCGAGTTTCTTCTATAGTCCGACTTTGTTTCTCTACCATCAAGCTTCTCCTTTGTTGCTGCTCCAAGCCCCGTCCAAGGTGACCTTGAATACTTTCAGGGATGGGACACCCACAACTTCTCTGGGCAACCTGTTCCAGTGTTCCAGCACTCCCACAGTAAAAAAGGCCTTCCTTTCATCTAATATGTGTAGGAAATCATAAATCTAGGCATAGAAGCTTGGAGTGCAAATTTGAAATTCTTTGGATTTGAAGCACATTTTATATGAATACTGACTTACAGATGACTAAAAGATGTTGATGGGCATTTGAGCTGACAAGTTTTGAAAAAGTGCACGGAAATTAAAATTGAAACCACTAAAATTAAAAACTCCTTGCCATTTTCTTTTTCCTCTCCTATTCAAAATTGCATATGTCAGATATCAGTGCTTCATGCAAACCTCTCAGATGCTCTCAGAGAAAAAGCTTTTCTTTCAGACTAAGTTGCGGTTGACGTAGAACACTAGCAGGAGTGAAAGATTTTCTGGGCATTGGGGCAGCACGTTCTCCTTGGATTTGTGTGCAGAATGCATTTTATCCAAACTGGAAAATAGATCCCAGCTCTGTTCTATTCATCATTCTTACTTCATCAGGCCAGAAGATTCTGTGAAAAGTAGCCTGTGGACCTTGAAGACAGCGCATGTGAACCAGATGAGAGGTGATAGAGAAGTTGAGGGAGAGAAGAAAGAGCATGAGGCTGAAACCAGAAAGTATTTCTCCACGTGATCATGGAAGATTGCAGGAGCCACTTGGTACTACCAAACCAGCCCACCTTGGCACTATCAAACCAGCCCAACTTGGCACTGGTGCCACCTTGGGTCTGGGAGCCATGTTGCATATCGTGCATTTTAAGGAGCCAGCTGGCCACACCCAGCCATATGCCCCCAAACACAAACCAAGGCCCTTTTCTCTGGCAAACAAAACTCAGCTGCCCTGCTTCTGGATGGCAGATTGCAGGAACCACTTGGTACTATCAAACCAGCCCAACTTGGCACTGGTGCCACCTCTGGTCTGGGAACCATCCTGCCTATTGTAGCTTTTCAGGAGCCAGCCGGTCACTCTCAGCCATAGGCCCCCAAACACAAACCTCGGCCCGTTTCCCTGGCAAACAAAAGTAAGCTCTCCCGCTTCTGGATGGCAGATTGCAGGAGCCACTTTGTACTATCAAACCAGCCCGACTTGGCACTGGTGCCACCTTGGGTCTGGGAAACATCCTGCGTATCGTGGATTCTTAGGAGCCAACCGGCCACTCCTAGCCACAGGCCCCCAGACAAAAACCTAGGCCTATTTCTCTGGCAAACAAAAGTAAGCTGCCCCGCTTCTGGATGGCAGATTGCAGGAGACACTTGGTACTATCAAACCAGCCCAACTTGGCACTGGTGCCACCTTGGATCTGGGAACCATGCTGTGTATCGTGGATATTCAGGGGCCAGCCGGCCACTCTCAGCCATATGTCCCCAAACAGAAACCTCGGCCCTGTTCTCTGGCAAACAAAACTCAACTGCCCCTCTTCTGGATGGCAAATTGCAGGATGAACTTGATACTAAAACCGCAGGCCGACTTGGTAGTGGTGACACCTTGGACCTGGGAACCATCATGCGTATCGAGCATTTTAAGGAGCCAGCCGGCCACTCCCAGCAATATGCCCCCAAAATCAATCCACGGAATTTTTCTCTGGCAAACAAAAATCAGCTGCCCCGCTCCTGGATGGCAGATTGCAGGAGCCACTTTGCACCATCAAACCAGCCCGACTTGGCACTGGTGCCACCTTGCATCTGGGAACCATGCTGCCTAGCGTGGATTTTCAGGAGCCAGCCGGCCACTCTCAGCCATAGGCCCCCAAACAAAACCCACGGCCCGTTTCCCTGGCAAACAAAATTAAGCTGCCCCGCTTCTGGATGGCAGATTGCAGGACGCACTTGGTAGTATCAAACCAGCCCGACTTGGCACTGGTGCCACCTTGGGTCTGGGAACCATCCTGCGTATCGTGGGTTCAAAGGAGCCAGCCGGCCACTCCCAGCCACAGGCCCCCAAATACAAACAACGGCGCTTTTCCCTGGAAAACAAAACTCGCCTGCCAACTTTTTGATGGCAGATTGCAGGAGCCACTTGGTACTATCAAACCAGCCCAACTTGGCACTGGTGCCACCATGGGTCTGGTCACCATCCTGCCTATTGTAGCTTTCCAGGTTCCAGCCGGTCACTCCCAGCCATACGTCCCCAGTCACAAACCTTGGCCCGTTTACCTGGCAAACAAAAGTAAGCTGCCCCGCTTCTGGATGGCAGATTGCAGGAGCCACTTGGTACTATCAAACCAGCCCAACTTGGCACTGGTGCCACCTCTGGTCTGGGAACCATGCTGCGTAAGACAGATTCTAAGGCGCCAGTCGGCCACTCCCAGTCACAAGCCCCCAAACACAAACAACGGCGCTATTCTCTGGCAAACAAAACTCCACTGCCCCTCTTCTGGATGGCAAATTGCAGGACGCACTTGGTACTATAAAAACAGCCCGACTTGGCACTGGTGCCACCTTGGGTCTGGGAACCATCCTGCGTATCGATCTTTTTAATGAGACAGCCGGCCACTCCCAGCCATATGCCCCCAAACACAACCCACGGCCCTTTTCTCTGGCAAACAAAACTCAACTGCAGCGCTTCTGGATGGCAGATTGCAGGAGCCACTTGGTACTATCAAACCAGCCCGACTTGGCACTGGTGCCACCTTGGGTCTGGGAACCATCCAGCCTATCGTGGATTTTAAGGAGCCAGCCGGCTACTCCCAGCCACAGGCCCCCAACAAAAACCACGGCCCTTTTTTCTGGCAAACAAAACTTAGCTGCCTCACTTCTGGATGGCAGATTGCAGGAGCCACTTGGTGTAATCAAACCAGCCCGACTTGGCACTGGTGCCACCTTGGGTCTGGGAACCATCCTGCGTATCGTGGATTCTAAGGAGCCAGCCGGCCACTCCCAGCCACAGGCCCCCAAACAAAATCAACGGCGCTGTTCCCTGGAAAACAAAACACGTCTGCCAACATTTTGATGGAGTTTGCAGGAGCCACTTGGTACTATCAAACCAGCCCGACTTGGCACTGGTGCCACCTTGGGTCTGGGAAACATCCTGCGTATCGTGGATTCTTAGGAGCCAGCCGGCCACTCCTAGCCACAGGCGCCCAGACAAAAACCTAGGCCTATTTCTCTGGCAAACAAAAGTAAGCTGCCCCGCTTCTGGATGGCAGATTGCAGGAGACACTTGGTACTATCAAACCAGCCCAACTTGGCACTGGTGCCACCTTGGATCTGGGAACCATGCTGTGTATCGTGGATATTCAGGGGCCAGCCGGCCACTCTCAGCCATATGTCCCCAAACAGAAACCTCGGCCCGTTTCTCTGGCAAACAAAACTCAACTGCCCCTCTTCTGGATGGCAAATTGCAGGATGAACTTGATACTAAAACCGCAGGCCGACTTGGTAGTGGTGACACTTTGGGCCTGGGAACCATCATGCGTATCGAGCATTTTAAGGAGCCAGCCGGCCACTCCCAGCAATATGCCCCCAAAAACAATCCACGGAATTTTTCTCTGGCAAACAAAAATCGCCTGCCCCGCTTCTGGATGGCAGATTGCAGGAGCCACTTTGCACCATCAAACCAGCCCGACTTGGCACTGGTGCCAGCTTGCATCTGGGAACCATGCTGCCTAGCGTGGATTTTCAGGAGCCAGCCGGCCACTCTCAGCCATTGGCCCCCATACAAAACCGACGGCCCGATTCCCTGGCAAACAAAATTAAGCTGCCCCGCTTCTGGATGGCAGATTGCAGGACGCACTTGGTAGTATCAAACCAGCCCGACTTGGCACTGGTGCCACCTTGGGTCTGGGAACCATCCTGCGTATCGTGGGTTCAAAGGAGCCAGCCGGCCACTCCCAGCCATAGGTCCCAAGTCACAAACCTCGGCCCGTTTCACTGGCAAACAAAAGTAAGCTGCCCCGCTTCTGGATGGCAGATTGCAGGAGCCACTTGGTACTATCAAACCAGCCCAACTTGGCACTGGTGCCACCTCTGGTCTGGGAACCATGCTGCGTAACACAGATTCTAAGGCGCCAGTCGGCCACTCCCAGCCACAAGCCCCCAAACACAAACAACGGCGCTATTCTCTGGCAAACAAAACTCAACTGCCCCTCTTCTGGATGGCAAATTGCAGGACGCACTTGGTACTATAAAAACAGCCCTACTTGGCACTGGTGCCACCTTGGGTCTGGGAACCATCCTGCGTATCGATCTTTTTAATGAGACAGCCGGCCACTCCCAGCCATATGCCCCCAAACACAACCCACGGCGCTTTTCTCTGGCAAACAAAACTCAACTGCACCGCTTCTGGATGGCAGATTGCAGGAGCCACTTGGTACTATCAAACCAGCCCGACTTGGCACTGGTGCCACCTTGGGTCTGGGAAACATCCTGCGTATTGTGGGTTGTCAGGAGCCAGCCGAACACTCTCGGCCACAGACCCCAATCAAAAACAACGGCCCGTTTCACAGGCAAACAAAACTCAGCTGCCCCGCTTCTGGATGGGAGATTGCAGGAGGCACTTGACACTGTGAAACCAGCCCCACTTGGCACTGGTGCCACCTTGGGTCTGGGAACCATGCTGCGTATCATGGATTTTCAGGAGCCAGCCGGCCACTCCCAGCCACAGGCCCCCAAACACAAACCACAGCATTTTTCTCTGGCAAACAAAATTCAGCTGCCCCGCTTCTGGATGGCAGATTGCAGGAGCCACTTGGGACTATCACACCAGCACAACATGGCACTGCTGCCACCTTGGATCTGGGAACCATCCTTCCTATCGTGGATTTTCAGGGGCCAGCCGGTCACTCTCAGCCATAGGCCCCAAACACAAACCACGGCCCTTTTCTCTGGAAAACAAAACTCAACTGCCCCTCTTCCTGATGGGAGATTGCAGGAGCCACTGGGTACTATGAAACCAGCCCTACTTGGCACTGGTGCCACCTTGGGTCTGGGAACCATGCTGCGTATCATGGATTTTCAGGAGCCAGCCGGCCACTGCCAGCCACAGGCCCCGAAACACAAACAACAGCCTTTTTCTCTGGCAAACAAAATTCAGCTGCCCCGCTTCTGGATGGCAGATTGCAGGAACCACTTGGTACTATCAAACCAGCCCGACTTGGCACTGGTGCCACCTTGGGTCTGGGAACCATCCTGCGTATCGTGGATTCTAAGGAGCCAGCTGGCCACTCCCAGCCACAGGCCCCAAAACACACACAACGGTGCTTTTCCCTGGAAAACAAAACTCGCCTGCCAAACATTTGATGGCAGATTGCAGGAGCCACTTCGTTTTATCAAATCAGCCCAACTTGGCACTGGTGCCACCATGGGTCTGGTCACCATCCTGCCTATCGTAGCTTTTCAGGTGCCACCCAGTCACCCCCAGCCAGAGGCCCCTAGACAAATATTTCGGCCCGTTTCCCTGGCAAACAAAAGTAAGCTACCCCGCTTCTGGATGGCAGATTGCAGGAGCCACTTTGCACCATCAAACCAGCCCAACTTGGCACTGGTGCCACCTCTGGTCTGGGAACCATCCTGCGTATCGTGGGTTCTAAGGAGCCAGCTAGCCACTCCCAGCCACAGGCCCCCAAACACAAACAACGGCGCTTTTCCCTGGAAAACAAAACTCGCCTGCCAACTTTTTGATGGCAGATTGCCGGAGCAACTTGGTACTATCAAACCAGCCCAACTTGGCACTGGTGCCACCATGGGTCTGGTCACCATCCTGCCTATCGTAGCTTTTCAGGAGCCAGCCGGTCACTCGCAGCCATAGGCCCCCAGACACAAACCTCGGCCCGTTTCCCTGGGAAACAAAAGTAAGCTGCCCCGCTTCTGCATGGCAGATTGCAGGAGCTATTTAGTACTATCAAACCACCCCGACTTGGCACTGGTGACACCTCTGGTGTGGGAACCATCCTGCTTATTGTGGATTTTCAGGGGCCAGCCGGCCACTATCAGCCATATGCCCCCAAAAACAAACCACGGCCCTTTCCTCTGGCAAACAAAACTCAACTGCCCCTCTTCTGGATGGCAAATTTTAGGACGCACTTTGTACTACGAAAACCGCCCGACGTGGCACTGGTGCCACCTTGTGTCAGGGAACCATCCTGCATATCGAGCTTTTTAAGGAGCCAGCCGGCCACGCCCAGCCATATACCCCCAAAAACAAACCACGGACCATTTCTCATGGAAACAAAAATCCGCTGCCCCGCGTCTGGATGGCAGATTGCAGGAGCCACTTTGCACCATCAAACCAGCCCGACTTGGCACTGGTGCCACCTTGGGTCTGGGAACAATCCTGCATATCGTGGATTCTAAGGAGCCAGCCGGCCACTCCAGCCACAGGCCCCCAAACACAAACAACGGCGCTTTTCCCTGGAAAACAAAACTCGCCTGCCAACTTTTTGATGGCAGATTGCAGGAGCCACTTGGTACTATCAAATCATCCCAACTTGGCACTGGTGCCACTATGTGTCTGGGAACCATCCTGCCTATTGTAGCATTTCAGGAGCCAGCCGGTCACTCCCAGCCATAGGCCCCCAGACACAAACCTCGGACCGTTTCCCTGGCAAACACAATTAAGCTGCCCCGATTCTGGATGGCAGATTGCAGGAGCCACTTGGTAGTGTCAAACCAGCCCGACTTGGCACTGGTGCCACCTTGGGTCTGGGAACCATCCGGCGTATCGTGGATTCTAAGCAGCCACCCGGCCACTCTGAGCCACAGGCGCCCAAACACAAACAACGGCGCTTTTCCCTGGAAAACAAAAATCGCCTGCCAACATTTTGATGGCAGATTGCAGGAGCCACTTGGTGCTATCAAACCAGCCCAACTTGGCACTGGTGCCACCATGGGTCTGGTCACCATCCTGCCTATCGTAGCTTTTCAGGAGCCAGCCGGTCACTCCCAGCCATAGACCCCCAGACACAAACCTCGGCCCGTTTCCCTGGAAAACAAAAGTAAGCTGCCCCGATTCTGGATGGCAGATTGCAGGAGCCACTTGGTACTATCAAATCAGCCCAACTTGGCACTGGTGCCACCATGGGTCTGGTAAACATCCTGCCTATCGTAGCTTTTCAGGAGCCAGACGGTCACTCCCTGCCATAGGCCCCCAGACACAAACCTCGGCCCGTTTCCCTGGCAAACAAAAGTAAACTGCCCCGCTTTTGGATGGCAGATTGCAGGATGCATTTGGTACTATCAAACCTGCCCGACTTGGCCCTGGTGCCACCTTGGCTCTGGGAACCATGCTGCGTAACGTAGATTCTACGAGGACAGGCGGCCACTCCCAGCCACAGGCCTCTAAACAACGGCGCTTTTCCCTGGAAAACAAAACTCGCCTGCCAAATTTTTGATGGCAGATTGCAGGAGCCACTTGGTACTATCAAACCAGCCCAACTTGGTACTGGTTCCACTTTGGGTCTGGTCACCATCCTGCCTATCGTAGCTTTTCAGGAGCCAGCCGGTCACTCCCAGCCATAGGCCCCCAGACAAATATCTCGGCCCGTTTCCCTGGCAAACAAAAGTAAGCTGCCCCTCTTCTGGATGGCAGATTACAGCAGCCACATAGTACTATCAAACCAGGCCAACATGGCACTGGTGCTACCTTGGCTCTGGGAACCATCCTGCCTATCGTGGATTTTCAGGGGCCAGCCGGCCACTCTCAGCCATATGCCCCCAAACACATACCACGGCCCTTTGCTCTGGCAAACAAAACTCAACTGCCCCTCTTCTGGATGGCAAATTGCAGGACGCACTTGGTACTACGAAAACAGCCCGACTTGGCAGTGATGCCACCTTGGGTCAGGGAACAATCCTGCGTATCGATCTTTTTAAGGAGCCAGCCGGCCACGTCCAGCCATATACCCCCAAAAAAAAACCACGGAACTTTTCTCCAGCAAACAAAAATCCGCTGCCCCGCGTCTGAATGGCAGATTTCAGGAGCTATTTAGTATTATCAAACCAGCCCGACTTGGCACTGGTTCCACCATGAGTCTGGTAACCATGCTGCCTATCGTAGCTTTTCAGTAGCCAGCTGGTCACTCCCAGCCATAGGCCCCCAGACAAATACCTCGGCCCGTTTCCCTGGGAAACAAAGGTAAGCTGTCCCGCTTCTGGATGGCAGATTGCAGGATCCACTTGGTACTATCAAACCAGCCCAACTTGGCACTGGTGCCACCTTGGGTCTGGGAACCATCCTGCGTATCCTGGGTTCAAAGGAGGCAGCCGGCCACTCCCAGCCACAGGCCTCTAAACAAGAACAACGGCGCTTTTCCCTGGAAAACAAAACTCGCCTGACAACTTTTTGATGGCAGATTGCAGGAGCCACTTGGTACTATCAAAGCAGCCCAACTTGGCACTGGTGCCACCATGGGTCTGGTCACCATCCTGCCTATCGTAGCTTTTCAGGAGCCAGCCGCTCACTCCCAGCCATAGGCCCCCAGACAAATATCTCGGCCCGTTTCCCTGGCAAACAAAAGTAAGCAGCCCCGCTTCTGGATGGCAGATTGCAGGAGCCACATGGTACTATCAAACCAGGCCAACATGGCACTGGTGCCACCATGGGTCTGGTCACCATCCTGCCTATCGTAGCTTTTCAGGAGCCAGGCGGTCACTCCCAGCCATAGGCCCCCAGACACAAAGCTCAGCCCGTTTCCCTGGCAAACAAAAGTAAGCTGCCCCGCTTCTGGATGGCAGATTGCAAGAGCCACTTGGTACTATCAAACCAGCCCAACTTGGCACTGGTGCCACCTTGGGTCTGGGAACCATCCTGCGTATCGTGGATTCTAAGGAGCCAGCCGGTCACTCCCAGCCACAGGCCCCCAAACACAAACCACAGCGCTTTTCCCTGGAAAACAAAACCCGCCTGCCGACATTTTGATGGCAGATTGCAGGAGCCACTTGCTACTATCAAATCAGCCCAACTTGGCACTGGTGCCACCATGGGTCTGGTCACCATCCTGCCTATCGTAGCTTTTCAGGAGCCAGCCGGTCACTCCCAGCCATATGCCCCCAGACACAAAGCTCGGCCCGTTTCCCTGGCAAACCAAAGTAAGCTGCCCCGCTTCTGGATGGCAGATTGTAGGACGCACTTGGTACTATCAAACCAGCCCGACTTGGCACTGGTGCCACCTCTGGTCTGGGAACCATGGTGCGTATCGTGAATTCTAAGGAGCCAGCCGGCCACTCCCAGCCATAGGCACCCAAACACAAACAACGGCGCTTTTCCCTGGAAAACAAAACTCGCCTGCCAACTTTTTGATGGCAGATTGCAGGAGCCACTTGGTACTATCAAACCAGCTCAACTTGGCACTGGTGCCACCATGGGTCTGCTCACCATCCTGCCTATCGTAGCTTTTCAGGAGCCAGACGGTCACTCGCAGCCATAGGCCCCCAGACACAAACCTCGGCCCGTTTCCCTGGCAAACAAAAGTAAGCTGCCCCGCTTCTGCATGGCAGATTGCAGGAGCTATTTAGTACTATCAAACCAGCCCGACTTGGCACTGGTGCCACCTCAGGTCTGGGAACCATCCTGCGTATCGTGGATTCTAAGGAGCCAGCCGGCCACTCCCAGCCACAGGCGCCCAAACACAAACAACGGCGCTTTTCCCTGGAAAACAAAACTCGCCTGCCAAATTTTGACGGCAGATTGCAGGAGCCACTTGGTACTATCAAATCAGCCCAACTTGGGACTGGTGCCACCATGGGTCTGGTCACCATCCTGCCTATCGTAGCTTTTCAGGAGCCAGCCGGTCACTCCCAGCCATAGGCCCCCAGACAAAAACCTCGGCCCGTTTCCCTGGCATACAAAAGTAAGCTGCCCTGCTTCTGGATGGCAGATTGCAGGAACCACTTGGTACTATCAAACCAGCAAAACTTGGCACTGGTGCCACCTTGGGTCTGGATACCATGCTGCGTATCGTGGATTCTAAGGAGCCAGCCGGCCACTCCCAGCCACAGGCCCCCAAACACAAACAACGGCGCTTTTCCCTGGGAAACAAAACTCTCCTGCCAACTTTTTGATTGGAGATTGCAGGAGCCACTTGGTACTATCAAATCAGACCAACTTGGCACTGGTGCCACCATGGGTCTGGTCACCATCCTGCCTATCGTAGCTTTTCAGGAGCCAGCCGGTCACTCCCAGCCATAGGCCCCCAGACACAAACCTCGGCCCGTTTCCCTGGCAAACAAAAGTAAGCTACCCCGCTTCTGGATGGCAGATTGCAGGACGCACTTGGTACCATCAAACCAGCCCAACTTGGCACTGGTGCCACCTCTGGTCTGGGAACCATGCTGCGTATCGTGGATTCTAAGGAGCCAGCCGGCCACTCCCAGCCACAGGCCCCCAAACAAAAAAAACGGCGCTTTTCCCTGGAAAACAAAACTCGCCTGCCAACATTTTGATGGCAGATTGCAGGAGCCACTTGGTACTATCAAATCAGCCCAACTTGGCACTGGTGCCACCATGGGTCTGGTCACCATCCTGCCTATCTTAGCTTTTCAGGAGCCAGCCGGTCACTCCCAGCCATAGGCCCCCAGACACAAACCTCGGCCCGTTTCCCTGGCAAACAAAAGTAAGCTGCCCCGCTTCTGGATGGCAGATTGCAGGAGCCACTTGGTACTATCAAACCAGCCCAACTTGGCACTGGTGCCACCTTGGGTCTGGGAACCATCCTGCGTATCGTGGATTCTAAGGAGCCAGCCGGTCACTCCCAGCCACAGGCCCCCAAACACAAACCACAGCGCTTTTCCCTGGAAAACAAAACCCGCCTGCCGACATTTTGATGGCAGATTGCAGGAGCCACTTGCTACTATCAAATCAGCCCAACTTGGCACTGGTGCCACCATGGGTCTGGTCACCATCCTGCCTATCGTAGCTTTTCAGGAGCCAGCCGGTCACTCCCAGCCATATGCCCCCAGACACAAAGCTCGGCCCGTTTCCCTGGCAAACCAAAGTAAGCTGCCCCGCTTCTGGATGGCAGATTGTAGGACGCACTTGGTACTATCAAACCAGCCCGACTTGGCACTGGTGCCACCTCTGGTCTGGGAACCATGGTGCGTATCGTGAATTCTAAGGAGCCAGCCGGCCACTCCCAGCCATAGGCACCCAAACACAAACAACGGCGCTTTTCCCTGGAAAACAAAACTCGCCTGCCAACTTTTTGATGGCAGATTGCAGGAGCCACTTGGTACTATCAAACCAGCTCAACTTGGCACTGGTGCCACCATGGGTCTGCTCACCATCCTGCCTATCGTAGCTTTTCAGGAGCCAGACGGTCACTCGCAGCCATAGGCCCCCAGACACAAACCTCGGCCCGTTTCCCTGGCAAACAAAAGTAAGCTGCCCCGCTTCTGCATGGCAGATTGCAGGAGCTATTTAGTACTATCAAACCAGCCCGACTTGGCACTGGTGCCACCTCAGGTCTGGGAACCATCCTGCGTATCGTGGATTCTAAGGAGCCAGCCGGCCACTCCCAGCCACAGGCGCCCAAACACAAACAACGGCGCTTTTCCCTGGAAAACAAAACTCGCCTGCCAAATTTTGACGGCAGATTGCAGGAGCCACTTGGTACTATCAAATCAGCCCAACTTGGGACTGGTGCCACCATGGGTCTGGTCACCATCCTGCCTATCGTAGCTTTTCAGGAGCCAGCCGGTCACTCCCAGCCATAGGCCCCCAGACAAAAACCTCGGCCCGTTTCCCTGGCATACAAAAGTAAGCTGCCCTGCTTCTGGATGGCAGATTGCAGGAACCACTTGGTACTATCAAACCAGCAAAACTTGGCACTGGTGCCACCTTGGGTCTGGATACCATGCTGCGTATCGTGGATTCTAAGGAGCCAGCCGGCCACTCCCAGCCACAGGCCCCCAAACACAAACAACGGCGCTTTTCCCTGGGAAACAAAACTCTCCTGCCAACTTTTTGATGGGAGATTGCAGGAGCCACTTGGTACTATCAAATCAGACCAACTTGGCACTGGTGCCACCATGGGTCTGGTCACCATCCTGCCTATCGTAGCTTTTCAGGAGCCAGCCGGTCACTCCCAGCCATAGGCCCCCAGACACAAACCTCGGCCCGTTTCCCTGACAAACAAAAGTAAGTTATCCCGCTTCTGGATGGCAGATTGCCGGAGCCACTTGGTACTATCAAACCAGCCCGACTTGGCACTGGTGCCACCATGGGTCTGGTCACCATCCTGCCTATCGTGGATTCTAATTAGCCATCCGTCCACTCCTAGCCACAGGCCCCCAAACAAAAACAACGGCGCTTTTCCCTGGAAAACAAAACTCGCCTGCCAACATTTTGATGGCAGATTGCAGGAGCCACTTGGTACTATCAAATCAGCCCAACTTGGCACTGGTGCCACCATGGGTCTGGTCACCATCCTGCCTATCTTAGCTTTTCAGGAGCCAGCCGGTCACTCCCAGCCATAGGCCCCCAGACACAAACCTCGGCCCGTTTCCCTGGCAAAAAAAAGTAAGCTGCCCCGCTTCTGGATGGCAGATTGCAGGAGCCACTTGGTACTATCAAACCAGCCCAACTTGGCACTGGTGCCACCTTGGGTCTGGGAACCATCCTGCGTATCGTGGATTCTAAGGAGCCAGCCGGTCACTCCCAGCCACAGGCCCCCAAACACAAACCACAGCGCTTTTCCCTGGAAAACAAAACCCGCCTGCCGACATTTTGATGGCAGATTGCAGGAGCCACTTGCTACTATCAAATCAGCCCAACTTGGCACTGGTGCCACCATGGGTCTGGTCACCATCCTGCCTATCGTAGCTTTTCAGGAGCCAGCCGGTCACTCCCAGCCATATGCCCCCAGACACAAAGCTCGGCCCGTTTCCCTGGCAAACCAAAGTAAGCTGCCCCGCTTCTGGATGGCAGATTGTAGGACGCACTTGGTACTATCAAACCAGCCCGACTTGGCACTGGTGCCACCTCTGGTCTGGGAACCATGGTGCGTATCGTGAATTCTAAGGAGCCAGCCGGCCACTCCCAGCCATAGGCACCCAAACACAAACAACGGCGCTTTTCCCTGGAAAACAAAACTCGCCTGCCAACTTTTTGATGGCAGATTGCAGGAGCCACTTGGTACTATCAAACCAGCTCAACTTGGCACTGGTGCCACCATGGGTCTGCTCACCATCCTGCCTATCGTAGCTTTTCAGGAGCCAGACGGTCACTCGCAGCCATAGGCCCCCAGACACAAACCTCGGCCCGTTTCCCTGGCAAACAAAAGTAAGCTGCCCCGCTTCTGCATGGCAGATTGCAGGAGCTATTTAGTACTATCAAACCAGCCCGACTTGGCACTGGTGCCACCTCAGGTCTGGGAACCATCCTGCGTATCGTGGATTCTAAGGAGCCAGCCGGCCACTCCCAGCCACAGGCGCCCAAACACAAACAACGGCGCTTTTCCCTGGAAAACAAAACTCGCCTGCCAAATTTTGACGGCAGATTGCAGGAGCCACTTGGTACTATCAAATCAGCCCAACTTGGGACTGGTGCCACCATGGGTCTGGTCACCATCCTGCCTATCGTAGCTTTTCAGGAGCCAGCCGGTCACTCCCAGCCATAGGCCCCCAGACAAAAACCTCGGCCCGTTTCCCTGGCATACAAAAGTAAGCTGCCCTGCTTCTGGATGGCAGATTGCAGGAACCACTTGGTACTATCAAACCAGCAAAACTTGGCACTGGTGCCACCTTGGGTCTGGATACCATGCTGCGTATCGTGGATTCTAAGGAGCCAGCCGGCCACTCCCAGCCACAGGCCCCCAAACACAAACAACGGCGCTTTTCCCTGGGAAACAAAACTCTCCTGCCAACTTTTTGATGGGAGATTGCAGGAGCCACTTGGTACTATCAAATCAGACCAACTTGGCACTGGTGCCACCATGGGTCTGGTCACCATCCTGCCTATCGTAGCTTTTCAGGAGCCAGCCGGTCACTCCCAGCCATAGGCCCCCAGACACAAACCTCGGCCCGTTTCCCTGACAAACAAAAGTAAGTTATCCCGCTTCTGGATGGCAGATTGCCGGAGCCACTTGGTACTATCAAACCAGCCCGACTTGGCACTGGTGCCACCATGGGTCTGGTCACCATCCTGCCTATCGTGGATTCTAATTAGCCATCCGTCCACTCCTAGCCACAGGCCCCCAAACAAAAACAACGGCGCTTTTCCCTGGAAAACAAAACTCGTCTGCCAACTTTTTGATGGCAGATTGCCAGAGCCACTGGGTACTATCAAACCAGCCCAACTTGGCACTGGTGCCACCTTGGGTCTGGGAACCATGCTGCGTATCGTGGATTATAAGGAGCCAGCCGGCCACTCCCAGCCACAGGCCCCCAAACACAAACCACAGCGCTTTTCCCTGGAAAACAAAATTCGCCGGCCAACTTTTTGATGGCAGATTGCAGGAGCCACTTGGTACTATCAAATCAGCCCAACTTGGCACTAGTGCCACCATGGGTCTGGTCACCATCCTGCTTATCGTAGCTTTTCAGGAGCCAGCCGGTCACTCCCAGCCATAGGCGCCCAGACACAATGCTCTGCCCTTTTCCCTGGCAAACCAAAGTAAGCTGCCCCGCTTCTGGATGGCAGATTGCAGGACGCACTTGGTACTATAAAACCAGCCCGACTTGGCACTGGTGCCACCTCTGGTCTGGGAACCATGCTGCGTATCGTGGATTCTAAGGAGCCAGCCGGCCACTCCCAGGCACAGGCCCCCAAACACAAACAACGGCGCTTTTCCCTGGAAAACAAAACTCGCCTGCCAAATTTTGACGGCAGATTGCAGGAGCCACTTGGTACTATCAAATCAGCCCAACTTGGGACTGGTGCCACCATGGGTCTGGTCACCATCCTGCCTATCTTAGCTTTTCAGGAGCCAGCCGGTCACTCCCAGCCATAGGCCCCCAGACACAAACCTCGGCCCGTTTCCCTGGCAAACAAAAGTAAGCTGTCCCGCTTCTGGATGGCAGATTGCAGGAGCCACTTGGTACTATCAAACCAGCCCAACTTGGCACTGGTGCCACCTTGGGTCTGGGAACCATCCTGCGTATCGTGGATTCTAAGGAGCCAGCCGGTCACTCCCAGCCACAGGCCCCCAAACACAAACCACAGCGCTTTTCCCTGGAAAACAAACCCGCCTGCCGACATTTGGATGGCAGATTGCAGGAGCCACTTGCTGCTATCAAATCAGCCCAACTTGGCACTGGTGCCACCATGGGTCTGGTCACCATCCTGCCTATCGTAGCTTTTCAGGAGCCAGCCGGTCACTCCCAGTCATAGGCCCCCAGACACAAAGCTCGGCCCGTTTCCCTGGCAAACAAAAGTAAGCTGCCCCGCTTCTGGATGGCAGATTGTAGGACGCACTTGGTACTATCAAACCAGCCCGACTTGGCACTGGTGCCACCTCTGGTCTGGGAACTATGGTGCGTATCGTGGATTCTAAGGAGCCAGCCGGCCACTCCCAGCCATAGGCACCCAAACACAAACAACGGCGCTTTTCCCTGGAAAACAAAACTCGCCTGCCAACTTTTTGATGGCAGATTGCAGGAGCCACTTGGTACTATCAAACCAGCTCAACTTGGCACTGGTGCCACCATGGGTCTGCTCACCATCCTGCCTATCGTAGCTTTTCAGGAGCCAGACGGTCACTCGCAGCCATAGGCCCCCAGACAAAAACCTCGGCCCGTTTCCCTGGCAAACAAAAGTAAGCTGCCCCGCTTCTGCATGGCAGATTGCAGGAGCTATTTAGTACTATCAAACCAGCCCGACTTGGCACTGGTGCCACCTTGGGTCTGGGAACCATCCTGCGTATCGTGGATTCTAAGGAGCCAGCCGGCCACTCCCAGCCACAGGCCCCCAAACACAAACAACGGCGCTTTTCCCTGGAAAACAAAACTCGCCTGCCAAATTTTGACAGCAGATTGCAGGAGCCACTTGGTACTATCAAATCAGCCCAACTTGGGACTGGTGCCACCATGGGTCTGGTCACCATCCTGCCTATCGTAGCTTTTCAGGAGCCAGCCGGTCACTCCCAGCCATAGGCCCCCAGACAAAAACCTCGGCCCGTTTCCCTGGCATACAAAAGTAAGCTGCCCTGCTTCTGGATGGCAGATTGCAGGAACCACTTGGTACTATCAAACCAGCAAAACTTGGCACTGGTGCCACCTTGGGTCTGGATACCATGCTGCGTATCGTGGATTCTAAGGAGCCAGCCGGCCACTCCCAGCCACAGGCCCCCAAACACAAACAACGGCGCTTTTCCCTGGGAAACAAAACTCTCCTGCCAACTTTTTGATGGGAGATTGCAGGAGCCACTTGGTTTTATCAAATCAGACCAACTTGGCACTGGTGCCACCATGGGTCTGGTCACCATCCTGCCTATCGTGGATTCTAATTAGCCATCCGTCCACTCCCAGCCACAGGTCCCCAAAAAAAAACAACGGCGCTTTTCCCTGGAAAACAAAACTCGTCTGCCAACTTTTTGATGGCAGATTGCCAGAGCCACTTGGTACTATCAAACCAGCCCAACTTGGCACTGGTGCCACCTTGGGTCTGGGAACCATGCTGCGTATCGTGGATTATAAGGAGCCAGCCGGCCACTCCCAGCCACAGGCCCCCAAACACAAACCACAGCGCTTTTCCCTGGAAAACAAAATTCGCCGGCCAACTTTTTGATGGCAGATTGCAGGAGCCACTTGGTACTATCAAATCAGCCCAACTTGGCACTAGTGCCACCATGGGTCTGGTCACCATCCTGCTTATCGTAGCTTTTCAGGAGCCAGCCGGTCACTCCCAGCCATAGGCGCCCAGACACAATGCTCTGCCCTTTTCCCTGGCAAACCAAAGTAAGCTGCCCCGCTTCTGGATGGCAGATTGCAGGAACCACTTGGTACTATAAAACCAGCCCGACTTGGCACTGGTGCCACCTCTGGTCTGGGAACCATGCTGCGTATCGTGGATTCTAAGGAGCCAGCCGGCCACTCCCAGCCACAGTCCCCCAAACAAAAACAACGGCGCTTTTCCCTGGAAAACAAAACTCGCCTGCCAACTTTTTGATGGCAGATTGCAGGAGCCACTTGGTACTATCAAACCAGCCCAACTTGACACTGGTGCCACCATGGGTCTGGTCACCATCCTGCCTATCTTAGCTTTTCAGGACCTAGCCGGTCACTCCCAGCCATAGGCCCCCAGACACAATGCTCGGCCCGTTTCCCTGGCAAACAAAACTAAGCTGCCCCGCTTCTGGATGGCAGATTGCAGGAGCCACTTGGTACTATCAAACCAGCAAAACTTGGCACTGGTGCCACCTTGGGTCTGGGAACCATCCTGCGTATCGTGGATTCTAAGGAGCCAGCCGGTCACTCCCAGCCACAGGCCACCAAACACAAACCACAGCGCTTTTCCCTGGAAAACAAACCCGCCTGCCGACATTTTGATGGCAGATTGCAGGAGCCACTTGCTGCTGTCAAATCAGCCCAACTTGGCACTGGTGCCACCATGGGTCTGGTCACCATCCTGCCTATCGTAGCTTTTCAGGAGCCAGCCGGTCACTCCCAGCCATAGGCCCCCAGACACAAAGCTCGGCCCGTTTCCCTGGCAAACAAAAGTAAGCTGCCCCGCTTCTGGATGGCAGATTGTAGGACGCACTTGGTACTATCAAACTAGCCCGACTTGGCACTGGTGCCACCTCTGGTCTGGGAACTATGGTGCGTATCGTGGATTCTAAGGAGCCAGCCGGCCACTCCCAGCCATAGGCACCCAAACACAAACAACGGCGCTTTTCCCTGGAAAACAAAACTCGCCTGCCAACTTTTTGATGGCAGATTGCAGGAGCCACTTGGTACTATCAAACCAGCTCAACTTGGAACTGGTGCCACCATGGGTCTGCTCACCATCCTGCCTATCGTAGCTTTTCAGGAGCCAGACGGTCACTCGCAGCCATAGGCCCCCAGACAAAAACCTCGGCCCGTTTCCCTGGCAAACAAAAGTAAGCTGCCCCGCTTCTGGATGGCAGATTGCAGGAACTATTTAGTACTATCAAACCAGCCCGACTTGGCACTGGTGCCACCTTGGGTCTGGGAACCATCCTGCGTATCGTGGATTGTAAGGATCCAGCCGGCCACTCCAGCCCCAGGCCCCCAGACACAAACAACGGCGCTTTTCCCTGGAAAACAAAACTCGCCTGCCAACTTTTTGATGGCAGATTGCAGGAGCCACTTGCTGCTATCAAATCAGCCCAACTTGGCACTGGTGCCACCATGGGTCTGGTCACCATCCTGCCTATCGTAGCTTTTCAGGAGCCAGCCGGTCACTCCCAGCCATAGGCCCCCAGACACAAACCTCGGCCCGTTTCCCTGGCAAACAAAAGTAAGCTACCCCGCTTCTGGATGGCAGATTGCAGGAGCCACTTTGCACCATCAAACTAGCCCGACTTGGCACTGGTGCCACCTCAGGTCTGGTCACCATCCTGCCTATCGTGGATTCTAATTAGCCATCCGTCCACTCCCAGCCACAGGCCCCCAAACAAAAACAACGGCGCTTTTCCCTGGAAAACAAAACTCGTCTGCCAACTTTTTGATGGCAGAATGCCAGAGCCACTTGGTACTATCAAACCAGCCCAACTTGGCACTGGTGCCACCTTGGGTCTGGGAACCATGCTGCGTATCGTGGATTATAAGGATCCCGCCGGCCACTCCCAGCCACAGGCCCCCAAACACAAACCACAGCGCTTTTCCCTGGAAAACAAAATTCGCCGGCCAACTTTTTGATGGCAGATTGCAGGAGCCACTTGGTACTATCAAATCAGCCCAACTTGGCACTGGTGCCACCATGGGTCTGGTCACCATCCTGCTTATCGTAGCTTTTCAGGAGCCAGCCGGTCACTCCCAGCCATAGGCGCCCAGACACAATGCTCTGCCCTTTTCCCTGGCAAACCAAAGTAAGCTGCCCCGCTTCTGCATGGCAGATTGCAGGAACCACTTTTCACCATCAAATAGCCCGACTTGGAACTGGAGCCATCTCTGGTCTGGGAACCATGCTGCGTATCGTGGATTCTAAGGAGCCAGCCGGCCACTCCCAGCCACAGGCCCCCAAACACAAACAACGGCGCTATTCCCTGGAAAACAAAACTCGCCTGACAACTTTTTGATGGCAGATTGCAGGAGCCACTTGCTACTATCAAATCAGCCCAACTTGGCACTGGTGCCACCATGGGTCTGGTCACCATCCTGCCTATCGTAGCTTTTCAGGAGCCAGCCGGTCACTCCCAGCCATAGGCTCCCAGACAAAAACCTCGGCCCATTTCACTGGCAAACAAAAGTAAGCTGCCCCGCTTCTGGATGGCAGATTGCAGGAACCACTTAGTACTATAAAACCAGCCCGACTTGGCACTGGTGCCACCTCTGGTCTGGGAACCATGCTGCGTATCGTGGATTCTAAGGAGCCAGCCGGCCACTCCCAGCCAAAGGCCCCCAAACACAAACAACGGCGCTTTTCCCTGGAAAACAAAACTCGCCTGCCAACTTTTTGATGGCAGATTGCAGGAGCCACTTGGTACTATCAAACCAGCCCAACTTGGCACTGGTGCCACCATGGGTCTGGTCACCATCCTGCCTACCTTAGCTTTTCAGGACCTAGCCGGTCACTCCCAGCCATAGGCCCCCAGACACAAATCTCGACCCGTTTCCCTGGCAAACAAAAGCAAGCTGTCCCGCTTCTGGATGGCAGATTGCAGGACGCACTCGGTACTATCAAACCAGCCCGACTTGGCACTGGTGCCACCTCAGGTCTGGGAACCATCCTGCGTATCGTGGATTCTAAGGAGCCAGCCGGCCACTCCCACCCACAGGCCCCCAAACACAAACAACGGCGCTTTTCCCTGGAAAACAAAACTCGCCTGCCGACATTTTGATGGCAGATTGCAGGAGCCACTTGGTACTATCAAACCAGCCCAACTTGGCACTGGTGCCACCATGGGTCTGGTCACCATCCTGCCTATCGTAGCTTTTCAGGAGCCAGCCGGTCACTCCCAGCCATAGGCCCCGAGACACAAAGCTCGGCCCTTTTCCCTGGCAAACAAAAGTAATCTGCCCCGCTTCTGGATGGCAGATTGCAGGAGCCACTTTGCACCATCATACTAGCCCGACTTGGCACTGGTGCCACCTTGGGTCTGGGAACCATCCTGCGTATTGTGGATTCTAAGGAGCCAGCCGGCCACTCCCAGCCACAGGCCCCCAAACACAAACAACGGCGCTTTTCCCTGGAAAACAAAACTCGCCTGCCAAATTTTGACGGCAGATTGCAGGAGCCACTTGGTACTATCAAATCAGCCCAACTTGGGAATGGTGCCAGCATGGGTCTGGTCACCATCCTGCCTATCGTAGCTTTTCAGGAGCCAGCCGGTCACTCCCAGCCATAGGCCACCAGACAAAAACCTCGGACCGTTTCCCGGGCAAACAAAAGTAAGCTGCCCTGCTTCTGGATGGCAGATTGCAGGAACCACTTGGTACTATCAAACCAGCAAAACTTGGCACTGGTGCCACCTTGGGTCTGGATACCATGCTGCGTATCGTGGATTCTAAGGAGCCAGCCGGCCACTCCCAGCCACAGGCCCCCAAACACAAACAACGGCGCTTTTCCCTGGAAAACAAAACTCTCCTGCCAACTTTTTGATGGCAGATTGCAGGAGCCACTTGGTTTTATCAAATCAGCCCAACTTGGCACTGGTGCCACCATGGGTCTGGTCACCATCCTGCCTATCGTAGCTTTTCAGGAGCCAGCCGGTCACTCCCAGCCATAGGCCCCCAGACAAAAAGCTCGGCCCGTTTCCCTGGCAAACAAAAGTAAGCCACCCCGCTTCTGGATGGCAGATTGCAGGAGCCACTTTGCACCATCAAACTAGCCCGTCTTGGCACTGGTGCCACCTCTGGTCTGGGAACCATCCTGCGTATCGTGGATTTTAAGGAGCCAGTCGGCCACTCCCAGCCATACGCCTCCAAACACAAACAACGGTCCGTTTCCCTGGCAAAGAAAAGTAAGCTGCCCCGCTTCTGGATGTCAAATTGCAGGAACCACTTGTTGCCAAGTTGGGGTGTTTTGATAGTACCAAGTGGCTCCTGCAATCTTCCATCAAAAAGGTGGCAAGCGAGTTTTGTTTTCCAGGGAAAAGCGCCGTTGTTTGTGTTTGGGGGCCTGTGGCTGGGAGTGGCCAGCTGTCTCCTTAGAATCCACGATACGCAGGATGGGTCCCAGACCAGAGGTGGCACCAGTGCCAAGTCGGGCTGGTTTGATGGTGCAAAGTGACTCCTGCAATCTGCCATCCAGAAGCAGGGTAGCTTACTTTTGTTTGCCAGGGAAACGGGCTGAGCTTTGTGTCTGGGGGCCTATGGCTGGGAGTGACCGCCTGGCTCCTGAAAAGCTACGATAGGCAGGATGGTGACCAGACCCATGGTGGCACCAGTGCCAAGTTGGGCTGGTTTGATAGTACCAAGTGGCTCCTGCAATCTGCCATCAAAAAGTTGGCAGGTGAGTTTTGTTTTCCAGGGAAAAGCGCCGTTGTTTGTGTTTGGGGGCCTGTGGCTGGGAGTGGCCAGCTGGCTCCTTAGAATCCACGATACGCAGGATGGTTCCCAGACCAGAGGTGGCACCAGTGCCAAGTCGGGCTGGTTTGATAATACTAAATAGCTCCTGCAATCTGCCATCCAGACGGGGGGCAGCGGATTTTTGTTTGCTGCAGAAAAGTTCCGTGGTTTTTTTTTGGGGGTATATGGCTGGACGTGGCCGGCTGGCTCCTTAAAAGATCGATACGCAGGATTGTTCCCTGACCCAAGGTGGCATCAGTGCCAAGTCGGGCTGTTTTCGTAGTACCAAGTGCGTCCTGCAATTTGCCATCCAGAAGAGGGGCAGTTGAGTTTTGTTTGCCAGAGAAAAGGGCCGTGGTATATGTTTGGGGGCATATGGTTGAGAGTGGCCGGCTGGCCCCTGAAAATCCACGATAGGCAGGATGGTTCCCAGAACCAAGGTGGCACCAGTGCCATGTTGGCCTGGTTTGATAGTACCATGTGGCTCCTGCAATCTGCCATCCAGAAGCGGGGCTGCTTACTTTTGTTTGCCAGGGAAACGGGCCGAGATATTTGTCTGGGGGCCTATGGCTGGGAGTGAGCGGCTGGCTCCTGAAAAGCTACGATAGGCAGGATGGTGACCAGACCCATGGTGGCACCAGTGCCAAGTTGGGCTGCTTTGATAGTACCAAGTGGCTCCTGCAATCTGCCATCAAAAAGTTGTCAGGCGAGTTTTGTTTTCCAGGGAAAAGCGCCGTTGTTCTTGTTTAGAGGCCTGTGGCTGGGAGTGGCCGGCTGCCTCCTTTGAACCCAGGATACGCAGGATGGTTCCCAGACCCAAGGTGGCACCAGTGCCAAGTTGGGCTGGTTTGATAGTACCAAGTGGATCCTGCAATCTGCCATCCAGAAGCGGGACAGCTTACCTTTGTTTCCCAGGGAAACGGGCCGAGGTATTTGTCTGGGGGCCTATGGCTGGGAGTGACCAGCTGGCTACTGAAAAGCTACGATAGGCAGCATGGTTACCAGACTCATGGTGGAACCAGTGCCAAGTCGGGCTGGTTTGATAATACTAAATAGCTCCTGAAATCTGCCATTCAGACGCGGGGCAGCGGATTTTTGTTTGCTGGAGAAAAGTTCCGTGGTTTTTTTTTGGGGGTATATGGCTGGACGTGGCCGGCTGGCTCCTTAAAAAGATCGATACGCAGGATTGTTCCCTGACCCAAGGTGGCATCACTGCCAAGTCGGGCTGTTTTCGTAGTACCAAGTGCGTCCTGCAATTTGCCATCCAGAAGAGGGGCAGTTGAGTTTTGTTTGCCAGAGCAAAGGGCCGTGGTATGTGTTTGGGGGCATATGGCTGAGAGTGGCCGGCTGGCCCCTGAAAATCCACGATAGGCAGGATGGTTCCCAGAGCCAAGGTAGCACCAGTGCCATGTTGGCCTGGTTTGATAGTACTATGTGGCTGCTGTAATCTGCCATCCAGAAGAGGGGCAGCTTACTTTTGTTTGCCAGGGAAACGGGCCGAGATATTTGTCTGGGGGCCTATGGCTGGGAGTGACCGGCTGGCTCCTGAAAAGCTACGATAGGCAGGATGGTGACCAGACCCAAAGTGGAACCAGTACCAAGTTGGGCTGGTTTGATAGTACCAAGTGGCTCCTGCAATCTGCCATCAAAAATTTGGCAGGCGAGTTTTGTTTTCCAGGGAAAAGCGCCGTTGTTTAGAGGCCTGTGGCTGGGAGTGGCCGCCTGTCCTCGTAGAATCTACGTTACGCAGCATGGTTCCCAGAGCCAAGGTGGCACCAGTGCCAAGTCGGGCAGGTTTGATAGTACCAAATGCATCCTGCAATCTGCCATCCAAAAGCGGGGCAGTTTACTTTTGTTTGCCAGGGAAACGGGCCGAGGTTTGTGTCTGGGGGCCTATGGCAGGGAGTGACCGTCTGGCTCCTGAAAAGCTACGATAGGCAGGATGTTTACCAGACCCATGGTGGCACCAGTGCCAAGTTGGGCTGATTTGATAGTACCAAGTGGCTCCTGCAATCTGCCATCCAGAATCGGGGCAGCTTACTTTTGTTTTCCAGGGAAACGGGCCGAGGTTTGTGTCTGGGGGTCTATGGCTGGGAGTGACCGGCTGGCTCCTGAAAAGCTACGATAGGCAGGATGGTGACCAGACCCATGGTGGCACCAGTGCCAAGTTGGGCTGGTTTGATAGCACCAAGTGGCTCCTGCAATCTGCCATCAAAATGTTGGCAGGCGATTTTTGTTTTCCAGGGAAAAGCGCCGTTGTTTGTGTTTGGGCGTCTGTGGCTCAGAGTGGCCGGGTGGCTGCTTAGAATCCACGATACGCCGGATGGTTCCCAGACCCAAGGTGGCACCAGTGCCAAGTCGGGCTGGTTTGACACTACCAAGTGGCTCCTGCAATCTGCCATCCAGAATCGGGGCAGCTTAATTGTGTTTGCCAGGGAAACGGTCCGAGGTTTGTGTCTGGGGGCCTATGGCTGGGAGTGACCGGCTGGCTCCTGAAATGCTACAATAGGCAGGATGGTTCCCAGACACATAGTGGCACCAGTGCCAAGTTGGGATGATTTGATAGTACCAAGTGGCTCCTGCAATCTGCCATCAAAAAGTTGGCAGGCGAGTTTTGTTTTCCAGGGAAAAGCGCCGTTGTTTGTGTTTGGGGGCCTGTGGCTGGAGTGGCCGGCTGGCTCCTTAGAATCCACGATATGCAGGATTGTTCCCAGACCCAAGGTGGCACCAGTGCCAAGTCGGGCTGGTTTGATGGTGCAAAGTGGCTCCTGCAATCTGCCATCCAGACGCGGGGCAGCGGATTTTTGTTTCCATGAGAAATGGTCCGTGGTTTGTTTTTGGGGGTATATGGCTGGGCGTGGCCGGCTGGCTCCTTAAAAAGCTCGATATGCAGGATGGTTCCCTGACACAAGGTGGCACCAGTGCCACGTCGGGCGGTTTTCGTAGTACAAAGTGCGTCCTAAAATTTGCCATCCAGAAGAGGGGCAGTTGAGTTTTGTTTGCCAGAGGAAAGGGCCGTGGTTTGTTTTTGGGGGCATATGGCTGATAGTGGCCGGCTGGCCCCTGAAAATCCACAATAAGCAGGATGGTTCCCACACCAGAGGTGTCACCAGTGCCAAGTCGGGGTGGTTTGATAGTACTAAATAGCTCCTGCAATCTGCCATGCAGAAGCGGGGCAGCTTACTTTTGTTTCCCAGGGAAACGGGCCGAGGTTTGTGTCTGGGGGCCTATGGCTGCGAGTGACCGGCTGGCTCCTGAAAAGCTACGATAGGCAGGATGGTGACCAGACCCATGGTGGCACCAGTGCCAAGTTGGGCTGGTTTGATAGTACCAAGTTGCTCCGGCAATCTGCCATCAAAAAGTTGGCAGGCGAGTTTTGTTTTCCAGGGAAAAGCGCCGTTGTTTGTGTTTGGGGGCCTGTGGCTGGGAGTGGCTAGCTGGCTCCTTAGAACCCACGATACGCAGGATGGTTCCCAGACCAGAGGTGGCACCAGTGCCAAGTTGGGCTGGTTTGATGGTGCAAAGTGGCTCCTGCAATCTGCCATCCAGAAGCGGGGTAGCTTACTTTTGTTTGCCAGGGAAACGGGCCGAAATATTTGTCTAGGGGCCTCTGGCTGGGGGTGACTGGGTGGCACCTGAAAAGCTACGATAGGCAGGATGGTGACCAGACCCATGGTGGCACCAGTGCCAAGTTGGGCTGATTTGATAAAACGAAGTGGCTCCTGCAATCTGCCATCAAATGTTTGGCAGGCGAGTTTTGTTTTCCAGGGAAAAGCACCGTTGTGTGTGTTTTGGGGCCTGTGGCTGGGAGTGGCCAGCTGGCTCCTTAGAATCCACGATACGCAGGATGGTTCCCAGACCCAAGGTGGCACCAGTGCCAAGTCGGGCTGGTTTGATAGTACCAAGTGGTTCCTGCAATCTGCCATCCAGAAGCGGGGCAGCTGAATTTTGTTTGCCAGAGAAAAAGGCTGTTGTTTGTGTTTCGGGGCCTGTGGCTGGCAGTGGCCGGCTGGCTCCTGAAAATCCATGATACGCAGCATGGTTCCCAGACCCAAGGTGGCACCAGTGCCAAGTAGGGCTGGTTTCATAGTACCCAGTGGCTCCTGCAATCTCCCATCAGGAAGAGGGGCAGTTGAGTTTTGTTTTCCAGAGAAAAGGGCCGTGGTTTGTGTTTGGGGCCTATGGCTGAGAGTGACCGGCTGGCCCCTGAAAATCCACGATAGGAAGGATGGTTCCCAGATCCAAGGTGGCAGCAGTGCCATGTTGTGCTGGTGTGATAGTCCCAAGTGGCTCCTGCAATCTGCCATCCAGAAGCGGGGCAGCTGAATTTTGTTTGCCAGAGAAAAATGCTGTGGTTTGTGTTTGGGGGCCTGTGGCTGGGAGTGGCCGGCTGGCTCCTGAAAATCCATGATACGCAGCATGGTTCCCAGACCCAAGGTGGCACCAGTGCCAAGTGGGGCTGGTTTCACAGTGTCAAGTGCCTCCTGCAATCTCCCATCCAGAAGCGGGGCAGCTGAGTTTTGTTTGCCTGTGAAACGGGCCGTTGTTTTTGATTGGGGTCTGTGGCCGAGAGTGTTCGGCTGGCTCCTGACAACCCACAATACGCAGGATGTTTCCCAGACCCAAGGTGGCACCAGTGCCAAGTCGGGCTGGTTTGATAGTACCAAGTGGCTCCTGCAATCTGCCATCCAGAAGCGGTGCAGTTGAGTTTTGTTTGCCAGAGAAAAGCGCCGTGGGTTGTGTTTGGGGGCATATGGCTGGGAGTGGCCGGCTGTCTCATTAAAAAGATCGATACGCAGGATGGTTCCCAGACCCAAGGTGGCACCAGTGCCAAGTAGGGCTGTTTTTATAGTACCAAGTGCGTCCTGCAATTTGCCATCCAGAAGAGGGGCAGTTGAGTTTTGTTTGCCAGAGAATAGCGCCGTTGTTTGTGTTTGGGGGCTTGTGGCTGGGAGTGGCCGACTGGCGCCTTAGAATCTGTGTTACGCAGCATGGTTCCCAGACCAGAGGTGGCACCAGTGCCAAGTTGGGCTGGTTTGATAGTACCAAGTGGCTCCTGCAATCTGCCATCCAGAAGCGGGGCAGCTTACTTTTGTTTGCCAGTGAAACGGGCCGAGGTTTGTGACTTGGGACCTATGGCTGGGAGTGGCCGGCTGGCTCCTTTGAACCCACGATACGCAGGATGGTTCCCAGACCCAAGGTGGCACCAGTGCCAAGTCGGGCTGGTTTGATACTACCAAGTGCGTCCTGCAATCTGCCATCCAGAAGCGGGGCAGCTTAATTTTGTTTGCCAGGGAATCGGGCCGTCGGTTTTGTATGGGGGCCAATGGCTGAGAGTGGCCGGCTGGCTCCTGAAAATCCACGCTAGGCAGCATGGTTCCCAGATGCAAGCTGGCACCAGTGCCAAGTCGGGCTGGTTTGATGGTGCAAAGTGGCTCCTGCAATCTGCCATCCAGAAGCGGGGCAGGCGATTTTTGTTTGCCAGAGAAAAATTCCGTGGATTGTTTTTGGGGGCATATTGCTGGGAGTGGCCGGCTGGCTCCTTAAAATGCTCGATACGCATGATGGTTCCCAGGCCCAAAGTGTCACCACTACCAAGTCGGCCTGCGGTTTTAGTATCAAGTTCATCCTGCAATTTGCCATCCAGAAGAGGGGCAGTTGAGTTTTGTTTGCCAGAGAAACGGGCCGAGGTTTCTGTTTGGGGACATATGGCTGAGAGTGGCCGGCTGGCCCCTGAATATCCACGATACACAGCATGGTTCCCAGATCCAAGGTGGCACCAGTGCCAAGTTGGGCTGGTTTGATAGTACCAAGTGTCTCCTGCAATCTGCCATCCAGAAGCGGGGCAGCTTACTTTTGTTTGCCAGAGAAATAGGCCTAGGTTTTTGTCTGGGCGCCTGTGGCTAGGAGTGGCCGGCTGGCTCCTAAGAATCCACGATACGCAGGATGTTTCCCAGACCCAAGGTGGCACCAGTGCCAAGTCGGGCTGGTTTGATAGTACCAAGTGGCTCCTGCAAACTCCATCAAAATGTTGGCAGACGTGTTTTGTTTTCCAGGGAACAGCGCCGTTGATTTTGTTTGGGGGCCTGTGGCTGGGAGTGGCCGGCTGGCTCCTTAGAATCCACGATACGCAGGATGGTTCCCAGACCCAAGGTGGCACCAGTGCCAAGTCGGGCTGGTTTGATTACACCAAGTGGCTCCTGCAATCTGCCATCCAGAAGTGAGGCAGCTAAGTTTTGTTTGCCAGAAAAAAGGGCCGTGGTTTTTGTTGGGGGCCTGTGGCTGGGAGTAGCCGGCTGGCTCCTTAAAATCCACGATAGGCTGGATGGTTCCCAGACCCAAGGTGGCACCAGTGCCAAGTCGGGCTGGTTTGATAGTACCAAGTGGCTCCTGCAATCTGCCATCCAGAAGCGCTGCAGTTGAGTTTTGTTTGCCAGAGAAAAGGGCCGTGGGTTGTGTTTGGGGGCATATGGCTGGGAGTGGCCGGCTGTCTCATTAAAAAGATCGATACGCAGGATGGTTCCCAGACCCAAGGTGGCACCAGTGCCAAGTCGGGCTGTTTTTATAGTACCAAGTGCGTCCTGCAATTTGCCATCCAGAAGAGGGGCAGTGGAGTTTTGTTTGCCAGAGAATAGCGCCGTTGTTTGTGTTTGGGGGCTTGTGACTGGGAGTGGCCGACTGGCGCCTTAGAATCTGTCTTACGCAGCATGGTTCCCAGACCAGAGGTGGCACCAGTGCCAAGTTGGGCTGGTTTGATAGTACCAAGTGGCTCCTGCAATCTGCCATCCAGAAGCGGGGCAGCTTACTTTTGTTTGCCAGGTAAACGGGCCAAGGTTTGTGACTGGGGACGTATGGCTGGGAGTGACCGGCTGGAACCTGGAAAGCTACAATAGGCAGGATGGTGACCAGACCCATGGTGGCACCAGTGCCAAGTTGGGCTGGTTTGATAGTACCAAGTGGCTCCTGCAATCTGCCATCAAAAAGTTGGCAGGCGAGTTTTGTTTTCCAGGGAAAAGCGCCGTTGTTTGTATTTGGGGGCCTGTGGCTGGGAGTGGCCGGCTGGCTCCTTTGAACCCACGATACGCAGGATGGTTCCCAGACCCAAGGTGGCACCAGTGCCAAGTCGGGCTGGTTTGATACTACCAAGTGCGTCCTGCAATCTGCCATCCAGAAGCGGGGCAGCTTAATTTTGTTTGCCAGGGAAACGGGCCGTGGGTTTTGTTTGGGGGCCTATGGCTGAGAGTGGCCGGCTGGCTCCTGAAAATCCACGCTAGGCAGCATGGTTCCCAGATGCAAGGTGGCACCAGTGCCAAGTCGGGCTGGTTTGATGGTGCAAAGTGGCTCCTGCAATCTGCCATCCAGGAGCGGGGCAGCTGATTTTTGTTTGCCAGAGAAAAATTCCGTGGATTGATTTTGGGGGCATATTGCTGGGAGTGGCCGGCTGGCTCCTTAAAATGCTCGATACGCATGATGGTTCCCAGGTCCAAGGTGTCACCACTACCAAGTCGGCCTGCGGTTTTAGTATCAAGTTCATCCTGCAATTTGCCATCCAGAAGAGGGGCAGTTGAGTTTTGTTTGCCAGAGAACAGGGCCGAGGTTTCTGTTTGGGGACATATGGCTGAGAGTGGCCGGCTGGCCCCTGAATATCCACGATACACAGCATGGTTCCCAGATCCAAGGTGGCACCAGTGCCAAGTTGGGCTGGTTTGATAGTACCAAGTGTCTCCTGCAATCTGCCATCCAGAAGCGGGGCAGCTTACTTTTGTTTGCCAGAGAAATAGGCCTAGGTTTTTGTCTGGGGGCCTGTGGCTAGGAGTGGCCGGTTGGCTCCTAAGAATCCACGATACGCAGGATGTTTCCCAGACCCAAGGTGGCACCAGTGCCAAGTCGGGCTGGTTTGATAGTACAAAGTGGCTCCTGCAATCTGCCATCCAGAAGCGGGAGAGCTTACTTTTGTTTGCCAGGGAAACGGGCCGAGGTTTGTGTTTGGGGGCCTATGGCTGAGAGTGACCGGCTGGCTCCTGAAAAGCTACAATAGGCAGGATGGTTCCCAGACCAGAGGTGGCACCAGTGCCAAGTTGGGCTGGTTTGATAGTACCAAGTGGTTCCTGCAATCTGCCATCCAGAAGCAGGGCAGCTGAGTTTTGTTTGCCAGAGAAAAGGGCCTTGGTTTGTGTTTGGGGGCATATGGCTGGGTGTGGCCAGCTGGCTCCTTAAAATGCACGATATGCAACATGGCTCCCAGACCCAAGGTGGCACCAGTGCCAAGTTGGGCTGGTTTGATAGTGCCAAGGTGGGCTGGTTTGGTAGTACCAAGTGGCTCCTGCAATCTTCCATGATCACGTGGAGAAATACTTTCTGGTTTCAGCCTCATGCTCTTTCTTCTCTCCCTCAACTTCTCTATCACCTCTCATCTGGTTCACATGCGCTGTCTTCAAGGTCCACAGGCTACTTTTCACAGAATCTTCTGGCCTGATGAAGTAAGAATGATGAATAGAACAGAGCTGGGATCTATTTTCCAGTTTGGATAAAATGCATTCTGCACACAAATCCAAGGAGAACGTGCTGCCCCAATGCCCAGAAAATCTTTCACTCCTGCTAGTGTTCTACGTCAACCGCAACTTAGTCTGAAAGAAAAGCTTTTTCTCTGAGAGCATCTGAGAGGTTTGCATGAAGCACTGATATCTGACATATGCAATTTTGAATAGGAGAGGAAAAAGAAAATGGCAAGGAGTTTTTAATTTTAGTGGTTTCAATTTTAATTTCCGTGCACTTTTTCAAAACTTGTCAGCTCAAATGCCCATCAACATCTTTTAGTCATCTGTAAGTCAGTATTCATATAAAATGTGCTTCAAATCCAAAGAATTTCAAATTTGCACTCCAAGCTTCTATGCCTAGATTTATGATTTCCTACACATATTAGATGAAAGGAAGGCCTTTTTTACTGTGGGAGTGCTGGAACACTGGAACAGGTTGCCCAGAGAAGTTGTGGGTGTCCCATCCCTGAAAGTATTCAAGGTCACCTTGGACGGGGCTTGGAGCAGCAACAAAGGAGAAGCTTGATGGTAGAGAAACAAAGTCGGACTATAGAAGAAACTCGGATTGAAGTATAGGATCAAGTTTTCTCTCAGCTCTTGGGGTAAATTCAAAGTTGTACAAAATGACATTTATCTGTGCTATTCACTACTGTAACAGAAAGTTTCATGAAAACTGTACAGAAGATAGTAAATTTTAAAAGAGATAAGAATTACAGCATAAAATCCATGGGATAGGTTACAACATGAGACACTCTCTAAGAGAAAATCTCTTTGTTTCAGCACTTCATCGGGGTAAGATTTCATGAAGTGCCAAAGAAGGCGGCAAAATATCATTCGGGACATTATTTACTGGAATTCAGCCTGGCCATTAGTAGGAACTGCCTTTGAACATATCATGTAGATATACCACACACACTTTCCCTTCACTGAAAAATTACTGTTTACAACAAATAAGCAATTGACGATCAAAATTGATTGAAAGCATCTTAAACATGTCAAGTATTTCATTGTAGATGATCTGTGATCCAAATGCTTCTTCCACCTTCGAGAGGGACAGAAGAATTCTTCCATATCATGATGGTTTAAAATTGTATCAACCAATGTTTTCTGCTGAAAAGATATCATCTATTTTTTTCTATTTTTGGAAGAAAATATTCCTAGACATACAACAGGTGAGAACTAAGTAATTTTAAAGAAACAAATGAAATGAAAATATTCTGTAAATAGAATGAAATGAAAAGCTGTGTTTTAAATAGGAGCTAAATATTAAACAGAATTTTTGTACCAGGCATTTGAATTACTGCACCAGCTCTTTTGCCCATCAAGAGAGGCATTTAGCATTTCAGTCTTTTCCAAGGTGTTCATGATCTGCTATGCTGATCTCTGTGTGTGCCTAGGTGTGTGTGGAGGGGGGGGCATATGAAGGGGAGTGTGTATGTTTGCTTTACAATTGTTGTGGCAGATTCATGCCTCAGCTCCACATTTTGTTTTAAAAAGGTCACACCGAGTGGATATGAAGTTTACTATCAACAAGAGATCGATTCCCAAATCATCCATTTGACTCTCCCTTATAAATCATGTGCTTTGTTGCATATTTTATCAAATATACTTTCAAGCCAGATGGAGGAAGGAGGATGTGGGAATCCCTCCACCATCTTGCAACTTTTATGTAAGTAGGTTTTCAAGAAAATCATCATTTCTCTTTTAAATATGTCTGGAACAGGCATGATGGTAGTGTCAACCTGTTGGAGTTTTTGTTGCTGGAAGAAGTTGTACAAAAGGATTGGTTTTTACATTGACCAGTTACTGAATCAAGCGCAGGAATACATTGGAAATTTAGCTGGGGGTTCCTTTTCCCAGCAGACTACTTCTAGAACGAGCTTGTACACTGAAGCTGACTCTTTTGCTCTCTTTTTGTTTCTTTCCTATTTTCTTGGCTTCTTTGCCACTATCTAGACAATTTTGGAACTTTGTTCCCAACTAAAATGGTTTCAATAGTCTGATTGTGATCATACATTTTTACAAGGAATTTTTAAAATCTTTCCTCGAGTCCAGAAAGTCAAGGACTTAGATCTTTTTCTTCCCTTATCAATATTGCCATGAAATTGATAAATAAAGACCAACTCTTTATTTTTGTTTTTAACCCACGTAGATAATTCCCATCCATTAATCCATTTTGTGGACCAATAGCTGCCATTCTGATGGAAGCTGTCACTTCTTAACAATAGGCATTCTGTGACTATGTTGACTGCACTTTGGGTGAAGATCCTAACTGGTCTTAGATATACATAGGGAGAAATTTGCTCAGCCAGTGTCAGTCTTAAGCATGCGTATCAGAAGATCTTTCTAGAGCTGGGAATTTTCCCATGAAAGGGATTCAGTTAGGGAAGAGACACTTGTGCCAGAGTTTTACATTCTTCTTGAACACTGCTTAAGGAACTTAGATGCCATGTCCATTTGGATCTCTGTCTGCACAGAACTTTGTCATGCCAGTGCTTTGAAATGCATCTTGAAGAGAATTCACTAGCACAGAATGAAAGAGAGTGGAAGGGGTTGGTGGGGCTAACCAGGCCCAACCCCCCTGCCTAAACCAGGATACCTAGAGCCTCTTGCCCAGGATTCTATCTGGGTGTACTTTTAATGTCTTCAAAGATCCAGGCTCCACAATCTTTCTGGGCAGTCTGTGCCGTGGTTCAGTCACCCTGACAGTAAAGAAACATTTACTGATGTTCAAAGGCAATCTCCTGTATTTCAGTGTGTGCCCACTGCCTCTTGTCTTTTCCCTCAGCATCACTGAAAAGACACTGATTCCCTCCCCTTTGCACTATTGCTTCCATATGTATGTGTGATGCCATGTAGAGGTATGTCAAAAACCTCCCTGAAGCCCAGGCAGATAATATTCCCTTCATCTACCAGTCAAGTTGATTCATCAGAGGAGTTTAAAGTGATGTTCAGCATGAAATTCCCCTGAAAAATCATGCTAACTACATTATTTGGTCATCTGTCATGTGCCTGGCAAGGATTTCCAGGAAGAGCTGCTTCATCAACTTCCTGGGGATAAAAAAGAGGCTGGCTGGTTTGTACTATGGCGAGTCCTCTTAATTGCCTTTTTTGAAGATGGGTGTCATTTGCGAACATCCACCCTTTAGCTCCTCTTCTCATCTACACCTCGGCAAAAAGCTTTTCCACTATGTCTGGCTAGGAAAAACTGTGCCAGCACAGAAAACATCTCCCATCGTGTTCTAGAAGTTGCACGGATGTCTGCCAAGTGTTTGGCAGGAAGAAAAGAAAAGTTGTCCAAAACAGCTTCCAATCGAATGTTCCTGTGATTGGAAAAGTCAGGAGAGTGCAAAGGTACTGTTTTCTATCAGTTGGCAAGGTGCGCACACAATCCCAGTGTTGTACAGCTTGCTTCTTCACCTTCCCGAAGCTGCCGCTCTCGCCGGCTGCCGGAGCCCAAGAAGCGGCTTCTTCGCGCAAAGACGATTGTGCCGCTCACAGTGCTCTCCTTAGCGCAGCTTCTGCCGAAAGACGCCCGGCAGCGGCTCTTACCTCCGGAGAGCATCCTACCTTCGTCTTTCGCGTCTTTTGTAGTCTACATCTTATCAAAACGCTTCTCCACTAGGTCTGGCTAGGAAAAACTGTGCCAGCACAGAAAACATCTCCCATCGTGTTCTAGAAGTTGCACGGATGTCTGCCAAGTGTTTGGCAGGAAGAAAAGAAAAGTTGTCCAAAACAGCTTCCAATCGAATGTTCCTGTGATTGGAAAAGTCAGGAGAGTGCAAAGGTACTGTTTTCTATCAGTTGGCAAGGTGCGCACACAATCCCAGTGTTGTACAGCTTGCTTCTTCACCTTCCCGAAGCTGCCGCTCTCGCCGGCTGCCGGAGCCCAAGAAGCGGCTTCTTCGCGCAAAGACGATTGTGCCGCTCACAGTGCTCTCCTTAGCGCGGCTTCTGCCGAAAGACGCCCGGCAGCGGCTCTTACCTCCGGAGAGCATCCTACCTTCGTCTTTCGCGTCTTTTGTAGTCTACATCTTAGCAAAACGCTTTTCCACTATGTCTGGCTAGGAAAAACTGTGCCAGCACAGAAAACATCTCCCATCGTGTTCTAGAAGTTGCACGGATGTCTGCCAAGTGTTTGGCAGGAAGAAAAGAAAAGTTGTCCAAAACAGCTTCCAATCGAATGTTCCTGTGATTGGAAAAGTCAGGAGAGTGCAAAGGTACTGTTTTCTATCAGTTGGCAAGGTGCGCACACAATCCCAGTGTTGTACAGCTTGCTTCTTCACCTTCCCGAAGCTGCCGCTCTCGCCGGCTGCCGGAGCCCAAGAAGCGGCTTCTTCGCGCAAAGACGATTGTGCCGCTCACAGTGCTCTCCTTAGCGCGGCTTCTGCCGAAAGACGCCCGGCAGCGGCTCTTACCTCCGGAGAGCATCCTACCCTCGTCTTTCGCGTCTTTTGTAGTCTACATCTTAGCAAAACGCTTTTCCACTATGTCTGGCTAGGAAAAACTGTGCCAGCACAGAAAACATCTCCCATCGTGTTCTAGAAGTTGCACGGATGTCTGCCAAGTGTTTGGCAGGAAGAAAAGAAAAGTTGTCCAAAACAGCTTCCAATCGAATGTTCCTGTGATTGGAAAAGTCAGGAGAGTGCAAAGGTACTGTTTTCTATCAGTTGGCAAGGTGCGCACACAATCCCAGTGTTGTACAGCTTGCTTCTTCACCTTCCCGAAGCTGCCGCTCTCGCCGGCTGCCGGAGCCCAAGAAGCGGCTTCTTCGCGCAAAGACGATTGTGCCGCTCACAGTGCTCTCCTTAGCGCGGCTTCTGCCGAAAGACGCCCGGCAGCGGCTCTTACCTCCGGAGAGCATCCTACCTTCGTCTTTCGCGTCTTATGTAGTCTACACCTCGGCAAAAAGCTTTTCCACTATGTCTGGCTAGGAAAAACTGTGCCAGCACAGAAAACATCTCCCATCGTGTTCTAGAAGTTGCACGGATGTCTGCCAAGTGTTTGGCAGGAAGAAAAGAAAAGTTGTCCAAAACAGCTTCCAATCGAATGTTCCTGTGATTGGAAAAGTCAGGAGAGTGCAAAGGTACTGTTTTCTATCAGTTGGCAAGGTGCGCACACAATCCCAGTGTTGTACAGCTTGCTTCTTCACCTTCCCGAAGCTGCCACTCTCAGGAGGTAAGAGCCGCTGCCGGGCGTCTTTCGGCAGAAGCCGCGCTAAGGGGAGCACTGTGAGCGGCACAATCGTCTTTGCGCGAAGAAGCCGCTTCTTCGGTTCCGGGAGCCGGCGAGAGCGGCAGCTTCGGGAAGGTGAAGAAGCAAGCTGTACAACACTGGGATTGTGTGCGCACCTTGCCAACTGTTAGAAAACAGTACCTTTGCACTCTCCTGACTTTTCCAATCACAGGAACATTCGATTGGAAGCTGTTTTGGACAACTTTTCTTTTCTTCCTGCCAAACACTTGGCAGACATCCGTGCAACTTCTAGAACACGATGGGAGATGTTTTCTGTGCTGGCACAGTTTTTCCTAGCCAGACATAGTGGAAAAGCTTTTTGCCGAGGTGTAGACTACATAAGACGCGAAAGACGAAGGTAGGATGCTCTCCGGAGGTAAGAGCCGCTGCCGGGCGTCTTTCAGCAGAAGCCGCGCTAAGGAGAGCACTGTGAGCGGCACAATCGTCTTTGCGCGAAGAAGCCGCTTCTTGGGCTCCGGCAGCCGGCGAGAGCGGCAGCTTCGGGAAGGTGAAGAAGCAAGCTGTACAACACTGGGATTGTGTGCGCACCTTGCCAACTGATAGAAAACAGTACCTTTGCACTCTCCTGACTTTTCCAATCACAGGAACATTCGATTGGAAGCTGTTTTGGACAACTTTTCTTTTCTTCCTGCCAAACACTTGGCAGACATCCGTGCAACTTCTAGAACACGATGGGAGATGTTTTCTGTGCTGGCACAGTTTTTCCTAGCCAGACATAGTGGAAAAGCGTTTTGCTAAGATGTAGACTACAAAAGACGCGAAAGACGAAGGTAGGATGCTCTCCGGAGGTAAGAGCCGCTGCCGGGCGTCTTTCGGCAGAAGCCGCGCTAAGGAGAGCACTGTGAGCGGCACAATCGTCTTTGCGCGAAAAAGCCGCTTCTTGGGCTCCGGCAGCCGGCGAGAGCGGCAGCTTCGGGAAGGTGAAGAAGCAAGCTGTACAACACTGGGATTGTGTGCGCACCTTGCCAACTGATAGAAAACAGTACCTTTGCACTCTCCTGACTTTTCCAATCACAGGAACATTCGATTGGAAGCTGTTTTGGACAACTTTTCTTTTCTTCCTGCCAAACACTTGGCAGACATCCGTGCAACTTCTAGAACACGATGGGAGATGTTTTCTGTGCTGGCACAGTTTTTCCTAGCCAGACATAGTGGAAAAGCTTTTTGCCGAGGTGTAGACTACATAAGACGCGAAAGACGAAGGTAGGATGCTCTCCGGAGGTAAGAGCCGCTGCCGGGCGTCTTTCAGCAGAAGCCACGCTAAGGAGAGCACTGTGAGCGGCACAATCGTCTTTGCGCGAAGAAGCCGCTTCTTGGGCTCCGGCAGCCGGCGAGAGCGGCAGCTTCGGGAAGGTGAAGAAGCAAGCTGTACAACACTGGGATTGTGTGCGCACCTTGCCAACTGATAGAAAACAGTACCTTTGCACTCTCCTGACTTTTCCAATCACATGAACATTCGATTGGAAGCTGTTTTGGACAACTTTTCTTTTCTTCCTGCCAAACACTTGGCAGACATCCATGCAACTTCTAGAACACGATGGGAGATGTTTTCTGTGCTGGCACAGTTTTTCCTAGCCAGACATAGTGGAAAAGCTTTTTGCCGAGGTGTAGACTACATAAGACGCGAAAGACGAAGGTAGGATGCTCTCCGGAGGTAAGAGCCGCTGCCGGGCGTCTTTCGGCAGAAGCCGCGCTAAGGAGAGCACTGTGAGCGGCACAATCGTCTTTGCGCGAAGAAGCCGCTTCTTCGGTTCCGGGAGCCGGCGAGAGCGGCAGCTTCGGGAAGGTGAAGAAGCAAGCTGTACAACACTGGGATTGTGTGCGCACCTTGCCAACTGATAGAAAACAGTACCTTTGCACTCTCCTGACTTTTCCAATCACAGGAACATTCGATTGGAAGCTGTTTTGGACAACTTTTCTTTTCTTCCTGCCAAACACTTGGCAGACATCCGTGCAACTTCTAGAACACGATGGGAGATGTTTTCTGTGCTGGCACAGTTTTTCCTAGCCAGACATAGTGGAAAAGCTTTTTGCCGAGGTGTAGATGAGAAGAGGAGCTAAAGAGTGGATGTTAGCAAATGACACCCATCTTCAAAAAAGGCAATTAAGAGGACTCGCCATAGTACAAACCAGCCAGCCTCTTTTTTATCCCCAGGAAGTTGATGAAGCAGCTCTTCCTGGAAATCCTTGCCAGGCACATGACTTATGACCAAATAATGTAGTTAGCATGATTTTTCAGGGGAATTTCATGCTGAACATCACTTTAAACTCCTCTGATGAATCAACTTGACTGGTAGATGAAGGGAATATTATCTGCCTGGGCTTCAGGGAGGTTTTTGACATACCTCTACATGGCATCACACATACATATGGAAGCAATAGTGCAAAGGGGAGGGAATCAGTGTCTTTTCAGTGATGCTGAGGGAAAAGACAAGAGGCAGTGGGCACACACTGAAATACAGGAGATTGCCTTTGAACATCAGTAAATGTTTCTTTACTGTCAGGGTGACTGAACCACGGCACAGACTGCCCAGAAAGATTGTGGAGCCTGGATCTTTGAAGACATTAAAAGTACACCCAGATAGAATCCTGGGCAAGAGGCTCTAGGTATCCTGGTTTAGGCAGGGGGGTTGGGCCTGGTTAGCCCCACCAACCCCTTCCACTCTCTTTCATTCTGTGCTAGTGAATTCTCTTCAAGATGCATTTCAAAGCGCTGGCATGACAAAGTTCTGTGCAGACAGAGATCCAAATGGACATGGCATCTAAGTTCCTTAAGCAGTGTTCAAGAAGAATGTAAAACTCTGGCACAAGTGTCTCTTCCCTAACTGAATCCCTTTCATGGGAAAATTCCCAGCTCTAGAAAGATCTTCTGATACGCATGCTTAAGACTGACACTGGCTGAGCAAATTTCTCCCTATGTATATCTAAGACCAGTTAGGATCTTCACCCAAAGTGCAGTCAACATAGTCACAGAATGCCTATTGTTAAGAAGTGACAGCTTCCATCAGAATGGCAGCTATTGGTCCACAAAATGGATTAATGGATGGGAATTATCTACGTGGGTTAAAAACAAAAATAAAGAGTTGGTCTTTATTTATCAATTTCATGGCAATATTGATAAGGGAAGAAAAAGATCTAAGTCCTTGACTTTCTGGACTCGAGGAAAGATTTTAAAAATTCCTTGTAAAAATGTATGATCACAATCAGACTATTGAAACCATTTTAGTTGGGAACAAAGTTCCAAAATTGTCTAGATAGTGGCAAAGAAGCCAAGAAAATAGGAAAGAAACAAAAAGAGAGCAAAAGAGTCAGCTTCAGTGTACAAGCTCGTTCTAGAAGTAGTCTGCTGGGAAAAGGAACCCCCAGCTAAATTTCCAATGTATTCCTGCGCTTGATTCAGTAACTGGTCAATGTAAAAACCAATCCTTTTGTACAACTTCTTCCAGCAACAAAAACTCCAACAGGTTGACACTACCATCATGCCTGTTCCAGACATATTTAAAAGAGAAATGATGATTTTCTTGAAAACCTACTTACATAAAAGTTGCAAGATGGTGGAGGGATTCCCACATCCTCCTTCCTCCATCTGGCTTGAAAGTATATTTGATAAAATATGCAACAAAGCACATGATTTATAAGGGAGAGTCAAATGGATGATTTGGGAATCGATCTCTTGTTGATAGTAAACTTCATATCCACTCGGTGTGACCTTTTTAAAACAAAATGTGGAGCTGAGGCATGAATCTGCCACAACAATTGTAAAGCAAACATACACACTCCCCTTCATATGCCCCCCCCTCCACACACACCTAGGCACACACAGAGATCAGCATAGCAGATCATGAACACCTTGGAAAAGACTGAAATGCTAAATGCCTCTCTTGATGGGCAAAAGAGCTGGTGCAGTAATTCAAATGCCTGGTACAAAAATTCTGTTTAATATTTAGCTCCTATTTAAAACACAGCTTTTCATTTCATTCTATTTACAGAATATTTTCATTTCATTTGTTTCTTTAAAATTACTTAGTTCTCACCTGTTGTATGTCTAGGAATATTTTCTTCCAAAAATAGAAAAAAATAGATGATATCTTTTCAGCAGAAAACATTGGTTGATACAATTTTAAACCATCATGATATGGAAGAATTCTTCTGTCCCTCTCGAAGGTGGAAGAAGCATTTGGATCACAGATCATCTACAATGAAATACTTGACATGTTTAAGATGCTTTCAATCAATTTTGATCGTCAATTGCTTATTTGTTGTAAACAGTAATTTTTCAGTGAAGGGAAAGTGTGTGTGGTATATCTACATGATATGTTCAAAGGCAGTTCCTACTAATGGCCAGGCTGAATTCCAGTAAATAATGTCCCGAATGATATTTTGCCGCCTTCTTTGGCACTTCATGAAATCTTACCCCGATGAAGTGCTGAAACAAAGAGATTTTCTCTTAGAGAGTGTCTCATGTTGTAACCTATCCCATGGATTTTATGCTGTAATTCTTATCTCTTTTAAAATTTACTATCTTCTGTACAGTTTTCATGAAACTTTCTGTTACAGTAGTGAATAGCACAGATAAATGTCATTTTGTACAACTTTGAATTTACCCCAAGAGCTGAGAGAAAACTTGATCCTATACTTCAATCCGAGTTTCTTCTATAGTCCGACTTTGTTTCTCTACCATCAAGCTTCTCCTTTGTTGCTGCTCCAAGCCCCGTCCAAGGTGACCTTGAATACTTTCAGGGATGGGACACCCACAACTTCTCTGGGCAACCTGTTCCAGTGTTCCAGCACTCCCACAGTAAAAAAGGCCTTCCTTTCATCTAATATGTGTAGGAAATCATAAATCTAGGCATAGAAGCTTGGAGTGCAAATTTGAAATTCTTTGGATTTGAAGCACATTTTATATGAATACTGACTTACAGATGACTAAAAGATGTTGATGGGCATTTGAGCTGACAAGTTTTGAAAAAGTGCACGGAAATTAAAATTGAAACCACTAAAATTAAAAACTCCTTGCCATTTTCTTTTTCCTCTCCTATTCAAAATTGCATATGTCAGATATCAGTGCTTCATGCAAACCTCTCAGATGCTCTCAGAGAAAAAGCTTTTCTTTCAGACTAAGTTGCGGTTGACGTAGAACACTAGCAGGAGTGAAAGATTTTCTGGGCATCGGGGCAGCCCGTTCTCCTTGGATTTGTGTGCAGAATGCATTTTATCCAAACTGGAAAATAGATCCCAGCTCTGTTCTATTCATCATTCTTACTTCATCAGGCCAGAAGATTCTGTGAAAAGTAGCCTGTGGACCTTGAAGACAGCGCATGTGAACCAGATGAGAGGTGATAGAGAAGTTGAGGGAGAGAAGAAAGAGCATGAGGCTGAAACCAGAAAGTATTTCTCCACGTGATCATGGAAGATTGCAGGAGCCACTTGGTACTATCAAACCAGCCCAACTTGGCACTGGTGCCACCTTGGGTCTGGGAGCCATGTTGCATATCGTGCATTTTAAGGAGCCAGCTGGCCACACCCAGCCATATGCCCCCAAACACAAACCAAGGCCCTTTTCTCTGGCAAACAAAACTCAGCTGCCCTGCTTCTGGATGGCAGATTGCAGGAACCACTTGGTACTATCAAACCAGCCCAACTTGGCGCTGGTGCCACCATGGGTCTGGTCACCATCCTGCCTATTGTAGCTTTTCAGGAGCCAGCCGGTCACTCTCAGCCATAGGCCCCCAAACACAAACCTCGGCCCGTTTCCCTGGCAAACAAAAGTAAGCTGCCCCGCTTCTGGATGGCAGATTGCAGGAGCTACTTAGTACTATCAAATCAGCCCGACTTGGCACTGGTGCCACCTTGGATCTGGGAACCATCCTGTGTATCGTGGATTTTCAGGGGCCAGCCAGCCACTCTCAGCCATATGCCCCCAAAAACAAACCACGGACCTTTTCTCTGGCAAACAAAACTCAACTGCCCCTCTTCTGGATGGCAAATTTTAGGACGCACTTTGTACTACGAAAACCGCCCGTTGTGGCACTGGTGCCACCTTGTGTCAGGGAACCATCCTGCATATCGAGCTTTTTAAGGAGCCAGCCGGCCAGGCCCAGCCATATACCCCCAAAAACAAACCACGGACCATTTCTCATGGAAAAAAAAATCCGCTGCCCCGCGTCTGGATGGCAGATTGCAGGAGCCACTTTGCACCATCAAACCAGCCCGACTTGGCACTGGTGCCACCTTGGGTCTGGGAACAATCCTGCGTATCGTACATATTCAGGAACCAGCCGAACACTCCCAGCCACAGGCCCCCAAACACAAACAACGGCCCATTTCCCTGGCAAACAAAACTCAGCTGCCCCGCTTCTGGATGGCAGTTTGCAGGAGCCACTTGGGACTATCAAACCAGCCCGACTTGGCACTGGTGCCACCTTGGGTCTGGGAACCATCCTGCGTATGGTGGATTCTAAGGAGCCAGCCGGCCACTCCCAGCCACAGGCCCCCAACAAAAACCACGGCCCTTTTTTCTGGCAAACAAAACTTAGCTGCCTCACTTCTGGATGGCAGATTGCAGGAGCCACTTGGTGTAATCAAACCAGCCCGACTTGGCACTGGTGCCACCTTGGGTCTGGGAACCATCCTGCGTATCGTGGATTCTAAGGAGCCAGCCGGCCACTCCCAGCCACAGGCCCCCAAACACAAACAACGGCGCTGTTCCCTGGAAAACAAAACACGCCTGCCAACTTTTTGATGGAGTTTGCAGGAGCCACTTGGTACTATCAAACCAGCCCGACTTGGCACTGGTGCCACCTTGGGTCTGGGAAACATCCTGCGTATCGTGGATTCTTAGGAGCCAGCCGGCCACTCCTAGCCACAGGCCCCCAGACAAAAACCTAGGACTATTTCTCTGGCAAACAAAAGTAAGCTGCCCCGCTTCTGGATGGCAGATTGCAGGAGACACTTGGTACTATCAAACCAGCCCAACTTGGCACTGGTGCCACCTTGGATCTGGGAACCATGCTGTGTATCGTGGATATTCAGGGGCCAGCCGGCCACTCTCAGCCATATGTCCCCAAACAGAAACCTCGGCCCGTTTCTCTGGCAAACAAAACTCAACTGCCCCTCTTCTGGATGGCAAATTGCAGGATGAACTTGATACTAAAACCGCAGGCCGACTTGGTAGTGGTGACACCTTGGACCTGGGAAGCATCATGCGTATCGAGCATTTTAAGGAGCCAGCCGGCCACTCCCAGCAATATGCCCCCAAAAACAATCCACGGAATTTTTCTCTGGCAAACAAAAATCAGCTGCCCCGCTTCTGGATGGCAGATTGCAGGAGCCACTTTGCACCATCAAACCAGCCCGACTTGGCACTGGTGCCACCTTGCATCTGGGAACCATGCTGCCTAGCGTGGATTTTCAGGAGCCAGCCGGCCACTCTCAGCCATAGGCCCCCAAACAAAACCCACGGCCCGTTTCCCTGGCAAACAAAATTAAGCTGCCCCGCTTCTGGATGGCAGATTGCAGGACGCACTTGGTAGTATCAAACCAGCCCGACTTGGCACTGGTGCCACCTTGGGTCTGGGAACCATCCTGCGTATTGTGGGTTCAAAGGAGCCAGCCGGCCACTCCCAGCCACAGGCCCCCAAATACAAACAACGGCGCTTTTCCCTGGAAAACAAAACTCGCCTGACAACTTTTTGATGGCAGATTGCAGGAGCCACTTGGTACTATCAAACCAGCCCAACTTGGCACTGGTGCCACCATGGGTCTGGTCACCATCCTGCCTATCATAGCTTTTCAGGAGCCAGCCGGTCACTCCCAGCCATAGGTCCCCAGTCACAAACCTCGGCCCGTTTCCCTGGCAAACAAAAGTAAGCTGCCCCGCTTCTGGATGGCAGATTGCAGGAGCCACTTGGTACTATCAAACCAGCCCAACTTGGCACTGGTGCCACCTCTGGTCTGGGAACCATGCTGCGTAACACAGATTCTACGGCGCCAGTCGGCCACTCCCAGCCACAAGCTCCCAAACACAAACAACGGCGCTATTCTCTGGCAAACAAAACTCCACTGCCCCTCTTCTGGATGGCAAATTGCAGGACGCACTTGGTACTATAAAAACAGCCCGACTTGGCACTGGTGCCACCTTGGGTCTGGGAACCATCCTGCGTATCGATCTTTTTAATGAGACAGCCGGCCACTCCCAGCCATATGCCCCCAAACACAACCCACGGCCCTTTTCTCTGGCAAACAAAACTCAACTGCACCGCTTCTGGATGGCAGATTGCAGGAGCCACTTGGTACTATCAAACCAGCCCGACTTGGCACTGGTGCCACCTTGGGTCTGGGAACCATCCAGCCTATCGTGGATTTTAAGGAGCCAGCCGGCCACTCCCAGCCACAGGCCCCCAACAAAAACCACGGCCCTTTTTTCTGGCAAACAAAACTTAGCTGCCTCACTTCTGGATGGCAGATTGCAGGAGCCACTTGGTGTAATCAAACCAGCCCGACTTGGCACTGGTGCCACCTTGGGTCTGGGAACCATCCTGCGTATCGTGGATTCTAAGGAGCCAGCCGGCCACTCCCAGCCACAGGTCCCCAAACAAAATCAACGGCGCTGTTCCCTGGAAAACAAAACACGTCTGCCAACATTTTGATGGAGTTTGCAGGAGCCACTTGGTACTATCAAACCAGCCCGACTTGGCACTGGTGCCACCTTGGGTCTGGGAAACATCCTGCGTATCGTGGATTCTAAGGAGCCAGCCGGCCACTCCTAGCCACAGGCCCCCAGACAAAAACCTAGGCCTATTTCTCTGGCAAACAAAAGTAAGCTGCCCCGCTTCTGGATGGCAGATTGCAGGAGACACTTGGGACTATCAAACCAGCCCAACTTGGCACTGGTGCCACCTTGGATCTGGGAACCATGCTGTGTATCGTGGATATTCAGGGGCCACCCGGCCACTCTCAGCCATATGTCCCCAAACAGAAACCTCGGCCCGTTTCTCTGGCAAACAAAACTCAACTGCCCCTCTTCTGGATGGCAAATTGCAGGATGAACTTGATACTAAAACCGCAGGCCGACTTGGTAGTGGTGACACCTTGGGCCTGGGAACCATCATGCGTATCGAGCATTTTAAGGAGCCAGCCGGCCACTCCCAGCAATATGCCCCCAAAAACAATCCACGGAATTTTTCTCTGGCAAACAAAAATCAGCTGCCCCGCTTCTGGATGGCAGATTGCAGGAGCCACTTTGCACCATCAAACCAGCCCGACTTGGCACTGGTGCCACCTTGCATCTGGGAACCATGCTGCCTAGCGTGGATTTTCAGGAGCCAGCCGGCCACTCTCAGCCATAGGCCCCCATACAAAACCCACGGCCCGTTTCCCTGGCAAACAAAATTAAGCTGCCCCGCTTCTGGATGGCAGATTGCAGGACGCACTTGGTAGTATCAAACCAGCCCGACTTGGCACTGGTGCCACCTTGGGTCTGGGAACCATGCTGCGTATCATGGATTTTCAGGAGCCAGCCGTCCACTGCCAGCCACAGGCCCCGAAACACAAACAACAGCCTTTTTCTCTGGCAAACAAAATTCAGCTGCCCCGCTTCTGGATGGCAGATTGCAGGAACCACTTGGTACTAACAAACCAGCCCGACTTGGCACTGGTGCCACCTTGGGTCTGGGAACCATCCTGCGTATCGTGGATTCTAAGGAGCCAGCTGGCCACTCCCAGCCACAGGCCCCAAAACACACACAACGGTGCTTTTCCCTGGAAAACAAAACTCGCCTGCCAAACATTTGATGGCAGATTGCAGGAGCCACTTGGTACTATCAAACCAGCCCAACTTGGCACTGGTGCCACCATGGGTCTGGTCACCATCCTGCCTATCGTAGCTTTTCAGGTGCCAGCCAGCCACCCCCAGCCAGAGGCCCCTAGACAAATATTTCGGCCCGTTTCCCTGGTAAACAAAAGTAAGCTACCCCGCTTCTGGATTGCAGATTGCAGGAGCCACTTTGCATCATCAAACCAGCCCAACTTGGCACTGGTGCCACCTCTGGTCTGGGAACCATCCTGCGTATCGTGGGTTCTAAGGAGCCAGCTGGCCACTCCCAGCCACAGGCCCCCAAACACAAACAACGGCGCTTTTCCCTGGAAAACAAAACTCGCCTGCCAACTTTTTGATGGCAGATTGCAGGAGCCACTTGGTACTATCAAACCAGCCCAACTTGGCACTGGTGCCACCATGGGTCTGGTCACCATCCTGCCTATCGTAGCTTTTCAGGAGCCAGCCGGTCACTCCCAGCCATAGGCCCCCAAACACAAACCTCGGCCCGTTTCCCTGGCAAACAAAAGTAAGCTGCCCCGCTTCTGCATGGCAGATTGCAGGAGCTATTTAGTACTATCAAACCAGCCCGACTTGGCACTGGTGACACCTCTGGTCTGGGAACCATCCTGCCTATCGTGGATTTTCAGGGGCCAGCCGGCCACTCTCAGCCATATGCCCCCAAAAACAAACCACGGCCCTTTTCTCTGGCAAACAAAACTCAACTGCCCCTCTTCTGGATGGCAAATTTTAGGACGCACTTTGTACTACGAAAACCGCCCGACGTGGCACTGGTGCCACCTTGTGTCAGGGAACCATCCTGCATATCGAGCTTTTTAAGGAGCCAGCCGGCCACGCCCAGCCATATACCCCCAAAAACAAACCACGGACCATTTCTCATGGAAACAAAAATCCGCTGCCCCGCGTCTGGATGGCAGATTGCAGGAGCCACTTTGCACCATCAAACCAGCCCAACTTGGCACTGGTGCCACCTTGGGTCTGGGAACAATCCTGCATATCGTGGATTCTAAGGAGCCAGCCGGCCACTCCCAGCCACAGGCCCCCAAACACAAACAACGGCGCTTTTCCCTGGAAAACAAAACTCGCCTGCCAGCTTTTTGATGGCAGATTGCAGGAGCCACTTGGTACTATCAAATCATCCCAACTTGGCACTGGTGCCACTATGGGTCTGGGAACCATCCTGCCTATTGTAGCATTTCAGGAGCCAGCCGGTCACTCCCAGCCATAGTCCCCCAGACACAAACCTCGGACCGTTTCCCTGGCAAACAAAATTAAGCTGCCCCGATTCTGGATGGCAGATTGCAGGAGCCACTTGGTAGTGTCAAACCAGCCCGACTTGGCACTGGTGCCACCTTGGGTCTGGGAACCATCCTGCGTATCGTGGATTCTAAGCAGCCACCCGGCCACTCTGAGCCACAGGCGCCCAAACACAAACAACGGCGCTTTTCCCTGGAAAACAAAACACGCCTGCCAACATTTTGATGGCAGATTGCAGGAGCCACTTGGTGCTATCAAACCAGCCCAACTTGGCACTGGTGCCACCATGGGTCTGGTCACCATCCTGCCTATCGTAGCTTTTCAGGAGCCAGCCGGTCACTCCCAGCCATAGGCCCCCAGACACAAACCTCGGCCCGTTTCCCTGGCAAACAAAAGTAAGCTGCCCCGCGTCTGGATGGCAGATTGCAGGAGCCACTTTGCACCATCAAACCAGCCCGACTTGGCACTGGTGCCACCTTGGGTCTGGGAACAATCCTGCGTATCGTACATATTCAGGAACCAGCCGAACACTCCCAGCCACAGGCCCCCAAATACAAACAACGGCCCATTTCCCTGGCAAACAAAACTCAGCTGCCCCGCTTCTGGATGGCAGTTTGCAGGAGCCACTTGGGACTATCAAACCAGCCCGACTTGGCACTGGTGCCACCTTGGGTCTGGGAACCATCCTGCGTATGGTGGATTCTAAGGAGCCAGCCGGCCACTCCCAGCCACAGGCCCCCAACAAAAACCACGGCCCTTTTTTCTGGCAAACAAAACTTAGCTGCCTCACTTCTGGATGGCAGATTGCAGGAGCCACTTGGTGTAATCAAACCAGACCGACTTGGCACTGGTGCCACCTTGGGTCTGGGAACCATCCTGCGTATCGTGGATTCTAAGGAGCCAGCCGGCCACTCCCAGCCACAGGCCCCCAAACACAAACAACGGCGCTGTTCCCTGGAAAACAAAACACGCCTGCCAACTTTTTGATGGAGTTTGCAGGAGCCACTTGGTACTATCAAACCAGCCCGACTTGGCACTGGTGCCACCTTGGGTCTGGGAACCATCCTGCGTATGGTGGATTCTAAGGAGCCAGCCGGCCACTCCCAGCCACAGGCCCCCAACAAAAACCACGGCCCTTTTTTCTGGCAAACAAAACTTAGCTGCCTCACTTCTGGATGGCAGATTGCAGGAGCCACTTGGTGTAATCAAACCAGCCCGACTTGGCACTGGTGCCACCTTGGGTCTGGGAACCATCCTGCGTATCGTGGATTCTAAGGAGCCAGCCGGCCACTCCCAGCCACAGGCCCCCAAACACAAACAACGGCGCTGTTCCCTGGAAAACAAAACACGCCTGCCAACTTTTTGATGGAGTTTGCAGGAGCCACTTGGTACTATCAAACCAGCCCGACTTGGCACTGGTGCCACCTTGGGTCTGGGAAACATCCTGCGTATCGTGGATTCTTAGGAGCCAGCCGGCCACTCCTAGCCACAGGCCCCCAGACAAAAACCTAGGCCTATTTCTCTGGCAAACAAAAGTAAGCTGCCCCGCTTCTGGATGGCAGATTGCAGGAGACACTTGGTACTATCAAACCAGCCCAACTTGGCACTGGTGCCACCTTGGATCTGGGAACCATGCTGTGTATCGTGGATATTCAGGGGCCAGCCGGCCACTCTCAGCCATATGTCCCCAAACAGAAACCTCGGCCCGTTTCTCTGGCAAACAAAACTCAACTGCCCCTCTTCTGGATGGCAAATTGCAGGATGAACTTGATACTAAAACCGCAGGCCGACTTGGTAGTGGTGACACCTTGGACCTGGGAAGCATCATGCGTATCGAGCATTTTAAGGAGCCAGCCGGCCACTCCCAGCAATATGCCCCCAAAAACAATCCACGGAATTTTTCTCTGGCAAACAAAAATCAGCTGCCCCGCTTCTGGATGGCAGATTGCAGGAGCCACTTTGCACCATCAAACCAGCCCGACTTGGCACTGGTGCCACCTTGCATCTGGGAACCATGCTGCCTAGCGTGGATTTTCAGGAGCCAGCCGGCCACTCTCAGCCATAGGCCCCCAAACAAAACCCACGGCCCGTTTCCCTGGCAAACAAAATTAAGCTGCCCCGCTTCTGGATGGCAGATTGCAGGACGCACTTGGTAGTATCAAACCAGCCCGACTTGGCACTGGTGCCACCTTGGGTCTGGGAACCATCCTGCGTATTGTGGGTTCAAAGGAGCCAGCCGGCCACTCCCAGCCACAGGCCCCCAAATACAAACAACGGCGCTTTTCCCTGGAAAACAAAACTCGCCTGACAACTTTTTGATGGCAGATTGCAGGAGCCACTTGGTACTATCAAACCAGCCCAACTTGGCACTGGTGCCACCATGGGTCTGGTCACCATCCTGCCTATCATAGCTTTTCAGGAGCCAGCCGGTCACTCCCAGCCATAGGTCCCCAGTCACAAACCTCGGCCCGTTTCCCTGGCAAACAAAAGTAAGCTGCCCCGCTTCTGGATGGCAGATTGCAGGAGCCACTTGGTACTATCAAACCAGCCCAACTTGGCACTGGTGCCACCTCTGGTCTGGGAACCATGCTGCGTAACACAGATTCTACGGCGCCAGTCGGCCACTCCCAGCCACAAGCTCCCAAACACAAACAACGGCGCTATTCTCTGGCAAACAAAACTCCACTGCCCCTCTTCTGGATGGCAAATTGCAGGACGCACTTGGTACTATAAAAACAGCCCGACTTGGCACTGGTGCCACCTTGGGTCTGGGAACCATCCTGCGTATCGATCTTTTTAATGAGACAGCCGGCCACTCCCAGCCATATGCCCCCAAACACAACCCACGGCCCTTTTCTCTGGCAAACAAAACTCAACTGCACCGCTTCTGGATGGCAGATTGCAGGAGCCACTTGGTACTATCAAACCAGCCCGACTTGGCACTGGTGCCACCTTGGGTCTGGGAACCATCCAGCCTATCGTGGATTTTAAGGAGCCAGCCGGCCACTCCCAGCCACAGGCCCCCAACAAAAACCACGGCCCTTTTTTCTGGCAAACAAAACTTAGCTGCCTCACTTCTGGATGGCAGATTGCAGGAGCCACTTGGTGTAATCAAACCAGCCCGACTTGGCACTGGTGCCACCTTGGGTCTGGGAACCATCCTGCGTATCGTGGATTCTAAGGAGCCAGCCGGCCACTCCCAGCCACAGGTCCCCAAACAAAATCAACGGCGCTGTTCCCTGGAAAACAAAACACGTCTGCCAACATTTTGATGGAGTTTGCAGGAGCCACTTGGTACTATCAAACCAGCCCGACTTGGCACTGGTGCCACCTTGGGTCTGGGAAACATCCTGCGTATCGTGGATTCTAAGGAGCCAGCCGGCCACTCCTAGCCACAGGCCCCCAGACAAAAACCTAGGCCTATTTCTCTGGCAAACAAAAGTAAGCTGCCCCGCTTCTGGATGGCAGATTGCAGGAGACACTTGGGACTATCAAACCAGCCCAACTTGGCACTGGTGCCACCTTGGATCTGGGAACCATGCTGTGTATCGTGGATATTCAGGGGCCACCCGGCCACTCTCAGCCATATGTCCCCAAACAGAAACCTCGGCCCGTTTCTCTGGCAAACAAAACTCAACTGCCCCTCTTCTGGATGGCAAATTGCAGGATGAACTTGATACTAAAACCGCAGGCCGACTTGGTAGTGGTGACACCTTGGGCCTGGGAACCATCATGCGTATCGAGCATTTTAAGGAGCCAGCCGGCCACTCCCAGCAATATGCCCCCAAAAACAATCCACGGAATTTTTCTCTGGCAAACAAAAATCAGCTGCCCCGCTTCTGGATGGCAGATTGCAGGAGCCACTTTGCACCATCAAACCAGCCCGACTTGGCACTGGTGCCACCTTGCATCTGGGAACCATGCTGCCTAGCGTGGATTTTCAGGAGCCAGCCGGCCACTCTCAGCCATAGGCCCCCATACAAAACCCACGGCCCGTTTCCCTGGCAAACAAAATTAAGCTGCCCCGCTTCTGGATGGCAGATTGCAGGACGCACTTGGTAGTATCAAACCAGCCCGACTTGGCACTGGTGCCACCTTGGGTCTGGGAACCATGCTGCGTATCATGGATTTTCAGGAGCCAGCCGTCCACTGCCAGCCACAGGCCCCGAAACACAAACAACAGCCTTTTTCTCTGGCAAACAAAATTCAGCTGCCCCGCTTCTGGATGGCAGATTGCAGGAACCACTTGGTACTAACAAACCAGCCCGACTTGGCACTGGTGCCACCTTGGGTCTGGGAACCATCCTGCGTATCGTGGATTCTAAGGAGCCAGCTGGCCACTCCCAGCCACAGGCCCCAAAACACACACAACGGTGCTTTTCCCTGGAAAACAAAACTCGCCTGCCAAACATTTGATGGCAGATTGCAGGAGCCACTTGGTACTATCAAACCAGCCCAACTTGGCACTGGTGCCACCATGGGTCTGGTCACCATCCTGCCTATCGTAGCTTTTCAGGTGCCAGCCAGCCACCCCCAGCCAGAGGCCCCTAGACAAATATTTCGGCCCGTTTCCCTGGTAAACAAAAGTAAGCTACCCCGCTTCTGGATTGCAGATTGCAGGAGCCACTTTGCATCATCAAACCAGCCCAACTTGGCACTGGTGCCACCTCTGGTCTGGGAACCATCCTGCGTATCGTGGGTTCTAAGGAGCCAGCTGGCCACTCCCAGCCACAGGCCCCCAAACACAAACAACGGCGCTTTTCCCTGGAAAACAAAACTCGCCTGCCAACTTTTTGATGGCAGATTGCAGGAGCCACTTGGTACTATCAAACCAGCCCAACTTGGCACTGGTGCCACCATGGGTCTGGTCACCATCCTGCCTATCGTAGCTTTTCAGGAGCCAGCCGGTCACTCCCAGCCATAGGCCCCCAAACACAAACCTCGGCCCGTTTCCCTGGCAAACAAAAGTAAGCTGCCCCGCTTCTGCATGGCAGATTGCAGGAGCTATTTAGTACTATCAAACCAGCCCGACTTGGCACTGGTGACACCTCTGGTCTGGGAACCATCCTGCCTATCGTGGATTTTCAGGGGCCAGCCGGCCACTCTCAGCCATATGCCCCCAAAAACAAACCACGGCCCTTTTCTCTGGCAAACAAAACTCAACTGCCCCTCTTCTGGATGGCAAATTTTAGGACGCACTTTGTACTACGAAAACCGCCCGACGTGGCACTGGTGCCACCTTGTGTCAGGGAACCATCCTGCATATCGAGCTTTTTAAGGAGCCAGCCGGCCACGCCCAGCCATATACCCCCAAAAACAAACCACGGACCATTTCTCATGGAAACAAAAATCCGCTGCCCCGCGTCTGGATGGCAGATTGCAGGAGCCACTTTGCACCATCAAACCAGCCCAACTTGGCACTGGTGCCACCTTGGGTCTGGGAACAATCCTGCATATCGTGGATTCTAAGGAGCCAGCCGGCCACTCCCAGCCACAGGCCCCCAAACACAAACAACGGCGCTTTTCCCTGGAAAACAAAACTCGCCTGCCAGCTTTTTGATGGCAGATTGCAGGAGCCACTTGGTACTATCAAATCATCCCAACTTGGCACTGGTGCCACTATGGGTCTGGGAACCATCCTGCCTATTGTAGCATTTCAGGAGCCAGCCGGTCACTCCCAGCCATAGTCCCCCAGACACAAACCTCGGACCGTTTCCCTGGCAAACAAAATTAAGCTGCCCCGATTCTGGATGGCAGATTGCAGGAGCCACTTGGTAGTGTCAAACCAGCCCGACTTGGCACTGGTGCCACCTTGGGTCTGGGAACCATCCTGCGTATCGTGGATTCTAAGCAGCCACCCGGCCACTCTGAGCCACAGGCGCCCAAACACAAACAACGGCGCTTTTCCCTGGAAAACAAAACACGCCTGCCAACATTTTGATGGCAGATTGCAGGAGCCACTTGGTGCTATCAAACCAGCCCAACTTGGCACTGGTGCCACCATGGGTCTGGTCACCATCCTGCCTATCGTAGCTTTTCAGGAGCCAGCCGGTCACTCCCAGCCATAGACCCCCAGACACAAACCTCGGCCCGTTTCCCTGGCAAACAAAAGTAAGCTGCCCCGCTTCTGGATGGCAGATTGCAGGAGCTACTTAGTACTATCAAATCAGCCCGACTTGGCACAGGTGCCACCTTGGATCTGGGAACCATCCTGTGTATCGTGGATTTTCAGGGGCCAGCCAGCCACTCTCAGCCATATGCCCCCAAAAACAAACCACGGACCTTTTCTCTGGCAAACAAAACTCAACTGCCCCTCTTCTGGATGGCAAATTTTAGGACGCACTTTGTACTACGAAAACCGCCCGACGTGGCACTGGTGCCACCTTGTGTCAGGGAACCATCCTGCATATCGAGCTTTTTAAGGAGCCAGCCGGCCACGCCCAGCCATATACCCCCAAAAACAAACCACGGACCATTTCTCATGGAAACAAAAACCCGCTGCCCCGCGTCAGGATGGCAGATTGCAGGAGCCACTTTGCACCATCAAACCAGCCCGACTTGGCACTGGTGCCACCTTGGGTCTGGGAACAATCCTGCGTATCGTACATATTCAGGAACCAGCCGAACACTCCCAGCCACAGGCCCCCAAACACAAACAACGGCCCATTTCCCTGGCAAACAAAACTCAGCTGCCCCGCTTCTGGATGGCAGTTTGCAGGAGCCACTTGGGACTATCAAACCAGCCCGACTTGGCACTGGTGCCACCTTGGGTCTGGGAACCATCCTGCGTATGGTGGATTCTAAGGAGCCAGCCGGCCACTCCCAGCCACAGGCCCCCAACAAAAACCACGGCCCTTTTTTCTGGCAAACAAAACTTAGCTGCCTCACTTCTGGATGGCAGATTGCAGGAGCCACTTGGTGTAATCAAACCAGCCCGACTTGGCACTGGTGCCACCTTGGGTCTGGGAACCATCCTGCGTATCGTGGATTCTAAGGAGCCAGCCGGCCACTCCCAGCCACAGGCCCCCAAACACAAACAACGGCGCTGTTCCCTGGAAAACAAAACACGCCTGCCAACTTTTTGATGGAGTTTGCAGGAGCCACTTGGTACTATCAAACCAGCCCGACTTGGCACTGGTGCCACCTTGGGTCTGGGAAACATCCTGCGTATTGTGGATTCTTAGGAGCCAGCCGGCCACTCCTAGCCACAGGCCCCCAGACAAAAACCTAGGCCTATTTCTCTGGCAAACAAAAGTAAGCTGCCCCGCTTCTGGATGGCAGATTGCAGGAGACACTTGGTACTATCAAACCAGCCCAACTTGGCACTGGTGCCACCTTGGATCTGGGAACCATGCTGTGTATCGTGGATATTCAGGGGCCAGCCGGCCACTCTCAGCCATATGTCCCCAAACAGAAACCTCGGCCCGTTTCTCTGGCAAACAAAACTCAACTGCCCCTCTTCTGGATGGCAAATTGCAGGATGAACTTGATACTAAAACCGCAGGCCGACTTGGTAGTGGTGACACCTTGGACCTGGGAACCATCATGCGTATCGAGCATTTTAAGGAGCCAGCCGGCCACTCCCAGCAATATGCCCCCAAAAACAATCCACGGAATTTTTCTCTGGCAAACAAAAATCAGCTGCCCCGCTTCTGGATGGCAGATTGCAGGAGCCACTTTGCACCATCAAACCAGCCCGACTTGGCACTGGTGCCACCTTGCATCTGGGAACCATGCTGCCTAGCGTGGATTTTCAGGAGCCAGCCGGCCACTCTCAGCCATAGGCCCCCAAACAAAACCCACGGCCCGTTTCCCTGGCAAACAAAATTAAGCTGCCCCGCTTCTGGATGGCAGATTGCAGGACGCACTTGGTAGTATCAAACCAGCCCGACTTGGCACTGGTGCCACCTTGGGTCTGGGAACCATCCTGCGTATTGTGGGTTCAAAGGAGCCAGCCGGCCACTCCCAGCCACAGGCCCCCAAATACAAACAACGGCGCTTTTCCCTGGAAAACAAAACTCGCCTGACAACTTTTTGATGGCAGATTGCAGGAGCCACTTGGTACTATCAAACCAGCCCAACTTGGCACTGGTGCCACCATGGGTCTGGTCACCATCCTGCCTATCATAGCTTTTCAGGAGCCAGCCGGTCACTCCCAGCCATAGGTCCCCAGTCACAAACCTCGGCCCGTTTCCCTGGCAAACAAAAGTAAGCTGCCCCGCTTCTGGATGGCAGATTGCAGGAGCCACTTGGTACTATCAAACCAGCCCAACTTGGCACTGGTGCCACCTCTGGTCAGGGAACCATGCTGCGTAACACAGATTCTAAGGCGCCAGTCGGCCACTCCCAGCCACAAGCTCCCAAACACAAACAACGGCGCTATTCTCTGGCAAACAAAACTCCACTGCCCCTCTTCTGGATGGCAAATTGCAGGACGCACTTGGTACTATAAAAACAGCCCGACTTGGCACTGGTGCCACCTTGGGTCTGGGAACCATCCTGCGTATCGATCTTTTTAATGAGACAGCCGGCCACTCCCAGCCATATGCCCCCAAACACAACCCACGGCCCTTTTCTCTGGCAAACAAAACTCAACTGCACCGCTTCTGGATGGCAGATTGCAGGAGCCACTTGGTACTATCAAACCAGCCCGACTTGGCACTGGTGCCACCTTGGGTCTGGGAACCATCCTGCGTATGGTGGATTCTAAGGAGCCAGCCGGCCACTCCCAGCCACAGGCCCCCAACAAAAACCACGGCCCTTTTTTCTGGCAAACAAAACTTAGCTGCCTCACTTCTGGATGGCAGATTGCAGGAGCCACTTGGTGTAATCAAACCAGCCCGACTTGGCACTGGTGCCACCTTGGGTCTGGGAACCATCCTGCGTATCGTGGATTCTAAGGAGCCAGCCGGCCACTCCCAGCCACAGGCCCCCAAACAAAATCAACGGCGCTGTTCCCTGGAAAACAAAACACGCCTGCCAACTTTTTGATGGAGTTTGCAGGAGCCACTTGGTACTATCAAACCAGCCCGACTTGGCACTGGTGCCACCTTGGGTCTGGGAAACATCCTGCGTATCGTGGATTCTTAGGAGCCAGCCGGCCACTCCTAGCCACAGGCCCCCAGACAAAAACCTAGGCCTATTTCTCTGGCAAACAAAAGTAAGCTGCCCCGCTTCTGGATGGCAGATTGCAGGAGACACTTGGGACTATCAAACCAGCCCAACTTGGCACTGGTGCCACCTTGGATCTGGGAACCATGCTGTGTATCGTGGATATTCAGGGGCCAGCCGGCCACTCTCAGCCATATGTCCCCAAACAGAAACCTCGGCCCGTTTCTCTGGCAAACAAAACTCAACTGCCCCTCTTCTGGATGGCAAATTGCAGGATGAACTTGATACTAAAACCGCAGGCCGACTTGGTAGTGGTGACACCTTGGGCCTGGGAACCATCATGCGTATCGAGCATTTTAAGGAGCCAGCCGGCCACTCCCAGCAATATGCCCCCAAAAACAATCCACGGAATTTTTCTCTGGCAAACAAAAATCAGCTGCCCCGCTTCTGGATGGCAGATTGCAGGAGCCACTTTGCACCATCAAACCAGCCCGACTTGGCACTGGTGCCAGCTTGCATCTGGGAACCATGCTGCCTAGCGTGGATTTTCAGGAGCCAGCCGGCCACTCTCAGCCATAGGCCCCCAAACAAAACCCACGGCCCGTTTCCCTGGCAAACAAAATTAAGCTGCCCCGCTTCTGGATGGCAGATTGCAGGACGCACTTGGTAGTATCAAACCAGCCCGACTTGGCACTGGTGCCACCTTGGGTCTGGGAACCATCCTGCGTATTGTGGGTTCAAAGGAGCCAGCCGTCCACTGCCAGCCACAGGCCCCCAAATACAAACAACGGCGCTTTTCCCTGGAAAACAAAACTCGCCTGACAACTTTTTGATGGCAGATTGCAGGAGCCACTTGGTACTATCAAACCAGCCCAACTTGGCACTGGTGCCACCATGGGTCTGGTCACCATCCTGCCTATCGTAGCTTTTCAGGAGCCAGCCGGTCACTCCCAGCCATAGGTCCCCAGTCACAAACCTCGGCCCGTTTCCCTGGCAAACAAAAGTAAGCTGCCCCACTTCTGGATGGCAGATTGCAGGAGCCACTTGGTACTATCAAACCAGCCCAACTTGGCACTGGTGCCACCTCTGGTCTGGGAACCATGCTGCGTAACACAGATTCTAAGGCGCCAGTCGGCCACTCCCAGCCACAAGCCCCCAAACACAAACAACGGCGCTATTCTCTGGCAAACAAAACTCCACTGCCCCTCTTCTGGATGGCAAATTGCAGGACGCACTTGGTACTATAAAAACAGCCCGACTTGGAACTGGTGCCACCTTGGGTCTGGGAACCATCCTGCGTATCGATCTTTTTAATGAGACAGCCGGCCACTCCCAGCCATATGCCCCCAAACACAACCCACGGCCCTTTTCTCTGGCAAACAAAACTCAACTGCACCGCTTCTGGATGGCAGATTGCAGGAGCCACTTGGTACTATCAAACCAGCCCGACTTGGCACTGGTGCCACCTTGGGTCTGGGAACCATCCAGCCTATCGTGGATTTTAAGGAGCCAGCCGGCTACTCCCAGCCACAGGCCCCCAACAAAAACCACGGCCCTTTTTTCTGGCAAACAAAACTTAGCTGCCTCACTTCTGGATGGCAGATTGCAGGAGCCACTTGGTGTAATCAAACCAGCCCGACTTGGCACTGGTGCCACCTTGGGTCTGGGAACCATCCTGCGTATCGTGGATTCTAAGGAGCCAGCCGGCCACTCCCAGCCACAGGTCCCCAAACAAAATCAACGGCGCTGTTCCCTGGAAAACAAAACACGTCTGCCAACATTTTGATGGAGTTTGCAGGAGCCACTTGGTACTATCAAACCAGCCCGACTTGGCACTGGTGCCACCTTGGGTCTGGGAAACATCCTGCGTATCGTGGATTCTAAGGAGCCAGCCGGCCACTCCTAGCCACAGGCCCCCAGACAAAAACCTAGGCCTATTTCTCTGGCAAACAAAAGTAAGCTGCCCCGCTTCTGGATGGCAGATTGCAGGAGACACTTGGGACTATCAAACCAGCCCAACTTGGCACTGGTGCCACCTTGGATCTGGGAACCATGCTGTGTATCGTGGATATTCAGGGGCCAGCCGGCCACTCTCAGCCATATGTCCCCAAACAGAAACCTCGGCCCGTTTCTCTGGCAAACAAAACTCAACTGCCCCTCTTCTGGATGGCAAATTGCAGGATGAACATGATACTAAAACCGCAGGCCGACTTGGTAGTGGTGACACCTTGGGCCTGGGAACCATCATGCGTATCGAGCATTTTAAGGAGCCAGCCGGCCACTCCCAGCAATATGCCCCCAAAAACAATCCACGGAATTTTTCTCTGGCAAACAAAAATCAGCTGCCCCGCTTCTGGATGGCAGATTGCAGGAGCCACTTTGCACCATCAAACCAGCCCGACTTGGCACTGGTGCCACCTTGCATCTGGGAACCATGCTGCCTAGCGTGGATTTTCAGGAGCCAGCCGGCCACTCTCAGCCATAGGCCCCCATACAAAACCCACGGCCCGTTTCCCTGGCAAACAAAATTAAGCTGCCCCGCTTCTGGATGGCAGATTGCAGGACGCACTTGGTAGTATCAAACCAGCCCGACTTGGCACTGGTGCCACCTTGGGTCTGGGAACCATGCTGCGTATCATGGATTTTCAGGAGCCAGCCGTCCACTGCCAGCCACAGGCCCCGAAACACAAACAACAGCCTTTTTCTCTGGCAAACAAAATTCAGCTGCCCCGCTTCTGGATGGCAGATTGCAGGAACCACTTGGTACTAACAAACCAGCCCGACTTGGCACTGGTGCCACCTTGGGTCTGGGAACCATCCTGCGTATCGTGGATTCTAAGGAGCCAGCTGGCCACTCCCAGCCACAGGCCCCAAAACACACACAACGGTGCTTTTCCCTGGAAAACAAAACTCGCCTGCCAAACATTTGATGGCAGATTGCAGGAGCCACTTGGTACTATCAAACCACCCCAACTTGGCACTGGTGCCACCATGGGTCTGGTCACCATCCTGCCTATCGTAGCCTTTCAGGTGCCAGCCAGCCACACCCAGCCAGAGGCCCCTAGACAAATATTTCGGCCCGTTTCCCTGGCAAACAAAAGTAAGCTACCCCGCTTCTGGATGGCAGATTGCAGGAGCCACTTTGCACCATCAAACCAGCCCAACTTGGCACTGGTGCCACCTCTGGTCTGGGAACCATCCTGCGTATCGTGGGTTCTAAGGAGCCAGCTGGCCACTCCCAGCCACAGGCCCCCAAACACAAACAACGGCGCTTTTCCCTGGAAAACAAAACTCGCCTGCCAAATTTTTGATGGGAGATTGCCGGAGCCACTTGGTACTATCAAACCAGCCCAACTTGGCACTGGTGCCACCATGGGTCTGGTCACTATCCTGCCTATCGTATCTTTTCAGGAGCCAGCCGGTCACTCCCAGCCATAGGCCCCCAAACACAAACCTCGGCCCGTTTCCCTGGCAAACAAAAGTAAGCTGCCCCGCTTCTGCATGGCAGATTGCAGGAGCTATTTAGTACTATCAAACCAGCCCGACTTGGCACTGGTGACACCTCTGGTCTGGGAACCATCCTGCCTATCGTGGATTTTCAGGGGCCAGCCGGCCACTCTCAACCATATGCCCCCAAAAACAAACCACGGCCCTTTTCTCTGGCAAACAAAACTCAACTGCCCCTCTTCTGGATGGCAAATTTTAGGACGCACTTTGTACTACGAAAACCGCCCGACGTGGCACTGGTGCCACCTTGTGTCAGGGAACCATCCTGCATATTGAGCTTTTTAAGGAGCCAGCCGGCCAGGCCCAGCCACATACCCCCAAAAACAAACCACGGATCATTTCTCATGGAAACAAAAATCCGCTGCCCCGCGTCTGGATGGCAGATTGCAGGAGCCACTTTGCACCATCAAACCAGCCCGACTTGGCACTGGTGCCACCTTGGGTCTGGGAACAATCCTGCATATCGTGGATTCTAAGGAGCCAGCCGGCCACTCCCAGCCACAGGCCCCCAAACACAAACAACGGCGCTTTTCCCTGGAAAACAAAACTCGCCTGCCAGCTTTTTGATGGCAGATTGCAGGAGCCACTTGGTACTATCAAATCATCCCAACTTGGCACTGGTGCCACTATGGGTCTGGGAACCATCCTGCCTATTGTAGCATTTCAGGAGCCAGCCGGTCACTCCCAGCCATAGTCCCCCAGACACAAACCTCGGACCGTTTCCCTGGCAAACAAAATTAAGCTGCCCCGATTCTGGATGGCAGATTGCAGGAGCCACTTGGTAGTGTCAAACCAGCCCGACTTGGCACTGGTGCCACCTTGGGTCTGGGAACCATCCTGCGTATCGTGGATTCTAAGCAGCCACCCGGCCACTCTGAGCCACAGGCGCCCAAACACAAACAACGGCGCTTTTCCCTGGAAAACAAAAATCGCCTGCCAACATTTTGATGGCAGATTGCAGGAGCCACTTGGTGCTATCAAACCAGCCCAACTTGGCACTGGTGCCACCATGGGTCTGGTCACCATCCTGCCTATCGTAGCTTTTCAGGAGCCAGCCGGTCACTCCCAGCCATAGACCCCCAGACAAAAACCTCGGCCCGTTTCCCTGGAAAACAAAAGTAAGCACCCCCGATTCTGGATGGCAGATTGCAGGAGCCACTTGGTACTATCAAATCAGCCCAACTTGGCACTGGTGCCACCATGGGTCTGGTAAACATCCTGCCTATCGTAGCTTTTCAGGAGCCAGACGGTCACTCCCTGCCATAGGCCCCCAGACACAAACCTCGGCCCGTTTCCCTGGCAAACAAAAGTAAACTGCCCCGCTTTTGGATGGCAGATTGCAGGATGCATTTGGTACTATCAAACCTGCCCGACTTGGCCCTCGTGCCACCTTGGCTCTGGGAACCATGCTGCGTAACGTAGATTCTACGAGGACAGGCGGCCACTCCCAGCCACAGGCCTCTAAACAAAAACAACGGCGCTTTTCCCTGGAAAACAAAACTCGCCTGCCAAATTTTTGATGGCAGATTGCAGGAGCCACTTGGTACTATCAAACCAGCCCAACTTGGTACTGGTGCCACCATGGGTCTGGTCACCATCCTGCCTATCGTAGCTTTTCAGGAGCCAGCCGGTCACTCCCAGCCATAGGCCCCCAGACAAATATCTCGGCCCGTTTCCCTGGCAAACAAAAGTAAGCTGCCCCGCTTCTGGATGGCAGATTACAGCAGCCACATGGTACTATCAAACCAGGCCAACATGGCACTGGTGCCACCTTGGCTCTGGGAACCATCCTGCCTATCGTGGATTTTCAGGCGCCAGCCGGCCACTCTCAGCCATATGCCCCCAAACACAAACCACGGCCCTTTTCTCTGGTAAACAAAACTCAACTGCCCCTCTTCTGGATGGCAAATTGCAGGAGCCACTTGGTACTACGAAAACAGCCCGACTTGGCAGTGATGCCACCTTGGGTCAGGGAACAATCCTGCGTATGGATCTTTTTAAGGAGCCAGCCGGCCACGTCCAGCCATATACCCCCAAAAAAAACCACGGAACTTTTCTCCAGCAAACAAAAATCCGCTGCCCCGCGTCTGAATGGCAGATTTCAGGAGCTATTTAGTATTATCAAACCAGCCCAACTTGGCACTGGTGCCACCATGAGTCTGGTAACCATCCTGCCTATCGTAGCTTTTCAGTAGCCAGCCGGTCACTCCCAGCCATAGGCCCCCAGACACAAACCTCGGCCCGTTTCCCTGGGAAACAAAAGTAAGCTGCCCCGCTTCTGGATGGCAGATTGCAGGAGCCACTTGGTACTATCAAACCAGCCCAACTTGGCACTGGTGCCACCTTGGCTCTGGGAACCATCCTGCGTATCCTGGGTTCAAAGGAGGCAGCCGGCCACTCCCAGCCACAGGCCTCTAAACAAGAACAACGGCGCTTTTCCCTGGAAAACAAAACTCGCCTGCCAACATTTTGATGGCAGATTGCAGGAGCCACTTGGTACTATCAAACCAGCCCAACTTGGCACTGGTGCCACCATGGGTCTGGTCACCATCCTGCCTATCGTAGCTTTTCAGGAGCCAGCCGCTCACTCCCAGCCATAGGCCCCCAGACAAATATCTCGGCCCGTTTCCCTGGCAAACAAAAGAAAGCAGCCCCGCTTCTGGATGGCAGATTGCAGGAGCCACATGGTACTATCAACCCAGGCCAACATGGCACTGGTGCCACCTCTGGTCTGGGAACCATCCTGCGTATCGTGGATTCTAAGGAGCCAGCTGGCCAATCCCAGCCATATGCCCCCAAACACAAACAACGGTGCTTTTCCCTGGAAAACAAAACTCACCTGCCAAATTTTGATGGCAGATTGCAGGAGCCACTTGGTACTATCAAACCAGCCCAACTTGGCACTGGTGCCACCATGGGTCTGGTCACCATCCTGCCTATCGTAGCTTTTCAGGAGCCAGCCGGTCACTCCCAGCCATAGGCCCCCAGACACAAAGCTCTACCCGTTTCCCTGGCAAACAAAAGTAAGCTACCCCGCTTCTGGATGGCAGATTGCAGGAGTCACTTTGCACCATCAAATCAGCCCGACTTGGCACTGGTGCCACCTCTGGTCTGGGACCCATCCTGCGTATCTTGGATTCTAAGGAGACAGCTGGCCACTCCCAGCCACAGGCCCCCAAACACAAACAACGGCGCTTTTCCCAGGAAAACAAAACTCGCTTGCCAACTTTTTGATGGCAGATTGCAGGAGCCACTTGGTACTATCAAACCACCCCAACTTGGCAACAAGTGGTTCCTGCAATCTGACATCCAGAAGCGGGGCAGCTTACTTTTGTTTGCCAGGGAAATGGACCGTTGTTTGTGTTTGGAGGCGTATGGCTGGGAGTGGCCGACTGGCTCCTTAAAATCCACGATAGGCAGGATGGTTCCCAGACCCAAGGTGGCACCAGTGCCAAGTCGGGCTGGTTTGATAGTACAAAGTGGCTCCTGCAATCTGCCATCCAGAAGCGGGGCAGCTTACTTTTGTTTGCCAGGGAAACGGGCCGGGCTTTCTGTCTCGGGGCCTATTGCAGGGAGTGACCGCCTGGCTCCTGAAAAGCTACGATAGGCAGGATGGTGACCAGACCCATGGTGGCACCAGTGCCAAGTTGGGCTGGTTTGATAGTACCAAGTGGCTCCTGCAATCTGCCATCAAAAAGTTGGCAGGCGAGTTTTGTTTTCCAGGGAAAAGCGCCATTGTGTGTGTTTGGGGACCTGTGGTTGGGAGTGCCCGGCTGGCTCCTTAGAAACCACGATACGCAGCATGGTTACCAGACAAGAGGTGCCACCAGTGCCAAGTTGTGCTGGTTTGATACTACCAAGTGGTTCCTGCAATCTGCCATCCAGAAGCGGGGCAGCTTACTTTTGTTTGCCACGGAAACGGGCCGTTGTTTGCGTTTGGGGGCCTGTGGCTGGGAGTGGCCGACTGGCTCCTTAGAATCCACGATACGCAGGATGGGTCCCAGACCAGAGGTGGCACCAGTGCCAAGTCGGGCTGGTTTGATAGTACCAAGTGGCTCCTGCAATCTGCCATCCAGAAGCGGGGCAGCTTACTTTTGTTTGCCAGGGAAACGGGCCGAGGTTTGTGACTGGGGACCTATGGCTGGGAGTGACCGGCTGGCTCCTGAAAAGTTACGATAGGCAGGATTGTGACCAGACCCATGGTGGCACCAGTGCCAAGTTGGGCTGGTTTGATAGTACCAAGTGGCTCCTGTAATCTGCCATCAAATATTTGGTAGGCGAGTTTTGTTTTCCAGGGAAAAGCGCAGATGTTTGTGTTTGGGGGCCTGTGGTAGGGAGTAGCCGGCTGGCTAATTAGAATCCACGATACGCAGGATGGTTCCCAGACCAGAGGTGGCACCAGTGCCAAGACGGGCTAGTTTGATGGTGCAAAGTGGCTCCTGCAATCTGCCATCCAGAAGCGGGGTAGCTTACTTTTGTTTGCCAGGGAAACGGGCCGAGCTTTTTGTCTGGGGGCCTATGGCGGGGAATGACCGGCTGGCTCCTGAAAAGATAAGATAGGCAGGATGGTGACCAGACCCATGGTGGCACCAGTGCCAAGTTGGGCTGATTTGATAAAACCAAGTGGCTCCTGCAATCTGCCATCAAAAAGTTGGCAGGAGAGTTTTGTTTTCCAGGGAAAAGCGCCGTTGTTTGTGTTTGGGGGCCTGTGGCTGGGAGTGGCCGGCTGGCTCCTTAGAATCCACGATACGCAGCATGGTATCCAGACCCAAGGTGGCACCAGTGCCAAGTTTTGCTGGTTTGATAGTACCAAGTGGTTCCTGCAATCTGCCATCCAGAAGCAGGGCAGCTTACTTTTGTTTGCCAGGGAAACGGGCCGAGGTTTTGTCTGGGGGCCTATGGCTGGGAGTGACCGGCTGGCTCCTGAAAAGCTACGATAGGCAGGATGGTGACCAGACCCATGGTGGCACCAGTCCCAAGTTGGGCTGATTTGATAGTACCAAGTGGCTCCTGCAATCTGCCGTCAAAATTTGGCAGGCGAGTTTTTATTTTCCAGGGAAAAGCGCCGTTGTTTGTGTTTGGGGGCCTGTGGCTGGGAGTGGCCGCCTGGCTGCTTAGAATCCACGATACGCAGGATGGTTCCCAGACCCAAGGTGGCACCAGTGCCAAGTTTTGCTGGTTTGATAGTACCAAGTGGTTCCTGCAATCTGCCATCCAGAAGCAGGGCAGCTTACTTTTGTTTGCCAGGGAAACGGGCCGAGGTTTTTGTCTGGGGGCCTATGGCTGGGAGTGACCGGCTGGCTCCTGAAAAGCTACGATAGGCAGGATGGTGACCAGACCAATGGTGGCACCAGTGCCAAGTCGGGTTGGTTTGATAATACTAAATAGCTCCTGCAATCTGCCATCCAGACGCGGGGCAGCGGATTTTTGCTTGCTGGAGAAAAGTTCCGTGGGTTTTTTTTGGGGGTATATGGCTGGACGTTGCCGGCTGACTCCTTAAAAACATCGATACGCAGGATGGTTCCCTGACCCAAGGTGGCATCACTGCCAAGTCGGGCTGTTTTCGTAGTACCAAGTGGCTCCTGCAATTTGCCATCCAGAAGAGGGGCAGTTGAGTTTTGTTTACCAGAGAAAAGGGCCGTGGTTTGTGTTTTGGGGCATATGGCTGAGAGTGGCCGGCTGGCGCCTGAAAATCCACGATAGGCAGGATGGTGACCAGAGCCAAGGTGGCACCAGTGCCATGTTGGCCTGGTTTGATAGTACCAAGTGGCTCCTGCAATCTGCCATCAAAAAGTTGGCAGGCGAGTTTTGTTTTCCAGGGTAACGCGCCGTTGTTTTTGTTTAGAGGCCTGTGGCTGGGAGTGTCCGCCTGTCCTCTTAGAATCTACGTTACGCAGCATGGTTCCCAGAGCCAAGGTGGCACCAGTGCCAAGTTGGGCTGGTTTGATAGTAGCAAGTGGTTCCTGCAATCTGCCATCCAGAAGAGGGGCAGCTTACTTTTGTTTGCCAGGGAAACGGGCCGAGGTATTTCTCTGGGGGCCTATGGCAGGGAGTGACCGGCCGGCTCCTGAAAAGCTAAGATAGGCAGGATGTTTACCAGACCCATGATGGCACCAGTGCCAAGTTGGGCTAATTTGATACTAACAAGTGGCTCCTGCAATCTGCCATCCAGAATCGGGGGTGCTTACTTTTGTTTTCCAGGGAAACGGGCCGACGTTTGTGTCTGGGGGTTTATGGCTGGGAGTGACCGGCTGGCTCCTGAAAAGCTACGATAGGCAGGATGGTGACCAGACCCATGGTGGCACCAGTGCCAAGTTGGGCTGGTTTGATAGTACCAAGTGGCTCCTGCAATCTGCCATCAAAATGTTGGCAGGCGAGTTTTGTTTTCCAGGGAAAAGCGCCGTTGTTTGTGTTTGGGCGCCAGTGGCACGGAGTGGCCGGGTGGCTGCTTAGAATCCACGATACGCAGGATGGTTCCCAGACCTGAGGTGGCACCAGTGCCAAGTCGGGCTGTTTTGACACTACCAAGTGGCTCCTGCAATCTGCCATCCAGAATCGGGGCAGCTTAATTTTGTTTGCCAGGGAAACGGTCCGAGGTTTGTGATGGGGGCCTATGGCTGGGAGTGACCGGCTGGCTCCTGAAATGGTACAATTGGCAGGATGGTTCCCAGACCCATAGTGGCACCAGTGCCAAGTTGGGATGATTTGATAGTACCAAGTGGCTCCTGCAATCTGCCATCAAAAAGCTGCCAGGCGAGTTTTGTTTTCCAGGGAAAAGCGCCGTTGTTTGTATTTGGGGGCCTGTGGCTGGGAGTGGCCGCCTGGCGCCTTAGAATCTACGTTACGCAGGATGGTTCCCAGACCCAAAGTGGCACCAGTGTCAAGTTGGGCTGGTTTGATAGTACCAAGTGGCTCCTGCAATCTGCCATCCAGAAGCGGGGTAGCTTACTTTTGTTTGCCAGGGAAACGGGCAGAGCTTTCTGTCTGGGGGCCTATGGTTGGGAGTAACCGGCTGGCTCCTGAAAAGCTACGATAGGCAGGATGGTTCCCAGATCCAAGATGGCACCAGTGCCAAGTCGGGGTGGTTTGATGGTGCAACGTGGCTCCTGCAATCTGCCATCCTGACGCGGGGCAGCGGATTTTTGTTTCCAAGAGAAATGGTCCGTGGTTTGTTTTTGGGGCTATATGGCTGGGCGTGGCCTGCTGGCTCCTTAAAAAGCTACGATAGGCAGGATGGTTCCCTGACCCAAGGTGGCACCAGTGCCAAGTCGGGCGGTTTTCGTAGTACAAAGTGCGTCCTAAAATTTGCCATCCAGAAGAGGGGCAGTTGAGTTTTGTTTACCAGAGAAAAGGGCCGTGGTTTTTTTTTGGGGGCATATGGCTGATAGTGGCCGTCTGGCGCCTGAAAATCCACGATAGGCAGGATGGTTCCCAGACCAGAGGTGGCACCAGTGCCAAGTCGGGCTGGTTTGATAGTACTAAATAGCACCTGCAATCTGCCATGCAGAAGCGGGGCAGCTTACTTTTGTTTGCCAGGGAAACGGGCCGAGGTTTGTGTCTGGGGGCCTATGGCTGAGAGTGACCGCCTGGCTCCTGAAAAGCTACGATAGGCAGGATGGTTACCAGACCCATGGTGGCACCAGTGCCAAGTTGGGCTGGTTTGATAGTACCAAGTGGCTCCTGCAATCTGCCATCAAAAAGTTGTCAGGCGAGTTTTGTTTTCCCGGGAAAAGCGCCGTTGTTTGTGTTTGGGGGACTGTTGGTGGGAGTGGCCGGCTGGCTCCTTAGAACACACGATACGCAGGATGGTTCCCAGACCCAAGGTGGCACCAGTGCCACGTCGGGCTGGTTTGATGGTGAAAAGTGGCTCCTGCAATCTGCCATCCTGAAGCGGGGTAGCTTACTTTTGTGTGCCAGGGAAACGGGCCGAGGTTTATGACTGGGTGCCTAGGGCTAGGAGTGACCGGCTGGCTCCTGAAAAGCAACAATAGGCAGGATGGTTCCCAGACCCAAGGTGGCACCAGTGCCAAGTTGGGCTGGTTTGATGGTACCAACTGGCTCCTGCAATCTGCCATCTAAAAGTTGTCAGGCGAGTTTTGTTTTCCAGGGTAACGCGCCGTTGATTTTGTTTGGAGGCCTGTGGCTGGCAGTGGCTGCCTGTCGTCTTAGAATCCGGGTTACGCAGCATGGTTCCCAGAGCCAAGGTGGCACCAGTGCCAAGTTGGGCTGGTTTGATGGTGCAAAGTGGCTCCTGCAATCTGCCATCCAGAAGTGCGGTAGCTTACTTTTGTGTGCCAGGGAAACAGGCCGAGCTTTGTGTCTGGGGGCCTATGGCTGGGAGTGACCGGCTGGCTCCTGAAAAGCTACGATAGGCAGGATGGTGACCAGACCCATGGTGGCACCAGTGCCAAGTTGGGCTGGTTTGATAGTACCAAGTGGCTCCTGCAATCTGCCATCAAAAAGTTGGCAGACGAGTTTTGTTTTCCAGGGAAAAGCGCCGTTGTGTGTGTTTTGGGGCCTGTGGCTGGGAGTGGCCAGCTGGCTCCTTAGAATCCACGATACGCAGGATGGTTCCCAGACCCAAGGTGGCACCAGTGCCAAGTCGGGCTGGTTTGTTAGTACCAAGTGGTTCCTGCAATCTGCCATCCAGAAGCGGGGCAGCTGAATTTTGTTTGCCAGAGAAAAAGGCTGTTGTTTGTGTTTCGGGGCCTGTGGCTGGCAGTGGACGGCTGGCTCCTGAAAATCCATGATACGCAGCATGGTTCCCAGACCCAAGGTGGCACCAGTGCCAAGTTGGGCTGGTTTCATAGTACCCAGTGGCTCCCGCAATCTGCCATCCAGAAGAGGGGCAGTTGAGTTTTGTTTTCCAGAGAAAAGGGCCGTGGTTTGTGTTTGGGGCCTATGGCTGAGAGTGACCGGCTGGCTCCTGAAAAGCTACGATAGGCAGGATGGTGACCAGACCCATGGTGGCACCAGTGCCAAGTCGGGCTGGTTTGATAATACTAAATAGCTCCTGCAATCTGCCATCCAGACGCGGGGCAGCGGATTTTTGCTTGCTGGAGAAAAGTTCCGTGGGTTTTTTTTGGGGGTATATGGCTGGACGTTGCCGGCTGACTCCTTAAAAACATCGATACGCAGGATGGTTCCCTGACCCAAGGTGGCATCACTGCCAAGTCGGGCTGTTTTCGTAGTACCAAGTGCGTCCTGCAATTTGCCATCCAGAAGAGGGGCAGTTGAGTTTTGTTTACCAGAGAAAAGGGCCGTGGTTTGTGTTTGGGGGCATATGGATGAGAGTGGCCGGCTGGCGCCTGAAAATCCACGAAAGGCAGGATGGTTCCCAGAGCCAAGGTGGCACCAGTGCCATGTTGGCCTGGTTTGATAGTACCATGTGGCTCCTGCAATCTGCCATCCAGAAGCGGGGCAGCTTACATTTGTTTGCCAGGGAAACGGGCCGAGGTATTTGTCTGGGGGCCTATGGCTGGGAGTGACCGGCTGGCTCCTGAAAAGCTACGATAGGCAGGATGGTGACCAGACCCATGGTGGCACCAGTGCCAAGTTGGGCTGGTTTGATAGTACCAAGTGGCTCCTGCAATCTGCCATCCAGAAGCGGGGTAGCTTACTTTTGTTTGCCAGGGAAACGGGCAGAGCTTTCTGTCTGGGGGCCTATGGTTGGGAGTAACCGGCTGGCTCCTGAAAAGCTACGATAGGCAGGATGGTTCCCAGATCCAAGATGGCACCAGTGCCAAGTCGGGGTGGTTTGATGGTGCAAAGTGGCTCCTGCAATCTGCCATCCTGACGCGGGGCAGCGGATTTTTGTTTCCAAGAGAAATGGTCCGTGGTTTGTTTTTGGGGCTATATGGCTGGGCGTGGCCTGCTGGCTCCTTAAAAAGCTACGATAGGCAGGATGGTTCCCTGACCCAAGGTGGCACCAGTGCCAAGTCGGGCGGTATTCGTAGTACAAAGTGCGTCCTAAAATTTGCCATCCAGAAGAGGGGCAGTTGAGTTTTGTTTACCAGAGAAAAGGTCCGTGGTTTGTTTTTGGGGGCATATGGCTGATAGTGGCCGTCTGGCCCCTGAAAATCCACGATAGGCAGGATGGTTCCCAGACCAGAGGTGGCACCAGTGCCAAGTCGGGCTGGTTTGATAGTACTAAATAGCACCTGCAATCTGCCATGCAGAAGCGGGGCAGCTTACTTTTGTTTGCCAGGGAAACGGGCCGAGGTTTGTGTCTGGGGGCCTATGGCTGGGAGTGACCGCCTGGCTCCTGAAAAGCTACGATAGGCAGGATGGTGACCAGACCCATGGTGGCACCAGTGCCAAGTTGGGCTGGTTTGATAGTACCAAGTGGCTCCTGCAATCTGCCATCAAAAAGTTGGCAGGCCAGTTTTGTTTTCCAGGGAAAAGCGCCGTTGTTTGTGTTTGGGGGACTGTGGGTGGGAGTGGCCGGCTGGCTCCTTAGAACACACGATACGCAGGATGGTTCCCAGACCCAAGGTGGAACCAGTGCCACGTCGGGCTGGTTTGATGGTGAAAAGTGGCTCCTGCAATCTGCCATCCTGAAGCGGGGTAGCTTACATTTGTGTGCCAGGGAAACGGGCCGAGGTTTATGACTGGGGGCCTAGGGTTAGAAGTGACCGGCTGGCTCCTGAAAAGCAACAATAGGCAGGATGGTTCCCAGACCCAAGGTGGCACCAGTGCCAAGTTGGGCTGGTTTGATGGTACCAACTGGCTCCTGCAATCTGCCATCTAAAAGTTGTCAGGCGAGTTTTGTTTTCCAGGGAAAAGCGCCGTTGATTTTGTTTGGAGGCCTCTGGCTGGCAGTGGCTGCCTGTCGTCTTAGAATCCGGGTTACGCAGCATGGTTCCCAGAGCCAAGGTGGCACCAGTGTCAAGTTGGGCTGGTTTGATAGTACCAAGTGGCTCCTGCAATCTGCCATCCAGAAGCGGGGCAGCTTACTTTTGTTTGCCAGGGAAACGGGCCGAGGTATTTGTCTGGGGACCTATGGCTGGGAGTGACCGCCTGCTCCTGAAAAGCTACGATAGGCAGGATGGTTCCCTGACCCAAGGTGGCACCAGTGCCAAGTCGGGCGGTTTTCGTAGTACAAAGTGCGTCCAAAAATTTGCCATCCAGAAGAGGGGCAGTTGAGTTTTGTTTACCAGAGAAAAGGGCCGTGGTTTGTTTTTGGGGGCATATGGCTGATAGTGGCCGTCTGGCCCCTGAAAATCCACGATAGGCAGGATGGTTCCCAGACCAGAGGTGGCACCAGTGCCAAGTCGGGCTGGTTTGATAGTACTAAATAGCACCTGCAATCTGCCATGCAGAAGCGGGGCAGCTTACTTTTGTTTGCCAGGGAAACGGGCCGAGGTTTGTGTCTGGGGGCCTATGGCTGGGAGTGACCGCCTGGCTCCTGAAAAACTACGATAGGCAGGATGGTGACCAGACCCATGGTGGCACCAGTGCCAAGTTGGGCTGGTTTGATAGTACCAAGTGGCTCCTGCAATCTGCCATCAAAAAGTTGGCAGGCGAGTTTTGTTTTCCAGGGAAAAGCGCCGTTGTTTGTGTTTGGGGGCCTGTGGCTGGGAGTGGCCGGCTGGCTCCTTAGAACACACGATACGCAGGATGGTTCCCAGACCAGAGGTGGCACCAGTGCCACGTCGGGCTGGTTTGATAGCACCAAGTGGCTCCTGCAATCTGCCATCCAGAAGCGGGGCAGCTTACTTTTGTTTTCCAGGGAAACGGACCGAGGTTATATTCTGTGGGCCTATGGCTGGGAGTGACCGGCTGGCTCCTGAAAAGCTACGATAGGCAGGATGGTGACCAGACCCATGGTGGCACCAGTGCCAAGTCGGGCTGGTTTGATAGTACCAAGTGGCTCCTGCAATCTGCCATCAAAATTTGGCAGGCGAGTTTTGTTTTCCAGGGAAAAGCGCCGTTGTGTGTATTTTGGGGCCTGTGGCTGGGAGTGGCCAGCTGGCTCCTTAGAATCCACGATACGCAGGATGGTTCCCAGACCCAAGGTGGCACCAGTGCCAAGTCGGGCTGGTTTGTTAGTACCAAGTGGTTCCTGCAATCTGCCATCCAGAAGCGGGGCAGCTGAATTTTGTTTGCCAGAGAAAAAGGCTGTTGTTTGTGTTTCGGGGCCTGTGGCTGGCAGTGGACGGCTGGCTCCTGAAAATCCATGATACGCAGCATGGTTCCCAGACCCAAGGTGGCACCAGTGCCAAGTAGGGCTAGTTTCATAGTACCCAGTGGCTCCTGCAATCTGCCATCCAGAAGAGGGGCAGTTGAGTTTTGTTTGCCAGAGAATAGCGCCGTTGTTTGTGTTTGGGGGCTTGTGGCTGGGAGTGGCCGACTGGCGCCTTAGAATCTGTGTTACGCAGCATGGTTCCCAGACCAGAGGTGGCACCAGTGCCAAGTTGGGCTGGTTTGATAGTACCAAGTGGCTCCTGCAATCTGCCATCCAGAAGCGGGGCAGCTTACTTTTGTTTGCCAGGGAAACGGGCCGAGGTTTGTGTCTGGGGGCCTATGGCTGGGAGTGACCGCCTGGCTCCTGAAAAGCTACGATAGGCAGGATGGTGACCAGACCCATGGTGGCACCAGTGCCAAGTTGGGCTGATTTGATAGTACCAAGTGGCTCCTGCAATCTGCCATGAAAAAGTTGGCAGGCCAGTTTTGTTTTCCAGGGAAAAGCGCCGTTGTTTGTGTTTGGGGGCCTGTGGCTGGGAGTGGCCGGCTGGCTCCTTAGAATCCACGATACGCGGCATGGTTCCCAGACCAGAGGTGGCACCAGTGCCAAGTTGGGCTGGTTTGATAGTACCAAGTGCGTCCTGCAATCTGCCATCCAGAAGCGGGGCAGCTTACTTTTGTTTGCCAGGGAAACGGGCCGAGGTTTATGTCTCAGGGCCTATGGCTGGGAGTGACCGCCTGGCTCCTGAAAAGCTACGATAGGCAGGATGGTGACCAGACCCATGGTGGCACCAGTGCCAAGTTGGGCTGGTTTGATAGTACCAAGTGGCTCCTGCAATCTGCCATCAAAAAGTTGGCAGGCGAGTTTGTTATCCAGGGAAAAGCGCCGTTGTTTGTGTTTGGGTGCCTGTGGGTGGGAGTGGCCGGCTGGCTCCTTAGAATCTACGATACGCAGGATGGTTCCCAGACCAGAGGTGGCACCAGTGCCAAGTCGGCCTGGTTTGATGGTGAAAAGTGGCTCCTGCAATCTGCCATCCAGAAGCGGGATAACTTACTTTTGTTTGCCAGGGAAACGGGCCGAGGTTTTTGTCTGGGGGCCTATGGCTGGGAGTGACCGGCTGGCTCCTGAAAAGCTACGATAGGCAGGATGGTGACCAGACCCATGGTGGCACCAGTGCCAAGTTGGGCTGGTTTGATAGTACCAAGTGGCTCCTGCAATCTGCCATCAAAAAGTTGGCAGGCGAGTTTTGTTTTCCAGGGAAAAGTGCCGTTGTTTGTGTTTGGGGGCCTGTGGCTGGGAGTGGCCGGCTGGCTCCTTAGAATCCACGATACGCAGGATGGTTCCCAGACCAGAGGTGGCACCAGTGCCAAGTCGGGCCAGTTTGATGGTGCAAAGTGGCTCCTGCAATCTGCCATCCAGAAGCGGGGTAGCTTACTTTTGTTTACCAGGGAAACGGGCCGAGTTTTGTGTCTGGGGGCATATGGCTGCGAGTGACCGGCTGGCTCCTGAAAAGCTACGATAGGCAGGATGGTGACCAGACCCATGGTGGCACCAGTGCCAAGTTGGGCTGGTTTGATAGTACCAAGTGGCTCCTGCAATCTGCCATCAAAAAGTTGGCAGGCGAGTTTTGTTTTCCAGGGAAAAGCGCTGTGGTTTGTGTTTGGGGGCCTGTGGCTGGGAGTGGCCGGCTGGCTCCTTAGAATCCACGATACGCAGGATGGTTCCCAGACCAGAGGTGGCACCAGTGCCAAGTCGGGCTGGTTTGATGGTGAAAAGTGGCTCCTGCAATCTGCCATCCAGAAGCGGGATAACTTACTTTTTTTTGCCAGGGAAACGGGCCAAGGTTTTTGTCTGGGGGCCTATGGCTGGGAGTGACCGGCTGGCTCCTGAAAAGCTACGATAGGCAGGATGGTGACCAGACCCATGGTGGCACCAGTGTCAAGTTGGGCTGGTTTGATAGTACCAAGTGGCTCCTGCAATCTGCCATCAAAATGTTGGCAGGCGAGGTTTGTTTTCCAGGGAAAAGCGCCGTTGTTTTTGTTTGGGGGCCTGTGGGTGGGAGTGGCCAGATGGCTAATTAGAATCCACGATACGCAGCATGGTTCCCAGACCTGAGGTGGCACCAGTGCCAAGTCGGGCTGGTTTGATACTATCAAGTGCGTCCTGCAATCTGCCATCCAGAAGCGGGGCAGCTTACTTTTGTTTGCCAGGGAAACGGGCCGAGGTTTGTGTCTGGGGGCCTATGGCTGCGAGTGACCGGCTGGCTCCTGAAAAGCTACGATAGGCAGGATGGTGACCAGACCCATGGTGGCACCAGTGCCAAGTTGGGCTGGTTTGATAGTACCAAGTGGCTCCTGCAATCTGCCATCATAAAATTGGCAGGCGAGTTTTGTTTTCCAGGGAAAAGCGCCGTTGTTTTTGTTTGGAGGCCTGTGGGTGGGAGTGGCCGGCTGGCTCCTTAGAATCCACGATACGCAAGATGGTTCCCAGACCAGAGGTGGCACCAGTGCCAAGTCGGGCTAGTTTGATGGTGCAAAGTGGCTCCTGCAATCTGCCATCCAGAAGCGGGGCAGCTTACTTTTGTTTGCCAGGGAAACGGGCCGAGTATTGTTTCTGGGGGCCTATGGCTGGGAGTGACCGGCTGGCTCCTGAAAAGCTACGATAGGCAGGATGGTGACCAGACCCATGGTGGCACCAGTGCCAAGTTGGGCTGATTTGATAGTACCAAGTGGCTCCTGCAATCTGCCATCAAAAAGTTGGCAGGCGAGTTTTGTTTTCCAGGGAAAAGCGCCGTTGTTTGTGTTTGGGGGCCTGTGGCTGGGAGTGGACGGATGGCTCCTTAGAACCACGATACGCAGGATGGTTCCCAGACCAGAGGTGGCACCAGTGCCAAGTCGGGCTGGTTTGATAGTACCAAGTGGTTCCTGCAATCTGCCATCCAGAAGCGGGGCAGCTTACTTTTGTATGCCAGGGAAACGGGCCGAGGTTTTTGTCTGGGGGCCTATGGCTGGGAGTGACCGTCTGGCTCCTGAAAAGCTACGATAGGCAGGATGGTGACCAAACGCATGGTGGCACCAGTGCCAAGTTGGGCTGATTTGATAGTACCAAGTGGCTCCTGCAATCTGCCATCAAAATGTTGGCAGGCGAGTGTTGTTTTCCAGGGAAAAGCGCCGTTGTTTGTGTTTGGGGGCCTGTGGCTGGGAGTGGCCGGCTGGCTGCTTAGAATCCACGATACGCAGGATGGTTCCCAGACCAGAGGTGGCACCAGTGCCACGTCGGGCTGGTTTGATACTACCAAGTGCGTCCTGCAATCTGCCATCCAGAAGCGGGGCAGCTTACTTTTGTTTGCCAGGGAAACGGGCCGAGGTTTGTGTCTGGGGGCCTATGGCTGGGAGTGACCGGCTGGCTCCTGAAAAGCTACGATAGGCAGGATGGTGACCAGACCCATGGTGGCACCAGTGCCAAGTTGGGCTGGTTTGATAGTACCAAGTGGCTCCTGCAATCAGCCATCAAAAAGTTGGCAGGCGAGTTTTGTTATCCAGGGAAAAGCGCCGTTGTTTGTGTTTGGGGGCCTGTGGCTGGGAGTGGACGGATGGCTCCTTAGAATCCACGATACACAGCATGGTTCCCAGACCAGAGGTGGCACCAGTGCCAAGTCGGGCTAGTTTGATGGTGCAAAGTGGTTCCTGCAATCTGCCATCCAGAAGCGGGGCAGCTTACTTTTGTTTGCCAGGGAAACGGGCCGAGGTTTGTGTCTGGGGGCCTATGGCTGGGAGTGACCGGCTGGCTCCTGAAAAGCTACGATAGGCAGGATGGTGACCAGACCCATGGTGGCACCAGTGCCAAGTTGGGCTGATTTGATAGTACCAAGTGGCTCCTGCAATCTGCCATCAAAAAGTTGGCAGGCGAGTTTTGTTTTCCAGGGAAAAGCGCCGTTGTTTGTGTTTGGGGGCCTGTGGCTGGGAGTGGCCGGCTGGCTCCTTAGAATCCACGATACGCAGGATGGTTCCCAGACCAGAGGTGGCACCAGTGCCAAGTTGGGCTGGTTTGATAGTACCAAGTGCGTCCTGCAATCTACCATCCAGAAGCGGGGCAGCTTACTTTTGTTTGCCAGGGAAACGGGCCGAGGTTTGTGTCTCAGGGCCTATGGCTGGGAGTGACCGGCTGGCTCCTGAAAAGCTACGATAGGCAGGATGGTGACCAGACCCATGGTGGCACCAGTGCCAAGTTGGGCTGGTTTGATAGTACCAAGTGGCTCCTGCAATCTGCCATCAAAAAGTTGGCAGGCGAGTTTGTTATCCAGGGAAAAGCGCCGTTGTTTGTGTTTGGGGGCCTGTGGCTGGGAGTGGCCGGCTGGCTCCTTAGAATCCATGATACGCAGGATGGTTCCCAGACCAGAGGTGGCACCAGTGCCAAGTAGGGCTGGTTTGATGGTGAAAAGTGGCTCCTGCAATCTGCCATCCAGAAGCGGGATGACTTACTTTTGTTTGCCAGGGAAACGGGCCGAGGTTTTTGTCTGGGGGCCTATAGCTGGGAGTGACCGGATGGCTCCTGAAAAGCTACGATAGGCAGGATGGTGAGCAGACCCATGGTGGCACCAGTGCCAAGTTGGGCTGGTTTGATAGTACCAAGTGGCTCCTGCAATCTGCCATCAAAAAGTTGGCAGGCGAGTTTTGTTTTCCAGGGAAAAGTGCCGTTGTTTTTGTTTGGGGGCCTGTGGGTGGGAGTGACCGGCTGGCTCCTTAGAATCCACGATACGCAGGATGGTTCCCAGACCAGAGGTGGCACCAGTGCCAAGTCGGGCTAGTTTGATGGTGCAAAGTGGCTCCTGCAATCTGCCATCCAGAAGCGGGGTAGCTTACTTTTGTTTGCCAGGGAAACGGGCCGAGTTTTGTGTCTGGGGGCCTATGGCTGCGAGTGACCGGCTGGCTCCTGAAAAGCTACGATAGGCAGGATGGTGACCAGACCCATGGTGGCACCAGTGCCAAGTTGGGCTGATTTGATAGTAGCAAGTGGCTCCTGCAATCTGCCATCAAAAAGTTGGCAGGCGAGTTTTGTTTTCCAGGGAAAAGCGCCGTTGTTTGTGTCTGGGGGCCTGTGGCTGGAGTGGCCGGCTGGCTCCTTACACTGAACGATACGCAGGATGGTTCCCAGAGCTGAGGTGGCACCAGTGCCAAGTCGGGCTAGTTTGATGGTGCAAAGTGGCTCCTGCAATCTGCCATCCAGAAGCGGGGTAGCTTACTTTTGTTTGCCAGGGAAACGGGCCGAAATATTTGTCTAGGGGCCTCTGGCTGGGGGTGGCTGGCTGGCTCCTGAAAAGCTACGATAGGCAGGATGGTGACCAGACCCATGGTGGCACCAGTGCCAAGTCGGGCTGGTTTGATAGTACCAAGTGGCTCCTGCAATCTGCCATCAAAAAGTTGTCAGGCGAGTTTTGTTTTCCAGGGAAAAGCGCCGTTGTTTGTATTTGGGGGCCTGTGGCTGGGAGTGGCCGGCTGGCTCCTTTGAACCCACGATACGCAGGATGGTTCCCAGACCCAAGGTGGCACCAGTGCCAAGTCGGGCTGGTTTGATACTACCAAGTGCGTCCTGCAATCTGCCATCCAGAAGCGGGGCAGCTTAATTTTGTTTGCCAGGGAAACGGGCCGTGGGTTTTGTTTGGGGGCCTATGGCTGAGAGTGGCCGGCTGGCTCCTGAAAATCCACGCTAGGCAGCATGCTTCCCAGATGCAAGGTGGCACCAGTGCCAAGTCGGGCTGGTTTGATGGTGCAAAGTGGCTCCTGCAATCTGCCATCCAGAAGCGGGGCAGCTGATTTTTGTTTGCCAGAGAAAAATTCCGTGGATTGTTTTTGGGGGCATATTGCTGGGAGTGGCCGGCTGGCTCCTTAAAATGCTCGATACGCATGATGGTTCCCAGGTCCAAGGTGTCACCACTACCAAGTCGGCCTGCGGTTTTAGTATCAAGTTCATCCTGCAATTTGCCATCCAGAAGAGGGGCAGTTGAGTTTTGTTTGCCAGAGAAACGGGCCGAGGTTTCTGTTTGGGGACATATGGCTGAGAGTGGCCGGCTGGCCCCTGAATATCCACGATACACAGCATGGTTCCCAGATCCAAGGTGGCACCAGTGCCAAGTTGGGCTGGTTTGATAGTACCAAGTGTCTCCTGCAATCTGCCATCCAGAAGCGGGGCAGCTTACTTTTGTTTGCCAGAGAAATAGGCCTAGGTTTTTGTCAGGGGGCCTGTGGCTAGGAGTGGCCGGCTGGCTCCTAAGAATCCACGATACGCAGGATGTTTCCCAGACCCAAGGTGGCACCAGTGCCAAGTCGGGCTGGTTTGATAGTACCAAGTGGCTCCTGCAAACTCCATCAAAAAGTTGGCAGGTGTGTTTTGTTTTCCAGGGAACAGCGCCGTTGATTTTGTTTGGGGGCCTGTGGCTGGGAGTGGCCGGCTGGCTCCTTAGAATCCACGATACGCAGGATGGTTCCCAGACCCAAGGTGGCACCAGTGCCAAGTTGGGCTGGTTTGATTACACCAAGTGGCTCCTGCAATCTGCCATCCAGAAGTGAGGCAGCTAAGTTTTGTTTGCCAGAAAAAAGGGCCGTGGTTTTTGTTGGGGGCCTGTGGCTGGGAGTGGCCGGCTGGCTCCTTAGAATCCACCATACGCAGGATGGTTCCCAGACCCAAGGTGGCACCAGTGCCAAGTCGGGCTGGTTTGATAGTCCCAAGTGGCTCCTGCAAACTGCCATCCAGAAGCGGGGTAGCTGAGTTTTGTTTGCCAGGGAAATGGGCCGTTGTTTGTGTTTGGGGGCCTGTGGCTGGGAGTGTTCGGCTGGTACCTGAATATGTACGATACGCAGGATTGTTCCCAGACCCAAGGTGGCACCAGTGCCAAGTCGGGCTGGTTTGATGGTGCAAAGTGGCTCCTGCAATCTGCCATCCAGACGCGGGGCAGCGGATTTTTGTTTCCATGAGAAATGGTCCGTGGTTTGTTTTTGGGGGTATATGGCTGGGCCTGGCCGGCTGGCTCCTTAAAAAGCTCGATATGCAGGATGGTTCCCTGACACAAGGTGGCACCAGTGCCACGTCGGGCGGTTTTCGTAGTACAAAGTGCGTCCTAAAATTTGCCATCCAGAAGAGGGGCAGTTGAGTTTTGTTTGCCAGAGAAAAGGTCCGTGGTTTGTTTTTGGGGGCATATGGCTGAGAGTGGCTGGCTGGCCCCTGAAAATCCACGATACACAGGATGGTTCCCAGATGCAAGGTGGCACCTGTGCCAAGTCGGGCTGATTTGATAGTACTAAGTAGCTCCTGCAATCTGCCATCCAGAAGCGGGACAGCTTACTTTTGTTTGCCAGGGAAACGGGCCGAGGTTTGTGTTTGGGGGCCTATGGCTGAGAGTGACCGGCTGGCTCCTGAAAAGCTACAATAGGCAGGATGGTGACCAGACCCATGGTGGCACCAGTGCCAAGTTGGGCTGGTTTGATAGTACCAAGTGGTTCCTGCAATCTGCCATCCAGAAGCAGGGCAGCTGAGTTTTGTTTGCCAGAGAAAAGGGCCTTGGTTTGTGTTTGGGGGCATATGGCTGGGTGTGGCCAGCTGGCTCCTTAAAATGCACGATATGCAACATGGCTCCCAGACCCAAGGTGGCACCAGTGCCAAGTTGGGCTGGTTTGATAGTACCAAGTGGCTCCTGCAATCTTCCATGATCACGTGGAGAAATACTTTCTGGTTTCAGCCTCATGCTCTTTCTTCTCTCCCTCAACTTCTCTATCACCTCTCATCTGGTTCACATGCGCTGTCTTCAAGGTCCACAGGCTACTTTTCACAGAATCTTCTGGCCTGATGAAGTAAGAATGATGAATAGAACAGAGCTGGGATCTATTTTCCAGTTTGGATAAAATGCATTCTGCACACAAATCCAAGGAGAACGTGCTGCCCCAATGCCCAGAAAATCTTTCACTCCTGCTAGTGTTCTACGTCAACCGCAACTTAGTCTGAAAGAAAAGCTTTTTCTCTGAGAGCATCTGAGAGGTTTGCATGAAGCACTGATATCTGACATATGCAATTTTGAATAGGAGAGGAAAAAGAAAATGGCAAGGAGTTTTTAATTTTAGTGGTTTCAATTTTAATTTCCGTGCACTTTTTCAAAACTTGTCAGCTCAAATGCCCATCAACATCTTTTAGTCATCTGTAAGTCAGTATTCATATAAAATGTGCTTCAAATCCAAAGAATTTCAAATTTGCACTCCAAGCTTCTATGCCTAGATTTATGATTTCCTACACATATTAGATGAAAGGAAGGCCTTTTTTACTGTGGGAGTGCTGGAACACTGGAACAGGTTGCCCAGAGAAGTTGTGGGTGTCCCATCCCTGAAAGTATTCAAGGTCACCTTGGACGGGGCTTGGAGCAGCAACAAAGGAGAAGCTTGATGGTAGAGAAACAAAGTTGGACTATAGAAGAAACTCGGATTGAAGTATAGGATCAAGTTTTCTCTCAGCTCTTGGGGTAAATTCAAAGTTGTACAAAATGACATTTATCTGTGCTATTCACTACTGTAACAGAAAGTTTCATGAAAACTGTACAGAAGATAGTAAATTTTAAAAGAGATAAGAATTACAGCATAAAATCCATGGGATAGGTTACAACATGAGACACTCTCTAAGAGAAAATCTCTTTGTTTCAGCACTTCATCGGGGTAAGATTTCATGAAGTGCCAAAGAAGGCGGCAAAATATCATTCGGGACATTATTTACTGGAATTCAGCCTGGCCATTAGTAGGAACTGCCTTTGAACATATCATGTAGATATACCACACACGCTTTCCCTTCACTGAAAAATTACTGTTTACAACAAATAAGCAATTGACGATCAAAATTGATTGAAAGCATCTTAAACATGTCAAGTATTTCATTGTAGATGATCTGTGATCCAAATGCTTCTTCCACCTTCGAGAGGGACAGAAGAATTCTTCCATATCATGATGGTTTAAAATTGTATCAACCAATGTTTTCTGCTGAAAAGATATCATCTATTTTTTTCTATTTTTGGAAGAAAATATTCCTAGACATACAACAGGTGAGAACTAAGTAATTTTAAAGAAACAAATGAAATGAAAATATTCTGTAAATAGAATGAAATGAAAAGCTGTGTTTTAAATAGGAGCTAAATATTAAACAGAATTTTTGTACCAGGCATTTGAATTACTGCACCAGCTCTTTTGCCCATCAAGAGAGGCATTTAGCATTTCAGTCTTTTCCAAGGTGTTCATGATCTGCTATGCTGATCTCTGTGTGTGCCTAGGTGTGTGTGGAGGGGGGGGCATATGAAGGGGAGTGTGTATGTTTGCTTTACAATTGTTGTGGCAGATTCATGCCTCAGCTCCACATTTTGTTTTAAAAAGGTCACACCGAGTGGATATGAAGTTTACTATCAACAAGAGATCGATTCCCAAATCATCCATTTGACTCTCCCTTATAAATCATGTGCTTTGTTGCATATTTTATCAAATATACTTTCAAGCCAGATGGAGGAAGGAGGATGTGGGAATCCCTCCACCATCTTGCAACTTTTATGTAAGTAGGTTTTCAAGAAAATCATCATTTCTCTTTTAAATATGTCTGGAACAGGTATGATGGTAGTGTCAACCTGTTGGAGTTTTTGTTGCTGGAAGAAGTTGTACAAAAGGATTGGTTTTTACATTGACCAGTTACTGAATCAAGCGCAGGAATACATTGGAAATTTAGCTGGGGGTTCCTTTTCCCAGCAGACTACTTCTAGAACGAGCTTGTACACTGAAGCTGACTCTTTTGCTCTCTTTTTGTTTCTTTCCTATTTTCTTGGCTTCTTTGCCACTATCTAGACAATTTTGGAACTTTGTTCCCAACTAAAATGGTTTCAATAGTCTGATTGTGATCATACATTTTTACAAGGAATTTTTAAAATCTTTCCTCGAGTCCAGAAAGTCAAGGACTTAGATCTTTTTCTTCCCTTATCAATATTGCCATGAAATTGATAAATAAAGACCAACTCTTTATTTTTGTTTTTAACCCACGTAGATAATTCTCATCCATTAATCCATTTTGTGGACCAATAGCTGCCATTCTGATGGAAGCTGTCACTTCTTAACAATAGGCATTCTGTGACTATGTTGACTGCACTTTGGGTGAAGATCCTAACTGGTCTTAGATATACATAGGGAGAAATTTGCTCAGCCAGTGTCAGTCTTAAGCATGCGTATCAGAAGATCTTTCTAGAGCTGGGAATTTTCCCATGAAAGGGATTCAGTTAGGGAAGAGACACTTGTGCCAGAGTTTTACATTCTTCTTGAACACTGCTTAAGGAACTTAGATGCCATGTCCATTTGGATCTCTGTCTGCACAGAACTTTGTCATGCCAGCGCTTTGAAATGCATCTTGAAGAGAATTCACTAGCACAGAATGAAAGAGAGTGGAAGGGGTTGGTGGGGCTAACCAGGCCCAACCCCCCTGCCTAAACCAGGATACCTAGAGCCTCTTGCCCAGGATTCTATCTGGGTGTACTTTTAATGTCTTCAAAGATCCAGGCTCCACAATCTTTCTGGGCAGTCTGTGCCGTGGTTCAGTCACCCTGACAGTAAAGAAACATTTACTGATGTTCAAAGGCAATCTCCTGTATTTCAGTGTGTGCCCACTGCCTCTTGTCTTTTCCCTCAGCATCACTGAAAAGACACTGATTCCCTCCCCTTTGCACTATTGCTTCCATATGTATGTGTGATGCCATGTAGAGGTATGTCAAAAACCTCCCTGAAGCCCAGGCAGATAATATTCCCTTCATCTACCAGTCAAGTTGATTCATCAGAGGAGTTTAAAGTGATGTTCAGCATGAAATTCCCCTGAAAAATCATGCTAACTACATTATTTGGTCATCTGTCATGTGCCTGGCAAGGATTTCCAGGAAGAGCTGCTTCATCAACTTCCTGGGGATAAAAAAGAGGCTGGCTGGTTTGTACTATGGCGAGTCCTCTTAATTGCCTTTTTTGAAGATGGGTGTCATTTGCTAACATCCACTCTTTAGCTCCTCTTCTCATCTACACCTCGGCAAAAAGCTTTTCCACTATGTCTGGCTAGGAAAAACTGTGCCAGCACAGAAAACATCTCCCATCGTGTTCTAGAAGTTGCACGGATGTCTGCCAAGTGTTTGGCAGGAAGAAAAGAAAAGTTGTCCAAAACAGCTTCCAATCGAATGTTCCTGTGATTGGAAAAGTCAGGAGAGTGCAAAGGTACTGTTTTCTATCAGTTGGCAAGGTGCGCACACAATCCCAGTGTTGTACAGCTTGCTTCTTCACCTTCCCGAAGCTGCCGCTCTCGCCGGCTGCCGGAGCCCAAGAAGCGGCTTCGCGCAAAGACGATTGTGCCGCTCACAGTGCTCTCCTTAGCGCGGCTTCTGCCGAAAGACGCCCGGCAGCGGCTCTTACCTCCGGAGAGCATCCTACCTTCGTCTTTAGCTCCTCTTCTCATCTACACCTCGGCAAAACGCTTTTCCACTATGTCTGGCTAGGAAAAACTGTGCCAGCACAGAAAACATCTCCCATCGTGTTCTAGAAGTTGCACGGATGTCTGCCAAGTGTTTGGCAGGAAGAAAAGAAAAGTTGTCCAAAACAGCTTCCAATCGAATGTTCCTGTGATTGGAAAAGTCAGGAGAGTGCAAAGGTACTGTTTTCTATCAGTTGGCAAGGTGCGCACACAATCCCAGTGTTGTACAGCTTGCTTCTTCACCTTCCCGAAGCTGCCGCTCTCGCCGGCTGCCGGAGCCCAAGAAGCGGCTTCTTCGCGCAAAGACGATTGTGCCGCTCACAGTGCTCTCCTTAGCGCGGCTTCTGCCGAAAGACGCCCGGCAGCGGCTCTTACCTCCTGAGAGTGGCAGCTTCGGGAAGGTGAAGAAGCAAGCTGTACAACACTGGGATTGTGTGCGCACCTTGCCAACTGATAGAAAACAGTACCTTTGCACTCTCCTGACTTTTCCAATCACAGGAACATTCGATTGGAAGCTGTTTTGGACAACTTTTCTTTTCTTCCTCCCAAACACTTGGCAGACATATCTGCAACTTCTAGAAAATGATGGGAGATGTTTTCTGGGCTGGCACGGTTTTTCCTAGCCAGACATAGTGGAAAAGCGTTTTGCTAAGATGTAGACTACATAAGACGCGAAAGACGAAGGTAGGATGCTCTCCGGAGGTAAGAGCCGCTGCCGGGCGTCTTTCGGCAGAAGCCGCGCTAAGGAGAGCACTGTGAGCGGCACAATCGTCTTTGCGAGAAGAAGCCGCTTCTTGGGCTCCGGCAGCCGGCGAGAGCGGCAGCTTCGGGAAGGTGAAGAAGCAAGCTGTACAACACTGGGATTGTGTGCGCACCTTGCCAACTGATAGAAAACAGTACCTTTGCACTCTCCTGACTTTTCCAATCACAGGAACATTCGATTGGAAGCTGTTTTGGACAACTTTTCTTTTCTTCCTGCCAAACACTTGGCAGACATCCGTGCAACTTCTAGAACACGATGGGAGATGTTTTCTGTGCTGGCACAGTTTTTCCTAGCCAGACATAGTGGAAAAGCGTTTTGCTAAGATGTAGACTACAAAAGACGCGAAAGACGAAGGTAGGATGCTCTCCGGAGGTAAGAGCCGCTGCCGGGCGTCTTTCGGCAGAAGCCGCGCTAAGGAGAGCACTGTGAGCGGCACAATCGTCTTTGCGCGAAGAAGCCGCTTCTTGGGCTCCGGCAGCCGGCGAGAGCGGCAGCTTCGGGAAGGTGAAGAAGCAAGCTGTACAACACTGGGATTGTGTGCGCACCTTGCCAACTGATAGAAAACAGTACCTTTGCACTCTCCTGACTTTTCCAATCACAGGAACATTCGATTGGAAGCTGTTTTGAACAACTTTTCTTTTCTTCCTGCCAAACACTTGGCAGACATCCGTGCAACTTCTAGAACACGATGGGAGATGTTTTCTGTGCTGGCACAGTTTTTCCTAGCCAGACATAGTGGAAAAGCGTTTTGCCGAGGTGTAGACTACAAAAGACGCGAAAGACGAAGGTAGGATGCTCTCCGGAGGTAAGAGCCGCTGCCGGGCGTCTTTCGGCAGAAGCCGCGCTAAGGAGAGCCCTGTGAGCGGCACAATCGTCTTTGCGCGAAGAAGCCGCTTCTTGGGCTCCGGCAGCCGGCGAGAGCGGCAGCTTCGGGAAGGTGAAGAAGCAAGCTGTACAACACTGGGATTGTGTGCGCACCTTGCCAACTGATAGAAAACAGTACCTTTGCACTCTCCTGACTTTTCCAATCACAGGAACATTCGATTGGAAGCTGTTTTGGACAACTTTTCTTTTCTTCCTGCCAAACACTTGGCAGACATCCGTGCAACTTCTAGAACACGATGGGAGATGTTTTCTGTGCTGGCACAGTTTTTCCTAGCCAGACATAGTGGAAAAGCGTTTTGCTAAGATGTAGACTACAAAAGACGCGAAAGACGAAGGTAGGATGCTCTCCGGAGGTAAGAGCCGCTGCCGGGCGTCTTTCGGCAGAAGCCGCGCTAAGGAGAGCACTGTGAGCGGCACAATCGTCTTTGCGCGAAGAAGCCGCTTCTTGGGCTCCGGCAGCCGGCGAGAGCGGCAGCTTCGGGAAGGTGAAGAAGCAAGCTGTACAACACTGGGATTGTGTGCGCACCTTGCCAACTGATAGAAAACAGTACCTTTGCACTCTCCTGACTTTTCCAATCACAGGAACATTCGATTGGAAGCTGTTTTGGACAACTTTTCTTTTCTTCCTGCCAAACACTTGGCAGACATCCGTGCAACTTCTAGAACACGATGGGAGATGTTTTCTGTGCTGGCACAGTTTTTCCTAGCCAGACATAGTGGAAAAGCGTTTTGCTAAGATGTAGACTACAAAAGACGCGAAAGACGAAGGTAGGATGCTCTCCGGAGGTAAGAGCCGCTGCCGGGCGTCTTTCGGCAGAAGCCGCGCTAAGGAGAGCACTGTGAGCGGCACAATCGTCTTTGCGCGAAGAAGCCGCTTCTTGGGCTCCGGCAGCCGGCGAGAGCGGCAGCTTCGGGAAGGTGAAGAAGCAAGCTGTACAACACTGGGATTGTGTGCGCACCTTGCCAACTGATAGAAAACAGTACCTTTGCACTCTCCTGACTTTTCCAATCACAGGAACATTCGATTGGAAGCTGTTTTGGACAACTTTTCTTTTCTTCCTGCCAAACACTTGGCAGACATCCGTGCAACTTCTAGAACACGATGGGAGATGTTTTCTGTGCTGGCACAGTTTTTCCTAGCCAGACATAGTGGAAAAGCGTTTTGCTAAGATGTAGACTACAAAAGACGCGAAAGACGAAGGTAGGATGCTCTCCGGAGGTAAGAGCCGCTGCCGGGCGTCTTTCGGCAGAAGCCGCGCTAAGGAGAGCCCTGTGAGCGGCACAATCGTCTTTGCGCGAAGAAGCCGCTTCTTGGGCTCCGGCAGCCGGCGAGAGCGGCAGCTTCGGGAAGGTGAAGAAGCAAGCTGTACAACACTGGGATTGTGTGCGCACCTTGCCAACTGATAGAAAACAGTACCTTTGCACTCTCCTGACTTTTCCAATCACAGGAACATTCGATTGGAAGCTGTTTTGGACAACTTTTCTTTTCTTCCTGCCAAACACTTGGCAGACATCCGTGCAACTTCTAGAACACGATGGGAGATGTTTTCTGTGCTGGCACAGTTTTTCCTAGCCAGACATAGTGGAAAAGCTTTTTGCCGAGGTGTAGATGAGAAGAGGAGCTAAAGACGAAGGTAGGATGCTCTCCGGAGGTAAGAGCCGCTGCCGGGCGTCTTTCGGCAGAAGCCGCGCTAAGGAGAGCCCTGTGAGCGGCACAATCGTCTTTGCGCGAAGAAGCCGCTTCTTGGGCTCCGGCAGCCGGCGAGAGCGGCAGCTTCGGGAAGGTGAAGAAGCAAGCTGTACAACACTGGGATTGTGTGCGCACCTTGCCAACTGATAGAAAACAGTACCTTTGCACTCTCCTGACTTTTCCAATCACAGGAACATACGATTGGAAGCTGTTTTGGACAACTTTTCTTTTCTTCCTGCCAAACACTTGGCAGACATCCGTGCAACTTCTAGAACACGATGGGAGATGTTTTCTGTGCTGGCACAGTTTTTCCTAGCCAGACATAGTGGAAAAGCGTTTTGCTAAGATGTAGACGACAACAGAGGCTAAAGAGTGGATGTTAGCAAATGACACCCATCTTCAAAAAAGGCAATTAAGAGGACTCGCCATAGTACAAACCAGCCAGCCTCTTTTTTATCCCCAGGAAGTTGATGAAGCAGCTCTTCCTGGAAATCCTTGCCAGGCACATGACAGATGACCAAATAATGTAGTTAGCATGATTTTTCAGGGGAATTTCATGCTGAACATCACTTTAAACTCCTCTGATGAATCAACTTGACTGGTAGATGAAGGGAATATTATCTGCCTGGGCTTCAGGGAGGTTTTTGACATACCTCTACATGGCATCACACATACATATGGAAGCAATAGTGCAAAGGGGAGGGAATCAGTGTCTTTTCAGTGATGCTGAGGGAAAAGACAAGAGGCAGTGGGCACACACTGAAATACAGGAGATTGCCTTTGAACATCAGTAAATGTTTCTTTACTGTCAGGGTGACTGAACCACGGCACAGACTGCCCAGAAAGATTGTGGAGCCTGGATCTTTGAAGACATTAAAAGTACACCCAGATAGAATCCTGGGCAAGAGGCTCTAGGTATCCTGGTTTAGGCAGGGGGGTTGGGCCTGGTTAGCCCCACCAACCCCTTCCACTCTCTTTCATTCTGTGCTAGTGAATTCTCTTCAAGATGCATTTCAAAGCACTGGCATGACAAAGTTCTGTGCAGACAGAGATCCAAATGGACATGGCATCTAAGTTCCTTAAGCAGTGTTCAAGAAGAATGTAAAACTCTGGCACAAGTGTCTCTTCCCTAACTGAATCCCTTTCATGGGAAAATTCCCAGCTCTAGAAAGATCTTCTGATACGCATGCTTAAGACTGACACTGGCTGAGCAAATTTCTCCCTATGTATATCTAAGACCAGTTAGGATCTTCACCCAAAGTGCAGTCAACATAGTCACAGAATGCCTATTGTTAAGAAGTGACAGCTTCCATCAGAATGGCAGCTATTGGTCCACAAAATGGATTAATGGATGGGAATTATCTACGTGGGTTAAAAACAAAAATAAAGAGTTGGTCTTTATTTATCAATTTCATGGCAATATTGATAAGGGAAGAAAAAGATCTAAGTCCTTGACTTTCTGGACTCGAGGAAAGATTTTAAAAATTCCTTGTAAAAATGTATGATCACAATCAGACTATTGAAACCATTTTAGTTGGGAACAAAGTTCCAAAATTGTCTAGATAGTGGCAAAGAAGCCAAGAAAATAGGAAAGAAACAAAAAGAGAGCAAAAGAGTCAGCTTCAGTGTACAAGCTCGTTCTAGAAGTAGTCTGCTGGGAAAAGGAACCCCCAGCTAAATTTCCAATGTATTCCTGCGCTTGATTCAGTAACTGGTCAATGTAAAAACCAATCCTTTTGTACAACTTCTTCCAGCAACAAAAACTCCAACAGGTTGACACTACCATCATGCCTGTTCCAGACATATTTAAAAGAGAAATGATGATTTTCTTGAAAACCTACTTACATAAAAGTTGCAAGATGGTGGAGGGATTCCCACATCCTCCTTCCTCCATCTGGCTTGAAAGTATATTTGATAAAATATGCAACAAAGCACATGATTTATAAGGGAGAGTCAAATGGATGATTTGGGAATCGATCTCTTGTTGATAGTAAACTTCATATCCACTCGGTGTGACCTTTTTAAAACAAAATGTGGAGCTGAGGCATGAATCTGCCACTACAATTGTAAAGCAAACATACACACTCCCCTTCATATGCCCCCCCCTCCACACACACCTAGGCACACACAGAGATCAGCATAGCAGATCATGAACACCTTGGAAAAGACTGAAATGCTAAATGCCTCTCTTGATGGGCAAAAGAGCTGGTGCAGTAATTCAAATGCCTGGTACAAAAATTCTGTTTAATATTTAGCTCCTATTTAAAACACAGCTTTTCATTTCATTCTATTTACAGAATATTTTCATTTCATTTGTTTCTTTAAAATTACTTAGTTCTCACCTGTTGTATGTCTAGGAATATTTTCTTCCAAAAATAGAAAAAAATAGATGATATCTTTTCAGCAGAAAACATTGGTTGATACAATTTTAAACCATCATGATATGGAAGAATTCTTCTGTCCCTCTCGAAGGTGGAAGAAGCATTTGGATCACAGATCATCTACAATGAAATACTTGACATGTTTAAGATGCTTTCAATCAATTTTGATCGTCAATTGCTTATTTGTTGTAAACAGTAATTTTTCAGTGAAGGGAAAGCGTGTGTGGTATATCTACATGATATGTTCAAAGGCAGTTCCTACTAATGGCCAGGCTGAATTCCAGTAAATAATGTCCCGAATGATATTTTGCCGCCTTCTTTGGCACTTCATGAAATCTTACCCCGATGAAGTGCTGAAACACAGAGATTTTCTCTTAGAGAGTGTCTCATGTTGTAACCTATCCCATGGATTTTATGCTGTAATTCTTATCTCTTTTAAAATTTACTATCTTCTGTACAGTTTTCATGAAACTTTCTGTTACAGTAGTGAATAGCACAGATAAATGTCATTTTGTACAACTTTGAATTTACCCCAAGAGCTGAGAGAAAACTTGATCCTATACTTCAATCCGAGTTTCTTCTATAGTCCAACTTTGTTTCTCTACCATCAAGCTTCTCCTTTGTTGCTGCTCCAAGCCCCGTCCAAGGTGACCTTGAATACTTTCAGGGATGGGACACCCACAACTTCTCTGGGCAACCTGTTCCAGTGTTCCAGCACTCCCACAGTAAAAAAGGCCTTCCTTTCATCTAATATGTGTAGGAAATCATAAATCTAGGCATAGAAGCTTGGAGTGCAAATTTGAAATTCTTTGGATTTGAAGCACATTTTATATGAATACTGACTTACAGATGACTAAAAGATGTTGATGGGCATTTGAGCTGACAAGTTTTGAAAAAGTGCACGGAAATTAAAATTGAAACCACTAAAATTAAAAACTCCTTGCCATTTTCTTTTTCCTCTCCTATTCAAAATTGCATATGTCAGATATCAGTGCTTCATGCAAACCTCTCAGATGCTCTCAGAGAAAAAGCTTTTCTTTCAGACTAAGTTGCGGTTGACGTAGAACACTAGCAGGAGTGAAAGATTTTCTGGGCATTGGGGCAGCACGTTCTCCTTGGATTTGTGTGCAGAATGCATTTTATCCAAACTGGAAAATAGATCCCAGCTCTGTTCTATTCATCATTCTTACTTCATCAGGCCAGAAGATTCTGTGAAAAGTAGCCTGTGGACCTTGAAGACAGCGCATGTGAACCAGATGAGAGGTGATAGAGAAGTTGAGGGAGAGAAGAAAGAGCATATGGCTGAAACCAGAAAGTATTTCTCCACGTGATCATGGAAGATTGCAGGAGCCACTTGATACTATCAAACCAGCCCGACTTGGCACTGGTGCCACTATGGGTCTGGGAGCCATGTTGCATATCGTGCATTTTAAGGAGCCAGCTGGCCACACACAGCCATATGCCCCCAAACACAAACCAAGCCCTTTTCTCTGGCAAACAAAACTCAGCTGCCCTGCTTCTGGATGGCAGATTGCAGGAGCCACTTGGTACTATCAAACCAGCCCAACTTGGCACTGGTGCCACCTTGGCTCTGGGAACCATCCTGCCTATTGTAGCTTTTCAGGAGCCAGCCGGTCACTCCCAGCCATAGGCCCCCAAACAGAAACCTCGGCCCGTTTCCCTGGCAAACGAAAGTAAGCTGCCCCGCTTCTGGATGGCAGATTGCAGGAGCTACTCAGTACTATCAAATCAGCCCGACTTGGCACAGGTGCCACCTTGGATCTGGGAACCATCCTGTGTATCGTGGATTTTCAGGGGCCAGCCGGCCACTCTCAGCCATATGCCCCCAAACACAAACCACGGACCTTTTCTCTGGCAAACAAAAATCAGCTGCCCCACTTCTGGATGGCAGATTGCAGGAGCCACTTGGGACTATCACACCAGCACAACATGGCACTGCTGCCACCTTGGATCTGGGAACAATCCTGCGTATCGTACATATTCAGGAACCAGCCGAACACTCCCAGCCACAGGCCCCCAAACACAAACAACGGCCCATTTCCCTGGCAAACAAAACTCAGCTGCCCCGCTTCTGGTGTGGCAGTTTGCAGGAGCCACTTGGGACTATCAAAGCAGCCTGACTTGGTAATGGTACCATCTTGGATCTGGGAACCATCCGGCGTATCGTGGATTTTCAGGGGCCAGCCGGTCATTCCCAGCCATATGCTCCCAAACACAAACCTCGGCCCTTTTCTCTGGCAAACAAAACTCAACTGCCCCTCTTCTGGATGGCAAATTGCAGGACGCACTTGGTACTACAAAAAGAGCCCGACTTGGCAGTGGTGCCACCTTGGCTCTGGGAACCATCCTGCGTATCGAGCATTTTAAGGAGCCAGCCGGCAATTCCCAGCCGTATGCCCCAAAAAGAAACCACGGACCTTTTCTCTGGCAAAAAAAACTCAGCTGTCCCGCTTCTGGATGGCAGATTGCAGGAGTCACTTTGAACCATACAACCAGCCTTACTTGGCACTGGTGCCACCTTGGATCTGGGAACCATCCTGCCTATCGTTGATTTTCAGGGGCCAGCCTACCACTCTCGGCCATAGGCCCCCAAACACAAACCACAGCCCTTTTCTCTAGCAAACAAAATTTAGCTGCCCCGCTTCTGGATGGCAAATTGCAGGAGCCACTGGGTACTACAAAAACAGCCCGACTTGGCACTGGTGCCACCTTGCGTCTGGTTACCATGCGGCGTATCGTGCATTTTAAGGAGCCAGGGGGCCACTCCCAGCCATATGCCCCCAAACACAACCCACGGCCCTTTTCTCTGGCAAACAAAACTCAGCTGCCCCGCTTCTGGATGGCAGAGTGCAGGAGACACTTGGTACTATCAAACCAGCCCGACTTGGCACTGGTGCCACCTTTGGTCTGGGAACCACCCTGCGTATTGTGGATTGTCAGGAGACAGCCGACCACTCTCGGCCACAGACCCCAATCAAAAACAAAGGTCCGTTTCCCTGGCAAAAAAAACTCAGCTGCCCCGCTTCTGGATGGGAGATTGCAGGAGGCACTTGACACTGTCAAACGAGCCCCACTTTGTACTGGTGCCACCTTGGGTCTGGGAACCATGCTGCGTATCGTGGATTTTCAGGAGCCAGCCGGCCACTCCCAGCCACAGGCCCCCAAACAAAAACCACAGCCTTTTTCTCTGGCAAACAAAACTCAGCTGCCCCGCTTCTGGATGGCAGATTGCAGGAGCCACTTGGTACTATCAAACCAGCCCGACTTGGCACTGGTGCCACCTCTGGTCTGGGAACCATCCTGCCTATTGTGGATTTTAAGGAGCCAGCCGGCTACTCCCAGCCACAGGCCCCCAACAAAAACCACGGCCCTTTTTTCTCGCAAACAAAACTTAGCTGCCTCACTTCTGGATGGCAGATTGCAGGAGTCACTTGGTGTAATCAAACCAGCCCGACTTGGCACTGGTGCCACCTTGGTTCTGGGAACCATCCTGCGTATCGTGGATTCTAAGGAGCCAGCCGGCCACTCCCAGCCACAGGCCCCCAAACAAAATCAACGGCGCTGTTCCCTGGAAAACAAAACACGCCTGCCAACTTTTTGATGGAGTTTGCAGGAGCCACTTGGTACTATCAAACCAGCCCAACTTGGCACTGGTGCCACCATGGGTCTGGTAAACATCCTGCGTATCGTGGATTCTTAGGAGCCAGCCGGCCACTCCTAGCCACAGGCCCTCAAACAAAAACCTAGGCCTATTTCTCTGGCAAACAAAAGTAAGCTGCCCCGCTTCTGGATGGCAGATTGCAGGAGACACTTGGGACTATCAAACCAGCCCAACTTGGCACTGGTGCCACCTTGGATCTGGGAACCATGTTGTGTATCGTGGATTTTCAGGGGCCAGCCGGCCACTCTCAGCCATATGCCCCCAAACAGAAACCTCGGCCCGTTTCTCTGGCAAACAAAACTCAACTGCCCCTCTTCTGGATGGCAAATTGCAAGATGAACTTGATACTAAAACCGCAGGCCGACTTGGTAGTGGTGACACCTTGGGCCTGGGAACCATCATGCGTATCGAGCATTTTAAGGAGCCAGCCGGCCACTCCCAGCAATATGCCCCCAAAAACAATCCACGGAATTTTTCTCTGGCAAACAAAAATCAGCTGCCCCGCTTCTGGATGGCAGATTGCAGGAGCCACTTTGACCCATCAAACCAGCCCGACTTGGCACTGGTGCCACCTTGCATCCTGGAACCATGCTGCCTAGCGTGGATTTTCAGGGGCCAGCCGGTCACTCTCAGCTATATGCCCCCAAACAAAACCCACGGCCCGTTTCCCTGGCAAACAAAAGTAAGCTGCCCCGCTTCTGCATGGCAGATTGCAGGACGCACTTGGTAGTATCAAACCAGCCCGACTTGGCACTGGTGCCACCTTGGGTCTGGGAACCATCCTGCGTATCGTGGATTCTAAGGAGCCAGCCGGCCACTCCCAGCCACAGGCCCCCAAATACAAACAACGGCGCTTTTCCCTGGAAAACAAAACTCGCCTGCCAACTTTTTGATGGCAGATTGCAGGAGAAACTTGGTACTATCAAACCAGCCCAACTTGGCACTGGTGCCACCATGGGTCTGGTAACCATCCTGCCTATTGTAGCTTTCCAGGAGCCAGCCGGTCACTCCCAGCCATAGGCCCCCAGTCACAAACCTCGGCCCGTTTCCCTGGCAAACAAAAGTAAGCTGCCCCGCTTCTGGATGGCAGATTGCAGGAGCCACTTGGTGCTATCAAACCAGCCCGACTTGGCACTGGTGCCACCTTGGGTCTGGGAACCATGCTGCGTATCGCAGATTCTAAGGCGCCAGTCGGCCACTCCCAGCCACAAGACCCCAAACACAAACAACGGCGCTTTTCTCTGGCAAACAAAACTCAACTGCCCCTCTTCTGGATGGCAAATTGCAGGAACCACTTGGTACTATCAAACCAGCACGACTTGGCACTGGTGCCACCTTGGGTCTGGGAACCATCCTGCGTATTGTGGATTGTCAGGAGCCAGCTGGACACTCTCGGCCACAGACCCCAATCAAAAACAACGGCCCGTTTCACGGGCAAACAAAACTCAGCTGCCCCGCTTCTGGATGGGAGATTGCAGGAGGCACTTGACACTGTGAAAACCGCCCCACTTGGCACTGGTGCCACCTTGGGTCTGGGAACCATGCTGCGTATCATGGATTTTCAGGAGCCAGCCGGCCACTCCCAGCCATAGGCCCCCAAACAAAAACCACAGCCTTTTTCTCTGGCAAACAAAATTCAGCTGCCCCGCTTCTGGATGGCAGATTGCAGGAGCCACTTGGGACTATCACACCAGCACAACATGGCACTGGTGCCACCTTGGATCTGGGAATCATCCTTCCTATCGTGGATTTTCAGGGGCCGGCAGGTCACTCTCAGCCATAGGCCCCAAACACAAACCTCGGCCCGTTTCCCTGGCAAACAAAAGTAAGCTGCCCGGCTTCTGGATGGCAGATTGCAGGAGCCACTTGGTACTATCAAACCAGCCCAACTTGGAACTGGTGCCACCTTGGGTCTGGGAACCATCCTGCATATTGTGGATTGTCAGGAGCCAGCTGAACATTCTCGGCCACAGACCCCAATCAAAAACAACGGCCCGTTTCACAGGCAAACAAAACTCAGCTGCCCCGCTTCTGGATGGGAGATTGCAGGAGGCACTTGACACTGTGAAACCAGCCCCACTTGGCACTGGTGCCACCTTGGGTCTGGGAACCATGCTGCGTATCATGGATTTTCAGGAGCCAGCCGGCCACTCCCAGCCATAGGCCCCCAAACAAAAACCACAGCCTTTTTCTCTGGCAAACAAAATTCAGCTGCCCCACTTCTGGATGGCAGATTGCAGGAGCCACTTGGGACTATCACACCAGCACAACATGGCACTGGTGCCACCTTGGATATGGGAACCATCCTTCCTATCGTGGATTTTCAGGGGCCAGCCGGTCACTCTCAGCCATAGGCCCCAAACACAAACCACGGCCCTTTTCTCTGGAAAACAAAACTCAACTGCCCCTCTTCTGGATGGCAGATTGCAGGAGCCACTGGGTACTATGAAACTAGTCCTACTTGGCACTGGTGCCACCTTGGGTCTGGGAACCATGCTGCGTATCATGGATTTTCAGGAGCCAGCCGTCCACTGCCAGCCACAGGCCCCGAAACACAAACAACAGCCTTTTTCTCTGGCAAACAAAATTCAGCTGCCCCGCTTCTGGATGGCAGATTGCAGGAACCACTTGGTACTAACAAACCAGCCCGACTTGGCACTGGTGCCACCTTGGGTCTGGGAACCATCCTGCGTATCGTGGATTCTAAGGAGCCAGCTGGCCACTCCCAGCCACAGGCCCAAAAATACACACAACGGCGCTTTTCCCTGGAAAACAAAACTCGTCTGCCAACTTTTTGATGGCAGATTGCAGGAGCCACTTGGTACTATCAAACCAGCCCAACTTGGCACTGGTGCCACCATGGGTCTGGTCACCATCCTGCCTATCGTAGCTTTTCAGGAGCCAGCCGGTCACTCCCAGCCATAGGCCCCCAGAAAAAAACCTCGGTCCGTTTCCCTGGAAAACAAAAGTAAGCTGCCCCGCTTCTGGATGGCAGATTGCAGGAGCCACTTGGTGCTATCAAACCAGCCCAACTTGGCACTGGTGCCACCTTGGGTCTGGGAACCATCCTGCGTATCCTGTGTTCTAAGGAGCCAGCCGGCCACTCCCAGCCACAGTCCCCCAAACAAAAACAACGGCGCTTTTCCCTGGAAAACAAAACTGACCTGCCAACTTTTTGATGGCAGATTGCAGGAGCAACTTGGTACTATCAAACCAGCCCAACTTGGCACTGGTGCCACCATGGGTCTGGTCACCATCCTGCCTATCGTAGCTTTTCAGGAGCCAGCCGGTCACTCCCAGCCATAGGTCCCCAGACAAATACCTCGGCCCGTTTCCCTGGCAAACAAAAGTAAGCTGCCCCGCTTCTGGATGGCAGATTGCAGGAGCCACTTGGTGCTATCAAACCAGCCCGACTTGGCACTGGTACCACCTTGGGTCTGGGAACCATCCTGCCTCTCGTGGATTTTAAGGAGCCAGCCGGCTACTCTTAGCCACAGGCCCCCAACAAAAACCACGGCCCTTTTTTCTGGCAAACAAAACTTAGCTGCCTCACTTATGGATGGCAGATTGCAGGAGCCACTTGGTGTAATCAAACCAGCCCGACTTGGCACTGGTGTCACCTTGGGTCTGGGAACCATCCTGCGTATCGTGGATTCTAAGGAGCCAGCCGGCCACTCCCAGCCACAGGCCCCCAAACAAAATCAACGGCGCTGTTCCCTGGAAAACAAAACACGCCTGCCAAATTTTTGATGGAGTTTGCAGGAGCCACTTGGTACTATCAAACCAGCCCAACTTGGCACTGGTGCCACCATGGGTCTGGTAAACATCCTGCGTATCGTGGATTCTTAGGAGCCAGCAGGCCACTCCTAGCCACAGGCCCCCAAACAAAAACCTAGGCCTATTTCTCTGGCAAACAAAAGTAAGCTGCCCCGCTTCTGGATGGCAGATTGCAGGAGACACTTGGGACTATCAAACCAGCCCAACTTGGCACTGGTGCCACCTTGGATCTGGGAACCATGTTGTGTATCGTGGATTTTCAGGGGCCACCCGGCCACTCTCAGCCATATGTCCCCAAACAGAAACCTCGGCCCGTTTCTCTGGCAAACAAAACTCAACTGCCCCTCTTCTGGATGGCAAATTGCAGGGTGAACTTGATACTAAAACCGCAGGCCGACTTGGTAGTGGTGACACCTTGGGCCTGGGAACCATCATGCGTATCGAGCATTTTAAGGAGCCAGCCGGCCACTCCCAGCAATATGCCCCCAAAAACAATCCACGGAATTTTTCTCTGGCAAACAAAAATCAGCTGCCCCGCTTCTGGATGGCAGATTGCAGGAGCCACTTTGCACCATCAAACCAGCCCGACTTGGCACTGGTGCCACCTTGCATCTGGGAACCATGCTGCCTAGCGTGGATTTTCAGGGGCCAGCGGGCCACTCTCAGCTATATGCCCCCAAACAAAACCCACGGCCCGTTTCCCTGGCAAACAAAGTAAGCTGCCCTGCTTCTGGATGGCAGATTGCAGGAACCACTTGGTAGTATCAAACCAGCCCGACTTGGCACTGGTGCCACCTTGGGTCTGGGAACCATCCTGCGTATCGTGGATTCTAAGGAGCCAGCCGGCCACTCCCAGCCACAGGCCCCCAAACACAAACAACGGCGCTTTTCCCTGGAAAACAAAACTCGCCTGCCAACTTTTTGATGGCAGATTGCAGGAGCAACTTGGTACTATCAAACCAGCCCAACTTGGCACTGGTGCCACCATGGGTCTGGTCACCATCCTGCCTATTGTAGCTTTCCAGGAGCCAGCCGGTCACTCCCAGCCATAGGCCCCCAAACACAAACCTCGGCCCGTTTCCCTGGCAAACAAAAGTAAGCTGCCCCGCTTCTGGATGGCAGATTGCAGGAGCCACTTGGTACTATCAAACCAGCCCAACTTGGAACTGGTTCCACCTTGGGTCTGGGAACCATGCTGCGTATCGCAGATTCTAAGGCGCCAGTCGGCCACTCCCAGCCACAAGCCCCCAAACACAAACAACGGCGCTTTTCTCTGGCAAACAAAACTCAACTGCCCCTCTTCTGGATGGCAAATTGCAGGACGCACTTGGTACTATAAAAACAGCCCGACTTGGCACTGGTGCCACCTTGGGTCTGGGAACCATCCTGCGTATCGATCTTTTTAATGAGACAGCCGGCCACTCCCAGCCATATGCCCCCAAACACAACCCACGGCCCTTTCCTCTGGCAAACAAAACTCAGCTGCACCGCTTCTGGATGGCAGATTGCAGGAGCCACTTGGTACTATCAAACCAGCAAGACTTGGCACTGGTGCCACCTTGGGTCTGGGAACCATCCTGCATATTGTGGATTGTCAGGAGCCAGCTGAACATTCTCGGCCACAGACCCCAATCAAAAACAACGGCCCGTTTCACAGGCAAACAAAACTCAGCTGCCCCGCTTCTGGATGGGAGATTGCAGGAGGCACTTGACACTGTGAAACCAGCCCCACTTGGCACTGGTGCCACCTTGGGTCTGGGAACCATGCTGCGTATCATGGATTTTCAGGAGCCAGCCGGCCACTCCCAGCCATAGGCCCCCAAACAAAAACCACAGCCTTTTTCTCTGGCAAACAAAATTCAGCTGCCCCACTTCTGGATGGCAGATTGCAGGAGCCACTTGGGACTATCACACCAGCACAACATGGCACTGCTGCCACCTTGGATCTGGGAACCATCCTTCCTATCGTGGATTTTCAGGGGCCAGCCGGTCACTCTCAGCCATAGGCCCCAAACACAAACCACGGCCCTTTTCTCTGGAAAACAAAACTCAACTGCCCCTCTTCTGGATGGCAGATTGCAGGAGCCACTGGGTACTATGAAACTAGTCCTACTTGGCACTGGTGCCACCTTGGGTCTGGGAACCATGCTGCGTATCATGGATTTTCAGGAGCCAGCCGTCCACTGCCAGCCACAGGCCCCGAAACACAAACAACAGCCTTTTTCTCTGGCAAACAAAATTCAGCTGCCCCGCTTCTGGATGGCAGATTGCAGGAACCACTTGGTACTAACAAACCAGCCCGACTTGGCACTGGTGCCACCTTGGGTCTGGGAACCATCCTGCGTATCGTGGATTCTAAGGAGCCAGCTGGCCACTCCCAGCCACAGGCCCCAAAATACACACAACGGCGCTTTTCCCTGGAAAACAAAACTCGCCTGCCAACTTTTTGATGGCAGATTGCAGGAGCCACTTGGTACTATCAAACCAGCCCAACTTGGCACTGGTGCCACCATGGGTCTGGTCACCATCCTGCCTATCGTAGCTTTTCAGGAGCCAGCCGGTCACTCCCAGCCATAGGCCCCCAGACACAAACCTCGGTCCGTTTCCCTGGAAAACAAAAGTAAGCTGCCCCGCTTCTGGATGGCAGATTGCAGGAGCCACTTGGTGCTATCAAACCAGCCCGACTTGGCACTGGTGCCACCTTGGGTCTGGGAACCATCCTGCGTATCCTGTGTTCTAAGGAGCCAGCCGGCCACTCCCAGCCACAGTCCCCCAAACACAAACAACGGCGCTTTTCCCTGGAAAACAAAACTGACCTGCCAACTTTTTGATGGCAGATTGCAGGAGCAACTTGGTACTATCAAACCAGCCCAACTTGGCACTGGTGCCACCATGGGTCTGGTCACCATCCTGCCTATCGTAGCTTTTCAGGAGCCAGCCGGTCACTCCCAGCCATAGGTCCCCTGAGAAAAACCTCGGCCCATTTCCCTGGCAAACAAAAGTAAGCTGCCCCGCTTCTGGATGGCAGATTGCAGGAGCCACTTCGTACAATCAAACCAGCCCAACATGACACTGGTGCCACCTTGGGTCTGGGAACCATGCTGCGTAACCCGGATTCTAAGACGACAGGCAGCCACTGCCAGCCAGAGGCCTCCAAACAAAATCAACGGCGCTTTTCCCTGGAAAACAAAACTCGCCTGACAACTTTTAGATGGCAGATTGCAGGAGCCAGTTGGTACCATCAAACCAGCCCAACTTGGCACTGGTGCCACCTTGGGTCTGGGAACCATCCTGCCTATTGTTGCTTTTCAGGAGCCAGCCGGTCACTTCTAGCCCTAAGCCCCCAGTCATAAACCTCGGCCCGTTTCCCTGGCACACAAATGTAAGCTACCCCGCTTCAGGATGGCAGATTGCAGGAGCCACTTTTCACCATCAAACCAGCCCGACGTGGCACTGGTGCCACCTTGGGTCTGGGAACCATCCTGCGTATCGTGTGTTCTAAGGAGCCAGCCGGCCACTCCCAGCCACAGTCCCCCAAACACAAACAACGGCGCTTTTCCCTGGAAAACAAAACTGGCCTGCCAACTTTTTGATGGCAGATTGCAGGAGCCACTTTGCACCATCAAACCACCCCGACTTGGCACTGGTGCCATCTTGGATCTGGGAACCATCCTGCCTATCGTAGCTTTTCAGGAGCCAGGCAGTCACTCCCAGCCATAGGCCCCCAGACAAATACCTCGGCCCGTTTCCCTGGCAAACAAATGTAAGCTGCCCCGCTTCTGGATGGCAGATTGCAGGAGCCACATGGTACTATCAAACCAGGCCAACATGGCACTGGTGCCACCTTGGCTCTGGGAACCATCCTGCCTATCGTGGATTTTCAGGCGCCAGCCGGCCACTCTCAGCCATATGCCCCCAAACACAAACCACGGCCCTTTTCTCTGGTAAACAAAACTCAACTGCCCCTCTTCTGGATGGCAAATTGCAGGACGCACTTGGTACTACGAAAACAGCCCGACTTGGCAGTGATGCCACCTTGAGTCAGGGAACCATCCTGCGTATCGATGTTTTTAAGGAGTCAGCCGGCAACGTCCAGCCATATACCCCCAAAAAAAACCCACGGAACTTTTCTCCAGCAAGCAAAAATCCGCTGCCCCGCGTCTGGATGGCAGATTGCAGGAGCTATTTAGTATTATCAAACCAGCCCGACTTGGCACTGGTGCCACCATGGGTCTGGTCACCATCCTGCCTATCGTAGCTTTTCAGGAGCCAGCCGGTCACTCTCAGCCATAGGCCCCAAACACAAACCACGGCCCTTTTCTCTGGAAAACAAAACTCAACTGCCCCTCTTCTGGATGGCAGATTGCAGGAGCCACTGGGTACTATGAAACCAGCCCTACTTGGCACTGGTGCCACCTTGGGTCTGGGAACCATGCTGCGTATCATGGATTTTCAGGAGCCAGCCGTCCACTGCCAGCCACAGGCCCCGAAACACAAACAACAGCCTTTTTCTCTGGCAAACAAAATTCAGCTGCCCCGCTTCTGGATGGCAGATTGCAGGAACCACTTGGTACTAACAAACCAGCCCGACTTGGCACTGGTGCCACCTTGGGTCTGGGAACCATCCTGCGTATCGTGGATTCTAAGGAGCCAGCTGGCCACTCCCAGCCACAGGCCCCAAAACACACACAACGGCGCTTTTCCCTGGAAAACAAAACTCGCCTGCCAACTTTTTGATGGCAGATTGCAGGAGCCACTTGGTACTATCAAACCAGCCCAACTTGGCACTGGTGCCACCATGGGTCTGGTCACCATCCTGCCTATCGTAGCTTTTCAGGAGCCAGCCGGTCACTCCCAGCCATAGGCCCCCAGACACAAACCTCGGCCTGTTTCCCTGGCACACAAAAGTAAGCTACCGCACTTCTGGATGGCAGATTGCAGGAGCCACTTTGCACCATCAAACCAGCCCAACTTGGCACTGGTGCCACCTTGGCTCTGGGAACCATGCTGTGTAACCCGGATTCTAAGAAGACAGGCAGCCACTGCCAGCCACAGTCCTCCAAACAAAATCAACGGCGCTTTTCCCTGGAAAACAAAACTCGCCTGACAACTTTTAGATGGCAGATTGCAGGAGCCAGTTGGTACCATCAAACCAGCCCAACTTGGCACTGGTGCCACCTTGGGTCTGGGAACCATCCTGCCTATTGTTGCTTTTCAGGAGCCAGCCGGTCACTCCTAGCCCTAGGCCCCCAGTCATAAACCTCGGCCCGTTTCCCTGGCACACAAAAGTAAGCTACCCCGCTTCAGGATGGCAGATTGCAGGAGCCACTTTTCACCATCAAACCAGCCCGACGTGGCACTGGTGCCACCTTGGGTCTGGGAACCATCCTGCGTATCGTGTGTTCTAAGGAGCCAGCCGGCCACTCCCACCAACAGTCCCCCAAACACAAACAACGGCGCTTTTCCCTGGAAAACAAAACTGGCCTGCCAACTTTTTGATGGCAGATTGCAGGAGCCACTTGGTACTATCAAACCAGCCCAACTTGGCACTGGTGCCACCATGGGTCTGGTCACCATCCTGCCTATCGTAGCTTTTCAGGAGCCAGCCGGTCACTCCCAGCCATAGGCCCCCAGACACAAACCTCGGCCCGTTTCCCTGGCAAACAAAAGTAAGCTGCCCCGCTTCTGCATGGCAGATTGCAGGTGCTATTTAGTACTATCAAACCAGCCCGACTTGGCACTGGTGCCACCTCTGGTCTGGGAACCATCCTGCCTATCGTGGATTTTCAGGCGCCAGACGGCCACTATCAGCCATATGCCCCCAAAAACAAACCACGGCCCTTTTCTCTGGTAAACAAAACTCAACTGCCCCTCTTCTGGATGGCAAATTTTAGGACGCACTTTGTACTACGAAAACCGCCCGACTTGGCACTGGTGCCACCTTGGGTCAGGGAACCATCCTGCCTATCGTAGCTTTTTAAGGAGCCAGCAGGCCACGCCCAGCCATATAGCCCCAAAAACAAACCACGGACCATTTCTCTTGGAAACAAAAATCCGCTGCCCCGCGTCAGGATGGCAGATTGCAGGAGCCACGTTGCACCATCAAACCACCCCGACTTGGCACTGGTGCCATCTTGGATCTGGGAACCATCCTGCCTATCTTAGCTTTTCAGGAGCCAGCCGGTTACTCCCAACCATAGGCCCCCAGACAGAAAGCTCTGCCCGTTTCCCTGGCAAACAAAAGTAAGCTACCCCGCTTCTGGATGGCAGATTGCAGGAGCCACTTGGTACTAACAAACCAGCCCAACTTGACACTCGTGCCACTTTGGGTCTGGGAACCATGCTGCGTAACGTAGATTCTAAGGCGCCAGGCGGCCACTCCCAGCCACAGGCCCCCAAATACAAACAACGGCGCTTTTCCCTGGAAAACAAAACTCGCCTGCCAGCTTTTTGATGGCAGATTGCAGGAGCCACTTGGTACTATCAAATCATCCCAACTTGGCACTGGTGCCACTATGGGTCTGGGAACCATCCTGCCAATTGTACCATTTCAGGAGCCAGCCGGTCTCTCCCAGCCATAGGCCCCCATCACAAACCTCGGACCGTTTCCCTGGCACACAAAATTAAGCTGCCCCGCTTCAGGATGGCAGATTGCAGGAGCCACTTTGCACCATCAAACCAGCCCGACGTGGCACTGGTGCCACCTTGGGTCTGGGAACCATCCTGCGTATCGTGTGTTCTAAGGAGCCAGCCGGCCACTCCCAGCCACAGTCCCCCAAACACAAACAACGGCGCTTTTCCCTGGAAAACAAAACTGGCCTGCCAACTTTTTGATGGCAGATTGCAGGAGCCACTTGGTACTATCAAACCAGCCCAACTTGGCACTGGTGCCACCATGGGTCTGGTCACCATCCTGCCTATCGTAGCTTTTCAGGAGCCAGCCGGTCACTCCCAGCCATAGGCCCCCAGACACAAACCTCGGCCCGTTTCCCTGGCAAACAAAAGTAAGCTGCCCCGCTTCTGCATGGCAGATTGCAGGTGCTATTTAGTACTATCAAACCAGCCCGACTTGGCACTGGTGCCACCTCTGGTCTGGGAACCATCCTGCCTATCGTGGATTTTCAGGGGCCAGACGGCCACTATCACCAATATGCCCCCAAAAACAAACCACGGCCCTTTTCTCTGGTAAACAAAACTCAACTGCCCCTCTTCTGGATGGCAAATTTTAGGACGCACTTTGTACTACGAAAACCGCCCGACTTGGCACTGGTGCCACCTTGGGTCAGGGAACCATCCTGCCTATCGTAGCTTTTCAGGAGCCAGCCGGTCACTCCCAGCCATAGGTCCCCAGACAAATACCTCGGCCCGTTTCCCTGGCAAACAAAAGTAAGCTGCCCCGCTTCTGGATGGCAGATTGCAGGAGCCACTTTGCACCATCAAACCAGCCCAACTTGACACTGGTGCCACCTTGGCTCTGGGAACCATGCTGCGTAACCCGGATTCTAAGACGACAGGCAGCCACTGCCAGCCACAGGCCTCCAAACAAAATCAACGGCGCTTTTCCCTGGAAAACAAAACTCGCCTGACAACTTTTAGATGGCAGATTGCAGGAGCCAGTTGGTACCATCAAACCAGCCCAACTTGGCACTGGTGCCACCTTGGGTCTGGGAACCATCCTGCCTATTGTTGCTTTTCAGGAGCCAGCCGGTCACTTCTAGCCCTAGGCCCCCAGTCATAAACCTCGGCCCGTTTCCCTGGCACACAAATGTAAGCTACCCCGCTTCAGGATGGCAGATTGCAGGAGCCACTTTTCACCATCAAACCAGCCCGACGTGGCACTGGTGCCACCTTGGGTCTGGGAACCATCCTGCGTATCGTGTGTTCTAAGGAGCCAGCCGGCCACTCCCACCCACAGTCCCCCAAACACAAACAACGGCGCTTTTCCCTGGAAAACAAAACTGGCCTGCCAACTTTTTGATGACAGATTGCCGGAGCCACTTGGTACTATCAAACCAGCCCAACTTGGCACTGGTGCCACCATGGGTCTGGTAACCATCCTGCCTATCGTAGCTTTTCAGGAGCCAGGCGGTCACTCCCAGCCATAGGCCCCCAGACACAAACCTCGGCCCGTTTCCCTGGCAAACAAAAGTAAGCTGCCCCGCTTCTGCATGGCAGATTGCAGGTGCTATTTAGTACTATCAAACCAGCCCGACTTGGCACTGGTGCCACCTCTGGTCTGGGAACCATCCTGCCTATCGTGGATTTTCAGGGGCCAGACGGCCACTATCAGCCATATGCCCCCAAAAACAAACCACGGCCCTTTTCTCTGGTAAACAAAACTCAATTGCCCCTCTTCTGGATGGCAAATTTTAGGACGCACTTTGTACTACGAATACCGCCCGACTTGGCACTAGTGCCACCTTGGGTCAGGGAACCATCCTGCCTATCGTAGCTTTTTAAGGAGCCAGCAGGCCACGCCCAGCCATATAGCCCCAAAAACAAACCACGGACCATTTCTCTTGGAAACAAAAATCCGCTGCCCCGCGTCAGGATGGCAGATTGCAGGAGCCACTTTGCACCATCAAACCACCCCGACTTGGCACTGGTGCCATCTTGGATCTGGGAACCATCCTGCCTATCGTAGCTTTTCAGGAGCCAGGCAGTCACTCCCAGCCATAGGCCCCCAGACAAATACCTCGGCCCGTTTCCCTGGCAAACAAATGTAAGCTGCCCCGCTTCTGGATGGCAGATTGCAGGAGCCACATGGTACTATCAAACCAGGCCAACATGGCACTGGTGCCACCTTGGCTCTGGGAACCATCCTGCCTATCGTGGATTTTCAGGCGCCAGCCGGCCACTCTCAGCCATATGCCCCCAAACACAAACCACGGCCCTTTTCTCTGGTAAACAAAACTCAACTGCCCCTCTTCTGGATGGCAAATTGCAGGACGCACTTGGTACTACGAAAACAGCCCGACTTGGCAGTGATGCCACCTTGAGTCAGGGAACCATCCTGCGTATCGATGTTTTTAAGGAGTCAGCCGGCAACGTCCAGCCATATACCCCCAAAAAAAACCCACGGAACTTTTCTCCAGCAAGCAAAAATCCGCTGCCCCGCGTCTGGATGGCAGATTGCAGGAGCTATTTAGTATTATCAAACCAGCCCGACTTGGCACTGGTGCCACCATGGGTCTGGTCACCATCCTGCCTATCGTAGCTTTTCAGGAGCCAGCCGGTCACTCTCAGCCATAGGCCCCAAACACAAACCACGGCCCTTTTCTCTGGAAAACAAAACTCAACTGCCCCTCTTCTGGATGGCAGATTGCAGGAGCCACTGGGTACTATGAAACCAGCCCTACTTGGCACTGGTGCCACCTTGGGTCTGGGAACCATGCTGCGTATCATGGATTTTCAGGAGCCAGCCGGCCACTGCCAGCCACAGGCCCCGAAACACAAACAACAGCCTTTTTCTCTGGCAAACAAAATTCAGCTGCCCCGCTTCTGGATGGCAGATTGCAGGAACCACTTGGTACTAACAAACCAGCCCGACTTGGCACTGGTGCCACCTTGGGTCTGGGAACCATCCTGCGTATCGTGGATTCTAAGGAGCCAGCTGGCCACTCCCAGCCACAGGCCCCAAAACACACACAACGGCGCTTTTCCCTGGAAAACAAAACTCGCCTGCCAACTTTTTGATGGCAGATTGCAGGAGCCACTTGGTACTATCAAACCAGCCCAACTTGGCACTGGTGCCACCATGGGTCTGGTCACCATCCTGCCTATCGTAGCTTTTCAGGAGCCAGCCGGTCACTCCCAGCCATAGGCCCCCAGACACAAACCTCGGCCTGTTTCCCTGGCACACAAAAGTAAGCTACCGCACTTCTGGATGGCAGATTGCAGGAGCCACTTTGCACCATCAAACCAGCCCAACTTGGCACTGGTGCCACCTTGGCTCTGGGAACCATGCTGTGTAACCCGGATTCTAAGAAGACAGGCAGCCACTGCCAGCCACAGTCCTCCAAACAAAATCAACGGCGCTTTTCCCTGGAAAACAAAACTCGCCTGACAACTTTTAGATGGCAGATTGCAGGAGCCAGTTGGTACCATCAAACCAGCCCAACTTGGCACTGGTGCCACCTTGGGTCTGGGAACCATCCTGCCTATTGTTGCTTTTCAGGAGCCAGCCGGTCACTCCTAGCCCTAGGCCCCCAGTCATAAACCTCGGCCCGTTTCCCTGGCACACAAAAGTAAGCTACCCCGCTTCAGGATGGCAGATTGCAGGAGCCACTTTTCACCATCAAACCAGCCCGACGTGGCACTGGTGCCACCTTGGGTCTGGGAACCATCCTGCGTATCGTGTGTTCTAAGGAGCCAGCCGGCCACTCCCACCAACAGTCCCCCAAACACAAACAACGGCGCTTTTCCCTGGAAAACAAAACTGGCCTGCCAACTTTTTGATGGCAGATTGCAGGAGCCACTTGGTACTATCAAACCAGCCCAACTTGGCACTGGTGCCACCATGGGTCTGGTCACCATCCTGCCTATCGTAGCTTTTCAGGAGCCAGCCGGTCACTCCCAGCCATAGGCCCCCAGACACAAACCTCGGCCCGTTTCCCTGGCAAACAAAAGTAAGCTGCCCCGCTTCTGCATGGCAGATTGCAGGTGCTATTTAGTACTATCAAACCAGCCCGACTTGGCACTGGTGCCACCTCTGGTCTGGGAACCATCCTGCCTATCGTGGATTTTCAGGCGCCAGACGGCCACTATCAGCCATATGCCCCCAAAAACAAACCACGGCCCTTTTCTCTGGTAAACAAAACTCAACTGCCCCTCTTCTGGATGGCAAATTTTAGGACGCACTTTGTACTACGAAAACCGCCCGACTTGGCACTGGTGCCACCTTGGGTCAGGGAACCATCCTGCCTATCGTAGCTTTTTAAGGAGCCAGCAGGCCACGCCCAGCCATATAGCCCCAAAAACAAACCACGGACCATTTCTCTTGGAAACAAAAATCCGCTGCCCCGCGTCAGGATGGCAGATTGCAGGAGCCACGTTGCACCATCAAACCACCCCGACTTGGCACTGGTGCCATCTTGGATCTGGGAACCATCCTGCCTATCTTAGCTTTTCAGGAGCCAGCCGGTTACTCCCAACCATAGGCCCCCAGACAGAAAGCTCTGCCCGTTTCCCTGGCAAACAAAAGTAAGCTACCCCGCTTCTGGATGGCAGATTGCAGGAGCCACTTGGTACTAACAAACCAGCCCAACTTGACACTCGTGCCACTTTGGGTCTGGGAACCATGCTGCGTAACGTAGATTCTAAGGCGCCAGGCGGCCACTCCCAGCCACAGGCCCCCAAATACAAACAACGGCGCTTTTCCCTGGAAAACAAAACTCGCCTGCCAGCTTTTTGATGGCAGATTGCAGGAGCCACTTGGTACTATCAAATCATCCCAACTTGGCACTGGTGCCACTATGGGTCTGGGAACCATCCTGCCAATTGTACCATTTCAGGAGCCAGACGGTCTCTCCCAGCCATAGGCCCCCATCACAAACCTCGGACCGTTTCCCTGGCACACAAAATTAAGCTGCCCCGATTCTGGATGGCAGATTGCAGGAGCCACTTGGTAGTGTCAAAACAGCCCGACTTGGCACTGGTGCCACCTTGGGTCTGGGAACCATCCTGCGTATCGTGGATTCTAAGCAGCCACCCGGCCACTCCGTGCCACAGGCGCCCAAACACAAACAACGGCGCTTTTCCCTGGAAAACAAAACTCGCCTGCCAACATTTTGATGGCAGATTGCAGGAGCCACTTGGTACTATCAAACCAGCCCAACTTGGCACTGGTGCCACCATGGGTCTGCTCACCATCCTGCCTATCGTAGCTTTTCAGGAGCCAGGCGGTCACTCCCAGCCATAAACCCCCAGACACAAACGTCGGCCCGTTTCCCTGGCAAACAAAAGTAAGCTGCCCCGCTTCTGGATGGCAGATTGCAGGAGCCACTTGGTAGTATCAAATTAGCCCAACTTGGCACTGGTGCCATCATGGGTCTGGTAAACATCCTGCCTATCTTAGCTTTTCAGGAGCCGGCCGGTCACTCCCAGCCATAGGCCCCCAGAGAAATACCTCGGCCCGTTTCCCTGGCAAACAAAAGTAAGCTGCCCCTCTTCTGGATGGCAGATTGCAGGAACCACTTGCTACTATCAAACCAGCCCGACTTGGCACTGGTGCCACCTTGGCTCTGGGAACCATGCTGCGTAACCTAGATTCTAAGAGGACCGGCGGACACTCCCAGCCACAGGCCTCTAAACAAAAACAACGGCGCGTTACCCTGGAAAACAATACTCGCCTGCCAACATTTTGATGGCAGATTGCAGGAGCCACTTGGTACTATCAAACCAGCCCAACTTGGCACTGGTGCCACCATGGGTCTGGTCACCATCCTGCCTATCGTAGCTTTTCAGGAGCCAGCCGGTCACTCCCAGCCATAGGCCCCCAGACAAATACCTCGGCCCGTTTCCCTGGCAAACAAAAGTAAGCTGCCCCGCTTCTGGATGGCAGATTGCAGGAGCCACATGGTACTATCAAACCAGGCCAACATGGCACTGGTGCCACCTTGGCTCTGGGAACCATCCTGCCTATCGTGGATTTTCAGGCGCCAGCCGGCCACTCTCAGCCATATGCCCCAAAACACAAACCACGGCCCTTTTCTCTGGTAAACAAAACTCAACTGCCCCTCTTCTGGATGGCAAATTGCAGGAGCCACTTGGTACTACGAAAACAGCCCGACTTGGCAGTGATGCCACCTTGGGTCAGGGAACCATCCTGCGTATCGATGTTTTTAAGGAGTCAGCCGGCAACGTCCAGCCATATACCCCCAAAAAAAACCCACGGAACTTTTCTCCAGCAAGCAAAAATCCTCTGCCCCGCGTCTGGATGGCAGATTGCAGGAGCCACTTGGTACTATGAAATCAGCCGAACATGGCACTGGTGCCACCATGGGTCTGGTCACCATCCTGCCTATCGTAGCTTTTCAGGAGCCAGCCGGTCACTCCCAGCCATAGGCCCCCAGACACAAACCTCGGCCCGTTTCCCTGGCAAACAAAAGTAAGCTGCCCCGCTTCTGGATGGTAGATTGCAGGAACCATTTGCTACAATCAAACCAGCCCAACTTGGCACTGGTGCCACCTCAGGTCTGGGAACCATCCTGCGTATTTTGGATTCTAAGGAGCCAGCCGGCCACTCCCAGCCACAGGCCCCCAAACACAAACAACGGCGCTTTTCCCTGGAAAACAAAACTTGCCTGCCAACATTTTGATGGCAGATTGCAGGAGCCACTTGGTACTATCAAACCAGCCCAACTTGCCACTGGTGCCACCATGGGTCTGGTCACCATCCTGCCTATCGTAGTTTTTCAGGAGCCAGCCGGTCACTCCCTGCCATAGGCCCCCAGACAAAACCTCGGCCCGTTTCCCTGGCAAACAAAAGTAAGCTGCCCCGCTTCTGGATGGCAGATTGCAGGACGCACTTGGTAGTATCAAACCAGCCCAACTTGGCACTGGTGCCACCTCAGGTCTGGGAACCATGCTGCGTATCGTGGATTCTAATTAGCCATCCGGCCACTCCCAGCCACAGGCCCCCAAACAAAAACAACGGCGCTTTTCCCTGGATAACAAACTCGCCTGCCAACTTTTTGATGGCAGATTGCAGGAGCCACTTGGTACTATCAAACCAGCCCAACTTGGCACTGGTGCCACCATGGGTCTGGTCACCATCCTGCCTATCGTAGCTTTTCAGGAGACAGCCGGTCACTCCCAGCCATAGGCCCCCAGACACAAACCTCGGCCCGTTTCCCTGGCAAACAAAAGTAAGCTGCCCCGCTTCTGGATGGCAGATTGCAGGAGCCGCTTGGTACTATCAAACCAGCCCAACTTGGGACTGGTGCCACCTTGGGTCTGGGAACCATGCTGTGTATCGTGGATTCTAAGGAGCCTGCCGGCCACGCCCAGCCACAGGCCCCCAAACACAAACAACGACGCTTTTCCCTGGAAAACAAAACTCGCCTGCCATCTTTTTGATGGCAGATTGCAGGAACCACTTGGTACTATCAAACCAGCCCAACTTGGCACTGGTGCCACCTTGGTTCTGGGAACCATGCTGCGTATCGTGGATTCTAAGGAGCCAGCCGGCCACTCCAGCCACAGGCCCGCAGACACAAACAACAGCACTTTTCCCTGGAAAACAAAACTCGCCTGCCGACTTTTTGATGGCAGATTGCAGGAGCCACTTGGTACTATGAAATCAGCCGAACATGGCACTGGTGCCACCATGGGTCTGGTCACCATCCTGCCTATCGTAGCTTTTCAGTAGCCAGCCGGTCACTACCAGCCATAGGCCCCCTGACACAAAGCTCGGCCCGTTTCCCTGGCAAACAAAAGTAAGCTGCCCCGCTTCTGGATGGCAGATTGCAGGATGCACTTGGTACTATAAAACCAGCCCGACTTGGCACTGGTGCCACCTCAGGTCTGGGAACCATCCTGCGTATCGTGGATTCTAAGGAGCCAGCCGGCCACTCCCAGCCACAGGCCCCCAAACACAAACAACGGCGCTTTTCCCTGGAAAACAAAACTCGCCTGCCGACATTTTGATGGCAGATTGCAGGAGCCACTTGGTACTATCAAACCAGCCCAACTTGGCACTGGTGCCACCATGGGTCTGGTCACCATCCTGCCTATCGTAGCTTTTCAGGAGCCAGCCGGTCACTCCCAGCCATAGGCCCCCAGACACAAAGCTCGGACCGTTTCCCTGGCAAACAAAAGTAAGCTGCCCCGCTTCTGGATGGCAGATTGCAGGAGCCACTTTGCACCATCATACTAGCCCGACTTGGCACTGGTGCCACCTTGGGTCTGGGAACCATCCTGCGTATCGTGGATTCTAAGCAGCCAGCCGGCCACTCCCAGCCACAGGCCCCCAAACACAAACAACGGCGCTTTTCCCTGGAAAATAAAAACTCGCCTGCCAAATTTTGACGGCAGATTGCAGGAGCCACTTGGTACTATCAAATCAGCCCAACTTGGGACTGGTGCCACCATGGGTCTGGTCACCATCCTGCCTATCGTAGCTTTTCAGGAGCCAGCCGGTCACTCTCAGCCATAGGCCCCCAGACAAAAACCACGGCCCGTTTCCCTGGCAAACAAAAGTAAGCTGCCCTGCTTCTGGATGGCAGATTGCAGGAACCACTTGGTACTATCAAACCAGCAAAACTTGGCACTGGTGCCACCTTGGGTCTGGATACCATGCTGCGTATCGTGGATTCTAAGGAGCCAGCCGGCCACTCCCAGCCACAGGCCCCCAAACACAAACAACGGCGCTTTTCCCTGGAAAACAAAACTCTCCTGCCAACTTTTTGATGGCAGATTGCAGGAGCCACTTGGTTTTATCAAATCAGCCCAACTTGGCACTGGTGCCACCATGGGTCTGGTCACCATCCTGCCTATCTTAGCTTTTCAGGAGCCAGCCGGTCACTCCCCGCCATAGGCCCCCAGACAAAAAGCTCGGCCCGTTTCCCTGGCAAACAAAAGTAAGCTACCCCGCTTCAGGATGGCAGATTGCAGGAGCCACTTTGCACCATCAAACTAGCCCGACTTGGCACTGGTGCCACCTCTGGTCTGGGAACCATCCTGCGTATCGTGGATTCTAATTAGCCAGCCGGCCACTCCCTACCACAGGCCCCCAAACAAAAACAACGGCGCTTTTCCCTGGAAAACAAAACTCGCCTACCAACTATTTGATGGCAGATTACAGGAGCCACTTGGTACTATCAAACCAGCCCAACTTGGCACTGGTGCCACCATGGGTCTGGTCACAATCCTGCCTATCGTAACTTTTCAGGAGCCAGCCGGTCACTCCCAGCCATAGGTCCCCAGTCACAAACCTCGGCCCGTTTCCCTGGCAAACAAAAGTAAGCTGCCCCGCTTCTGGATGGCAGTTTGCAGGAGCCACTTGGGACTATCAAACCAGTCCGACTTGGCACTGGTGCCACCTCTGGTCTGGGACCCATCCTGCGTATCGTGGATTCTAAGGAGCCAGTCGGCCACTCCCAGCCACAGGCCCCCAAACACAAACAACGGCCCGTTTCCGTGGCAAACAAAAGTAAGCTGCCCCGCTTCTGGATGGCAGATTGCAGGAACCACTTGGTAGTATCAAACCAGCACAACTTGGCACTGGTGGCACCTCTTGTCTGGTAACCATGCTGCGTATCGTGGTTTCTAAGGAGTCAGCCGGGCACTCCCAACCACAGGCCCCCAAACAAAAACAACGGCGCTTTTCCCTGGATAACAAACTCGCCTGCCAACTTTTTGATGGCAGATTGCAGGAGCCACTTGGTACTATCAAACCAGCCCAACTTGGCACTGGTGCCACCATGGGTCTGGTCACCATCCTGCCTATCGTAGCTTTTCAGGAGACAGCCGGTCACTCCCAGCCATAGGCCCCCAGACACAAACCTCGGCCCTTTTCCCAGGCAAACAAAAGTAAGTTAACCCGCTTCTGGATGGCAGATTGCAGGAGCCGCTTTTCACCATCAAACTAGCCCGACTTGGCACTGGTGTCACCTCTGGTCTGGGAACCATCCTGCCTGTCGTGGATTCTAATTAGCCAGCCGGCCACTCCCAGCCACAGGCCCCCAAACACAAACAACGGCGCTTTTCCCTGGAAAACAAAACTCGCCTGCCAACTTTTTGATGGCAGATTGCAGGAGCCACTTGGTACTATCAAACCAGCCCAACTTGGCACTGGTGCCACCATGGGTCTGGTCACCATCCTGCCTATCGTAGCCTTTCAGGAGCCAGCCGGTCACTCCCAGCCATAGGCCCCCAGACACAAACCTCGGCCCGTTTCCCTGGCATACAAAAGTAAGCTGCCCCGCTTCTGGATGGCAGATTGCAGGAACCACTTGGTACTATCAAACCAGCCCAACTTGGGACTGGTGCCACCTTGGGTCTGGGAACCATGCTGTGTATCGTGGATTCTAAGGAGCCTGCCGGCCACGCCCAGCCACAGGCCCCCAAACACAAACAACGACGCTTTTCCCTGGAAAACAAAACTCGCCTGCCATCTTTTTGATGGCAGATTGCAGGAACCACTTGGTACTATCAAACCAGCCCAACTTGGCACTGGTGCCACCTTGGTTCTGGGAACCATGCTGCGTATCGTGGATTCTAAGGAGCCAGCCGGCCACTCCAGCCACAGGCCCGCAGACACAAACAACAGCACTTTTCCCTGGAAAACAAAACTCGCCTGCCGACTTTTTGATGGCAGATTGCAGGAGCCACTTGGTACTATGAAATCAGGCGAACATGGCACTGGTGCCACCATGGGTCTGGTCACCATCCTGCCTATCGTAGCTTTTCAGTAGCCAGCCGGTCACTCCCAGCCATAGGCCCCCTGACACAAATCTCGGCCCGTTTCCCTGGCAAACAAAAGTAAGCTGCCCCGCTTCTGGATGGCAGATTGCAGGATGCACTTGGTACTATAAAACCAGCCCGACTTGGCACTGGTGCCACCTCAGGTCTGGGAACCATCCTGCGTATCGTGGATTCTAAGGAGCCAGCCGGCCACTCCCAGCCACAGGCCCCCAAACACAAACAACGGCGCTTTTCCCTGGAAAACAAAACTCGCCTGCCGACATTTTGATGGCAGATTGCAGGAGCCACTTGGTACTATCAAACCAGCCCAACTTGGCACTGGTGCCACCATGGGTCTGGTCACCATCCTGCCTATCGTAGCTTTTCAGGAGCCAGCCGGTCACTCCCAGCCATAGGCCCCGAGACACAAAGCTCGGACCGTTTCCCTGGCAAACAAAAGTAAGCTGCCCCGCTTCTGGATGGCAGATTGCAGGAGCCACTTTGCACCATCATACTAGCCCGACTTGGCACTGGTGCCACCTTGGGTCTGGGAACCATCCTGCGTATCGTGGATTCTAAGCAGCCAGCCGGCCACTCCCAGCCACAGGCCCCCAAACACAAACAACGGCGCTTTTCCCTGGAAAATAAAAACTCGCCTGCCAAATTTTGACGGCAGATTGCAGGAGCCACATGGTACTATCAAATCAGCCCAACTTGGGACTGGTGCCACCATGGGTCTGGTCACCATCCTGCCTATCGTAGCTTTTCAGGAGCCAGCCGGTCACTCTCAGCCATAGGCCCCCAGACAAAAACCACGGCCCGTTTCCCTGGCAAACAAAAGTAAGCTGCCCTGCTTCTGGATGGCAGATTGCAGGAACCACTTGGTACTATCAAACCAGCAAAACTTGGCACTGGTGCCACCTTGGGTCTGGATACCATGCTGCGTATCGTGGATTCTAAGGAGCCAGCCGGCCACTCCCAGCCACAGGCCCCCAAACACAAACAACGGCGCTTTTCCCTGGAAAACAAAACTCTCCTGCCAACTTTTTGATGGCAGATTGCAGGAGCCACTTGGTTTTATCAAATCAGCCCAACTTGGCACTGGTGCCACCATGGGTCTGGTCACCATCCTGCCTATCTTAGCTTTTCAGGAGCCAGCCGGTCACTCCCCGCCATAGGCCCCCAGACAAAAAGCTCGGCCCGTTTCCCTGGCAAACAAAAGTAAGCTACCCCGCTTCAGGATGGCAGATTGCAGGAGCCACTTTGCACCATCAAACTAGCCCGACTTGGCACTGGTGCCACCTCTGGTCTGGGAACCATCCTGCGTATCGTGGATTCTAATTAGCCAGCCGGCCACTCCCTACCACAGGCCCCCAAACAAAAACAACGGCGCTTTTCCCTGGAAAACAAAACTCGCCTACCAACTATTTGATGGCAGATTACAGGAGCCACTTGGTACTATCAAACCAGCCCAACTTGGCACTGGTGCCACCATGGGTCTGGTCACAATCCTGCCTATCGTAACTTTTCAGGAGCCAGCCGGTCACTCCCAGCCATAGGTCCCCAGTCACAAACCTCGGCCCGTTTCCCTGGCAAACAAAAGTAAGCTGCCCCGCTTCTGGATGGCAGTTTGCAGGAGCCACTTGGGACTATCAAACCAGTCCGACTTGGCACTGGTGCCACCTCTGGTCTGGGACCCATCCTGCGTATCGTGGATTCTAAGGAGCCAGTCGGCCACTCCCAGCCACAGGCCCCCAAACACAAACAACGGCCCGTTTCCGTGGCAAACAAAAGTAAGCTGCCCCGCTTCTGGATGGCAGATTGCAGGAACCACTTGGTAGTATCAAACCAGCACAACTTGGCACTGGTGGCACCTCTTGTCTGGTAACCATGCTGCGTATCGTGGTTTCTAAGGAGCCAGCCGGGCACTCCCAACCACAGGTCCCCAAACACAAACAATGGCGTTTTTCCCTGGAAAACAAAACTCGCCTGCCAACTTTTTGATGGCAGATTGCAGGAGCCACTTGGTACTATCAAACCAGCCCAACTTGGCACTGGTGCCACCATGGGTCTGGTCACCATCCTGCCTATCGTAGCTTTTCAGGAGCCAGCCGGTCACTCCCTGCCATAGGCCCCGAGACAGAAAGCCCGGCCCGTTTCCCTGGCAAACAAAAGTAAGCTGCCCCGCTTCTGGATGGCAGATTGCAGGAGCCACTTTGTACTATCAAACCAGCCCGACTTGGCACTGGTGCCACCTCTGGTCTGGGAACCATGCTGCGTATCGTGGATTTTAAGGAGCCAGTCGGCCACTCCCAGCCATATGCCTCCAAACACAAACAACGGTCCATTTCCCTGGCAAACAAAAGTAAGCTGCCCCGCTTCTGGATGTCAGATTGCAGGAACCACTTCTTGCCAAGTTGGGGTGGTTTGATAGTACCAAGTGGCTCCTGCAATCTGCCATCAAAAAGTTGGCAAGCGAGTTTTGTTTTCCAGGGAAAAGCGCCGTTGTTTCTGTTTGGGGGCCTGTGGCTGGGAGTGGCCAGCTGTCTCCTTAGAATCCACGATACGCAGGATGGGTCCCAGACCAGAGGTGGCACCAGTGCCAAGTCGGGCTGGTTTGATGGTGCAAAGTGACTCCTGCAATCTGCCATCCAGAAGCGGGGTAGCTTACTTTTGTTTGCCAGGGAAACGGGTAGAGCTTTGTGTCTGGGGGCCTATGGCTGGGAGTGACCGGCTGGCTCCTGAAAAGCTACGATAGGCAGGATGGTGACCAGACCCATGGTGGCACCAGTGCCAAGTTGGGCTGGTTTGATAGTACCAAGTGGCTCCTGCAATCTGCCATCAAAAAGTTGGCAGGTGAGTTTTGTTTTCCAGGGAAAAGCACCGTTGTTTGTGTTTGGGGGCCTGTGGCTGGGAGTGGCCAGCTGGCTCCTTAGAATCCACGATACGCAGGATGGTTCCCAGACCAGAGGTTGCACCAGTGCCATGTTGGCCTGGTTTGATAGTACCATGTGGCTCCTGCAATCTGCCATCCAGAAGCGGGGCTGCTTACTTTTGTTTGCCAGGGAAACGGGCCGAGATATTTGTCTGGGGGCCTATGGCTGGGAGTGAGCGGCTGGCTCCTGAAAAGCTACGATAGGCAGGATGGTGACCAGACCCATGGTGGCACCAGTGCCAAGTTGGGCTGGTTTGATAGTACCAAGTGGCTCCTGCAATCTGCCATCAAAAAGTTGTCAGGCGACTTTTGTTTTCCAGGGAAAAGCGCCGTTGTTCTTGTTTAGAGGCCTGTGGCTGGGAGTGGCCGGCTGCCTCCTTTGAACCCAGGATACGCAGGATGGTTCCCAGAGCCAAGGTGGCACCAGTGCCAAGTTGGGCTGGTTTGATAGTACCAAGTGGCTCCTGCAATCTGCCATCCAGAAGCGGGTCAGCTTACTTTTGTTTGCCAGGGAAACGGGCCGAGGTTTGTGTCTGGGGGCCAATGGCTGGGAGTGACCGGCTGGCTACTGAAAAGCTACGATAGGCAGGATGGTTACCAGACTCATGGTGGCACCAGTGCCAAGTCGGGCTGGTTTGATAATACTAAATAGCTCCTGAAATCTGCCATTCAGACGCGGGGCAGCGGATTTTTGTTTGCTGGAGAAAAGTTCCGTGGTTATTTTTTGGGGGTATATGGCTCGACGTGGCCGGCTGGCTCCTTAAAAAGATCGATACGCAGGATTGTTCCCTGACCCAAGGTGGCATCACTGCCAAGTCGGGCTGTTTTCGTAGTACCAAGTGCGTCTTGCAATTTGCCATCCAGAAGAGGGGCAGTTGAGTTTTGTTTGCCAGAGCAAAGGGCCGGGGTATGTGTTTGGGGGCATATGGCTGAGAGTGGCCGGCTGGCCCCTGAAAATCCACGATAGGCAGGATGGTTCCCAGAGCCAAGGTGGCACCAGTGCCATGTTGGCCTGGTTTGATAGTACCATGTGGCTGCTGTAATCTGCCATCCAGAAGCGGGGCAGCTTACTTTTGTTTGCCAGGGAAACGGGCCGAGATATTTGTCTGGGGGCCTATGGCTGGGAGTGACCGGCTGGCTCCTGAAAAGCTACGATAGGCAGGATGGTGACCAGACCCATGGTGGCACCAGTGCCAAGTTGGGCTGGTTTGATAGTACCAAGTGGCTCCTGCAATCTGCCATCAAAAATTTGGCAGGCGAGTTTTGTTTTCCAGGGAAAAGCGCCGTTGTTTTTGTTTAGAGGCCTGTGGCTGGGAGTGGCCGCCTGTCCTCGTAGAATCTACGTTACGCAGCATGGTTCCCAGAGCCAAGGTGGCACGAGGGCCAAGTCGGGCAGGTTTGATAGTACCAAATGCATCCTGCAATCTGCCATCCAAAAGCGGGGCAGTTTACTTTTGTTTGCCAGGGAAACGGGCCGAGGTTTGTGTCTGGGGGCCTATGGCAGGGAGTGACCGGCTGGCTCCTGAAAAGCTATGATAGGCAGGATGTTTACCAGACCCATGGTGGCACCAGTGCCAAGTTGGGCTGATTTGATAGTACCAAGTGGCTCCTGCAATCTGCCATCCAGAATCGGGGCAGCTTACTTTTGTTTTCCAGGGAAACGGGCCGAGGTTTGTGTCTGGGGGTCTATGGCTGGGAGTGACCGGCTGGCTCCTGAAAAGCTACGATAGGCAGGATGGTGACCAGACCCATGGTGGCACCAGTGCCAAGTTGGGCTGGTTTGATAGCACCAAGTGGCTCCTGCAATCTGCCATCAAAATGTTGGCAGGCGAGTTTTGTTTTCCAGGGAAAAGCGCCGTTGTTTGTGTTTGGGCGCCTGTGGCTCAGAGTGGCCGGGTGGCTGCTTAGAATCCACGATACGCAGGATGGTTCCCAGACCCAAGGTGGCACCAGTGCCAAGTCGGGCTGGTTTGACACTACCAAGTGGCTCCTGCAATCTGCCATCCAGAATCGGGGCAGCTTAATTTTGTTTGCCAGGGAAACGGTCCGAGGTTTGTGTCTGGGGGCCTATGGCTGGGAGTGACCGGCTGGCTCCTGAAAAGCTACAATAGGCAGGATGGTTCCCAGAACCATAGTGGCACCAGTGCCAAGTTGGGATGATTTGATAGTACCAAGTGGCTCCTGCAATCTGCCATCAAAATGTTGGCAGGCGAGTTTTGTTTTCCAGGGAAAAGCGCCGTTGTTTGTGTTTGGGGGCCTGTGGCTGGGAGTGGCCGGCTGGCTCCTTAGAATCCACGATATGCAGGATTGTTCCCAGACCCAAGGTGGCACCAGTGCCAAGTCGGGCTGGTTTGATGGTGCAAAGTGGCTCCTGCAATCTGCCATCCAGACGCGGGGCAGCGGATTTTTGTTTCCATGAGAAATGGTCCGTGGTTTGTTTTTGGGGGTATATGGCTGGGCGTGGCCGGCTGGCTCCTTAAAAAGCTCGATATGCAGGATGGTTCCCTGACACAAGGTGGCACCAGTGCCACGTCGGGCGGTTTTCGTAGTACAAAGTGCGTCCTAAAATTTGCCATCCAGAAGAGGGGCAGTTGAGTTTTGTTTGCCAGAGAAAAGGGCCGTGGTTTGTTTTTGGGGGCATATGGCTGAGAGTGGCCGGCTGGCCCCTGAAAATCCACGATAGGCAGGATGGTTCCCAGACCAGAGGTGTCACCAGTGCCAAGTCGGGCTGGTTTGATAGTACTAAATAGCTCCTGCAATCTGCCATGCAGAAGCGGGGCAGCTTACTTTTGTTTGCCAGGGAAATGGGCCGAGGTTTGTGTCTGGGGGCCTATGGCTGGGTATGACCGGCTGGCTCCTGAAAAGCTACGATAGGCAGGATGGTGACCAGACCCATGGTGGCACCAGTGCCAAGTTGGGCTGGTTTGATAGTACCAAGTGGCTCCGGCAATCTGCCATCAAAAAGTTGGCAGGCGAGTTTTGTTTTCCAGGGAAAAGCGCCGTTGTTTGTGTTTGGGGGCCTGTGGCTGGGAGTGGCCAGCTGGCTCCTTAGAACCCACGATACGCAGGATGGTTCCCAGACCAGAGGTGGCACCAGTGCCAAGTTTGGCTGGTTTGATGGTGCAAAGTGGCTCCTGCAATCTGCCATCCAGAAGCGGGGTAGCTTACTTTTGTTTGCCAGGGAAACGGGCCGAAATATTTATCTAGGGGGCTCTGGCTGGGGGTGGCTGGCTGGCACCTGAAAAGCTACGATAGGCAGGATGGTGACCAGACCCATGGTGGCACCAGTGCCAAGTTGGGCTGGTTTGATAGTACCAAGTGGCTCCTGCAATCTGCCATCAAATGTTTGGCAGGCGAGTTTTGTTTTCCAGGGAAAAGCACCGTTGTGTGTGTTTTGGGCGCCTGTGGCTGGAGTGGCCAGCTGGCTCCTTAGAATCCACGATACGCAGGATGGTTCCCAGACCCAAGGTGGCACCAGTGCCAAGTCGGGCTGGTTTGTTAGTAACAAGTGGTTCCTGCAATCTGCCATCCAGAAGCGGGGCAGCTGAATTTTGTTTGCCAGAGAAAAAGGCTGTTGTTTGTGTTTCGGGGCCTGTGGCTGGCAGTGGACGGCTGGCTCCTGAAAATCCATGATGCGCAGGATGGTTCCCAGACCCAAGGTGGCACCAGTGCCAAGTCGGGCTGGTTTGATACTACCAAGTGCGTCCTGCAATCTGCCATCCAGAAGCGGGGCAGCTTAATTTTGTTTGCCAGGGAAACGGGCCGTGGGTTTTGTATGGGGGCCTATGGCTGAGAGTGGCCGGCTGGCTCCTGAAAATCCACGCTAGGCAGCATGGTTCCCAGATGCAAGGTGGCACCAGTGCCAAGTCGGGCTGGTTTGATGGTGCAAAGTGGCTCCTGCAATCTGCCATCCAGAAGCGGGGCAGCTGATTTTTGTTTGCCAGAGAAAAATTCCGTGGATTGTTTTTGGGGGCATATTGCTGGGAGTGGCCGGCTGGCTCCTTAAAATGCTCGATACGCATGATGGTTCCCAGGCCCAAGGTGTCACCACTACCAAGTCGGCCTGCGGTTTTAGTATCAAGTTCATCCTGCAATTTGCCATCCAGAAGAGGGGCAGTTGAGTTTTGTTTGCCAGAGAAACGGGCCGAGGTTTCTGTTTGGGGACATATGGCTGAGAGTGGCCGGCTGGCCCCTGAATATCCACGATACACAGCATGGTTCCCAGATCCAAGGTGGCACCAGTGCCAAGTTGGGCTGGTTTGATAGTCCCAAGTGTCTCCTGCAATCTGCCATCCAGAAGCGGGGCAGCTTACTTTTGTTTGCCAGAGAAATAGGCCTAGGTTTTTGTCTGGGGGCCTGTGGCTAGGAGTGGCCGGCTGGCTCCTTAGAATCCACGATACGCAGGATGTTTCCCAGACCCAAGGTGGCACCAGTGCCAAGTCGGGCTGGTTTGATAGTACCAAGTGGCTCCTGCAAACTCCATCAAAATGTTGGCAGACGTGTTTTGTTTTCCAGGGAACAGCGCCGTTGATTTTGTTTGGGGACCTGTGGCTGGGAGTGGCCGGCTGGCTCCTTAGAATCCACCATACGCAGGATGGTTCCCAGACCCAAGGTGGCACCAGTGCCAAGTCGGGCTGGTTTGATTACACCAAGTGGCTCCTGCAATCTGCCATCCAGAAGTGAGGCAGCTAAGTTTTGTTTGCCAGAAAAAAGGGCCGTGGTTTTTGTTGGGGGCCTGTGGCTGGGAGTAGCCGGCTGGCTCCTTAAAATCCACGCTAGGCAGCATGGTTCCCAGACCCAAGGTGGCACCAGTGCCAAGTAGGGCTGGTTTCATAGTACCAAGTGGCTCCTGCAATCTGCCATCCAGAAGCGGTGCAGTTGAGTTTTGTTTGCCAGAGAAAAGGGCCGTGGGTTGTGTTTGGGGGCATATGGCTGGGAGTGGCCGGCTGTCTCATTAAAAAGATCAATACGCAGGATGGTTCCCAGACCCAAGGTGGCACCAGTGCCAAGTCGGGCTGTTTTTATAGTACCAAGTGCGTCCTGCAATTTGCCATCCAGAAGAGGGGCAGTGGAGTTTTGTTTGCCAGAGAATAGCGCCGTTGTTTGTGTTTGGGGGCTTGTGGCTGGGAGTGGCCGACTGGCGCCGTAGAATCTGTGTTACGCAGCATGGTTCCCAGACCAGAGGTGGCACCAGTGCCAAGTTGGGCTGGTTTGATAGTACCAAGTGGCTCCTGCAATCTGCCATCCAGAAGCGGGGCAGCTTACTTTTGTTTGCCAGGGAAACGGGCCGAGGTTTGTGACTGGGGACCTATGGCTGGGAGTGACCGGCTGGCTCCTGAAAAGCTACGATAGGCAGGATGGTGACCAGACCCATGGTGGCACCAGTGCCAAGTTGGGCTGGTTTGATAGTACCAAGTGGCTCCTGCAATCTGCCATCAAAAAGTTGTCAGGCGAGTTTTGTTTTCCAGGGAAAAGCGCCGTTGTTTGTATTTGGGGGCCTGTGGCTGGGAGTGGCCGGCTGGCTCCTTTGAACCCACCATACGCAGGATGGTTCCCAGACCCAAGGTGGCACCAGTGCCAAGTCGGGCTGGTTTGATACTACCAAGTGCGTCCTGCAATCTGCCATCCAGAAGCGGGGCAGCTTAATTTTGTTTGCCAGGGAAACGGGCCGTGGGTTTTGTTTGGGGGCCTATGGCTGAGAGTGGCCGGCTGGCTCCTGAAAATCCACGCTAGGCAGCATGGTTCCCAGATGCAAGGTGGCACCAGTGCCAAGTCGGGCTGGTTTGATGGTGCAAAGTGGCTCCTGCAATCTGCCATCCAGGAGCGGGGCAGCTGATTTTTGTTTGCCAGAGAAAAATTCCGTGGATTGTTTTTGGGGGCATATTGCTGGGAGTGGCCGGCTGGCTCCTTAAAATGCTCGATACGCATGATGGTTCCCAGGTCCAAGGTGTCACCACTACCAAGTCGGCCTGCGGTTTTAGTATCAAGTTCATCCTGCAATTTGCCATCCAGAAGAGGGGCAGTTGAGTTTTGTTTGCCAGAGAAACGGGCCGAGGTTTCTGTTTGGGGACATATGGCTGAGAGTGGCCGGCTGGCCCCTGAATATCCACGATACACAGCATGGTTCCCAGATCCAAGGTGGCACCAGTGCCAAGTTGGGCTGGTTTGATAGTACCAAGTGTCTCCTGCAATCTGCCATCCAGAAGCGGGGCAGCTTACTTTTGTTTGCCAGAGAAATAGGCCTAGGTTTTTGTCTGGGGCCCTGTGGCTAGGAGTGGCCGGCTGGCTCCTAAGAATCCACGATACGCAGGATGTTTCCCAGACCCAAGGTGGCACCAGTGCCAAGTCGGGCTGGTTTGATAGTACCAAGTGGCTCCTGCAAACTCCATCAAAAAGTTGGCAAGCGTGTTTTGTTTTCCAGGGAACAGCGCCGTTGATTTTGTTTGGGGGCCTGTGGCTGGGAGTGGCCGGCTGGCTCCTTAGAATCCACGATACGCAGGATGGTTCCCAGACCCAAGGTGGCACCAGTGCCAAGTCGGGCTGGTTTGATTACACCAAGTGGCTCCTGCAATCTGCCATCCAGAAGTGAGGCAGCTAAGTTTTGTTTGCCAGAAAAAAGGGCCGTGGTTTTTGTTGGGGGCCTGTGGCTGGGAGTGGCCGGCTGGCTCCTTAGAATCCACCATACGCAGGATGGTTCCCAGACCCAAGGTGGCACCAGTGCCAAGTCGGGCTGGTTTGATAGTCCCAAGTGGCTCCTGCAAACTGCCATCCAGAAGCGGGGCAGCTGAGTTTTGTTTGCCAGGGAAATGGGCCGTTGTTTGTGTTTGGGGGCCTGTGGCTGGGAGTGTTCGGCTGGTTCCTGAATATGTACGATACGCAGGATTGTTCCCAGACCCAAGGTGGCACCAGTGCCAAGTCGGGCTGGTTTGATGGTGCAAAGTGGCTCCTGCAATCTGCCATCCAGAAGCGGGGCAGCTTACTTTTGTTTGCCAGGGAAACGGGCCGAGGTTTGTGTTTGGGGGCCTATGGCTGAGAGTGACCGGCTGGCTCCTGAAAAGCTACAATAGGCAGGATGGTGACCAGACCCATGGTGGCACCAGTGCCAAATTGGGCTGGTTTGATAGTACCAAGTGGTTCCTGCAATCTGCCATCCAGAAGCAGGGCAGCTGAGTTTTGTTTGCCAGAGAAAAGGGCCTTGGTTTGTGTTTGGGGGCATATGGCTGGGTGTGGCCAGCTGGCTCCTTAAAATGCACGATATGCAACATGGCTCCCAGACCCAAGGTGGCACCAGTGCCAAGTTGGGCTGGTTTGATAGTACCAAGTGGCTCCTGCAATCTTCCATGATCACGTGGAGAAATACTTTCTGGTTTCAGCCTCATGCTCTTTCTTCTCTCCCTCAACTTCTCTATCACCTCTCATCTGGTTCACATGCGCTGTCTTCAAGGTCCACAGGCTACTTTTCACAGAATCTTCTGGCCTGATGAAGTAAGAATGATGAATAGAACAGAGCTGGGATCTATTTTCCAGTTTGGATAAAATGCATTCTGCACACAAATCCAAGGAGAACGGGCTGCCCCGATGCCCAGAAAATCTTTCACTCCTGCTAGTGTTCTACGTCAACCGCAACTTAGTCTGAAAGAAAAGCTTTTTCTCTGAGAGCATCTGAGAGGTTTGCATGAAGCACTGATATCTGACATATGCAATTTTGAATAGGAGAGGAAAAAGAAAATGGCAAGGAGTTTTTAATTTTAGTGGTTTCAATTTTAATTTCCGTGCACTTTTTCAAAACTTGTCAGCTCAAATGCCCATCAACATCTTTTAGTCATCTGTAAGTCAGTATTCATATAAAATGTGCTTCAAATCCAAAGAATTTCAAATTTGCACTCCAAGCTTCTATGCCTAGATTTATGATTTCCTACACATATTAGATGAAAGGAAGGCCTTTTTTACTGTGGGAGTGCTGGAACACTGGAACAGGTTGCCCAGAGAAGTTGTGGGTGTCCCATCCCTGAAAGTATTCAAGGTCACCTTGGACGGGGCTTGGAGCAGCAACAAAGGAGAAGCTTGATGGTAGAGAAACAAAGTTGGACTATAGAAGAAACTCGGATTGAAGTATAGGATCAAGTTTTCTCTCAGCTCTTGGGGTAAATTCAAAGTTGTACAAAATGACATTTATCTGTGCTATTCACTACTGTAACAGAAAGTTTCATGAAAACTGTACAGAAGATAGTAAATTTTAAAAGAGATAAGAATTACAGCATAAAATCCATGGGATAGGTTACAACATGAGACACTCTCTAAGAGAAAATCTCTGTGTTTCAGCACTTCATCGGGGTAAGATTTCATGAAGTGCCAAAGAAGGCGGCAAAATATCATTCGGGACATTATTTACTGGAATTCAGCCTGGCCATTAGTAGGAACTGCCTTTGAACATATCATGTAGATATACCACACACGCTTTCCCTTCACTGAAAAATTACTGTTTACAACAAATAAGCAATTGACGATCAAAATTGATTGAAAGCATCTTAAACATGTCAAGTATTTCATTGTAGATGATCTGTGATCCAAATGCTTCTTCCACCTTCGAGAGGGACAGAAGAATTCTTCCATATCATGATGGTTTAAAATTGTATCAACCAATGTTTTCTGCTGAAAAGATATCATCTATTTTTTTCTATTTTTGGAAGAAAATATTCCTAGACATACAACAGGTGAGAACTAAGTAATTTTAAAGAAACAAATGAAATGAAAATATTCTGTAAATAGAATGAAATGAAAAGCTGTGTTTTAAATAGGAGCTAAATATTAAACAGAATTTTTGTACCAGGCATTTGAATTACTGCACCAGCTCTTTTGCCCATCAAGAGAGGCATTTAGCATTTCAGTCTTTTCCAAGGTGTTCATGATCTGCTATGCTGATCTCTGTGTGTGCCTAGGTGTGTGTGGAGGGGGGGGCATATGAAGGGGAGTGTGTATGTTTGCTTTACAATTGTTGTGGCAGATTCATGCCTCAGCTCCACATTTTGTTTTAAAAAGGTCACACCGAGTGGATATGAAGTTTACTATCAACAAGAGATCGATTCCCAAATCATCCATTTGACTCTCCCTTATAAATCATGTGCTTTGTTGCATATTTTATCAAATATACTTTCAAGCCAGATGGAGGAAGGAGGATGTGGGAATCCCTCCACCATCTTGCAACTTTTATGTAAGTAGGTTTTCAAGAAAATCATCATTTCTCTTTTAAATATGTCTGGAACAGGCATGATGGTAGTGTCAACCTGTTGGAGTTTTTGTTGCTGGAAGAAGTTGTACAAAAGGATTGGTTTTTACATTGACCAGTTACTGAATCAAGCGCAGGAATACATTGGAAATTTAGCTGGGGGTTCCTTTTCCCAGCAGACTACTTCTAGAACGAGCTTGTACACTGAAGCTGACTCTTTTGCTCTCTTTTTGTTTCTTTCCTATTTTCTTGGCTTCTTTGCCACTATCTAGACAATTTTGGAACTTTGTTCCCAACTAAAATGGTTTCAATAGTCTGATTGTGATCATACATTTTTACAAGGAATTTTTAAAATCTTTCCTCGAGTCCAGAAAGTCAAGGACTTAGATCTTTTTCTTCCCTTATCAATATTGCCATGAAATTGATAAATAAAGACCAACTCTTTATTTTTGTTTTTAACCCACGTAGATAATTCCCATCCATTAATCCATTTTGTGGACCAATAGCTGCCATTCTGATGGAAGCTGTCACTTCTTAACAATAGGCATTCTGTGACTATGTTGACTGCACTTTGGGTGAAGATCCTAACTGGTCTTAGATATACATAGGGAGAAATTTGCTCAGCCAGTGTCAGTCTTAAGCATGCGTATCAGAAGATCTTTCTAGAGCTGGGAATTTTCCCATGAAAGGGATTCAGTTAGGGAAGAGACACTTGTGCCAGAGTTTTACATTCTTCTTGAACACTGCTTAAGGAACTTAGATGCCATGTCCATTTGGATCTCTGTCTGCACAGAACTTTGTCATGCCAGCGCTTTGAAATGCATCTTGAAGAGAATTCACTAGCACAGAATGAAAGAGAGTGGAAGGGGTTGGTGGGGCTAACCAGGCCCAACCCCCCTGCCTAAACCAGGATACCTAGAGCCTCTTGCCCAGGATTCTATCTGGGTGTACTTTTAATGTCTTCAAAGATCCAGGCTCCACAATCTTTCTGGGCAGTCTGTGCCGTGGTTCAGTCACCCTGACAGTAAAGAAACATTTACTGATGTTCAAAGGCAATCTCCTGTATTTCAGTGTGTGCCCACTGCCTCTTGTCTTTTCCCTCAGCATCACTGAAAAGACACTGATTCCCTCCCCTTTGCACTATTGCTTCCATATGTATGTGTGATGCCATGTAGAGGTATGTCAAAAACCTCCCTGAAGCCCAGGCAGATAATATTCCCTTCATCTACCAGTCAAGTTGATTCATCAGAGGAGTTTAAAGTGATGTTCAGCATGAAATTCCCCTGAAAAATCATGCTAACTACATTATTTGGTCATCTGTCATGTGCCTGGCAAGGATTTCCAGGAAGAGCTGCTTCATCAACTTCCTGGGGATAAAAAAGAGGCTGGCTGGTTTGTACTATGGCGAGTCCTCTTAATTGCCTTTTTTGAAGATGGGTGTCATTTGCTAACATCCACTCTTTAGCTCCTCTTCTCATCTACACCTCGGCAAAAAGCTTTTCCACTATGTCTGGCTAGGAAAAACTGTGCCAGCACAGAAAACATCTCCCATCGTGTTCTAGAAGTTGCACGGATGTCTGCCAAGTGTTTGGCAGGAAGAAAAGAAAAGTTGTCCAAAACAGCTTCCAATCGAATGTTCCTGTGATTGGAAAAGTCAGGAGAGTGCAAAGGTACTGTTTTCTATCAGTTGGCAAGGTGCGCACACAATCCCAGTGTTGTACAGCTTGCTTCTTCACCTTCCCGAAGCTGCCGCTCTCGCCGGCTGCCGGAGCCCAAGAAGCGGCTTCTTCGCGCAAAGACGATTGTGCCGCTCACAGTGCTCTCCTTAGCGCGGCTTCTGCCGAAAGACGCCCGGCAGCGGCTCTTACCTCCGGAGAGCATCCTACCTTCGTCTTTAGCTCCTCTTCTCATCTACACCTCGGCAAAAAGCTTTTCCACTATGTCTGGCTAGGAAAAACTGTGCCAGCACAGAAAACATCTCCCATCGTGTTCTAGAAGTTGCACGGATGTCTGCCAAGTGTTTGGCAGGAAGAAAAGAAAAGTTGTCCAAAACAGCTTCCAATCGAATGTTCCTGTGATTGGAAAAGTCAGGAGAGTGCAAAGGTACTGTTTTCTATCAGTTGGCAAGGTGCGCACACAATCCCAGTGTTGTACAGCTTGCTTCTTCACCTTCCCGAAGCTGCCGCTCTCGCCGGCTGCCGGAGCCCAAGAAGCGGCTTCTTCGCGCAAAGACGATTGTGCCGCTCACAGTGCTCTCCTTAGCGCGGCTTCTGCCGAAAGACGCCCGGCAGCGGCTCTTACCTCCGGAGAGCATCCTACCTTCGTCTTTCGCGTCTTTTGTAGTCTACATCTTAGCAAAACGCTTTTCCACTATGTCTGGCTAGGAAAAACTGTGCCAGCACAGAAAACATCTCCCATCGTGTTCTAGAAGTTGCACGGATGTCTGCCAAGTGTTTGGCAGGAAGAAAAGAAAAGTTGTCCAAAACAGCTTCCAATCGAATGTTCCTGTGATTGGAAAAGTCAGGAGAGTGCAAAGGTACTGTTTTCTATCAGTTGGCAAGGTGCGCACACAATCCCAGTGTTGTACAGCTTGCTTCTTCACCTTCCCGAAGCTGCCGCTCTCGCCGGCTGCCGGAGCCCAAGAAGCGGCTTCTTCGCGCAAAGACGATTGTGCCGCTCACAGTGCTCTCCTTAGCGCGGCTTCTGCCGAAAGACGCCCGGCAGCGGCTCTTACCTCCGGAGAGCATCCTACCTTCGTCTTTCGCGTCTTTTGTAGTCTACATCTTAGCAAAACGCTTTTCCACTATGTCTGGCTAGGAAAAACTGTGCCAGCACAGAAAACATCTCCCATCGTGTTCTAGAAGTTGCACGGATGTCTGCCAAGTGTTTGGCAGGAAGAAAAGAAAAGTTGTCCAAAACAGCTTCCAATCGAATGTTCCTGTGATTGGAAAAGTCAGGAGAGTGCAAAGGTACTGTTTTCTATCAGTTGGCAAGGTGCGCACACAATCCCAGTGTTGTACAGCTTGCTTCTTCACCTTCCCGAAGCTGCCGCTCTCGCCGGCTGCCGGAGCCCAAGAAGCGGCTTCTTCGCGCAAAGACGATTGTGCCGCTCACAGTGCTCTCCTTAGCGCGGCTTCTGCCGAAAGACGCCCGGCAGCGGCTCTTACCTCCGGAGAGCATCCTACCTTCGTCTTTCGCGTCTTATGTAGTCTACACCTCGGCAAAAAGCTTTTCCACTATGTCTGGCTAGGAAAAACTGTGCCAGCACAGAAAACATCTCCCATCGTGTTCTAGAAGTTGCACGGATGTCTGCCAAGTGTTTGGCAGGAAGAAAAGAAAAGTTGTCCAAAACAGCTTCCAATCGAATGTTCCTGTGATTGGAAAAGTCAGGAGAGTGCAAAGGTACTGTTTTCTATCAGTTGGCAAGGTGCGCACACAATCCCAGTGTTGTACAGCTTGCTTCTTCACCTTCCCGAAGCTGCCGCTCTCGCCGGCTGCCGGAGCCCAAGAAGCGGCTTCTTCGCGCAAAGACGATTGTGCCGCTCACAGGGCTCTCCTTAGCGCGGCTTCTGCCGAAAGACGCCCGGCAGCGGCTCTTACCTCCGGAGAGCATCCTACCTTCGTCTTTCGCGTCTTTTGTAGTCTACATCTTAGCAAAACGCTTTTCCACTATGTCTGGCTAGGAAAAACTGTGCCAGCACAGAAAACATCTCCCATCGTGTTCTAGAAGTTGCACGGATGTCTGCCAAGTGTTTGGCAGGAAGAAAAGAAAAGTTGTCCAAAACAGCTTCCAATCGAATGTTCCTGTGATTGGAAAAGTCAGGAGAGTGCAAAGGTACTGTTTTCTATCAGTTGGCAAGGTGCGCACACAATCCCAGTGTTGTACAGCTTGCTTCTTCACCTTCCCGAAGCTGCCGCTCTCGCCGGCTGCCGGAGCCCAAGAAGCGGCTTCTTCGCGCAAAGACGATTGTGCCGCTCACAGTGCTCTCCTTAGCGCGGCTTCTGCCGAAAGACGCCCGGCAGCGGCTCTTACCTCCGGAGAGCATCCTACCTTCGTCTTTCGCGTCTTTTGTAGTCTACATCTTAGCAAAACGCTTTTCCACTATGTCTGGCTAGGAAAAACTGTGCCAGCACAGAAAACATCTCCCATCGTGTTCTAGAAGTTGCACGGATGTCTGCCAAGTGTTTGGCAGGAAGAAAAGAAAAGTTGTCCAAAACAGCTTCCAATCGAATGTTCCTGTGATTGGAAAAGTCAGGAGAGTGCAAAGGTACTGTTTTCTATCAGTTGGCAAGGTGCGCACACAATCCCAGTGTTGTACAGCTTGCTTCTTCACCTTCCCGAAGCTGCCGCTCTCGCCGGCTGCCGGAGCCCAAGAAGCGGCTTCTTCGCGCAAAGACGATTGTGCCGCTCACAGTGCTCTCCTTAGCGCGGCTTCTGCCGAAAGACGCCCGGCAGCGGCTCTTACCTCCGGAGAGCATCCTACCTTCGTCTTTCGCGTCTTTTGTAGTCTACATCTTAGCAAAACGCTTTTCCACTATGTCTGGCTAGGAAAAACTGTGCCAGCACAGAAAACATCTCCCATCGTGTTCTAGAAGTTGCACGGATGTCTGCCAAGTGTTTGGCAGGAAGAAAAGAAAAGTTGTCCAAAACAGCTTCCAATCGAATGTTCCTGTGATTGGAAAAGTCAGGAGAGTGCAAAGGTACTGTTTTCTATCAGTTGGCAAGGTGCGCACACAATCCCAGTGTTGTACAGCTTGCTTCTTCACCTTCCCGAAGCTGCCGCTCTCGCCGGCTGCCGGAGCCCAAGAAGCGGCTTCTTCGCGCAAAGACGATTGTGCCGCTCACAGTGCTCTCCTTAGCGCGGCTTCTGCCGAAAGACGCCCGGCAGCGGCTCTTACCTCCGGAGAGCATCCTACCTTCGTCTTTCGCGTCTTATGTAGTCTACACCTCGGCAAAAAGCTTTTCCACTATGTCTGGCTAGGAAAAACTGTGCCAGCACAGAAAACATCTCCCATCGTGTTCTAGAAGTTGCACGGATGTCTGCCAAGTGTTTGGCAGGAAGAAAAGAAAAGTTGTCCAAAACAGCTTCCAATCGAATGTTCCTGTGATTGGAAAAGTCAGGAGAGTGCAAAGGTACTGTTTTCTATCAGTTGGCAAGGTGCGCACACAATCCCAGTGTTGTACAGCTTGCTTCTTCACCTTCCCGAAGCTGCCGCTCTCGCCGGCTGCCGGAGCCCAAGAAGCGGCTTCTTCGCGCAAAGACGATTGTGCCGCTCACAGGGCTCTCCTTAGCGCGGCTTCTGCCGAAAGACGCCCGGCAGCGGCTCTTACCTCCGGAGAGCATCCTACCTTCGTCTTTCGCGTCTTTTGTAGTCTACATCTTAGCAAAACGCTTTTCCACTATGTCTGGCTAGGAAAAACTGTGCCAGCACAGAAAACATCTCCCATCGTGTTCTAGAAGTTGCACGGATGTCTGCCAAGTGTTTGGCAGGAAGAAAAGAAAAGTTGTTCAAAACAGCTTCCAATCGAATGTTCCTGTGATTGGAAAAGTCAGGAGAGTGCAAAGGTACTGTTTTCTATCAGTTGGCAAGGTGCGCACACAATCCCAGTGTTGTACAGCTTGCTTCTTCACCTTCCCGAAGCTGCCGCTCTCGCCGGCTGCCGGAGCCCAAGAAGCGGCTTCTTCGCGCAAAGACGATTGTGCCGCTCACAGGGCTCTCCTTAGCGCGGCTTCTGCCGAAAGACGCCCGGCAGCGGCTCTTACCTCCGGAGAGCATCCTACCTTCGTCTTTCGCGTCTTTTGTAGTCTACATCTTAGCAAAACGCTTTTCCACTATGTCTGGCTAGGAAAAACTGTGCCAGCACAGAAAACATCTCCCATCGTGTTCTAGAAGTTGCACGGATGTCTGCCAAGTGTTTGGCAGGAAGAAAAGAAAAGTTGTTCAAAACAGCTTCCAATCGAATGTTCCTGTGATTGGAAAAGTCAGGAGAGTGCAAAGGTACTGTTTTCTATCAGTTGGCAAGGTGCGCACACAATCCCAGTGTTGTACAGCTTGCTTCTTCACCTTCCCGAAGCTGCCGCTCTCGCCGGCTGCCGGAGCCCAAGAAGCGGCTTCTTCGCGCAAAGACGATTGTGCCGCTCACAGTGCTCTCCTTAGCGCGGCTTCTGCCGAAAGACGCCCGGCAGCGGCTCTTACCTCCGGAGAGCATCCTACCTTCGTCTTTCGCGTCTTTTGTAGTCTACATCTTAGCAAAACGCTTTTCCACTATGTCTGGCTAGGAAAAACTGTGCCAGCAAAGAAAACATCTCCCATCGTGTTCTAGAAGTTGCACGGATGTCTGCCAAGTGTTTGGCAGGAAGAAAAGAAAAGTTGTCCAAAACAGCTTCCAATCGAATGTTCCTGTGATTGGAAAAGTCAGGAGAGTGCAAAGGTACTGTTTTCTATCAGTTGGCAAGGTGCGCACACAATCCCAGTGTTGTACAGCTTGCTTCTTCACCTTCCCGAAGCTGCCGCTCTCGCCGGCTGCCGGAGCCCAAGAAGCGGCTTCTTCGCGCAAAGACGATTGTGCCGCTCACAGTGCTCTCCTTAGCGCGGCTTCTGCCGAAAGACGCCCGGCAGCGGCTCTTACCTCCGGAGAGCATCCTACCTTCGTCTTTCGCGTCTTTTGTAGTCTACATCTTAGCAAAACGCTTTTCCACTATGTCTGGCTAGGAAAAACTGTGCCAGCACAGAAAACATCTCCCATCGTGTTCTAGAAGTTGCACGGATGTCTGCCAAGTGTTTGGCAGGAAGAAAAGAAAAGTTGTCCAAAACAGCTTCCAATCGAATGTTCCTGTGATTGGAAAAGTCAGGAGAGTGCAAAGGTACTGTTTTCTATCAGTTGGCAAGGTGCGCACACAATCCCAGTGTTGTACAGCTTGCTTCTTCACCTTCCCGAAGCTGCCACTCTCAGGAGGTAAGAGCCGCTGCCGGGCGTCTTTCGGCAGAAGCCGCGCTAAGGGGAGCACTGTGAGCGGCACAATCGTCTTTGCGCGAAGAAGCCGCTTCTTGGGCTCCGGCAGCCGGCGAGAGCGGCAGCTTCGGGAAGGTGAAGAAGCAAGCTGTACAACACTGGGATTGTGTGCGCACCTTGCCAACTGATAGAAAACAGTACCTTTGCACTCTCCTGACTTTTCCAATCACAGGAACATTCGATTGGAAGCTGTTTTGGACAACTTTTCTTTTCTTCCTGCCAAACACTTGGCAGACATCCGTGCAACTTCTAGAACACGATGGGAGATGTTTTCTGTGCTGGCACAGTTTTTCCTAGCCAGACATAGTGGAAAAGCGTTTTGCTAAGATGTAGACTACAAAAGACGCGAAAGACGAAGGTAGGATGCTCTCCGGAGGTAAGAGCCGCTGCCGGGCGTCTTTCGGCAGAAGCCGCGCTAAGGAGAGCACTGTGAGCGGCACAATCGTCTTTGCGCGAAGAAGCCGCTTCTTGGGCTCCGGCAGCCGGCGAGAGCGGCAGCTTCGGGAAGGTGAAGAAGCAAGCTGTACAACACTGGGATTGTGTGCGCACCTTGCCAACTGATAGAAAACAGTACCTTTGCACTCTCCTGACTTTTCCAATCACAGGAACATTCGATTGGAAGCTGTTTTGGACAACTTTTCTTTTCTTCCTGCCAAACACTTGGCAGACATCCGTGCAACTTCTAGAACACGATGGGAGATGTTTTCTGTGCTGGCACAGTTTTTCCTAGCCAGACCTAGTGGAAAAGCGTTTTGCTAAGATGTAGACTACAAAAGACGCGAAAGACGAAGGTAGGATGCTCTCCGGAGGTAAGAGCCGCTGCCGGGCGTCTTTCGGCAGGAGCCGCGCTAAGGAGAGCACTGTGAGCGGCACAATCGTCTTTGCGCGAAGAAGCCGCTTCTTGGGCTCCGGCAGCCGGCGAGAGCGGCAGCTTCGGGAAGGTGAAGAAGCAAGCTGTACAACACTGGGATTGTGTGCGCACCTTGCCAACTGATAGAAAACAGTACCTTTGCACTCTCCTGACTTTTCCAATCACAGGAACATTCGATTGGAAGCTGTTTTGGACAACTTTTCTTTTCTTCCTGCCAAACACTTGGCAGACATCCGTGCAACTTCTAGAACACGATGGGAGATGTTTTCTTTGCTGGCACAGTTTTTCCTAGCCAGACATAGTGGAAAAGCGTTTTGCTAAGATGTAGACTACAAAAGACGCGAAAGACGAAGGTAGGATGCTCTCCGGAGGTAAGAGCCGCTGCCGGGCGTCTTTCGGCAGAAGCCGCGCTAAGGAGAGCACTGTGAGCGGCACAATCGTCTTTGCGCGAAGAAGCCGCTTCTTCGGTTCCGGGAGCCGGCGAGAGCGGCAGCTTCGGGAAGGTGAAGAAGCAAGCTGTACAACACTGGGATTGTGTGCGCACCTTGCCAACTGATAGAAAACAGTACCTTTGCACTCTCCTGACTTTTCCAATCACAGGAACATTCGATTGGAAGCTGTTTTGGACAACTTTTCTTTTCTTCCTGCCAAACACTTGGCAGACATCCGTGCAACTTCTAGAACACGATGGGAGATGTTTTCTGTGCTGGCACAGTTTTTCCTAGCCAGACATAGTGGAAAAGCTTTTTGCTAAGATGTAGACTACAAAAGACGCGAAAGACGAAGGTAGGATGCTCTCCGGAGGTAAGAGCCGCTGCCGGGCGTCTTTCAGCAGAAGCCGCGCTAAGGAGAGCACTGTGAGCGGCACAATCGTCTTTGCGCGAAGAAGCCGCTTCTTGGGCTCCGGCAGCCGGCGAGAGCGGCAGCTTCGGGAAGGTGAAGAAGCAAGCTGTACAACACTGGGATTGTGTGCGCACCTTGCCAACTGATAGAAAACAGTACCTTTGCACTCTCCTGACTTTTCCAATCACAGGAACATTCGATTGGAAGCTGTTTTGGACAACTTTTCTTTTCTTCCTGCCAAACACTTGGCAGACATCCGTGCAACTTCTAGAACACGATGGGAGATGTTTTCTGTGCTGGCACAGTTTTTCCTAGCCAGACATAGTGGAAAAGCTTTTTGCCGAGGTGTAGATGAGAAGAGGAGCTAAAGACGAAGGTAGGATGCTCTCCGGAGGTAAGAGCCGCTGCCGGGCGTCTTTCGGCAGAAGCCGCGCTAAGGAGAGCACTGTGAGCGGCACAATCGTCTTTGCGCGAAGAAGCCGCTTCTTGGGCTCCGGCAGCCGGCGAGAGCGGCAGCTTCGGGAAGGTGAAGAAGCAAGCTGTACAACACTGGGATTGTGTGCGCACCTTGCCAACTGATAGAAAACAGTACCTTTGCACTCTCCTGACTTTTCCAATCACAGGAACATTCGATTGGAAGCTGTTTTGGACAACTTTTCTTTTCTTCCTGCCAAACACTTGGCAGACATCCGTGCAACTTCTAGAACACGATGGGAGATGTTTTCTGTGCTGGCACAGTTTTTCCTAGCCAGACATAGTGGAAAAGCTTTTTGCCGAGGTGTAGATGAGAAGAGGAGCTAAAGAGTGGATGTTAGCAAATGACACCCATCTTCAAAAAAGGCAATTAAGAGGACTCGCCATAGTACAAACCAGCCAGCCTCTTTTTTATCCCCAGGAAGTTGATGAAGCAGCTCTTCCTGGAAATCCTTGCCAGGCACATGACAGATGACCAAATAATGTAGTTAGCATGATTTTTCAGGGGAATTTCATGCTGAACATCACTTTAAACTCCTCTGATGAATCAACTTGACTGGTAGATGAAGGGAATATTATCTGCCTGGGCTTCAGGGAGGTTTTTGACATACCTCTACATGGCATCACACATACATATGGAAGCAATAGTGCAAAGGGGAGGGAATCAGTGTCTTTTCAGTGATGCTGAGGGAAAAGACAAGAGGCAGTGGGCACACACTGAAATACAGGAGATTGCCTTTGAACATCAGTAAATGTTTCTTTACTGTCAGGGTGACTGAACCACGGCACAGACTGCCCAGAAAGATTGTGGAGCCTGGATCTTTGAAGACATTAAAAGTACACCCAGATAGAATCCTGGGCAAGAGGCTCTAGGTATCCTGGTTTAGGCAGGGGGGTTGGGCCTGGTTAGCCCCACCAACCCCTTCCACTCTCTTTCATTCTGTGCTAGTGAATTCTCTTCAAGATGCATTTCAAAGCGCTGGCATGACAAAGTTCTGTGCAGACAGAGATCCAAATGGACATGGCATCTAAGTTCCTTAAGCAGTGTTCAAGAAGAATGTAAAACTCTGGCACAAGTGTCTCTTCCCTAACTGAATCCCTTTCATGGGAAAATTCCCAGCTCTAGAAAGATCTTCTGATACGCATGCTTAAGACTGACACTGGCTGAGCAAATTTCTCCCTATGTATATCTAAGACCAGTTAGGATCTTCACCCAAAGTGCAGTCAACATAGTCACAGAATGCCTATTGTTAAGAAGTGACAGCTTCCATCAGAATGGCAGCTATTGGTCCACAAAATGGATTAATGGATGGGAATTATCTACGTGGGTTAAAAACAAAAATAAAGAGTTGGTCTTTATTTATCAATTTCATGGCAATATTGATAAGGGAAGAAAAAGATCTAAGTCCTTGACTTTCTGGACTCGAGGAAAGATTTTAAAAATTCCTTGTAAAAATGTATGATCACAATCAGACTATTGAAACCATTTTAGTTGGGAACAAAGTTCCAAAATTGTCTAGATAGTGGCAAAGAAGCCAAGAAAATAGGAAAGAAACAAAAAGAGAGCAAAAGAGTCAGCTTCAGTGTACAAGCTCGTTCTAGAAGTAGTCTGCTGGGAAAAGGAACCCCCAGCTAAATTTCCAATGTATTCCTGCGCTTGATTCAGTAACTGGTCAATGTAAAAACCAATCCTTTTGTACAACTTCTTCCAGCAACAAAAACTCCAACAGGTTGACACTACCATCATGCCTGTTCCAGACATATTTAAAAGAGAAATGATGATTTTCTTGAAAACCTACTTACATAAAAGTTGCAAGATGGTGGAGGGATTCCCACATCCTCCTTCCTCCATCTGGCTTGAAAGTATATTTGATAAAATATGCAACAAAGCACATGATTTATAAGGGAGAGTCAAATGGATGATTTGGGAATCGATCTCTTGTTGATAGTAAACTTCATATCCACTCGGTGTGACCTTTTTAAAACAAAATGTGGAGCTGAGGCATGAATCTGCCACAACAATTGTAAAGCAAACATACACACTCCCCTTCATATGCCCCCCCCTCCACACACACCTAGGCACACACAGAGATCAGCATAGCAGATCATGAACACCTTGGAAAAGACTGAAATGCTAAATGCCTCTCTTGATGGGCAAAAGAGCTGGTGCAGTAATTCAAATGCCTGGTACAAAAATTCTGTTTAATATTTAGCTCCTATTTAAAACACAGCTTTTCATTTCATTCTATTTACAGAATATTTTCATTTCATTTGTTTCTTTAAAATTACTTAGTTCTCACCTGTTGTATGTCTAGGAATATTTTCTTCCAAAAATAGAAAAAAATAGATGATATCTTTTCAGCAGAAAACATTGGTTGATACAATTTTAAACCATCATGATATGGAAGAATTCTTCTGTCCCTCTCGAAGGTGGAAGAAGCATTTGGATCACAGATCATCTACAATGAAATACTTGACATGTTTAAGATGCTTTCAATCAATTTTGATCGTCAATTGCTTATTTGTTGTAAACAGTAATTTTTCAGTGAAGGGAAAGCGTGTGTGGTATATCTACATGATATGTTCAAAGGCAGTTCCTACTAATGGCCAGGCTGAATTCCAGTAAATAATGTCCCGAATGATATTTTGCCGCCTTCTTTGGCACTTCATGAAATCTTACCCCGATGAAGTGCTGAAACAAAGAGATTTTCTCTTAGAGAGTGTCTCATGTTGTAACCTATCCCATGGATTTTATGCTGTAATTCTTATCTCTTTTAAAATTTACTATCTTCTGTACAGTTTTCATGAAACTTTCTGTTACAGTAGTGAATAGCACAGATAAATGTCATTTTGTACAACTTTGAATTTACCCCAAGAGCTGAGAGAAAACTTGATCCTATACTTCAATCCGAGTTTCTTCTATAGTCCGACTTTGTTTCTCTACCATCAAGCTTCTCCTTTGTTGCTGCTCCAAGCCCCGTCCAAGGTGACCTTGAATACTTTCAGGGATGGGACACCCACAACTTCTCTGGGCAACCTGTTCCAGTGTTCCAGCACTCCCACAGTAAAAAAGGCCTTCCTTTCATCTAATATGTGTAGGAAATCATAAATCTAGGCATAGAAGCTTGGAGTGCAAATTTGAAATTCTTTGGATTTGAAGCACATTTTATATGAATACTGACTTACAGATGACTAAAAGATGTTGATGGGCATTTGAGCTGACAAGTTTTGAAAAAGTGCACGGAAATTAAAATTGAAACCACTAAAATTAAAAACTCCTTGCCATTTTCTTTTTCCTCTCCTATTCAAAATTGCATATGTCAGATATCAGTGCTTCATGCAAACCTCTCAGATGCTCTCAGAGAAAAAGCTTTTCTTTCAGACTAAGTTGCGGTTGACGTAGAACACTAGCAGGAGTGAAAGATTTTCTGGGCATTGGGGCAGCACGTTCTCCTTGGATTTGTGTGCAGAATGCATTTTATCCAAACTGGAAAATAGATCCCAGCTCTGTTCTATTCATCATTCTTACTTCATCAGGCCAGAAGATTCTGTGAAAAGTAGCCTGTGGACCTTGAAGACAGCGCATGTGAACCAGATGAGAGGTGATAGAGAAGTTGAGGGAGAGAAGAAAGAGCATGAGGCTGAAACCAGAAAGTATTTCTCCACGTGATCATGGAAGATTGCAGGAGCCACTTGGTACTATCAAACCAGCCCAACTTGGCACTGGTGCCACCTTGGGTCTGGGAGCCATGTTGCATATCGTGCATTTTAAGGAGCCAGCTGGCCACACCCAGCCATATGCCCCCAAACACAAACCAAGGCCCTTTTCTCTGGCAAACAAAACTCAGCTGCCCTGCTTCTGGATGGCAGATTGCAGGAACCACTTGGTACTATCAAACCAGCCCAACTTGGCACTGGTGCCACCATGGGTCTGGTCACCATCCTGCCTATTGTAGCTTTTCAGGAGCCAGCCGGTCACTCTCAGCCATAGGCCCCCAAACACAAACCTCGGCCCGTTTCCCTGGCAAACAAAAGTAAGCTGTCCCGCTTCTGGATGGCAGATTGCAGGAGCTACTTAGTACTATCAAATCAGCCCGACTTGGCACAGGTGCCACCTTGGATCTGGGAACCATCCTGTGTATCGTGGATTTTCAGGGGCCAGCCAGCCACTCTCAGCCATATGCCCCCAAAAACAAACCACGGACCTTTTCTCTGGCAAACAAAACTCAACTGCCCCTCTTCTGGATGGCAAATTTTAGGACGCACTTTGTACTACGAAAACCGCCCGACGTGGCACTGGTGCCACCTTGTGTCAGGGAACCATCCTGCATATCGAGCTTTTTAAGGAGCCAGCCGGCCAGGCCCAGCCATATACCCCCAAAAACAAACCACGGACCATTTCTCATGGAAACAAAAATCCGCTGCCCCGCGTCTGGATGGCAGATTGCAGGAGCCACTTTGCACCATCAAACCAGCCCGACTTGGCACTGGTGCCACCTTGGGTCTGGGAACAATCCTGCGTATCGTACATATTCAGGAACCAGCCGAACACTCCCAGCCACAGGCCCCCAAACACAAACAACAGCCCATTTCCCTGGCAAACAAAACTCAGCTGCCCCGCTTCTGGATGGCAGTTTGCAGGAGCCACTTGGGACTATCAAACCAGCCCGACTTGGCACTGGTGCCACCTTGGGTCTGGGAACCATCCTGCGTATGGTGGATTCTAAGGAGCCAGCCGGCCACTCCCAGCCACAGGCCCCCAACAAAAACCACGGCCCTTTTTTCTGGCAAACAAAACTTAGCTGCCTCACTTCTGGATGGCAGATTGCAGGAGCCACTTGGTGTAATCAAACCAGCCCGACTTGGCACTGGTGCCACCTTGGGTCTGGGAACCATCCTGCGTATCGTGGATTCTAAGGAGCCAGCCGGCCACTCCCAGCCACAGGCCCCCAAACAAAATCAACGGCGCTGTTCCCTGGAAAACAAAACACGCCTGCCAACTTTTTGATGGAGTTTGCAGGAGCCACTTGGTACTATCAAACCAGCCCGACTTGGCACTGGTGCCACCTTGGGTCTGGGAAACATCCTGCGTATCGTGGATTCTTAGGAGCCAGCCGGCCACTCCTAGCCACAGGCCCCCAGACAAAAACCTAGGCCTATTTCTCTGGCAAACAAAAGTAAGCTGCCCCGCTTCTGGATGGCAGATTGCAGGAGACACTTGGTACTATCAAACCAGCCCAACTTGGCACTGGTGCCACCTTGGATCTGGGAACCATGCTGTGTATCGTGGATATTCAGGGGCCAGCCGGCCACTCTCAGCCATATGTCCCCAAACAGAAACCTCGGCCCGTTTCTCTGGCAAACAAAACTCAACTGCCCCTCTTCTGGATGGCAAATTGCAGGATGAACTTGATACTAAAACCGCAGGCCGACTTGGTAGTGGTGACACCTTGGACCTGGGAACCATCATGCGTATCGAGCATTTTAAGGAGCCAGCCGGCCACTCCCAGCAATATGCCCCCAAAAACAATCCACGGAATTTTTCTCTGGCAAACAAAAATCAGCTGCCCCGCTTCTGGATGGCAGATTGCAGGAGCCACTTTGCACCATCAAACCAGCCCGACTTGGCACTGGTGCCACCTTGCATCTGGGAACCATGCTGCCTAGCGTGGATTTTCAGGAGCCAGCCGGCCACTCTCAGCCATAGGCCCCCAAACAAAACCCACGGCCCGTTTCCCTGGCAAACAAAATTAAGCTGCCCCGCTTCTGGATGGCAGATTGCAGGACGCACTTGGTAGTATCAAACCAGCCCGACTTGGCACTGGTGCCACCTTGGGTCTGGGAACCATCCTGCGTATTGTGGGTTCAAAGGAGCCAGCCGGCCACTCCCAGCCACAGGCCCCCAAATACAAACAACGGCGCTTTTCCCTGGAAAACAAAACTCGCCTGACAACTTTTTGATGGCAGATTGCAGGAGCCACTTGGTACTATCAAACCAGCCCAACTTGGCACTGGTGCCACCATGGGTCTGGTCACCATCCTGCCTATCGTAGCTTTTCAGGAGCCAGCCGGTCACTCCCAGCCATAGGTCCCCAGTCACAAACCTCGGCCCGTTTCCCTGGCAAACAAAAGTAAGCTGCCCCGCTTCTGGATGGCAGATTGCAGGAGCCACTTGGTACTATCAAACCAGCCCAACTTGGCACTGGTGCCACCTCTGGTCTGGGAACCATGCTGCGTAACACAGATTCTAAGGCGCCAGTCGGCCACTCCCAGCCACAAGCCCCCAAACACAAACAACGGCGCTATTCTCTGGCAAACAAAACTCCACTGCCCCTCTTCTGGATGGCAAATTGCAGGACGCACTTGGTACTATAAAAACAGCCCGACTTGGCACTGGTGCCACCTTGGGTCTGGGAACCATCCTGCGTATCGATCTTTTTAATGAGACAGCCGGCCACTCCCAGCCATATGCCCCCAAACACAACCCACGGCCCTTTTCTATGGCAAACAAAACTCAACTGCACCGCTTCTGGATGGCAGATTGCAGGAGCCACTTGGTACTATCAAACCAGCCCGACTTGGCACTGGTGCCACCTTGGGTCTGGGAACCATCCTGCGTATGGTGGATTCTAAGGAGCCAGCCGGCCACTCCCAGCCACAGGCCCCCAACAAAAACCACGGCCCTTTTTTCTGGCAAACAAAACTTAGCTGCCTCACTTCTGGATGGCAGATTGCAGGAGCCACTTGGTGTAATCAAACCAGCCCGACTTGGCACTGGTGCCACCTTGGGTATGGGAACCATCCTGCGTATCGTGGATTCTAAGGAGCCAGCCGGCCACTCCCAGCCACAGGCCCCCAAACAAAATCAACGGCGCTGTTCCCCGGAAAACAAAACACGCCTGCCAACTTTTTGATGGAGTTTGCAGGAGCCACTTGGTACTATCAAACCAGCCCGACTTGGCACTGGTGCCACCTTGGGTCTGGGAAACATCCTGCGTATCGTGGATTCTTAGGAGCCAGCCGGCCACTCCTAGCCACAGGCCCCCAGACAAAATCCTAGGCCTATTTCTCTGGCAAAAAAAAGTAAGCTGCCCCGCTTCTGGATGGCAGATTGCAGGAGACACTTGGGACTATCAAACCAGCCCAACTTGGCACTGGTGCCACCTTGGATCTGGGAACCATGCTGTGTATCGTGGATATTCAGGGGCCAGCCGGCCACTCTCAGCCATATGTCCCCAAACAGAAACCTCGGCCCGTTTCCCTGGCAAACAAAACTCAACTGCCCCTCTTCTGGATGGCAAATTGCAGGATGAACTTGATACTAAAACCGCAGGCCGACTTGGTAGTGGTGACACCTTGGACCTGGGAACCATCATGCGTATCGAGCATTTTAAGGAGCCAGCCGGCCACTCCCAGCAATATGCCCCCAAAAACAATCCACGGAATTTTTCTCTGGCAAACAAAAATCAGCTGCCCCGCTTCTGGATGGCAGATTGCAGGAGCCACTTTGCACCATCAAACCAGCCCGACTTGGCACTGGTGCCACCTTGCATCTGGGAAGCATGCTGCCTAGCGTGGATTTTCAGGAGCCAGCCGGCCACTCTCAGCCATAGGCCCCCAAAAAAAACCCACGGCCCGTTTCCCTGGCAAACAAAATTAAGCTGCCCCGCTTCTGGATGGCAGATTGCAGGACGCACTTGGTAGTATCAAACCAGCCCGACTTGGCACTGGTGCCACCTTGGGTCTGGGAACCATCCTGCGTATCGTGGGTTCAAAGGAGCCAGCCGGCCACTCCCAGCCACAGGCCCCCAAATACAAACAACGGCGCTTTTCCCTGGAAAACAAAACTCGCCTGACAACTTTTTGATGGCAGATTGCAGGAGCCACTTGGTACTATCAAACCAGCCCAACTTGCCACTGGTGTCACCATGGGTCTGGTCACCATCCCGCCGATCGTAGCTTTTCAGGAGCCAGCCAGCCACCCCCAGCCAGAGGCCCCTAGACAAATATTTCGGCCCGTTTCCCTGGCAAACAAAAGTAAGCTACCCCGCTTCTGGATGGCAGATTGCAGGAGCCACTTTGCACCATCAAACTACCCCGACGTGGCACTGGTGCCACCTCAGCTCTGGGAACCATCCTGCGTATCGTTCATTGTAAGGAGCCAGCCGGCCACTCCAGCCACAGGCCCCCAGACACAAACAACGGCGCTTTTCCCTGGAAAACAAAACTCGCCTGCCAACTTTTTGATGGCAGATTGCAGGAGCCACTTGCTACTATCAAATCAGCCCAACTTGGCACTGGTGCCACCATGGGTCTGGTCACCATCCTGCCTATCGTAGCTTTTCAGGAGCCAGCCGGTCACTCGCAGCCATATGCCCCCAGACACAAAACTCGGCCCGTTTCCCTGGCAAACAAAAGTAAGCTACCCCGCTTCTGGATGGCAGATTGCAGGAGCCACTTTGCACCATCAAACTAGCCCGACTTGGCACTGGTGCCACCTCAGCTCTGGGAACCATCCTGCGTATCGTTCATTGTAAGGAGCCAGCCGGCCACTCCAGCCACAGGCCCCCAGACACAAACAACGTCGCTTTTCCCTGGAAAACAAAACTCGCCTGCCAACTTTTTGATGGCAGATTGCAGGAGCCACTTGCTACTATCAAATCAGCCCAACTTGGCACTGGTGCCACCATGGGTCTGGTCACCATCCTGCCTATCGTAGCTTTTCAGGAGCCAGCCGGTCACTCGCAGCCATATGCCCCCAGACACAAAACTCGGCCCGTTTCCCTGGCAAACAAAAGTAAGCTGCCCCGCTTCTGGATGGCAGATTGCAGGAGCCACTTTGCACCATCAAACTAGCCCGACTTGGCACTGGTGCCACCTCTGGTCTGGGAACCATCCTGCGTATCGTGGATTCTAAGGAGCCAGTCGGCCACTCCCTGCCACAGGCCCCCAAACACAAACAACGGCGCTTTTCCCTGGATAACAAACTCGCCTGCCATCTTTTTGATGGCAGATTGCAGGAGCCACTTGGTACTATCAAACCAGCCCAACTTGGCACTGGTGCCACCATGGATCTGGTCACCATCCTGCCTATCGTAGCTTTTCAGGAGCCAGCCGGTCACTCCCAGCCATAGGCCCTGAGACACAAACCTCGGCCCGTTTCCCTGGCAAACAAAAGTAAGCTGCCCCGCTTCTGGATGGTAGATTGCAGGACGCACTTGGTACTATCAAACCAGCCCAACTTGGCACTGGTGCCACCTCTGGTCTGGGAACCATCCTGCGTATCGTGGATTCTAAGGAGCCAGCCGGCCACTCCCAGCCACAGGCCCCCAAACAGAAACAACGGCTCTTTTCCCTGGAAAACAAAACTCGCCTGCCAACTTTTTGATGGCAGATAGCAGGAGCCACTTGGTACTATCAAATCAGCCCAACTTGGCACTGGTGCCACCATGGGTCTGGTCACCATCCTGCCGATCGTAGCTTTTCAGGAGCCAGCCGGTCACTCCCAGCCATAGGCCCCCAGACACAAACCTCGGCCCGTTTCCCTGGCAAACAAAAGTAAGCACCCCCGATTCTGGATGGCAGATTGCAGGAGCCACTTGGTACTATCAAATCAGCCCAACTTGGCACTGGTGCCACCATGGGTCTGGTCACCATCCTGCCTATCGTAGCTTTTCAGGAGCCAGCCGGTCACTCCCAGCCATAGGCCCCCAGACAAAAAGCTCGGCCCGTTTCCCTGGCAAACAAAAGTAAGTTATCCCGCTTCTGGATGGCAGATTGCAGGAGCCACTTTTCACCATCAAACCAGCCCGACTTGGCACTGGTGCCACCTCTGGTCTGGGAACCATCCTGCGTATCGTGGATTCTAAGGAGCCAGCCGGCCACTCCCAGCCACAGGCCCCCAAACACAAACAACGGCGCTTTTCCCTGGATAACAAACTCGCCTGCCAACTTTTTGATGGCAGATTGCAGGAGCCACTTGGTACTATCAAACCAGCCCAACTTGCCACTGGTGTCACCATGGGTCTGGTCACCATCCCGCCGATCGTAGCTTTTCAGGAGCCAGCCAGCCACCCCCAGCCAGAGGCCCCTAGACAAATATTTCGGCCCGTTTCCCTGGCAAACAAAAGTAAGCTACCCCGCTTCTGGATGGCAGATTGCAGGAGCCACTTTGCACCATCAAACTACCCCGACGTGGCACTGGTGCCACCTCAGCTCTGGGAACCATCCTGCGTATCGTTCATTGTAAGGAGCCAGCCGGCCACTCCAGCCACAGGCCCCCAGACACAAACAACGGCGCTTTTCCCTGGAAAACAAAACTCGCCTGCCAACTTTTTGATGGCAGATTGCAGGAGCCACTTGCTACTATCAAATCAGCCCAACTTGGCACTGGTGCCACCATGGGTCTGGTCACCATCCTGCCTATCGTAGCTTTTCAGGAGCCAGCCGGTCACTCGCAGCCATATGCCCCCAGACACAAAACTCGGCCCGTTTCCCTGGCAAACAAAAGTAAGCTACCCCGCTTCTGGATGGCAGATTGCAGGAGCCACTTTGCACCATCAAACTAGCCCGACTTGGCACTGGTGCCACCTCAGCTCTGGGAACCATCCTGCGTATCGTTCATTGTAAGGAGCCAGCCGGCCACTCCAGCCACAGGCCCCCAGACACAAACAACGTCGCTTTTCCCTGGAAAACAAAACTCGCCTGCCAACTTTTTGATGGCAGATTGCAGGAGCCACTTGCTACTATCAAATCAGCCCAACTTGGCACTGGTGCCACCATGGGTCTGGTCACCATCCTGCCTATCGTAGCTTTTCAGGAGCCAGCCGGTCACTCGCAGCCATATGCCCCCAGACACAAAACTCGGCCCGTTTCCCTGGCAAACAAAAGTAAGCTGCCCCGCTTCTGGATGGCAGATTGCAGGAGCCACTTTGCACCATCAAACTAGCCCGACTTGGCACTGGTGCCACCTCTGGTCTGGGAACCATCCTGCGTATCGTGGATTCTAAGGAGCCAGTCGGCCACTCCCTGCCACAGGCCCCCAAACACAAACAACGGCGCTTTTCCCTGGATAACAAACTCGCCTGCCAACTTTTTGATGGCAGATTGCAGGAGCCACTTGGTACTATCAAACCAGCCCAACTTGGCACTGGTGCCACCATGGATCTGGTCACCATCCTGCCTATCGTAGCTTTTCAGGAGCCAGCCGGTCACTCCCAGCCATAGGCCCTGAGACACAAACCTCGGCCCGTTTCCCTGGCAAACAAAAGTAAGCTGCCCCGCTTCTGGATGGTAGATTGCAGGACGCACTTGGTACTATCAAACCAGCCCAACTTGGCACTGGTGCCACCTCTGGTCTGGGAACCATCCTGCGTATCGTGGATTCTAAGGAGCCAGCCGGCCACTCCCAGCCACAGGCCCCCAAACAGAAACAACGGCTCTTTTCCCTGGAAAACAAAACTCGCCTGCCAACTTTTTGATGGCAGATAGCAGGAGCCACTTGGTACTATCAAATCAGCCCAACTTGGCACTGGTGCCACCATGGGTCTGGTCACCATCCTGCCGATCGTAGCTTTTCAGGAGCCAGCCGGTCACTCCCAGCCATAGGCCCCCAGACACAAACCTCGGCCCGTTTCCCTGGCAAACAAAAGTAAGCACCCCCGATTCTGGATGGCAGATTGCAGGAGCCACTTGGTACTATCAAATCAGCCCAACTTGGCACTGGTGCCACCATGGGTCTGGTCACCATCCTGCCTATCGTAGCTTTTCAGGAGCCAGCCGGTCACTCCCAGCCATAGGCCCCCAGACAAAAAGCTCGGCCCGTTTCCCTGGCAAACAAAAGTAAGTTATCCCGCTTCTGGATGGCAGATTGCAGGAGCCACTTTTCACCATCAAACCAGCCCGACTTGGCACTGGTGCCACCTCTGGTCTGGGAACCATCCTGCGTATCGTGGATTCTAAGGAGCCAGCCGGCCACTCCCAGCCACAGGCCCCCAAACACAAACAACGGCGCTTTTCCCTGGATAACAAACTCGCCTGCCAACTTTTTGATGGCAGATTGCAGGAGCCACTTGGTACTATCAAACCAGCCCAACTTGGCACTGGTGCCACCATGGGTCTGGTCACCATCCTGCCTATCGTAGCTTTTCAGGAGCCAGCCGGTCACTCCCAGCCATAGGCCCCCAGACAAAAAGCTCGGCCCGTTTCCCTGGCAAACAAAAGTAAGTTATCCCGCTTCTGGATGGCAGATTGCAGGAGCCACTTTTCACCATCAAACCAGCCCGACTTGGCACTGGTGCCACCTCTGGTCTGGGAACCATCCTGCGTATCGTGGATTCTAAGGAGCCAGCCGGCCACTCCCAGCCACTGGCCCCCAAACACAAACAACGGCGCTTTTCCCTGGAAAACAAAACTCGCCTGCCAACATTTTGATGGCAGATTGCAGGAGCCACTTGGTACTATCAAATCAGCCCAACTTGGCACTGGTGTCACCATGGGTCTGGTCACCATCCTGCCTATCGTAGCTTTTCAGGAGCCAGGCGGTCACTCCCAGCCATAGGCCCCCAGACACAAACCTCGGCCCGTTTCCCTGGCAAACAAAAGTAAGCTGCCCCGCTTCTGGATGGCAGATTGCAGGAACCACTTGGTATTATCAAACCAGCCCGACTTGGCACTGGTGCCACCTCTGGTCTGGGAACCATCCTGCGTATCGTGGTTCTAAGGAGCCATCCGTCCACTCCCAGCCACAGGCCCCCAAACACAAACAACGGCGCTTTTCCCATGAAAACAAAACTCGCCTGCCCACTTTTTGATGGCAGATTGCAGGAGCCACTTGGTACTATCAAATCAGCCCAACTTGGCACTGGTGCCACCATGGGTCTGGTCACCATCCTGCCTATCGTAGCTTTTCAGGAGCCAGCCGGTCACTCGCAGCCATAGGCCCCCAGAAACAATACTCGGCCCGTTTCCCTGGCAAACAAAAGTAAGCTGCCCCGCTTCTGGATGGCAGATTGCAGGAGCCACTTTGCACCATCAAACTAGCCCGACTTGGCACTGGTGCCACCTCTGGTCTGGGAACCATCCTGCGTATCGTGGATTCTAAGGAGCCAGCCGGCCACTCCCACCCACAGGCCCGCAAACAAAAACAACGGCGCTTTTCCCTGGAAAACAAAACTCGCCTGCCAATTTTTTGATGGCAGATTGCAGGAGCCACTTGGTACTATCAAACCAGCCCAACTTGGCACTGGTGCCACCATGGGTCTGGTCACCATCCTGCCTATCGTAGCTTTTCAGGACCTAGCCGGTCACTCCCAGCCATAGGCCCCCAGACACAAACCTCGGCCCGTTTCCCTGGCAAACAAAAGTAAGCTACCCCGCTTCTGGATGGCAGATTGCAGGACGCACTTGATAGTATCAAACCAGCCCGACTTGGCACTGGTGCCACCTCAGGTCTGGGAACCATGCTGCGTATCGTGGATTCTAATTAGCCATCTGGCCACTCCCACCCACAGGCCCCCAAACAAAAACAACGGCGCTTTTCCCTGGAAAACAAACCTCGCCTGCCAAATTTTGATGGCAGATTGCAGGAGCCACTTTTCACCATCAAACTAGCCCGACTTGGCACTGGTGCCACCTCTGGTCTGGGAACCATCCTGCGTATCGTGGATTCTAAGGAGCCAGCCGGCCACTCCCAGCCACAGGCCCCCAAACACAAACAACGGCGCTTTTCCCTGGATAACAAACTCGCCTGCCAACTTTTTGATGGCAGATTGCAGGAGCCACTTGGTACTATCAAACCAGCCCAACTTGGCACTGGTGCCACCATGGGTCTGGTCACCATCCTGCCTATCGTAGCTTTTCAGGAGCCAGGCGGTCACTCCCAGCCATAGGCCCTGAGACACAAACCTCGGCCCGTTTCCCTGGCAAACAAAAGTAAGCTGCCCCGCTTCTGGATGGCAGATTGCAGGACGCACTTGGTACTATCAAACCACCCCAACTTGGCACTGGTGCCACCTCTGGTCTGGGAACCATGCCGCGTATCGTGGATTCTAAGGAGCCAGCCGGCCACTCCCAGCCACAGGCGCCCAAATACAAACAACGGCGCTTTTCCCTGGAAAACAAAACTCGCCTGCCAACTTTTTCATGGCAGATTGCAGGAGCCACTTGGTACTATCAAATCAGCCCAACTTGGCACTGGTGCCACCATGGGTCTGGTCACCATCCTGCCTATCGTAGCTTTTCAGGAGCCAGCCGGTCACTCCCAGCCATAGGCCCCCAGACACAAACCTCGGCCCGTTTCCCTGGCAAACAAAAGTAAGCTGCCCCGCTTCTGGATGGCAGATTGCAGGAGCCACTTGGTACTATCAAACCAGCCCAACTTGGCACTGGTGCCACCTCTGGTCTGGGAACCATGCTGCGTAACACAGATTCTAAGGCGCCAGTCGGCCACTCCCAGCCACAAGCCCCCAAACACAAACAACGGCGCTATTCTCTGGCAAACAAAACTCCACTGCCCCTCTTCTGGATGGCAAATTGCAGGACGCACTTGGTACTATAAAAACAGCCCGACTTGGCACTGGTGCCACCTTGGGTCTGGGAACCATCCTGCGTATCGATCTTTTTAATGAGACAGCCGGCCACTCCCAGCCATATGCCCCCAAACACAACCCACGGCCCTTTTCTCTGGCAAACAAAACTCAACTGCACCGCTTCTGGATGGCAGATTGCAGGAGCCACTTGGTACTATCAAACCAGCCCGACTTGGCACTGGTGCCACCTTGGGTCTGGGAACCATCCTGCGTATGGTGGATTCTAAGCAGCCAGCCGGCCACTCCCAGCCACAGGCCCCCAAACACAAACAACGGCGCTTTTCCCTGGCAAACAAAACTCGCCTGCCAACATTTTGATGGCAGATTGCAGGAGCCACTTGGTACTATCAAATCAGCCCAACTTGGCACTGGTGCCACCATGCGTTTGGTCACCATCCTGCCTATCGTAGCTTTTCAGGAGCCAGCCGGTCACTCCCAGCTATAGGCCCCCAGACAAAAACCTCGGCCCGTTTCCCTGGCATACAAAAGTAAGCTGCCCCGCTTCTGGATGGCAGATTGCAGGAACCACTTGGTACTATCAAACCAGCCCGACTTGGCACTGGTGCCACCTCTGGTCTGGGAACCATCCTGCGTATCGTGGTTCTAAGGAGCCATCCGTCCACTCCCAGCCACAGGCCCCCAAACACAAACAACGGCGCTTTTCCCTGGATAACAAAACTCGCCTGCCAACTTTTTGATGGCAGATTGCAGGAGCCACTTGGTACTATCAAACCAGCCCTACTTGGCACTGGTGCCACCATGGGTCTGGTCACCATCCTGCCTATCGTAGCTTTTCAGGAGCCAGCCGGTCACTCGCAGCCATAGGCCCCCAGAAACAATACTCGGCCCGTTTCCCTGGCAAACAAAAGTAAGCTGCCCCGCTTCTGGATGGCAGATTGCAGGAGCCACTTTGCACCATCAAACTAGCCCGACTTGGCACTGGTGCCACCTCTGGTCTGGGAACCATGCTGTGTATCGTGGATTCTAAGGAGCCAGCCGGCCACTCCCACCCACAGGCCCCCAAACATAAACAACGGCGCTTTTCCCTGGAAAACAAAACTCGCCTGCCAATTTTTTGATGGCAGATTGCAGGAGCCACTTGGTACTATCAAACCAGCCCAACTTGGCACTGGTGCCACCATGGGTCTGGTCACCATCCTGCCTATCGTAGCTTTTCAGGAGCCAGCCGGTCACTCGCAGCCATAGGCCCCCAGACACAAACCTCGGCCCGTTTCCCTGGCAAACAAAAGTAAGCTGCCCCGCTTCTGGATGGCAGATTGCAGGACGCACTTGATAGTATCAAACCAGCCCGACTTGGCACTGGTGCCACCTCAGGTCTGGGAACCATGCTGCGTATCGTGGATTCTAATTAGCCATCTGGCCACTCCCACCCACAGGCCCCCAAACAAAAACAACGGCGCTTTTCCCTGGAAAACAAACCTCGCCGGCCAAATTTTGATGGCAGATTGCCGGAGCCACTTGGTACTATCAAACCAGCCCAACTTGACACTGGTGCCACCATGGGTCTGGTCACCATCCTGCCTATCGTAGCTTTTCAGGAGCCAGCCGGTCACTCCCAGCCATAGGCCCCCAGACAAAACCTTGGCCCGTTTCCCTGGCAAACAAAAGTAAGTTATCCCGCTTCTGGATTGCAGATTGCAGGAGCCACTTTTCACCATCAAACCAGCCCGACTTGGCACTGGTGCCACCTCAGGTCTGGGAACCATCCTGCGTATCGTGGATTCTAAGGAGCCAGCCGGCCACTCCCAGCCACAGGCCCCCAAACACAAACAACGGCGCTTTTCCCTGGAAAACAAAACTCGCCTGCCAACATTTTGATGGCAGATTGCAGGAGCCACTTGGTACTATCAAACCAGCCTAACTTGGCACTGGTGCCACCATGGATCTGGTCACCATCCTGCCTATCGTAGCTTTTCAGGACCTAGCCGGTCACTCCAAGCCATAGGCCCCCAGAGAAAAACCTCGGCCCGTTTCCCTGGCAAACAAAAGTAAGCTGCCCCGCTTCTGGATGGCAGATTGCAGGAACCACTTGGTAGTATCAAACCAGCCCAACTTGGCACTGGTGCCACCTTGGGTCTGGGAACCATCCTGCGTATCGTGGATTCTTAGGAGCCAGCCGGTCACTCCCAGCCACAGGCCACCAAACACAAACAACGGCGCTTTTCCCTGGAAAACAAAACTCGCCTGCCAAAATTTAGATGGCAGATTGCAGGAGCCACTTGCTACTATCAAATCAGCCCAACTTGGCACTGGTGCCACCATGGGTCGGGTCACCATCCTGCCTATCGTAGCTTTTCAGGAGCCAGCCGGTCACTCCCAGCCATAGGCCCCCAGACACAAACCTCGGCCCGTTTCCCTGGCAAACAAAAGTAAGCACCCCCGATTCTGGATGGCAGATTGCAGGAGCCACTTGGTACTATCAAATCAGCCCAACTTGGCACTGGTGCCACCATGGGTCTGGTCACCATCCTGCCTATCGTAGCTTTTCAGGAGCCAGCCGGTCACTCCCAGCCATAGGCCCCCAGACAAAAAGCTCGGCCCGTTTCCCTGGCAAACAAAAGTAAGTTATCCCGCTTCTGGATGGCAGATTGCAGGAGCCACTTTTCACCATCAAACCAGCCCGACTTGGCACTGGTGCCACCTCTGGTCTGGGAACCATCCTGCGTATCGTGGATTCTAAGGAGCCAGCCGGCCACTCCCAGCCACAGGCCCCCAAACACAAACAACGGCGCTTTTCCCTGGATAACAAACTCGCCTGCCAACTTTTTGATGGCAGATTGCAGGAGCCACTTGGTACTATCAAACCAGCCCAACTTGGCACTGGTGCCACCATGGGTCTGGTCACCATCCTGCCTATCGTAGCTTTTCAGGAGCCAGCCGGTCACTCCCAGCCATAGGCCCCCAGACAAAAAGCTCGGCCCGTTTCCCTGGCAAACAAAAGTAAGCTATCCCGCTTCTGGATGGCAGATTGCAGGAGCCACTTTTCACCATCAAACCAGCCCGACTTGGCACTGGTGCCACCTCTGGTCTGGGAACCATCCTGCGTATCGTGGATTCTAAGGAGCCAGCCGGCCACTCCCAGCCACTGGCCCCCAAACACAAACAACGGCGCTTTTCCCTGGAAAACAAAACTCGCCTGCCAACATTTTGATGGCAGATTGCAGGAGCCACTTGGTACTATCAAATCAGCCCAACTTGGCACTGGTGTCACCATGGGTCTGGTCACCATCCTGCCTATCGTAGCTTTTCAGGAGCCAGGCGGTCACTCCCAGCCATAGGCCCCCAGACACAAACCTCGGCCCGTTTCCCTGGCAAACAAAAGTAAGCTGCCCCGCTTCTGGATGGCAGATTGCAGGAACCACTTGGTATTATCAAACCAGCCCGACTTGGCACTGGTGCCACCTCTGGTCTGGGAACCATCCTGCGTATCGTGGTTCTAAGGAGCCATCCGTCCACTCCCAGCCACAGGCCCCCAAACACAAACAACGGCGCTTTTCCCTGGAAAACAAAACTCGCCTGCCCACTTTTTGATGGCAGATTGCAGGAGCCACTTGGTACTATCAAATCAGCCCAACTTGGCACTGGTGCCACCATGGGTCTGGTCACCATCCTGCCTATCGTAGCTTTTCAGGAGCCAGCCGGTCACTCGCAGCCATAGGCCCCCAGAAACAATACTCGGCCCGTTTCCCTGGCAAACAAAAGTAAGCTGCCCCGCTTCTGGATGGCAGATTGCAGGAGCCACTTTGCACCATCAAACTAGCCCGACTTGGCACTGGTGCCACCTCTGGTCTGGGAACCATCCTGCGTATCGTGGATTCTAAGGAGCCAGCCGGCCACTCCCACCCACAGGCCCGCAAACAAAAACAACTGCGCTTTTCCCTGGAAAACAAAACTCGCCTGCCAATTTTTTGATGGCAGATTGCAGGAGCCACTTGGTACTATCAAACCAGCCCAACTTGGCACTGGTGCCACCATGGGTCTGGTCACCATCCTGCCTATCGTAGCTTTTCAGGACCTAGCCGGTCACTCCCAGCCATAGGCCCCCAGACACAAACCTCGGCCCGTTTCCCTGGCAAACAAAAGTAAGCTACCCCGCTTCTGGATGGCAGATTGCAGGACGCACTTGATAGTATCAAACCAGCCCGACTTGGCACTGGTGCCACCTCAGGTCTGGGAACCATGCTGCGTATCGTGGATTCTAATTAGCCATCTGGCCACTCCCACCCACAGGCCCCCAAACAAAAACAACGGCGCTTTTCCCTGGAAAACAAACCTCGCCTGCCAAATTTTGATGGCAGATTGCAGGAGCCACTTTTCACCATCAAACTAGCCCGACTTGGCACTGGTGCCACCTCTGGTCTGGGAACCATCCTGCGTATCGTGGATTCTAAGGAGCCAGCCGGCCACTCCCAGCCACAGGCCCCCAAACACAAACAACGGCGCTTTTCCCTGGATAACAAACTCGCCTGCCAAATTTTTGATGGCAGATTGCAGGAGCCACTTGGTACTATCAAACCAGCCCAACTTGGCACTGGTGCCACCATGGGTCTGGTCACCATCCTGCCTATCGTAGCTTTTCAGGAGCCAGGCGGTCACTCCCAGCCATAGGCCCTGAGACACAAACCTCGGCCCGTTTCCCTGGCAAACAAAAGTAAGCTGCCCCGCTTCTGGATGGCAGATTGCAGGACGCACTTGGTACTATCAAACCACCCCAACTTGGCACTGGTGCCACCTCTGGTCTGGGAACCATGCCGCGTATCGTGGATTCTAAGGAGCCAGCCGGCCACTCCCAGCCACAGGCGCCCAAATACAAACAACGGCGCTTTTCCCTGGAAAACAAAACTCGCCTGCCAACTTTTTCATGGCAGATTGCAGGAGCCACTTGGTACTATCAAATCAGCCCAACTTGGCACTGGTGCCACCATGGGTCTGGTCACCATCCTGCCTATCGTAGCTTTTCAGGAGCCAGCCGGTCACTCCCAGCCATAGGCCCCCAGACACAAACCTCGGCCCGTTTCCCTGGCAAACAAAAGTAAGCTGCCCCGCTTCTGGATGGCAGATTGCAGGAGCCACTTGGTACTATCAAACCAGCCCAACTTGGCACTGGTGCCACCTCTGGTCTGGGAACCATGCTGCGTAACACAGATTCTAAGGCGCCAGTCGGCCACACCCAGCCACAAGCCCCCAAACACAAACAACGGCGCTATTCTCTGGCAAACAAAACTCCACTGCCCCTCTTCTGGATGGCAAATTGCAGGACGCACTTGGTACTATAAAAACAGCCCGACTTGGCACTGGTGCCACCTTGGGTCTGGGAACCATCCTGCGTATCGATCTTTTTAATGAGACAGCCGGCCACTCCCAGCCATATGCCCCCAAACACAACCCACGGCCCTTTTCTCTGGCAAACAAAACTCAACTGCACCGCTTCTGGATGGCAGATTGCAGGAGCCACTTGGTACTATCAAACCAGCCCGACTTGGCACTGGTGCCACCTTGGGTCTGGGAACCATCCTGCGTATGGTGGATTCTAAGCAGCCAGCCGGCCACTCCCAGCCACAGGCCCCCAAACACAAACAACGGCGCTTTTCCCTGGAAAACAAAACTCGCCTGCCAACATTTTGATGGCAGATTGCAGGAGCCACTTGGTACTATCAAATCAGCCCAACTTGGCACTGGTGCCACCATGCGTTTGGTCACCATCCTGCCTATCGTAGCTTTTCAGGAGCCAGCCGGTCACTCCCAGCTATAGGCCCCCAGACAAAAACCTCGGCCCGTTTCCCTGGCATACAAAAGTAAGCTGCCCCGCTTCTGGATGGCAGATTGCAGGAACCACTTGGTACTATCAAACCAGCCCGACTTGGCACTGGTGCCACCTCTGGTCTGGGAACCATCCTGCGTATCGTGGTTCTAAGGAGCCATCCGTCCACTCCCAGCCACAGGCCCCCAAACACAAACAACGGCGCTTTTCCCTGGATAACAAAACTCGCCTGCCAACTTTTTGATGGCAGATTGCAGGAGCCACTTGGTACTATCAAACCAGCCCTACTTGGCACTGGTGCCACCATGGGTCTGGTCACCATCCTGCCTATCGTAGCTTTTCAGGAGCCAGCCGGTCACTCGCAGCCATAGGCCCCCAGAAACAATACTCGGCCCGTTTCCCTGGCAAACAAAAGTAAGCTGCCCCGCTTCTGGATGGCAGATTGCAGGAGCCACTTTGCACCATCAAACTAGCCCGACTTGGCACTGGTGCCACCTCTGGTCTGGGAACCATGCTGTGTATCGTGGATTCTAAGGAGCCAGCCGGCCACTCCCACCCACAGGCCCCCAAACATAAACAACGGCGCTTTTCCCTGGAAAACAAAACTCGCCTGCCAATTTTTTGATGGCAGATTGCAGGAGCCACTTGGTACTATCAAACCAGCCCAACTTGGCACTGGTGCCACCATGGGTCTGGTCACCATCCTGCCTATCGTAGCTTTTCAGGAGCCAGCCGGTCACTCGCAGCCATAGGCCCCCAGACACAAACCTCGGCCCGTTTCCCTGGCAAACAAAAGTAAGCTACCCCGCTTCTGGATGGCAGATTGCAGGACGCACTTGATAGTATCAAACCAGCCCGACTTGGCACTGGTGCCACCTCAGGTCTGGGAACCATGCTGCGTATCGTGGATTCTAATTAGCCATCTGGCCACTCCCACCCACAGGCCCCCAAACAAAAACAACGGCGCTTTTCCCTGGAAAACAAACCTCGCCGGCCAAATTTTGATGGCAGATTGCCGGAGCCACTTGGTACTATCAAACCAGCCCAACTTGACACTGGTGCCACCATGGGTCTGGTCACCATCCTGCCTATCGTAGCTTTTCAGGAGCCAGCCGGTCACTCCCAGCCATAGGCCCCCAGACAAAAACCTTGGCCCGTTTCCCTGGCAAACAAAAGTAAGTTATCCCGCTTCTGGATTGCAGATTGCAGGAGCCACTTTTCACCATCAAACCAGCCCGACTTGGCACTGGTGCCACCTCAGGTCTGGGAACCATCCTGCGTATCGTGGATTCTAAGGAGCCAGCCGGCCACTCCCAGCCACAGGCCCCCAAACAAAAACAACGGCGCTTTTCCCTGGAAAACAAAACTCGCCTGCCAACATTTTGATGGCAGATTGCAGGAGCCACTTGGTACTATCAAACCAGCCTAACTTGGCACTGGTGCCACCATGGATCTGGTCACCATCCTGCCTATCGTAGCTTTTCAGGACCTAGCCGGTCACTCCAAGCCATAGGCCCCCAGAGAAAAACCTCGGCCCGTTTCCCTGGCAAACAAAAGTAAGCTGCCCCGCTTCTGGATGGCAGATTGCAGGAACCACTTGGTAGTATCAAACCAGCCCAACTTGGCACTGGTGCCACCTTGGGTCTGGGAACCATCCTGCGTATCGTGGATTCTTAGGAGCCAGCCGGTCACTCCCAGCCACAGGCCACCAAACACAAACAACGGCGCTTTTCCCTGGAAAACAAAACTCGCCTGCCAACATTTAGATGGCAGATTGCAGGAGCCACTTGCTACTATCAAATCAGCCCAACTTGGCACTGGTGCCACCATGGGTCGGGTCACCATCCTGCCTATCGTAGCTTTTCAGGAGCCAGCCGGTCACTCCCTGCCATAGGCCCCCAGAGAAAAACCTCGGCCCGTTTCCCTGGCAAACAAAAGTAAGCTACCCCGCTTCTGGATGGCAGATTGCAGGAGCCACTTTGCACCATCAAACTAGCCCGACTTGGCACTGGTGCCACCTCAGGTCTGGGAACCATCCTGCGTATCGTTCATTGTAAGGAGCCAGCCGGCCACTCCCAGCCACAGGCCCCCAGACACAAACAACGGCGCTTTTCCCTGGAAAACAAAACTCGCCTGCCAACATTTTGATGGCAGATTGCAGGAGCCACTTGGTACTATCAAATCAGCCCAACTTGGCACTGGTGCCACCATGGGTCTGGTCACCATCCTGCCTATCGTAGCTTTTCAGGAGCCAGCCGGTCACTCCCAGCCATAGGCCCCCAGACACAAAACTCGGCCCGTTTCCCTGGCAAACAAAAGTAAGCTACCCCGCTTCTGGATGGCAGATTGCAGGAGCCACTTTGCACCATCAAACTGGCCCGACTTGGCACTGGTGCGACCTCTGGTCTGGGAACCATCCTGCGTATCGTGGATTCTAAGGAGCCAGCCCGTCACTCCCACCCACAGGCCCCCAAACACAAACAACGGCGCTTTTCCCTGGAAAACAAACTCGCCTGCCAACTTTTTGATGGCAGATTGCAGGAGCCACTTGGTACTATCAAACCAGCCCAACTTGGCACTGGTGCCACCATGGGTCTGGTCACCATCCTGCCTATCGTAGCTTTTCAGGAGCCAGCCGGTCACTCCCAGCCATAGGCCCTGAGACACAAACCTCGGCCCGTTTCCCTGGCAAACAAAAGTAAGCTGCCCCGCTTCTGGATGGCAGATTGCAGGACGCACTTGGTACTATCAAACCAGCCCAACTTGGCACTGGTGCCACCTCTGGTCTGGGAACCATCCTGCGTATCGTGGATTCTAAGGAGCCAGCCGTCCACTCCCAGCCACAGGCCCCCAAACACAAACAACGGCGCTTTTCCCTGGAAAACAAAACTCGCCTGACAACTTTTTGATGGCAGATTGCAGGAGCCACTTGGTACTATCAAATCAGCCCAACTTGGCACTGGTGCCACCATGGGTCTGGTCACCATCCTGCCTATCGTAGCTTTTCAGGAGCCAGCCGGTCACTCCCAGCCATAGGCCCCCAGACACAAACCTCGGCCCGTTTCCCTGGCATACAAAAGTAAGCTGCCCCGCTTCTGGATGGCAGATTGCAGGAACCACTTGGTACTATCAAACCAGCCCGACTTGGCACTGGTGCCACCTCTGGTCTGGGAACCATCCTGCGTATCGTGGTTCTAAGGAGCCATCCGTCCGCTCCCAGCCACAGGCCCCCAAACAAAAACAACGGCGCTTTTCCCTGGAAAACAAAACTCGCCTGCCAACTTTTTGATGGCAGATTGCAGGAGCCACTTGGTACTATCAAATCAGCCCAACTTGGCACTGGTGCCACCATGGGTCTGGTCACCATCCTGCCTATCGTAGCTTTTCAGGAGCCAGCCGGTCACTCGCAGCCGTAGGCCCCCAGAAACAATACTCGGCCCGTTTCCCTGGCAAACAAAAGTAAGCTGCCCCGCTTCTGGATGGCAGATTGCAGGAGCCACTTTGCACCATCAAACTAGCCCGACTTGGCACTGGTGCCACCTCTGGTCTGGGAACCATCCTGCGTATCGTGGATTCTAAGGAGCCAGCCGGCCACTCCCAGCCACAGGCCCCCAAACAAAAACAACGGCGCTTTTCCCTGGAAAACAAAACTCGCCTGCCAATTTTTTGATGGCAGATTGCAGGAGCCACTTGGTACTATCAAACCAGCCCAACTTGGCACTGGTGCCACCATGGGTCTGGTCACCATCCTGCCTATCGTAGCTTTTCAGGAGCCAGCCGGTCACTCCCAGCCATAGGCCCCCAGACACAAACCTCGGCCCGTTTCCCTGGCAAACAAAAGTAAGCTACCCCGCTTCTGGATGGCAGATTGCAGGACGCACTTGATAGTATCAAACCAGCCCGACTTGGCACTGGTGCCACCTCAGGTCTGGGAACCATGCTGCGTATCATGGATTCTAATTAGCCATCTGGCCACTCCCACCCACAGGCCCCCAAACAAAAACAACGGCGCTTTTCCCTGGAAAACAAACCTCGCCTGCCAAATTTTGATGGCAGATTGCCGGAGCCACTTGGTACTATCAAACCAGCCCAACTTGACACTGGTGCCACCATGGGTCTGGTCACCATCCTGCCTATCGTAGCTTTTCAGGAGCCAGCCGGTCACTCCCAGCCATAGGCCCCCAGACAAAAACCTTGGCCCGTTTCCCTGGCAAACAAAAGTAAGTTATCCCGCTTCTGGATGGCAGATTGCAGGAGCCACTTTTCACCATCAAACCAGCCCGACATGGCACTGGTGCCACCTCTGGTCGGGGAACCATCCTGCGTATCGTGGATTCTAAGGAGCCAGCCGGCCACTCCCAGCCACAGGCCCCCAAACACAAACCACAGCGCTTTTCCCTGGAAAACAAAACTCGCCTGCCAACTTTTTGATGGCAGATTGCAGGAGCCACTTGGTACTATCAAACCAGCCCAACTTGGCACTGGTGCCACCATGGATCTGGTCACCATCCTGCCTATCGTAGCTTTTCAGGACCTAGCCGGTCACTCCAAGCCATAGGCCCCCAGAGAAAAACCTCGGCCCGTTTCCCTGGCAAACAAAAGTAAGCTGCCCCGCTTCTGGATGGCAGATTGCAGGAACCACTTGGTACTATCAAACCAGCCCAACTTGGCACTGGTGCCACCTTGGGTCTGGGAACCATCCTGCGTATCGCGGATTCTAAGGAGCCAGCCGGTCACTCCCAGCCACAGGCCACCAAACACAAACAACGGCGCTTTTCCCTGGAAAACAAAACTCGCCTGCCAACATTTTGATGGCAGATTGCAGGAGCCACTTGCTACTATCAAATCAGCCCAACTTGGCACTGGTGCCACCATGGGTCTGGTCACCATCCTGCCTATCGTAGCTTTTCAGGAGCCAGCCGGTCCCTCCCTGCCATAGGCCCCCAGAGAAAAACCTCGGCCCGTTTCCCTGGCAAACAAAAGTAAGCTACCCCGCTTCTGGATGGCAGATTGCAGGAGCCACTTTGCACCATCAAACTGGCCCGACTTGGCACTGGTGCGACCTCTGGTCTGGGAACCATCCTGCGTATCGTGGATTCTAAGGAGCCAGCCGGTCACTCCCACCCACAGGCCCCCAAACAGAAACAACGGCACTTTTCCCTGGAAAACAAAACTCGCCTGCCAACATTTTGATGGCAGATTGCAGGAGCCACTTGGTACTATCAAACCAGCCCTACTTGGCACTGGTGCCACCATGGGTCTGGTCACCATCCTGCCTATCGTAGCTTTTCAGGAGCCAGCCGGTCACTCCCAGCCATAGGCCCCCAGACAAAAAGCTCGGCCCGTTTCCCTGGCAAACAAAAGTAAGTTATCCCGCTTCTGGATGGCAGATTGCAGGAGCCACTTTTCACCATCAAACCAGCCCGACTTGGCACTGGTGCCACCTCTGGTCTGGGAACCATCCTGCGTATCGTGGATTCTAAGGAGCCAGCCGGCCACTCCCAGCCACAGGCCCCCAAACAAAAACAACGGCGCTTTTCCCTGGAAAACAAACCTCGCCTGCCAAATTTTGATGGCAGATTGCCGGAGCCACTTGGTACTATCAAACCAGCCCAACTTGACACTGGTGCCACCATGGGTCTGGTCACCATCCTGCCTATCGTAGCTTTTCAGGAGCCAGCCGGTCACTCCCAGCCATAGGCCCCCAGACAAAAACCTTGGCCCGTTTCCCTGGCAAACAAAAGTAAGTTATCCCGCTTCTGGATGGCAGATTGCAGGAGCCACTTTTCACCATCAAACCAGCCCGACTTGGCACTGGTGCCACCTCTGGTCTGGGAACCATCCTGCGTATCGTGGATTCTAAGGAGCCAGCCGGTCACTCCCAGCCACAGGCCCCCAGACACAAACAACGGCGCTTTTCCCTGGAAAACAAAACTCGCCTGCCAACATTTTGATGGCAGATTGCAGGAGCCACTTGCTACTATCAAATCAGCCCAACTTGGCACTGGTGCCACCATGGGTCTGGTCACCATCCTGCCTATCGTAGCTTTTCAGGAGCCAGCCGGTCCCTCCCTGCCATAGGCCCCCAGAGAAAAACCTCGGCCCGTTTCCCTGGCAAACAAAAGTAAGCTACCCCGCTTCTGGATGGCAGATTGCAGGAGCCACTTTGCACCATCAAACTAGCCCGACTTGGCCCTGGTGCCACCTCAGGTCTGGGAACCATCCTGCGTATCGTTCATTGTAAGGAGCCAGCCGGCCACTCCCAGCCACAGGCCCCCAGACACAAACAACGGCGCTTTTCCCTGGAAAACAAAACTCGCCTGCCAACTTTTTGATGGCAGATTGCAGGAGCCACTTGGTACTATCAAATCAGACCAACTTGGCACTGGTGCCACCATGGGTCTGGTCACCATCCTGCCTATCGTAGCTTTTCAGGAGCCAGCCGGTCACTCGCAGCCATAGGCACCCAGACACAAAACTCGGCCCGTTTCCCTGGCAAAAAAAAGTAAGCTACCCCGCTTCTGGATGGCAGATTGCAGGACGCACTTGATAGTATCAAACCAGCCCGACTTGGCACTGGTGCCACCTCAGGTCTGGGAACCATGCTGCGTATCGTGGATTCTAATTAGCCATCTGGCCACTCCCAGCCATAGGCCCCCAGACAAAAACCTCGGCCCGTTTCCCTGGCAAACAAAAGTAAGTTATCCCGCTTCTGGAGGGCAGATTGCAGGAGCCACTTTTCACCATCAAACCAGCCCAACTTGGCACTGGTGCCACCTCTGGTCTGGGAACCATCCTGCGTATCGTGGATTCTAAGGAGCCAGCCGGCCACTCCCTGCCACAGGCCCCCAAACACAAACAACGGCGCTTTTCCCTGGATAACAAACTCGCCTGCCAACTTTTTGATGGCAGATTGCAGGAGCCACTTGGTACTATCAAACCAGCCCAACTTGGCACTGGTGCCACCATGGGTCTGGTCACCATCCTGCCTATCGTAGCTTTTCAGGAGCCAGGCGGTCACTCCCAGCCATAGGCCCTGAGACACAAACCTCGGCCCGTATCCCTGGCAAACAAAAGTAAGCTGCCCCGCTTCTGGATGGCAGATTGCAGGACGCACTTGGTACTATCAAACCAGCCCAACTTGGCACTGGTGCCACCTCTGGTCTGGGAATCATGCCGCGTATCGTGGATTCTAAGGAGCCAGCCGGCCACTCCCAGCCACAGGCCCCCAAACAGAAACAACGGCGCTTTTCCCTGGAAAACAAAACTCGCCTGCCAACATTTTCATGGCTTATTGCAGGAGCCACTTGGTACTATCAAATCAGCCCAACTTGGCACTGGTGCCACCATGGGTCTGGTCACCATCCTGCCTATCGTAGCTTTTCAGGAGCCAGCCGGTCACTCCCAGCCATAGGCCCCCAGACAAAAACCTCGGCCCGTTTCCCTGGCAAACAAAAGTAAGCTACCCCGCTTCTGGATGGCAGATTGCAGGAACCACTTTGCACCATCAAACTAGCCCGACTTGGCACTGGTGCCACCTCTGGTCTGGGAACCATGCTGTGTATCGTGGATTCTAAGGAGCCATCCGTCCACTCCCAGACACAGGCCCCCAAACACAAACAACGGCGCTTTTCCCTGGAAAACAAAACTCGCCTGCCAACTTTTTGATGGCAGATTGCAGGAGCCACTTGGTACTATCAAACCAGCCCAACTTGGCACTGGTGTCACCATGGGTCTGGTCACCATCCTGCCTATCGTAGCTTTTCAGGAGCCAGCCGGTCACTCCCAGCCATAGGCCCCCAGACACAAACCTCGGCCCGTTTCCCTGGCAAACAAAAGTAAGCTGCCCCGCTTCTGGATGGCAGATTGCAGGACGCACTTGGTAGTATCAAACCAGCCCGACTTGGCACTGGTGCCACCTCTGGTCTGGGAACCATGCTGCGTATCGTGGATTCTAAGGAGCCAGCCGGCCACTCCCAGCCACAGGCCCCCAAACAAATCAACGGCGCTTTTCCCTGGAAAACAAAACTCGCCTGCCAACATTTTGATGGCAGATTGCAGGAGCCACTTGGTACTATCAAATCAGCCCAACTTGGCACTGGTGCCACCATGGGTCTGGTCACCATCCTGCCTATCTTAGCTCTTCAGGAGCCAGCCGGTCACTCCCAGCCATAGGCCCCCAGACACAAACCTCGGCCCGTTTCCCTGGCAAACAAAAGTAAGCTGCCCCGCTTCTGGATGGCAGATTGCAGGAGCCACTTGGTACTATCAAACCAGCCCAACTTGGCACTGGTGCCACCTTGGGTCTGGGAACCATCCTGCGTATCGTGGATTCTAAGGAGCCAGCCGGCCACTCCCAGCCACAGGCCCCCAAACACAAACCACAGCGCTTTTCCCTGGAAAACAAAACCCGCCTGCCGACATTTTGATGGCAGATTGCAGGAGCCACTTGCTACTATCAAATCAGCCCAACTTGGCACTGGTGCCACCATGGGTCTGGTCACCATCCTGCCTATCGTAGCTTTTCAGGAGCCAGCCGGTCACTCCCAGTCATAGGCCCCCAGACACAAACCTCGGCCCGTTTCCCTGGCAAACAAAAGTAAGCTGCCCCGCTTCTGGATGGCAGATTGTAGGACGCACTTGGTACTATCAAACCAGCCCGACTTGGCACTGGTGCCACCTCTGGTCTGGGAACCATGGTGCGTATCGTGAATTCTAAGGAGCCAGCCGGCCACTCCCAGCCATAGGCACCCAAACACAAACAACGGCGCTTTTCCCTGGAAAACAAAACTCGCCTGCCAACTTTTTGATGGCAGATTGCAGGAGCCACTTGGTACTATCAAACCAGCTCAACTTGGCACTGGTGCCACCATGGGTCTGCTCACCATCCTGCCTATCGTAGCTTTTCAGGAGCCAGACGGTCACTCGCAGCCATAGGCCCCCAGACAAAAACCTCGGCCCGTTTCCCTGGCAAACAAAAGTAAGCTGCCCCGCTTCTGCATGGCAGATTGCAGGAGCTATTTAGTACTATCAAACCAGCCCGACTTGGCACTGGTGCCACCATGGGTCTGGTCACCATCCTGCCTATCGTAGCTTTTCAGGAGCCAGCCGGTCACTCCCAGCCATAGGCCCCCAGACAAAAACCTCGGCCCGTTTCCCTGGCAAACAAAAGTAAGTTATCCCGCTTCTGGATGGCAGATTGCAGGAGCCACTTTTCACCATCAAACCAGCCCAACTTGGCACTGGTGCCACCTCTGGTCTGGGAACCATCCTGCGTATCGTGGATTCTAAGGAGCCAGCCGGCCACTCCCTGCCACAGGCCCCCAAACACAAACAACGGCGCTTTTCCCTGGATAACAAACTCGCCTGCCAACTTTTTGATGGCAGATTGCAGGAGCCACTTGGTACTATCAAACCAGCCCAACTTGGCACTGGTGCCACCATGGGTCTGGTCACCATCCTGCCTATCGTAGCTTTTCAGGAGCCAGGCGGTCACTCCCAGCCATAGGCCCTGAGACACAAACCTCGGCCCGTATCCCTGGCAAACAAAAGTAAGCTACCCCGCTTCTGGATGGCAGATTGCAGGAGCCACTTGGTACTATCAAACCAGCCCAACTTGGCACTGGTGCCACCTCTGGTCTGGGAACCATGCCGCGTATCGTGGATTCTAAGGAGCCAGCCGGCCACTCCCAGCCACAGGCCCCCAAACAGAAACAACGGCGCTTTTCCCTGGAAAACAAAACTCGCCTGCCAACTTTTTGATGGCAGATTGCAGGAGCCACTTGGTACTATCAAACCAGCCCGACTTGGCACTGGTGCCACCATGGGTCTGGTCACCATCCTGCCTATCGTGGATTCTAATTAGCCATCTGTCCACTCCCAGCCACAGGCCCCCAAACAAAAACAACGGCGCTTTTCCCTGGAAAACAAAACTCGTCTGCCAACTTTTTGATGGCAGATTGCAGGAGCCACTTGGTACTATCAAACCAGCCCAACTTGGCACTGGTGCCACCTTGGGTCTGGGAACCATGCTGCGTATCGTGGATTATAAGGAGCCAGCCGGCCACTCCCAGCCACAGGCCCCCAAACACAAACCACAGCGCTTTTCCCTGGAAAACAAAATTCGCCGGCCAACTTTTTGATGGCAGATTGCAGGAGCCACTTGGTACTATCAAATCAGCCCAACTTGGCACTGGTGCCACCATGGGTCTGGTCACCATCCTGCTTATCGTAGCTTTTCAGGAGCCAGCCGGTCACTCCCAGCCATAGGCGCCCAGACACAATGCTCTGCCCTTTTCCCTGGCAAACCAAAGTAAGCTGCCCCGCTTCTGGATGGCAGATTGCAGGAACCACTTGGTACTATAAAACCAGCCCGACTTGGCACTGGTGCCACCTCTGGTCTGGGAACCATGCTGCGTATCGTGGATTCTAAGGAGCCAGCCGGCCACTCCCAGCCACAGGCCCCCAAAAAAAATCAACGGCGCTTTTCCCTGGAAAACAAAACTCGCCTGCCAAAATTTTGATGGCAGATTGCAGGAGACACTTGGTACTATCAAACCAGCCCAACTTGAAACTGGTGCCACCATGGGTCTGGTCACCATCCTGCCTATCTTAGCTTTTCAGGAGCCAGCCGGTCACTCCCAGCCATAGGCCCCCAGACACAAAGCTCGGCCCGTTTCCCTGGCAAACAAAAGTAAGCTGCCCCGCTTCTGGATGGCAGATTGCAGGAGCCACTTGGTACTATCAAACCAGCCCAACTTGGCACTTGTGCCACCTTGGGTCTGGGAACCATCCTGCGTATCGTGGATTCTAAGGAGCCAGCCGGTCACTCCCAGCCACAGGCCCCCAAACACAAACCACAGCGCTTTTCCCTGGAAAACAAACCCGCCTGCCGACATTTTGATGGCAGATTGCAGGAGCCACTTGCTGCTATCAAATCAGCCCAACTTGGCACTGGTGCCACCATGGGTCTGGTCACCATCCTGCCTATCGTAGCTCTTCAGGAGCCAGCCGGTCACTCCCAGTCATAGGCCCCCAGACACAAAGCTCGGCCCGTTTCCCTGGCAAACAAAAGTAAGCTGCCCCGCTTCTGGATGGCAGATTGTAGGACGCACTTGGTACTATCAAACCAGCCCGACTTGGCACTGGTGCCGCCTTGGGTCTGGGAACCATCCTGCGTATCGTGGATTCTAAGGAGCCAGCCGGCCACTCCCAGCCATAGGCACCCAAACACAAACAACGGCGCTTTTCCCTGGAAAACAAAACTCGCCTGCCAACTTTTTGATGGCAGATTGCAGGAGCCACTTGGTACTATCAAACCAGCTCAACTTGGCACTGGTGCCACCATGGGTCTGCTCACCATCCTGCCTATCGTAGCTTTTCAGGAGCCAGCCGGTCACTCCAAGCCATAGGCCCCCAGACAAAAACCTCGGCCCGTTTCCCTGGCAAACAAAAGTAAGCTGCCCCGCTTCTGCATGGCAGATTGCAGGAGCTATTTAGTACTATCAAACCAGCCCGACTTGGCACTGGTGCCACCATGGGTCTGGTCACCATCCTGCCTATCGTAGCTTTTCAGGAGCCAGCCGGTCACTCCCAGCCATAGGCCCCCAGACAAAAACCTCGGCCCGTTTCCCTGGCAAACAAAAGTAAGTTATCCCGCTTCTGGATGGCAGATTGCAGGAGCCACTTTTCACCATCAAACCAGCCCAACTTGGCACTGGTGCCACCTCTGGTCTGGGAACCATCCTGCGTATCGTGGATTCTAAGGAGCCAGCCGGCCACTCCCTGCCACAGGCCCCCAAACACAAACAACGGCGCTTTTCCCTGGATAACAAACTCGCCTGCCAAATTTTGATGGCAGATTGCAGGAGCCACTTGGTACTATCAAACCAGCCCAACTTGGCACTGGTGCCACCATGGGTCTGGTCACCATCCTGCCTATCGTAGCTTTTCAGGAGCCAGCCGGTCACTCCCAGCCATAGGCCCTGAGACACAAACCTCGGCCCGTATCCCTGGCAAACAAAAGTAAGCTGCCCCGCTTCTGGATGGCAGATTGCAGGAGCCACTTGGTACTATCAAACCAGCCCAACTTGGCACTGGTGCCACCTCTGGTCTGGGAACCATGCCGCGTATCGTGGATTCTAAGGAGCCAGCCGGCCACTCCCAGCCACAGGCCCCCAAACAGAAACAACGGCGCTTTTCCCTGGAAAACAAAACTCGCCTGCCAACTTTTTCATGGCAGATTGCAGGAGCCACTTGGTACTATCAAATCAGCCCAACTTGGCACTGGTGCCACCATGGGTCTGGTCACCATCCTGCCTATCGTAGCTTTTCAGGAGCCAGGCGGTCACTCCCAGCCATAGGCCCCCAGACACAAACCTCGGCCCGTTTCCCTGGCAAACAAAAGTAAGCTACCCCGCTTCTGGATGGCAGATTGCAGGAACCACTTTGCACCATCAAACTAGCCCGACTTGGCACTGGTGCCACCTCTGGTCTGGGAACCATGCTGCGTATCGTGGATTCTAAGGAGCCATCCGTCCACTCCCAGACACAGGCCCCCAAACACAAACAACGGCGCTTTTCCCTGGAAAACAAAACTCGCCTGCCAACTTTTTGATGGCAGATTGCAGGAGCCACTTGGTACTATCAAACCAGCCCAACTTGGCACTGGTGCCACCATGGGTCTGGTCACCATCCTGCCTATCGTAGCTTTTCAGGAGCCAGCCGGTCACTCGCAGCCATAGGCCCCCAGACACAAACCTCGGCCCGTTTCCCTGGCAAACAAAAGTAAGCTGCCCCGCTTCTGGATGGCAGATTGCAGGACGCACTTGGTAGTATCAAACCAGCCCGACTTGGCACTGGTGCCACCTCTGGTCTGGGAACCATCCTGCGTATCGTGGATTCCTAGCAGCCAGCCGGCCACTCCCAGCCACAGGCCCCCAAACACAAACAACGGCGCTTTTCCCTGGAAAACAAAACTCGCCTGCCGACATTTTGATGGCAGATTGCAGGAGCCACTTGGTACTATCAAATCAGCCCAACTTGGCACTGGTGTCACCATGGGTCTGGTCACCATCCTGCCTATCGTAGCTTTTCAGGAGCCAGGCGGTCACTCCCAGCCATAGGCCCCCAGACACAAACCTCGGCCCGTTTCCCTGGCAAACAAAAGTAAGCTGCCCCGCTTCTGGATGGCAGATTGCAGGAACCACTTGGTATTATCAAACCAGCCCGACTTGGCACTGGTGCCACCTCTGGTCTGGGAACCATCCTGCGTATCGTGGTTCTAAGGAGCCATCCGTCCACTCCCAGCCACAGGCCCCCAAACACAAACAACGGCGCTTTTCCCTGGAAAACAAAACTCGCCTGCCAACTTTTTGATGGCAGATTGCAGGAGCCACTTGGTACTATCAAACCAGCCCAACTTGGCACTGGTGCCACCATGGATCTGGTCACCATCCTGCCTATCGTAGCTTTTCAGGACCTAGCCGGTCACTCCAAGCCATAGGCGCCCAGACAAAAAGCTCGGCCCGTTTCCCTGGCAAACAAAGTAAGCTGCCCCGCTTCTGGATGGCAGATTGCAGGACGCACTTGGTACTATCAAACCAGCCCGACTTGGCACTGGTGCCGCCTTGGGTCTGGGAACCATCCTGCGTATCGTGGATTCTAAGGAGCCAGCCGGTCACTCCCAGCCACAGGCCCCCAAACACAAACCACAGCGCTTTTCCCTGGAAAACAAAACTCGCCTGCCAATATTTTGATGGCAGATTGCAGGAGCCACTTGGTACTATCAAATCAGCCCAACTTGGCACTGGTGCCACCATGGGTCTGGTCACCATCCTGCCTATCGTAGCTTTTCAGGAGCCAGCCGGTCCCTCCCTGCCATAGGCCCCCAGAGAAAAACTTTGGCCCGTTTCCCTGGCAAACAAAAGTAAGCTGCCCCGCTTCTGGATGGCAGATTGCAGGAGCCACTTTGCACCATCAAACTAGCCCGACTTGGCACTGGTGCCACCTCAGGTCTGGGAACCATCCTGCGTATCGTTCATTCTAAGGAGCCAGCCGGCCACTCCAGCCACAGGCCCCCAGACACAAACAACGGCGCTTTTCCCTGGAAAACAAAACTCGCCTGCCAACTTTTAGATGGCAGATTGCAGGAGCCACTTGGTACTGTCAAATCAGCCCAACTTGGCACTGGTGCCACCATGGGTCTGGTCACCATCCTGCCTATCGTAGCTTTTCAGGACCTAGCAGGTCACTCCCAGCCATAGGCGCCCAGACACAAAGCTCGGCCCGTTTCCTTGGCAAACAAAAGTAAGCTGCCCCGCTTCTGGATGGCAGATTTCCGGAGCCACTTGGTACTATCAAACCATCCCGACTTGGCACTGGTGCCACCTCTGGTCTGGGAACCATGCTGCGTATCGTTCATTCTAAGGAGCCATCCGTCCACTCCCAGCCACAGGCCCCCAAACAAAAACAACGGCGCTTTTCCCTGGAAAACAAAACTCGCCTGCCAACATTTTGATGGCAGATTGCAGGAGCCACTTGCTACTATCAAATCAGCCCATCTTGGCACTGGTGCCACCATGGGTCTGGTCACCATCCTGCCTATCGTAGGTGCTCAGGCGCCAGCCGGTCACTCCCAGCCATAGGCCCCCAGAGAAAAACCTCGGCCCGTTTCCCTGGCAAACAAAAGTAAGCTGCCCCGCTTCTGGATGGCAGATTGCAGGAGCCACTTTGCACCATCAAACCAGCCCAACTTGGCACTGGTGCCACCTCTGGTCTGGGAACCATGCTGTGTATCGTGGATTCCAATTAGCAAGCCGGCCACTCCCAGCCACAGGCCTCCAAACACAAACAACGGCGCTTTTCCCTGGAAAACAAAACTCGCCTGCCAACTTTTTGATGGCAGATTGCAGGAGCCACTTGGTACTATCAAACCAGCCCAACTTGGCACTGGTGCCACCATGGGTCTGGTCACCATCCTGCCTATCGTAGCTTTTCAGTACCTAGACGGTCACTCCCAGCCATAGGCCCCGTGACACAAAGCTCGGCCCGTTTCCCTGGCAAACAAAAGTAAGCTGTCCCGCTTCTGGATGGCAGATTGCAGGATCCACTAGGTATTATCAAACCAGCCCGACTTGGCACTGGTGCCACCTCTGGTCTGGGAACCATCCTGCGTATCGTGGATTCTAAGCAGCCAGCCGGCCACTCCCAGCCACAGGCCCCCAAACACAAACAACGGCGCTTTTCCCTGGAAAACAAAACTCGCCTGCCAACATTTTGATGGCAGATTGCAGGAGCCACTTGGTACTATCAAACCAGCCCAACTTGGCACTGGTGCCACCATGGGTCTGGTCACCATCCTGCCTATCGTAGCTTTTCAGGAGCCAGCCGGTCACTCCAAGCCATAGGCCCCCAGACACAAACCTCGGCCCGTTTCCCTGGCAAAGAAAAATAAGCTACCCCGCTTCTGGATGGCACATTGCAGGAGCCACTTTGCACCATCAAACCAGCCCGACTTGGCACTGGTGCCACCTCTGGTCTGGGAACCATCCTGCGTATCGTGGATTCTAATTAGCCATCCGTCCACTCCCAGCCACAGGCCCCCAAACAAAAACAACGGCGCTTTTCCCTGGAAAACAAAACTCGCCTGCCAAATTTTGATGGCAGATTGCCGGAGCCACTGGGTACTATCAAACCAGCCCAACTTGACACTGGTGCCACCATGGGTCTGGTCACCATCCTGCCTATCGTAGCTTTTCAGGAGCCAGCCGGTCACTCCCAGCCATAGGCCCCCAGACAAAAAGCTCGGACCGTTTCCCTGGCAAACAAAAGTAAGTTATTCCGCTACTGGATGGCAGATTGCAGGAGCCACTTTTCACCATCAAACCAGCCCGACTTGGCACTGGTGCCACCTCTGGTCTGGGAACCATGCTGCGTATCGTGGATTCTAAGCAGCCAGCCGGCCACTCCCAGCCACAGGCCCCCAAACAAAAACAACGGCGCATTTCCCTGGATAACAAACTCGCCTGCCAACTTTTTGATGGCAGATTGCAGGAGCCACTTGGTACTATCAAACCAGCCCAACTTGGCACTGGTGCCACCATGGGTCTGGTCACCATCCTGCCTATCGTAGCTTTTCAGGAGCCAGCCGGTCACTCCCAGCCATAGGCCCCGAGACACAAACCTCGGCCCGTTTCCCTGGCAAACAAAAGTAAGCTACCCCGCTTCTGGATGGCAGATTGCAGGACGCACTTGGTACTATCAAACCAGCCCAACTTGGCACTGGTGCCACCTTGGGTCTGGGAACCATCCTGCGTATCGTGGATTCTAAGGAGCCAGCCGGTCACTCCCAGCCACAGGCCCCCAAACAGAAACCACAGCGCTTTTCCCTGGAAAACAAAACCCGCCTGCCGACATTTTGATGGCAGATTGCAGGAGCCACTTGCTACTATCAAATCAGCCCAACTTGGCACTGGTGCCACCATGGGTCTGGTCACCATCCTGCCTATCGTAGCTTTTCAGGAGCCAGCCGGTCACTCCCAGCCATAGGCCCCCAGACACAAAGCTCGGCCCGTTTCCCTGGCAAACAAAAGTAAGCTGCCCCGCTTCTGCATGGCAGATTATAGGAGTTATTTAGTACTATCAAACGAGCCCGACTTGGCACTGGTGCCACCTCAGGTCTGGGAACCATCCTGCGTATCGTGGATCCTAAGGAGCCAGCCGGCCACTCCCAGCCACAGGCCCCCAAACACAAACAACGGCGCTTTTCCCTGGAAAACAAAAATCGCCTGCGAAATTTTGATGGCAGATTGCAGGAGCCACTTGGTACTATCAAATCAGCCCAACTTGGGACTGGTGCCACCATGGGTCTGGTCACCATCCTGCCTATCGTAGCTTTTCAGGAGCCAGCCGGCCACTCCCAGCCATAGGCCCCCAGACAAAAACCTCGGCCCGTTTCCATGGCATACAAAAGTAAGCTGCCCTGCTTCTGGATGGCAGATTGCAGGAACCACTTGGTACTATCAAACCAGCAAAACTTGGCACTGGTGCCACCTTGGGTCTGGATACCATGCTGCGTATCGTGGATTCTAAGGAGCCAGCCGGCCACTCCCAGCCACAGGCCCCCAAACACAAACAACGGCGCTTTTCCCTGGGAAACAAAATTCTCCTGCCAACATTTTGATGGGAGATTGCAGGAGCCACTTGGTTTTATCAAATCAGACCAACTTGGCACTGGTGCCACCATGGGTCTGGTCACCATCCTGCCTATCGTAGCTTTTCAGGAGCCAGTCGGTCACTCCCAGCCATAGGCCCCCAGACACAAACCTCGGCCCGTTTCCCTGACAAACAAAAGTAAGTTATCCCGCTTCTGGATGGCAGATTCCAGGAGCCACTTGGTACTATCAAACCAGCCCGACTTGGCACTGGTGCCACCATGGGTCTGGTCACCATCCTGCCTATCGTGGATTCTAATTAGCCATCCGTCCACTCCCAGCCACAGGCCCCCAAACAAAACCAACGGCGCTTTTCCCTGGAAAACAAAACTCGTCTGCCAACTTTTTGATGGCAGATTGCCAGAGCCACTTGGTACTATCAAACCAGCCCAACTTGGCACTGGTGCCACCTTGGGTCTGGGAACCATGCTGCGTATCGTGGATTATAAGGAGCCAGCTGGCCACTCCCAGCCACAGGCCCCCAAACAAAAACCACAGCGCTTTTGCCTGGAAAACAAAATTCGCCGGCCAACTTTTTGATGGCAGATTGCAGGAGCCACTTGGTACTATCAAATCAGCCCAACTTGGCACTGGTGCCACCATGGGTCTGGTCACCATCCTGCTTATCGTAGCTTTTCAGGAGCCAGCCGGTCACTCCCAGCCATAGGCGCCCAGACACAATGCTCTGCCCTTTTCCCTGGCAAACCAAAGTAAGCTGCCCCGCTTCTGGATGGCAGATTGCAGGAACAACTTGGTACTATAAAACCAGCCCGACTTGGCACTGGTGCCACCTCTGGTCTGGGAACCATGCTGCGTATCGTGGATTCTAAGGAGCCAGCCGGCCACTCCCAGCCGCAGGCCCCCAAACAAAATCAACGGCGCTTTTGCCTGGAAAACAAAACTCGCCTGCCAAATTTTTGATGGCAGATTGCAGGAGCCACTTGGTACTATCAAACCAGCCCAACTTGACACTGGTGCCACCATGGGTCTGGTCACCATCCTGCCTATCTTAGCTTTTCAGGAGCCAGCCGGTCACTCCCAGCCATAGGCCCCCAGACACAAATCTCGGCCCGTTTCCCTGGCAAACAAAAGTAAGCTGCCCCGCTTCTGGATGGCAGATTGCAGGAGCCACTTGGTACTATCAAACCAGCCCAACTTGGCACTGGTGCCACCTTGGGTCTGGGAACCATCCTGCGTATCGTGGATTCTAAGGAGCCAGCCGGTCACTCCCAGCCACAGGCCCCCAAACACAAACCACAGCGCTTTTCCCTGGAAAACAAACCCGCCTGCCGACATTTTGATGGCAGATTGCAGGAGCCACTTGCTGCTATCAAATCAGCCCAACTTGGCACTGGTGCCACCATGGGTCTGGTCACCATCCTGCCTATCGTAGCTTTTCAGGAGCCAGCCGGTCACTCCCAGCCATAGGCCCCCAGACACAAAGCTCGGCCCGTTTCCCTGGCAAACAAAAGTAAGCTGCCCCGCTTCTGGATGGCAGATTGTAGGACGCACTTGGTACTATCAAACCAGCCCGACTTGGCACTGGTGCCACCTCTGGTCTGGGAACTATGGTGCGTATCGTGGATTCTAAGGAGCCAGTCGGCCACTCCCAGCCATAGGCACCCAAACACAAACAACGGCGCTTTTCCCTGGAAAACAAAACTCGCCTGCCAACTTTTTGATGGCAGATTGCAGGAGCCACTTGGTACTATCAAACCAGCTCAACTTGGCACTGGTGCCACCATGGGTCTGCTCACCATCCTGCCTATCGTAGCTTTTCAGGAGCCAGACGGTCACTCGCAGCCATAGGCCCCCAGACAAAAACCTCGGCCTGTTTCCCTGGCAAACAAAAGTAAGCTGCCCCGCTTCTGCATGGCAGATTGCAGGAGCTATTTAGTACTATCAAACCAGCCCGACTTGGCACTGGTGCCACCTCAGGTCTGGGAACCATCCTGCGTATCGTGGATTCTAAGGAGCCAGCCGGCCACTCCCACCCACAGGCCCCCAAACACAAACAACGGCGCTTTTCCCTGGAAAACAAAACTCGCCTGCCAAATTTTGACGGCAGATTGCAGGAGCCACTTGGTACTATCAAATCAGCCCAACTTGAGACTGGTGCCACCATGGGTCTGGTCACCATCCTGCCTATCGTAGCTTTTCAGGAGCCAGCCGGTCACTCCCAGCCATAGGCCCCCAGACAAAAACCTCGGCCCGTTTCCCTGACAAACAAAAGTAAGTTATCCCGCTTCTGGATGGCAGATTCCAGGAGCCACTTGGTACTATCAAACCAGCCCGACTTGGCACTGGTGCCACCATGGGTCTGGTCACCATCCTGCGTATCGTGGATTCTAATTAGCCATCCGTCCACTCCCAGCCACAGGCCCCCAAACAAAAACAACGGCGCTTTTCCCTGGAAAACAAAACTCGTCTGCCAACTTTTTGATGGCAGATTGCCAGAGCCACTTGGTACTATCAAACCAGCCCAACTTGGCACTGGTGCCACCTTGGGTCTGAGATCCATGCTGCGTATCGTGGATTATAAGGATCCAGCCGGCCACTCCCAGCCACAGGCCCCCAAACACAAACCACAGCGCTTTTCCCTGGAAAACAAAACTCGCCTGCCAACTTTTTGATGGCAGATTGCAGGAGCCACTTGGTACTATCAAATCAGCCCAACTTGGCACTGGTGCCACCATGGGTCTGGTCACCATCCTGCTTATCGTAGCTTTTCAGGAGCCAGCCGGTCACTCCCAGCCATAGGCGCCCAGACACAATGCTCTGCCCTTTTCCCTGGCAAACCAAAGTAAGCTGCCCCGCTTCTGGATGGCAGATTGCAGGAACCACTTTTCACCATCAAATAGCCCGACTTGGAACTGGAGCCACCTCTGGTCTGGGAACCATGCTGTGTATCGTGGATTCTAAGGAGCCAGCCGGCCACTCCCAGCCACAGGCCCCCAAACACAAACAACGGCGCTTTTCCCTGGAAAACAAAACTCGCCTGACAACTTTTTGATGGCAGATTGCAGGAGCCACTTGCTACTATCAAATCAGCCCAACTTGGCACTGGTGCCACCATGGGTCTGGTCACCATCCTGCCTATCGTAGCTTTTCAGGAGCCAGCCGGTCACTCCCAGCCATAGGCTCCCAGACCAAAACCTCGGCCCGTTTCCCTGGCAAACAAAAGTAAGCTGCCCCGCTTCTGGATGGCAGATTGCAGGAACCACTTGGTACTATAAAACCAGCCCGACTTGGCACTGGTGCCACCTCTGGTCTGGGAACCATGCTGCGTATCGTGGATTCTAAGGAGCCAGCCGGCCACTCCCAGCCAAAGGCCCCCAAACACAAACAACGGCGCTTTTCCCTGGAAAACAAAACTCGCCTGCCAACGTTTTGATGGCAGATTGCAGGAGCCACTTGGTACTATCAAACCAGCCCAACTTGGCACTGGTGCCACCATGGGTCTGGTCACCATCCTGCCTACCTTAGCTTTTCAGGACCTAGCCGGTCACTCCCAGCCATAGGCCCCCAGACACAAATCTCGACCCGTTTCCCTGGCAAACAAAAGCAAGCTGTCCCGCTTCTGGATGGCAGATTGTAGGACGCACTCGGTACTATCAAACCAGCCCGACTTGGCACTGGTGCCACCTCTGGTCTGGGAACCATCCTGCGTATCGTGGATTCTAAGGAGCCAGCCGGCCACTCCCAGACATAGGCACCCAAACACAAACAACGGCGCTTTTCCCTGGAAAACAAAACTCGCCTGCCAACATTTTGATGGCAGATTGCAGGAGCCACTTGGTGCTATCAAACCAGCCCAACTTGGCACTTGTGCCACCATGGGTCTGCTCACCATTCTGCCTATCGTAGCTTTTCAGGAGCCAGCCGCTCACTCCCAGCCATAGGCCCCCAGACAAAAAGCTCGGCCCGTTTCCCTGGCAAACAAAAGTAAGCTGCCCCGCTTCTGGATGGCAGATTGCAGGACGCACTTGGTACTATCAAACCAGCCCGACTTGGCACTGGTGCCACCTCAGGTCTGGGAACCATCCTGCGTAGCGTGGATTCTAAGGAGCCAGCCGGCCACTCCCAGCCACAGGCCCCCAAACACAAACAACGGCGCTTTTCCCTGGAAAACAAAACTCGCCTGCCGACATTTTGATGGCAGATTGCAGGAGCCACTTGGTACTATCAAACCAGCCCAACTTGGCACTGGTGCCACCATGGGTCTGGTCACCATCCTGCCTATCGTAGCTTTTCAGGAGCCAGCCGGTCACTCCCAGCCATAGGCCCCGAGACACAAACCTCGGCCCTTTTCCCTGGCAAACAAAAGTAATCTGCCCCGCTTCTGGATGGCAGATTGCAGGAGCCACTTTGCACCATCATACTAGCCCAACTTGGCACTGGTGCCACCTTGGGTCTGGGAACCATCCTGCGTATCGTGGATTCTAAGGAGCCAGCCGGCCACTCCCAGCCACAGGCCCCCAAACACAAACAACGGCGCTTTTCCCTGGAAAACAAAACTCGCCTGCCAAATTTTGACGACAGATTGCAGGAGCCACTTGGTACTATCAAATCAGCCCAACTTGGGACTGGTGCCACCATGGGTCTGGTCACCATCCTGCCTATCGTAGCTTTTCAGGAGCCAGCCGGTCACTCCCAGCCATAGGCCCCCAGACAAAAACCTCGGCCCGTTTCCCTGGCAAACAAAAGTAAGCTGCCCCGCTTCTGGATGGCAGATTGCAGGAACCACTTTTTACTATCAAACCAGCCCGACTTGGCACTGGTGCCACCTTGGGTCTGGATACCATGCTGCGTATCGTGGATTCTAAGGAGCCAGCCGGCCACTCCCAGCCACAGGCCCCCAAACACAAACAACGGCGCTTTTCCCTGGAAAACAAAACTCTCCTGCCAACTTTTTGATGGCAGATTGCAGGAGCCACTTGGTTTTATCAAATCAGCCCAACTTGGCACTGGTGCCACCATGGGTCTGGTCACCATCCTGCCTATCGTAGCTTTTCAGGAGCCAGCCGGTCACTCGCAGCCATAGGGCCCCAGACAAAAAGCTCGGCCCGTTTCCCTGGCAAACAAAAGTAAGCTACCCCGCTTCTGGATGGCAGATTGCAGGAGCCACTTTGCACCATCAAACTAGCCCGTCTTGGCAGTGGTGCCACCTCTGGTCTGGGAACCATCCTGCGTATCGTGGATTTTAAGGAGCCAGTCGGCCACTCCCCGCCATACGCCTCCAAACACAAACAACGGTCCGTTTCCCTGGCAAAGAAAAGTAAGCTGCCCAGCTTCTGGATGTCAGATTGGAGGAACCACTTGTTGCCAAGTTGGGGTGGTTTGATAGTACAAAGTGGCTCCTGCAATCTTCCATCAAAAAGTTGGCAACGAGTTTTGTTTTCCAGGGAAAAGCGCCGTTGTTTGTGTTTGGGGGCCTGTGGCTGGGAGTGGCCAGCTGTCTCCTTAGAATCCACGATACGCAGGATGGGTCCCAGACCAGAGGTGGCACCAGTGCCAAGTCGGGCTGGTTTGATGGTGCAAAGTGACTCCTGCAATCTGCCATCCAGAAGCGGGGTAGCTTACTTTTGTTTGCCAGGGAAACGGGCAGAGCTTTGTGTCTGGGGGCCTATGGCTGGGAGTGACCGGCTGCCTCCTGAAAAGCTACGATAGGCAGGATGGTGACCAGACCCATGGTGGCACCAGTGCCAAGTTGGGCTGGTTTGATAGTACCAAGTGGCTCCTTCAATCTGCCATCAAAAAGTTGGCAGGTGAGTTTTGTTTTCCAGGGAAAAGCGCAGTTGTTTGTGTTTGGGGGCCTGTGGCTGGGAGTGGCCAGCTGGCTCCTTAGAATCCACGATACGCAGGATGGTTCCCAGACCAGAGGTGGCACCAGTGCCAAGTCGGGCTGGTTTGATGGTACAAAGTGGCTCCTGCAATCTGCCATCCAGAAGCGGGGCAGCTTACTTTTGTTTGCCAGGGAAACGGGCCGAGGTTTGTGTCTGGGGGCCTATGGCTGGGAGTGACCGGCTGGCGCCTGAAAAGCTACGATAGGCAGGATGGTGACCAGACCCATGGTGGCACCAGTGCCAAGTTGGGCTGGTTTGATAGTACCAAGTGGCTCCTGCAATCTGCCATCAAAAAGTTGGCAGGCCAGTTTTGTTTTCCAGGGAAAAGCGCCGTTGTTTGTGTTTGGAGGCCTGTGGCTGGGAGTGGCCGGCTGCCTCCTTTGAACCCAGGATACGCAGGATGGTTCCCAGAGCCAAGGTGGCGCCAGTGCCAAGTTGGGCTGGTTTGATAGTACCAAGCGGCTCCTGCAATCTGCCATCCAGAAGCGGGACAGCTTAATTTTGTTTCCCAGGGAAACGGGCCGAGGTATTTGTCTGGGGGCCTATGGCTGGGAGTGACTGGCTGGCTACTGAAAAGCTACGATAGGCAGGATGGTTACCAAACTCATGGTGGCACCAGTGCCAGGTTGGGCTGGTTTGATAATACTAAATAGCTCCTGCAATCTGCCATCCAGACGGGGGGCAGCGGATTTTTGTTTGCTGCAGAAAAGTTCCGTGGTTTTTTTTTGGGGGTATATGGCTGGACGCGGGCGGCTGGCTCCTTAAAAGATCGATACGCAGGATTGTTCCCTGACCCAAGGTGGCATCAGTGCCAAGTCGGGCTGTTTTCGTAGTACCAAGTGCGTCCTGCAATTTGCCATCCAGAAGAGGGGCAGTTGAGTTTTTTTTGCCAGAGAAAAGGGCCGTGGTATATGTTTGGGGGCATATGGTTGAGAGTGGCCGGCTGGCCCCTGAAAATCCACGATAGGCAGGATGGTTCCCAGAACCAAGGTGGCACCAGTGCCATGTTGGCCTGGTTTGATAGTACCATGTGGCTCCTGCAATCTGCCATCCAGAAGCGGGGCTGCTTACTTTTGTTTGCCAGGGAAACGGGCCGAGATATTTGTCTGGGGGCCTATGGCTGGGAGTGAGCGGCTGGCTCCTGAAAAGCTACGATAGGCAGGATGGTGACCAGACCCATGGTGGCACCAGTGCCAAGTTGGGCTGGTTTGATAGTACCAAGTGGCTCCTGCAATCTGCCATCAAAAAGTTGGCAGGCGAGTTTTGTTTTCCAGGGAAAAGCGCCGTTGTTCTTGTTTAGAGGCCTGTGGCTGGGAGTGGCCGGCTGCCTCCTTTGAACCCAGGATACGCAGGATGGTTCCCAGACCCAAGGTGGCACCAGTGCCAAGTTGGGCTGGTTTGATAGTACCAAGTGGCTCCTGCAATCTGCCATCCAGAAGCGGGACAGCTTACCTTTGTTTCCCAGGGAAACGGGCCGAGGTATTTGTCTGGGGGCCTATGGCTGGGAGTGACCAGTTGGCTACTGAAAAGCTACGATAGGCAGGATGGTTACCAGACTCATGGTGGCACCAGTGCCAAGTCGGGCTGGTTTGATAATACTAAATAGCTCCTGAAATCTGCCATTCAGACGCGGGGCAGCGGATTTTTGTTTGCTGGAGAAAAGTTCCGTGGTTTTTTTTTGGGGGTATATGGCTGGACGTGGCCGGCTGGCTCCTTAAAATGATCGATACGCAGGATTGTTCCCTGACCCAAGGTGGCATCACTGCCAAGTCGGGCTGTTTTCGTAGTACCAAGTGCGTCCTGCAATTTGCCATCCAGAAGAGGGGCAGTTGAGTTTTGTTTGCCAGAGCAAAGGGCCGTGGTATGTGTTTGGGGGCATATGGCTGAGAGTGGCCGGCTGGCCCCTGAAAATCCACGATAGGCAGGATGGTTCCCAGAGCCAAGGTAGCACCAGTGCCAGGTTGGCCTGGTTTGATAGTACCATGTGGCTCCTGCAATCTGCCATCCAGAAGCGGGGCAGCTTACTTTTGTTTGCCAGGGAAACGGGCCGAGATATTTGTCTGGGGGCCTATGGCTGGGAGTGACCGGCTGGCTCCTGAAAAGCTACGATAGGCAGGATGGTGACCAGACCCAAAGTGGAACCAGTACCAAGTTGGGCTGGTTTGATAGTACCAAGTGGCTCCTGCAATCTGCCATCAAAAATTTGGCAGGCGAGTTTTGTTTTCCAGGGAAAAGCGCCGTTGTTTAGAGGCCTGTGGCTGGGAGTGGCCGCCTGTCCTCGTAGAATCTACGTTACGCAGCATGGTTCCCAGAGCCAAGGTGGCACCAGGGCCAAGTCGGGCAGGTTTGATAGTACCAAATGCATCCTGCAATCTGCCATCCAAAAGCGGGGCAGTTTACTTTTGTTTGCCAGGGAAACGGGCCGAGGTTTTTGTCTGGGGGCCTATGGCAGGGAGTGACCGTCTGGCTCCTGAAAAGCTACGATAGGCAGGATGTTTACCAGACCCATGGTGGCACCAGTGCCAAGTTGGCTGATTTGATAGTACCAAGTGGCTCCTGCAATCTGCCATCCAGAATCGGGGCAGCTTACTTTTGTTTTCCAGGGAAACGGGCCGAGGTTTGTGTCTGGGGGTCTATGGCTGGGAGTGACCGGCTGGCTCCTGAAAAGCTACGATAGGCAGGATGGTGACCAGACCCATGGTGGCACCAGTGCCAAGTTGGGCTGGTTTTATAGCACCAAGTGGCTCCTGCAATCTGCCATCAAAATGTTGGCAGGCGATTTTTGTTTTCCAGGGAAAAGCGCCGTTGTTTGTGTTTGGGCGCCTGTGGCTCAGAGTGGCCGGGTGGCTGCTTAGAATCCACGATAAGCCGGATGGTTCCCAGACCCAAGGCGGCACCAGTGCCAAGTCGGGCTGGTTTGACACTACCACGTGGCTCCTGCAATCTGCCATCCAGAATCGGGGCAGCTTAATTTTGTTTGCCAGGGAAACGGTCCGAGGTTTGTGTCTGGGGGCCTATGGCTGGGAGTGACCGGCTGGCTCCTGAAATGCTACAATAGGCAGGATGGTTCCCAGACCCATAGTGGCACCAGTGCCAAGTTGGGATGATTTGATAGTACCAAGTGGCTCCTGCAATCTGCCATCAAAAAGCTGGCAGGCGAGTTTTGTTTTCCAGGGAAAAGCGCCGTTGTTTGTGTTTGGGGGCCTGTGGCTGGGAGTGGCCGGCTGGCTCCTTAGAATCCACGATATGCAGGATTGTTCCCAGACCCAAGGTGGCACCAGTGCCAAGTCGGGCTGGTTTGATGGTGCAAAGTGGCTCCTGCAATCTGCCATCCAGACGCGGGGCAGCGGATTTTTGTTTCCATGAGAAATGGTCCGTGGTTTGTTTTTGGGGGTATATGGCTGGGCCTGGCCGGCTGGCTCCTTAAAAAGCTCGATATGCAGGATGGTTCCCTGACACAAGGTGGCACCAGTGCCACGTTGGGCAGTTTTCGTAGTACAAAGTGCGTCCTAAAATTTGCCATCCAGAAGAGGGGCAGTTGAGTTTTGTTTGCCAGAGAAAAGGGCCGTGGTTTGTTTTTGGGGGCATATGGCTGATAGTGGCCGGCTGGCCCCTGAAAATCCACAATAAGCAGGATGGTTCCCACACCAGAGGTGTCACCAGTGCCAAGTCGGGGTGGTTTGATAGTACTAAATAGCTCCTGCAATCTGCCATGCAGAAGCGGGGCAGCTTACTTTTGTTTCCCAGGGAAACGGGCCGAGGTTTGTGTCTGGGGGCCTATGGCTGCGAGTGACCGGCTGGCTCCTGAAAAGCTACGATAGGCAGGATGGTGACCAGACCCATGGTGGCACCAGTGCCAAGTTGGGCTGGTTTGATAGTACCAAGTGGCTCTGGCAATCTGCCATCAAAAAGTTGGCAGGCGAGTTTTGTTTTCCAGGGAAAAGCGCCGTTGTTTGTGTTTGGGGGCCTGTGGCTGGGAGTGGCTAGCTGGCTCCTTAGAACCCACGATACGCAGGATGGTTCCCAGACCAGAGGTGGCACCAGTGCCAAGTTGGGCTGGTTTGATGGTGCAAAGTGGCTCCTGCAATCTGCCATCCAGAAGCGGGGTAGCTTACTTTTGTTTGCCAGGGAAACGGGCCGAAATATTTGTCTAGGGGCCTCTGGCTGGGGGTGACTGGGTGGCACCTGAAAAGCTACGATAGGCAGGATGGTGACCAGACCCATGGTGGCACCAGTGCCAAGTTCGGCTGATTTGATAAAACCAAGTGGCTCCTGCAATCTGCCATCAAATGTTTGGCAGGCGAGTTTTGTTTTCCAGGGAAAAGCACCGTTGTGTGTGTTTTGGGGCCTGTGGCTGGGAGTGGCCAGCTGGCTCCTTAGAATCCACGATACGCAGGATGGTTCCCAGACCCAAGGTGGCACCAGTGCCAAGTCGGGCTGGTTTGATAGTACCAAGTGGTTCCTGCAATCTGCCATCCAGAAGCGGGGCAGCTGAATTTTGTTTGCCAGAGAAAAAGGCTGTTGTTTGTGTTTCGGGGCCTGTGGCTGGCAGTGGCCGGCTGGCTCCTGAAAATCCATGATACGCAGCATGGTTCCCAGACCCAAGGTGGCACCAGTGCCAAGTAGGGCTGGTTTCATAGTACCCAGTGGCTCCTGCAATCTCCCATCAGGAAGAGGGGCAGTTGAGTTTTGTTTTCCAGAGAAAAGGGCCGTGGTTTGTGTTTGGGGCCTATGGCTGAGAGTGACCGGCTGGCCCCTGAAAATCCACGATAGGAAGGATGGTTCCCAGATCCAAGGTGGCAGCAGTGCCATGTTGTGCTGGTGTGATAGTCCCAAGTGGCTCCTGCAATCTGCCATCCAGAAGCGGGGCAGCTGAATTTTGTTTGCCAGAGAAAAATGCTGTGGTTTGTGTTTGGGGGCCTGTGGCTGGGAGTGGCCGGCTGGCTCCTGAAAATCCATGATACGCAGCATGGTTCCCAGACCCAAGGTGGCACCAGTGCCAAGTGGGGCTGGTTTCACAGTGTCAAGTGCCTCCTGCAATCTCCCATCCAGAAGCGGGGCAGCTGAGTTTTGTTTGCCTGTGAAACGGGCCGTTGTTTTTGATTGGGGTCTGTGGCCGAGAGTGTTCGGCTGGCTCCTGACAACCCACAATACGCAGGATGTTTCCCAGACCCAAGGTGGCACCAGTGCCAAGTCGGGCTGGTTTGATAGTACCAAGTGGCTCCTGCAATCTGCCATCCAGAAGCGGTGCAGTTGAGTGTTGTTTGCCAGAGAAAAGGGCCGTGGGTTTTGTTTGGGGGCATATGGCTGGGAGTGGCCGGCTGTCTCATTATAAAGATCGATACGCAGGATGGTTCCCAGACCCAAGGTGGCACCAGTGCCAAGTAGGGCTGTTTTTATAGTACCAAGTGCGTCCTGCAATTTGCCATCCAGAAGAGGGGCAGTTGAGTTTTGTTTGCCAGAGAATAGCGCCGTTGTTTGTGTTTGGGGGCTTGTGGCTGGGAGTGGCCGACTGGCGCCTTAGAATCTGTGTTACGCAGCATGGTTCCCAGACCAGAGGTGGCACCAGTGCCAAGTTGGGCTGGTTTGATAGTACCATGTGGCTCCTGCAATCTGCCATCCAGAAGCGGGGCAGCTTACTTTTGTTTGCCAGTGAAACGGGCCGAGGTTTGTGACTTGGGACCTATGGCTGGGAGTGGCCGTCTGGCTCCTTTGAACCCACGATACGCAGGATGGTTCCCAGACCCAAGGTGGCACCAGTGCCAAGTCGGGCTGGTTTGATACTACCAAGTGCGTCCTGCAATCTGCCATCCAGAAGCGGGGCAGCTTAATTTTGCTTGCCAGGGAATCGGGCCGTGGGTTTTGTATGGGGGCCTATGGCTGAGAGTGGCCGGCTGGCTCCTGAAAATCCACGCTAGGCAGCATGGTTCCCAGATGCAAGCTGGCACCAGTGCCAAGTCGGGCTGGTTTGATGGTGCAAAGTGGCTCCTGCAATCTGCCATCCAGAAGCGGGGCAGCTGATTTTTGTTTGCCAGAGAAAAATTCCGTGGATTGTTTTTGGGGGCATATTGCTGGGAGTGGCCGGCTGGCTCCTTAAAATGCTCGATACGCATGATGGTTCCCAGGCCCAAGGTGTCACCACTACCAAGTCGGCCTGCGGTTTTAGTATCAAGTTCATCCTGCAATTTGCCATCCAGAAGAGGGGCAGTTGAGTTTTGTTGGCCAGAGAAACGGGCCGAGGTTTCTGTTTGGGGACATATGGCTGAGAGTGGCCGGGTGGCCCCTGAATATCCACGATACACAGCATGGTTCCCAGATCCAAGGTGGCACCAGTGCCAAGTTGGGCTGGTTTGATAGTACCAAGTGTCTCCTGCAATCTGCCATCCAGAAGCGGGGCAGCTTACTTTTGTTTGCCAGAGAAATAGGCCTAGGTTTTTGTCTGGGGGCCTGTGGCTAGGAGTGGCCGGCTGGCTCCTAAGAATCCACGATACGCAGGATGTTTCCCAGACCCAAGGTGGCACCAGTGCCAAGTTGGGCTGGTTTGATAGTACCAAGTGGCTCCTGCAAACTCCATCAAAATGTTGGCAGACGTGTTTTGTTTTCCAGGGAACAGCGCCGTTGATTTTGTTTGGGGGCCTGTGGCTGGGAGTGGCCGGCTGGCTCCTTAGAATCCACGATACGCAGGATGGTTCCCAGACCCAAGGTGGCACCAGTGCCAAGTCGGGCTGGTTTGATTACACCAAATGGCTCCTGCAATCTGCCATCCAGAAGTGAGGCAGCTGAGTTTGGTTTGCCAGAATAAAGGGCCGTGGTTTTTGTTGGGGGCCTGTGGCTGGGAGTAGCCGGCTGGCTCCTTAAAATCCACGATAGGCTGGATGGTTCCCAGACCCAAGGTGGCACCAGTGCCAAGTCGGGCTGGTTTGATAGTACCAAGTGGCTCCTGCAATCTGCCATCCAGAAGCGGTGCAGTTGAGTTTTGTTTGCCAGAGAAAAGGGCCGTGGGTTGTGTTTGGGGGCATATGGCTGGGAGTGGCCGGCTGTCTCATTAAAAAGACCGATACGCAGGATGGTTCCCAGACCCAAGGTGGCACCAGTGCCAAGTAGGGCTGTTTTTATAGTACCAAGTGCGTCCTGCAATTTGCCATCCAGAAGAGGGGCAGTGGAGTTTTGTTTGCCAGAGAATAGCGCCGTTGTTTGTGTTTGGGGGCTTGTGACTGGGAGTGGCCGACTGGCGCCTTAGAATCTGTGTTACGCAGCATGGTTCCCAGACCCAAGGTGGCACCAGTGCCAAGTTGGGCTGGTTTGATAGTACCAAGTGGCTCCTGCAATCTGCCATCAAAAAGTTGTCAGGCGAGTTTTGTTTTCCAGGGAAAAGCGCCGTTGTTTGTATTTGGGGGCCTGTGGCTGGGAGTGGCCGGCTGGCTCCTTTGAACCCACGATACGCAGGATGGTTCCCAGACCCAAGGTGGCACCAGTGCCAAGTCGGGCTGGTTTGATACTACCAAGTGCGTCCTGCAATCTGCCATCCAGAAGCGGGGCAGCTTAATTTTGTTTGCCAGGGAAACGGGCCGTGGGTTTTGTTTGGGGGCCTATGGCTGAGAGTGGCCGGCTGGCTCCTGAAAATCCACGCTAGGCAGCATGCTTCCCAGATGCAAGGTGGCACCAGTGCCAAGTCGGGCTGGTTTGATGGTGCAAAGTGGCTCCTGCAATCTGCCATCCAGAAGCGGGGCAGCTGATTTTTGTTTGCCAGAGAAAAATTCCGTGGATTGTTTTTGGGGGCATATTGCTGGGAGTGGCCGGCTGGCTCCTTAAAATGCTCGATACGCATGATGGTTCCCAGGTCCAAGGTGTCACCACTACCAAGTCGGCCTGCGGTTTTAGTATCAAGTTCATCCTGCAATTTGCCATCCAGAAGAGGGGCAGTTGAGTTTTGTTTGCCAGAGAACAGGGCCGAGGTTTCTGTTTGGGGATATATGGCTGAGAGTGGCCGGCTGGCCCCTGAATATCCACGATACACAACATGGTTCCCAGATCCAAGGTGGCACCAGTGCCAAGTTGGGCTGGTTTGATAGTCCCAAGTGTCTCCTGCAATCTGCCATCCAGAAGCGGGGCAGCTTACTTTTGTTTGCCAGAGAAATAGGCCTAGGTTTTTGTTTGGGGGCCTGTGGCTAGGAGTGGCCGGCTGGCTCCTAAGAATCCACGATACGCAGGATGTTTCCCAGACCCAAGGTGGCACCAGTGCCAAGTCGGGCTGGTTTGATAGTCCCAAGTGGCTCCTGCAAACTGCCATCCAGAAGCGGGGCCGCTGAGTTTTGTTTGCCAGGGAAATGGGCCGTTGTTTGTGTTTGGGGGCCTGTGGCTGGGAGTGTTCGGCTGGTTCCTGAATATGTACGATACGCAGGATTGTTCCCAGACCCAAGGTGGCACCAGTGCCAAGTCGGGCTGGTTTGATGGTGCAAAGTGGCTCCTGCAATCTGCCATCCAGACGCGGGGCAGCGGATTTTTTTTTCCATGAGAAATGGTCCGTGGTTTGTTTTTGGGGGTATATGGCTGGGGCTGGCCGGCTGGCTCCTTAAAAAGCTCGATATGCAGGATGGTTCCCTGACACAAGGTGGCACCAGTGCCACAACGGGCGGTTTTCGTAGTACAAAGTGCGTCCTAAAATTTGCCATCCAGAAGAGGGGCAGTTGAGTTTTGTTTGCCAGAGAAAAGGTCCGTGGTTTGTTTTTGGGGGCATATGGCTGAGAGTGGCTGGCTGGCCCCTGAAAATCCACGATACACAGGATGGTTCCCAGATCCAAGGTGGCACCTGTGCCAAGTCGGGCTGATTTGATAGTACTAAGTAGCTCCTGCAATCTGCCATCCAGAAGCGGGGCAGCTTACTTTTGTTTGCCAGGTAAACGGGCCGAGGTTTGTGTTTGGGGGCCTATGGCTGAGAGTGACCGGCTGGCTCCTGAAAAGCTACAATAGGCAGGATGGTGACCAGACCCATGGTGGCACCAGTGCCAAGTTGGGCTGGTTTGATAGTACCAAGTGGTTCCTGCAATCTGCCATCCAGAAGCAGGGCAGCTGAGTTTTGTTTGCCAGAGAAAAGGGCCTTGGTTTGTGTTTTTGGGGGCATATGGCTGGGTGTGGCCAGCTGGCTCCTTAAAATGCACGATATGCAACATGGCTCCCAGACCCAAGGTGGCACCAGTGCCAAGTTGGGCTGGTTTGATAGTATCAAGTGGCTCCTGCAATCTTCCATGATCACGTGGAGAAATACTTTCTGGTTTCAGCCTCATGCTCTTTCTTTTCTCCCTCAACTTCTCTATCACCTCTCATCTGGTTCACATGCGCTGTCTTCAAGGTCCACAGGCTACTTTTCACAGAATCTTCTGGCCTGATGAAGTAAGAATGATGAATAGAACAGAGCTGGGATCTATTTTCCAGTTTGGATAAAATGCATTCTGCACACAAATCCAAGGAGAACGGGCTGCCCCGATGCCCAGAAAATCTTTCACTCCTGCTAGTGTTCTACGTCAACCGCAACTTAGTCTGAAAGAAAAGCTTTTTCTCTGAGAGCATCTGAGAGGTTTGCATGAAGCACTGATATCTGACATATGCAATTTTGAATAGGAGAGGAAAAAGAAAATGGCAAGGAGTTTTTAATTTTAGTGGTTTCAATTTTAATTTCCGTGCACTTTTTCAAAACTTGTCAGCTCAAATGCCCATCAACATCTTTTAGTCATCTGTAAGTCAGTATTCATATAAAATGTGCTTCAAATCCAAAGAATTTCAAATTTGCACTCCAAGCTTCTATGCCTAGATTTATGATTTCCTACACATATTAGATGAAAGGAAGGCCTTTTTTACTGTGGGAGTGCTGGAACACTGGAACAGGTTGCCCAGAGAAGTTGTGGGTGTCCCATCCCTGAAAGTATTCAAGGTCACCTTGGACGGGGCTTGGAGCAGCAACAAAGGAGAAGCTTGATGGTAGAGAAACAAAGTCGGACTATAGAAGAAACTCGGATTGAACTATAGGATCAAGTTTTCTCTCAGCTCTTGGGGTAAATTCAAAGTTGTACAAAATGACATTTATCTGTGCTATTCACTACTGTAACAGAAAGTTTCATGAAAACTGTACAGAAGATAGTAAATTTTAAAAGAGATAAGAATTACAGCATAAAATCCATGGGATAGGTTACAACATGAGACACTCTCTAAGAGAAAATCTCTTTGTTTCAGCACTTCATCGGGGTAAGATTTCATGAAGTGCCAAAGAAGGCGGCAAAATATCATTCGGGACATTATTTACTGGAATTCAGCCTGGCCATTAGTAGGAACTGCCTTTGAACATATCATGTAGATATACCACACACACTTTCCCTTCACTGAAAAATTACTGTTTACAACAAATAAGCAATTGACGATCAAAATTGATTGAAAGCATCTTAAACATGTCAAGTATTTCATTGTAGATGATCTGTGATCCAAATGCTTCTTCCACCTTCGAGAGGGACAGAAGAATTCTTCCATATCATGATGGTTTAAAATTGTATCAACCAATGTTTTCTGCTGAAAAGATATCATCTATTTTTTTCTATTTTTGGAAGAAAATATTCCTAGACATACAACAGGTGAGAACTAAGTAATTTTAAAGAAACAAATGAAATGAAAATATTCTGTAAATAGAATGAAATGAAAAGCTGTGTTTTAAATAGGAGCTAAATATTAAACAGAATTTTTGTACCAGGCATTTGAATTACTGCACCAGCTCTTTTGCCCATCAAGAGAGGCATTTAGCATTTCAGTCTTTTCCAAGGTGTTCATGATCTGCTATGCTGATCTCTGTGTGTGCCTAGGTGTGTGTGGAGGGGGGGGCATATGAAGGGGAGTGTGTATGTTTGCTTTACAATTGTTGTGGCAGATTCATGCCTCAGCTCCACATTTTGTTTTAAAAAGGTCACACCGAGTGGATATGAAGTTTACTATCAACAAGAGATCGATTCCCAAATCATCCATTTGACTCTCCCTTATAAATCATGTGCTTTGTTGCATATTTTATCAAATATACTTTCAAGCCAGATGGAGGAAGGAGGATGTGGGAATCCCTCCACCATCTTGCAACTTTTATGTAAGTAGGTTTTCAAGAAAATCATCATTTCTCTTTTAAATATGTCTGGAACAGGCATGATGGTAGTGTCAACCTGTTGGAGTTTTTGTTGCTGGAAGAAGTTGTACAAAAGGATTGGTTTTTACATTGACCAGTTACTGAATCAAGCGCAGGAATACATTGGAAATTTAGCTGGGGGTTCCTTTTCCCAGCAGACTACTTCTAGAACGAGCTTGTACACTGAAGCTGACTCTTTTGCTCTCTTTTTGTTTCTTTCCTATTTTCTTGGCTTCTTTGCCACTATCTAGACAATTTTGGAACTTTGTTCCCAACTAAAATGGTTTCAATAGTCTGATTGTGATCATACATTTTTACAAGGAATTTTTAAAATCTTTCCTCGAGTCCAGAAAGTCAAGGACTTAGATCTTTTTCTTCCCTTATCAATATTGCCATGAAATTGATAAATAAAGACCAACTCTTTATTTTTGTTTTTAACCCACGTAGATAATTCCCATCCATTAATCCATTTTGTGGACCAATAGCTGCCATTCTGATGGAAGCTGTCACTTCTTAACAATAGGCATTCTGTGACTATGTTGACTGCACTTTGGGTGAAGATCCTAACTGGTCTTAGATATACATAGGGAGAAATTTGCTCAGCCAGTGTCAGTCTTAAGCATGCGTATCAGAAGATCTTTCTAGAGCTGGGAATTTTCCCATGAAAGGGATTCAGTTAGGGAAGAGACACTTGTGCCAGAGTTTTACATTCTTCTTGAACACTGCTTAAGGAACTTAGATGCCATGTCCATTTGGATCCCTGTCTGCACAGAACTTTGTCATGCCAGCGCTTTGAAATGCATCTTGAAGAGAATTCACTAGCACAGAATGAAAGAGAGTGGAAGGGGTTGGTGGGGCTAACCAGGCCCAACCCCCCTGCCTAAACCAGGATACCTAGAGCCTCTTGCCCAGGATTCTATCTGGGTGTACTTTTAATGTCTTCAAAGATCCAGGCTCCACAATCTTTCTGGGCAGTCTGTGCCGTGGTTCAGTCACCCTGACAGTAAAGAAACATTTACTGATGTTCAAAGGCAATCTCCTGTATTTCAGTGTGTGCCCACTGCCTCTTGTCTTTTCCCTCAGCATCACTGAAAAGACACTGATTCCCTCCCCTTTGCACTATTGCTTCCATATGTATGTGTGATGCCATGTAGAGGTATGTCAAAAACCTCCCTGAAGCCCAGGCAGATAATATTCCCTTCATCTACCAGTCAAGTTGATTCATCAGAGGAGTTTAAAGTGATGTTCAGCATGAAATTCCCCTGAAAAATCATGCTAACTACATTATTTGGTCATCTGTCATGTGCCTGGCAAGGATTTCCAGGAAGAGCTGCTTCATCAACTTCCTGGGGATAAAAAAGAGGTTGGCTGGTTTGTACTATGGCGAGTCCTCTTAATTGCCTTTTTTGAAGATGGGTGTCATTTGCTAACATCCACTCTTTAGCCTCTCTTGTCGTCTACATCTTAGCAAAACGCTTTTCCACTATGTCTGGCTAGGAAAAACTGTGCCAGCACAGAAAACATCTCCCATCGTGTTCTAGAAGTTGCACGGATGTCTGCCAAGTGTTTGGCAGGAAGAAAAGAAAAGTTGTCCAAAACAGCTTCCAATCGAATGTTCCTGTGATTGGAAAAGTCAGGAGAGTGCAAAGGTACTGTTTTCTATCAGTTGGCAAGGTGCGCACACAATCCCAGTGTTGTACAGCTTGCTTCTTCACCTTCCCGAAGCTGCCGCTCTCGCCGGCTGCCGGAGCCCAAGAAGCGGCTTCTTCGCGCAAAGACGATTGTGCCGCTCACAGGGCTCTCCTTAGCGCGGCTTCTGCCGAAAGACGCCCGGCAGCGGCTCTTACCTCCGGAGAGCATCCTACCTTCGTCTTTAGCTCCTCTTCTCATCTACACCTCGGCAAAACGCTTTTCCACTATGTCTGGCTAGGAAAAACTGTGCCAGCACAGAAAACATCTCCCATCGTGTTCTAGAAGTTGCACGGATGTCTGCCAAGTGTTTGGCAGGAAGAAAAGAAAAGTTGTCCAAAACAGCTTCCAATCGAATGTTCCTGTGATTGGAAAAGTCAGGAGAGTGCAAAGGTACTGTTTTCTATCAGTTGGCAAGGTGCGCACACAATCCCAGTGTTGTACAGCTTGCTTCTTCACCTTCCCGAAGCTGCCGCTCTCGCCGGCTCCCGGAGCCCAAGAAGCGGCTTCTTCGCGCAAAGACGATTGTGCCGCTCACAGTGCTCTCCTTAGCGCGGCTTCTGCCGAAAGACGCCCGGCAGCGGCTCTTACCTCCGGAGAGCATCCTACCTTCGTCTTTCGCGTCTTATGTAGTCTACACCTCGGCAAAAAGCTTTTCCACTATGTCTGGCTAGGAAAAACTGTGCCAGCACAGAAAACATCTCCCATCGTGTTCTAGAAGTTGCACGGATGTCTGCCAAGTGTTTGGCAGGAAGAAAAGAAAAGTTGTCCAAAACAGCTTCCAATCGAATGTTCATGTGATTGGAAAAGTCAGGAGAGTGCAAAGGTACTGTTTTCTATCAGTTGGCAAGGTGCGCACACAATCCCAGTGTTGTACAGCTTGCTTCTTCACCTTCCCGAAGCTGCCGCTCTCGCCGGCTGCCGGAGCCCAAGAAGCGGCTTCTTCGCGCAAAGACGATTGTGCCGCTCACAGTGCTCTCCTTAGCGCGGCTTCTGCTGAAAGACGCCCGGCAGCGGCTCTTACCTCCGGAGAGCATCCTACCTTCGTCTTTCGCGTCTTATGTAGTCTACACCTCGGCAAAAAGCTTTTCCACTATGTCTGGCTAGGAAAAACTGTGCCAGCACAGAAAACATCTCCCATCGTGTTCTAGAAGTTGCACGGATGTCTGCCAAGTGTTTGGCAGGAAGAAAAGAAAAGTTGTCCAAAACAGCTTCCAATCGAATGTTCCTGTGATTGGAAAAGTCAGGAGAGTGCAAAGGTACTGTTTTCTATCAGTTGGCAAGGTGCGCACACAATCCCAGTGTTGTACAGCTTGCTTCTTCACCTTCCCGAAGCTGCCGCTCTCGCCGGCTGCCGGAGCCCAAGAAGCGGCTTCTTCGCGCAAAGACGATTGTGCCGCTCACAGTGCTCTCCTTAGCGCGGCTTCTGCCGAAAGACGCCCGGCAGCGGCTCTTACCTCCGGAGAGCATCCTACCTTCGTCTTTCGCGTCTTTTGTAGTCTACATCTTAGCAAAACGCTTTTCCACTATGTCTGGCTAGGAAAAACTGTGCCAGCACAGAAAACATCTCCCATCGTGTTCTAGAAGTTGCACGGATGTCTGCCAAGTGTTTGGCAGGAAGAAAAGAAAAGTTGTCCAAAACAGCTTCCAATCGAATGTTCCTGTGATTGGAAAAGTCAGGAGAGTGCAAAGGTACTGTTTTCTATCAGTTGGCAAGGTGCGCACACAATCCCAGTGTTGTACAGCTTGCTTCTTCACCTTCCCGAAGCTGCCGCTCTCGCCGGCTGCCGGAGCCCAAGAAGCGGCTTCTTCGCGCAAAGACGATTGTGCCGCTCACAGTGCTCTCCTTAGCGCGGCTTCTGCCGAAAGACGCCCGGCAGCGGCTCTTACCTCCGGAGAGCATCCTACCTTCGTCTTTCGCGTCTTTTGTAGTCTACATCTTAGCAAAACGCTTTTCCACTATGTCTGGCTAGGAAAAACTGTGCCAGCACAGAAAACATCTCCCATCGTGTTCTAGAAGTTGCACGGATGTCTGCCAAGTGTTTGGCAGGAAGAAAAGTTGTCCAAAACAGCTTCCAATCGAATGTTCCTGTGATTGGAAAAGTCAGGAGAGTGCAAAGGTACTGTTTTCTATCAGTTGGCAAGGTGCGCACACAATCCCAGTGTTGTACAGCTTGCTTCTTCACCTTCCCGAAGCTGCCGCTCTCGCCGGCTGCCGGAGCCCAAGAAGCGGCTTCTTCGCGCAAAGACGATTGTGCCGCTCACAGTGCTCTCCTTAGCGCGGCTTCTGCTGAAAGACGCCCGGCAGCGGCTCTTACCTCCGGAGAGCATCCTACCTTCGTCTTTCGCGTCTTATGTAGTCTACACCTCGGCAAAAAGCTTTTCCACTATGTCTGGCTAGGAAAAACTGTGCCAGCACAGAAAACATCTCCCATCGTGTTCTAGAAGTTGCACGGATGTCTGCCAAGTGTTTGGCAGGAAGAAAAGAAAAGTTGTCCAAAACAGCTTCCAATCGAATGTTCCTGTGATTGGAAAAGTCAGGAGAGTGCAAAGGTACTGTTTTCTATCAGTTGGCAAGGTGCGCACACAATCCCAGTGTTGTACAGCTTGCTTCTTCACCTTCCCGAAGCTGCCGCTCTCGCCGGCTGCCGGAGCCCAAGAAGCGGCTTCTTCGCGCAAAGACGATTGTGCCGCTCACAGTGCTCTCCTTAGCGCGGCTTCTGCTGAAAGACGCCCGGCAGCGGCTCTTACCTCCGGAGAGCATCCTACCTTCGTCTTTCGCGTCTTATGTAGTCTACACCTCGGCAAAAAGCTTTTCCACTATGTCTGGCTAGGAAAAACTGTGCCAGCACAGAAAACATCTCCCATCGTGTTCTAGAAGTTGCACGGATGTCTGCCAAGTGTTTGGCAGGAAGAAAAGAAAAGTTGTCCAAAACAGCTTCCAATCGAATGTTCCTGTGATTGGAAAAGTCAGGAGAGTGCAAAGGTACTGTTTTCTATCAGTTGGCAAGGTGCGCACACAATCCCAGTGTTGTACAGCTTGCTTCTTCACCTTCCCGAAGCTGCCGCTCTCGCCGGCTGCCGGAGCCCAAGAAGCGGCTTCTTCGCGCAAAGACGATTGTGCCGCTCACAGGGCTCTCCTTAGCGCGGCTTCTGCCGAAAGACGCCCGGCAGCGGCTCTTACCTCCTGAGAGTGGCAGCTTCGGGAAGGTGAAGAAGCAAGCTGTACAACACTGGGATTGTGTGCGCACCTTGCCAACTGATAGAAAACAGTACCTTTGCACTCTCCTGACTTTTCCAATCACAGGAACATTCGATTGGAAGCTGTTTTGGACAACTTTTCTTTTCTTCCTGCCAAACACTTGGCAGACATCCGTGCAACTTCTAGAACACGATGGGAGATGTTTTCTGTGCTGGCACAGTTTTTCCTAGCCAGACATAGTGGAAAAGCTTTTTGCCGAGGTGTAGACTACATAAGACGCGAAAGACGAAGGTAGGATGCTCTCCGGAGGTAAGAGCCGCTGCCGGGCGTCTTTCAGCAGAAGCCGCGCTAAGGAGAGCACTGTGAGCGGCACAATCGTCTTTGCGCGAAGAAGCCGCTTCTTGGGCTCCGGCAGCCGGCGAGAGCGGCAGCTTCGGGAAGGTGAAGAAGCAAGCTGTACAACACTGGGATTGTGTGCGCACCTTGCCAACTGATAGAAAACAGTACCTTTGCACTCTCCTGACTTTTCCAATCACAGGAACATTCGATTGGAAGCTGTTTTGGACAACTTTTCTTTTCTTCCTGCCAAACACTTGGCAGACATCCGTGCAACTTCTAGAACACGATGGGAGATGTTTTCTGTGCTGGCACAGTTTTTCCTAGCCAGACATAGTGGAAAAGCGTTTTGCTAAGATGTAGACTACAAAAGACGCGAAAGACGAAGGTAGGATGCTCTCCGGAGGTAAGAGCCGCTGCCGGGCGTCTTTCGGCAGAAGCCGCGCTAAGGAGAGCACTGTGAGCGGCACAATCGTCTTTGCGCGAAGAAGCCGCTTCTTGGGCTCCGGCAGCCGGCGAGAGCGGCAGCTTCGGGAAGGTGAAGAAGCAAGCTGTACAACACTGGGATTGTGTGCGCACCTTGCCAACTGATAGAAAACAGTACCTTTGCACTCTCCTGACTTTTCCAATCACATGAACATTCGATTGGAAGCTGTTTTGAACAACTTTTCTTTTCTTCCTGCCAAACACTTGGCAGACATCCGTGCAACTTCTAGAACACGATGGGAGATGTTTTCTGTGCTGGCACAGTTTTTCCTAGCCAGACATAGTGGAAAAGCTTTTTGCCGAGGTGTAGACTACAAAAGACGCGAAAGACGAAGGTAGGATGCTCTCCGGAGGTAAGAGCCGCTGCCGGGCGTCTTTCGGCAGAAGCCGCGCTAAGGAGAGCCCTGTGAGCGGCACAATCGTCTTTGCGCGAAGAAGCCGCTTCTTGGGCTCCGGCAGCCGGCGAGAGCGGCAGCTTCGGGAAGGTGAAGAAGCAAGCTGTACAACACTGGGATTGTGTGCGCACCTTGCCAACTGATAGAAAACAGTACCTTTGCACTCTCCTGACTTTTCCAATCACAGGAACATTCGATTGGAAGCTGTTTTGGACAACTTTTCTTTTCTTCCTGCCAAACACTTGGCAGACATCCGTGCAACTTCTAGAACACGATGGGAGATGTTTTCTGTGCTGGCACAGTTTTTCCTAGCCAGACATAGTGGAAAAGCTTTTTGCCGAGGTGTAGACTACATAAGACGCGAAAGACGAAGGTAGGATGCTCTCCGGAGGTAAGAGCCGCTGCCGGGCGTCTTTCAGCAGAAGCCGCGCTAAGGAGAGCACTGTGAGCGGCACAATCGTCTTTGCGCGAAGAAGCCGCTTCTTGGGCTCCGGCAGCCGGCGAGAGCGGCAGCTTCGGGAAGGTGAAGAAGCAAGCTGTACAACACTGGGATTGTGTGCGCACCTTGCCAACTGATAGAAAACAGTACCTTTGCACTCTCCTGACTTTTCCAATCACAGGAACATTCGATTGGAAGCTGTTTTGGACAACTTTTCTTTTCTTCCTGCCAAACACTTGGCAGACATCCGTGCAACTTCTAGAACACGATGGGAGATGTTTTCTGTGCTGGCACAGTTTTTCCTAGCCAGACATAGTGGAGAAGCGTTTTGCTAAGATGTAGACTACATAAGACGCGAAAGACGAAGGTAGGATGCTCTCCGGAGGTAAGAGCCGCTGCCGGGCGTCTTTCGGCAGAAGCTGCGCTAAGGAGAGCACTGTGAGCGGCACAATCGTCTTTGCGCGAAGAAGCCGCTTCTTGGGCTCCGGCAGCCGGCGAGAGCGGCAGCTTCGGGAAGGTGAAGAAGCAAGCTGTACAACACTGGGATTGTGTGCGCACCTTGCCAACTGATAGAAAACAGTACCTTTGCACTCTCCTGACTTTTCCAATCACAGGAACATTCGATTGGAAGCTGTTTTGGACAACTTTTCTTTTCTTCCTGCCAAACACTTGGCAGACATCCGTGCAACTTCTAGAACACGATGGGAGATGTTTTCTGTGCTGGCACAGTTTTTCCTAGCCAGACATAGTGGAAAAGCGTTTTGCTAAGATGTAGACTACAAAAGACGCGAAAGACGAGGGTAGGATGCTCTCCGGAGGTAAGAGCCGCTGCCGGGCGTCTTTCGGCAGAAGCCGCGCTAAGGAGAGCACTGTGAGCGGCACAATCGTCTTTGCGCGAAGAAGCCGCTTCTTGGGCTCCGGCAGCCGGCGAGAGCGGCAGCTTCGGGAAGGTGAAGAAGCAAGCTGTACAACACTGGGATTGTGTGCGCACCTTGCCAACTGATAGAAAACAGTACCTTTGCACTCTCCTGACTTTTCCAATCACAGGAACATTCGATTGGAAGCTGTTTTGGACAACTTTTCTTTTCTTCCTGCCAAACACTTGGCAGACATCCGTGCAACTTCTAGAACACGATGGGAGATGTTTTCTGTGCTGGCACAGTTTTTCCTAGCCAGACATAGTGGAAAAGCTTTTTGCCGAGGTGTAGATGAGAAGAGGAGCTAAAGGGTGGATGTTAGCAAATGACACCCATCTTCAAAAAAGGCAATTAAGAGGACTCGCCATAGTACAAACCAGCCAGCCTCTTTTTTATCCCCAGGAAGTTGATGAAGCAGCTCTTCCTGGAAATCCTTGCCAGGCACATGACAGATGACCAAATAATGTAGTTAGCATGATTTTTCAGGGGAATTTCATGCTGAACATCACTTTAAACTCCTCTGATGAATCAACTTGACTGGTAGATGAAGGGAATATTATCTGCCTGGGCTTCAGGGAGGTTTTTGACATACCTCTACATGGCATCACACATACATATGGAAGCAATAGTGCAAAGGGGAGGGAATCAGTGTCTTTTCAGTGATGCTGAGGGAAAAGACAAGAGGCAGTGGGCACACACTGAAATACAGGAGATTGCCTTTGAACATCAGTAAATGTTTCTTTACTGTCAGGGTGACTGAACCACGGCACAGACTGCCCAGAAAGATTGTGGAGCCTGGATCTTTGAAGACATTAAAAGTACACCCAGATAGAATCCTGGGCAAGAGGCTCTAGGTATCCTGGTTTAGGCAGGGGGGTTGGGCCTGGTTAGCCCCACCAACCCCTTCCACTCTCTTTCATTCTGTGCTAGTGAATTCTCTTCAAGATGCATTTCAAAGCGCTGGCATGACAAAGTTCTGTGCAGACAGAGATCCAAATGGACATGGCATCTAAGTTCCTTAAGCAGTGTTCAAGAAGAATGTAAAACTCTGGCACAAGTGTCTCTTCCCTAACTGAATCCCTTTCATGGGAAAATTCCCAGCTCTAGAAAGATCTTCTGATACGCATGCTTAAGACTGACACTGGCTGAGCAAATTTCTCCCTATGTATATCTAAGACCAGTTAGGATCTTCACCCAAAGTGCAGTCAACATAGTCACAGAATGCCTATTGTTAAGAAGTGACAGCTTCCATCAGAATGGCAGCTATTGGTCCACAAAATGGATTAATGGATGGGAATTATCTACGTGGGTTAAAAACAAAAATAAAGAGTTGGTCTTTATTTATCAATTTCATGGCAATATTGATAAGGGAAGAAAAAGATCTAAGTCCTTGACTTTCTGGACTCGAGGAAAGATTTTAAAAATTCCTTGTAAAAATGTATGATCACAATCAGACTATTGAAACCATTTTAGTTGGGAACAAAGTTCCAAAATTGTCTAGATAGTGGCAAAGAAGCCAAGAAAATAGGAAAGAAACAAAAAGAGAGCAAAAGAGTCAGCTTCAGTGTACAAGCTCGTTCTAGAAGTAGTCTGCTGGGAAAAGGAACCCCCAGCTAAATTTCCAATGTATTCCTGCGCTTGATTCAGTAACTGGTCAATGTAAAAACCAATCCTTTTGTACAACTTCTTCCAGCAACAAAAACTCCAACAGGTTGACACTACCATCATGCCTGTTCCAGACATATTTAAAAGAGAAATGATGATTTTCTTGAAAACCTACTTACATAAAAGTTGCAAGATGGTGGAGGGATTCCCACATCCTCCTTCCTCCATCTGGCTTGAAAGTATATTTGATAAAATATGCAACAAAGCACATGATTTATAAGGGAGAGTCAAATGGATGATTTGGGAATCGATCTCTTGTTGATAGTAAACTTCATATCCACTCGGTGTGACCTTTTTAAAACAAAATGTGGAGCTGAGGCATGAATCTGCCACAACAATTGTAAAGCAAACATACACACTCCCCTTCATATGCCCCCCCCTCCACACACACCTAGGCACACACAGAGATCAGCATAGCAGATCATGAACACCTTGGAAAAGACTGAAATGCTAAATGCCTCTCTTGATGGGCAAAAGAGCTGGTGCAGTAATTCAAATGCCTGGTACAAAAATTCTGTTTAATATTTAGCTCCTATTTAAAACACAGCTTTTCATTTCATTCTATTTACAGAATATTTTCATTTCATTTGTTTCTTTAAAATTACTTAGTTCTCACCTGTTGTATGTCTAGGAATATTTTCTTCCAAAAATAGAAAAAAATAGATGATATCTTTTCAGCAGAAAACATTGGTTGATACAATTTTAAACCATCATGATATGGAAGAATTCTTCTGTCCCTCTCGAAGGTGGAAGAAGCATTTGGATCACAGATCATCTACAATGAAATACTTGACATGTTTAAGATGCTTTCAATCAATTTTGATCGTCAATTGCTTATTTGTTGTAAACAGTAATTTTTCAGTGAAGGGAAAGTGTGTGTGGTATATCTACATGATATGTTCAAAGGCAGTTCCTACTAATGGCCAGGCTGAATTCCAGTAAATAATGTCCCGAATGATATTTTGCCGCCTTCTTTGGCACTTCATGAAATCTTACCCCGATGAAGTGCTGAAACAAAGAGATTTTCTCTTAGAGAGTGTCTCATGTTGTAACCTATCCCATGGATTTTATGCTGTAATTCTTATCTCTTTTAAAATTTACTATCTTCTGTACAGTTTTCATGAAACTTTCTGTTACAGTAGTGAATAGCACAGATAAATGTCATTTTGTACAACTTTGAATTTACCCCAAGAGCTGAGAGAAAACTTGATCCTATACTTCAATCCGAGTTTCTTCTATAGTCCGACTTTGTTTCTCTACCATCAAGCTTCTCCTTTGTTGCTGCTCCAAGCCCCGTCCAAGGTGACCTTGAATACTTTCAGGGATGGGACACCCACAACTTCTCTGGGCAACCTGTTCCAGTGTTCCAGCACTCCCACAGTAAAAAAGGCCTTCCTTTCATCTAATATGTGTAGGAAATCATAAATCTAGGCATAGAAGCTTGGAGTGCAAATTTGAAATTCTTTGGATTTGAAGCACATTTTATATGAATACTGACTTACAGATGACTAAAAGATGTTGATGGGCATTTGAGCTGACAAGTTTTGAAAAAGTGCACGGAAATTAAAATTGAAACCACTAAAATTAAAAACTCCTTGCCATTTTCTTTTTCCTCTCCTATTCAAAATTGCATATGTCAGATATCAGTGCTTCATGCAAACCTCTCAGATGCTCTCAGAGAAAAAGCTTTTCTTTCAGACTAAGTTGCGGTTGACGTAGAACACTAGCAGGAGTGAAAGATTTTCTGGGCATCGGGGCAGCCCGTTCTCCTTGGATTTGTGTGCAGAATGCATTTTATCCAAACTGGAAAATAGATCCCAGCTCTGTTCTATTCATCATTCTTACTTCATCAGGCCAGAAGATTCTGTGAAAAGTAGCCTGTGGACCTTGAAGACAGCGCATGTGAACCAGATGAGAGGTGATAGAGAAGTTGAGGGAGAGAAGAAAGAGCATGAGGCTGAAACCAGAAAGTATTTCTCCACGTGATCATGGAAGATTGCAGGAGCCACTTGGTACTATCAAACCAGCCCAACTTGGCACTGGTGCCACCTTGGGTCTGGGAGCCATGTTGCATATCGTGCATTTTAAGGAGCCAGCTGGCCACACCCAGCCATATGCCCCCAAACACAAACCAAGGCCCTTTTCTCTGGCAAACAAAACTCAGCTGCCCTGCTTCTGGATGGCAGATTGCAGGAACCACTTGGTACTATCAAACCAGCCCAACTTGGCACTGGTGCCACCATGGGTCTGGGAACCATCCTGCGTATCGTGGATTCTAAGGAGCCAGCCGGCCACTCCCAGCCACAGGCCTCCAAACAAAATCAACGTCGCTGTTCCCTGGAAAGCAAAACACGCCTGCCAACTTTTTGATGGAGTTTGCAGGAGCCACTTGGTACTATCAAACCAGCCCAACTTGGCACTGGTGCCACCATGGGTCTGGTAAACATCCTGCGTATCGTGGATTCTTAGGAGCCAGCAGGCCACTCCTAGCCACAGGCCCCCAAACAAAAACCTAGGCCTATTTCTCTGGCAAACAAAAGTAAGCTGCCCCGCTTCTGGATGGCAGATTGCAGGAGACACTTGGTACTATCAAACCAGCCCAACTTGGCACTGGTGCCACCTTGGATCTGGGAACCATGTTGTGTATCGTGGATTTTCAGGGGCCAGCCGGCCACTCTCAGCCATATGTCCCCAAACAGAAACCTCGGCCCGTTTCTCTGGCAAACAAAACTCAACTGCCCCTCTTCTGGATGGCAAATTGCAGGATGAACTTGATACTAAAACCGCAGGCCGACTTGGTAGTGGTGACACCTTGGGCCTGGGAACCATCATGCGTATCGAGCATTTTAAGGAGCCAGCCGGCCACTCCCAGCAATATGCCCCCAATAACAATCCACGGAATTTTTCTCTGGCAAACAAAAATCAGCTGCCCCGCTTCTGGATGGCAGATTGCAGGAGCCACTTTGCACCATCAAACCAGCCCGACTGGGCACTGGTGCCACCTTGCATCTGGGAACCATGCTGCCTAGCGTGGATTTTCAGGGGCCAGCGGGCCACTCTCAGCTATATGCCCCCAAACAAAACCCACGGCCCGTTTCCCTGGCAAACAAAAGTAAGCTGCCCTGCTTCTGGATGGCAGATTGCAGGAACCACTTGGTAGTATCAAACCAGCCCGACTTGGCACTGGTGCCACCTTGGGTCTGGGAACCATCCTGCGTATCGTGGATTCTAAGGAGCCAGCCGGCCACTCCCAGCCACAGGCCCCCAAACACAAACCACAGCGCTTTTCCCTGGAAAACAAAACTCGCCTGCCAACTTTTTGATGGCAGATTGCAGGAGCAACTTGGTACTATCAAACCAGCCCAACTTGGCACTGGTGCCACCATAGGTCTGGTCACCATCCTGCCTATTGTAGCTTTCCAGGAGCCAGCCGGTCACTCCCAGCCATAGGCCCCCAAACACAAACCTCGGCCCGTTTCCCTGGCAAACAAAAGTAAGCTGCCCCGCTTCTGGATGGCAGATTGCAGGAGCCACTTGGTACTATCAAACCAGCCCAACTTGGAACTGGTGCCACCTTGGGTCTGGGAACCATGCTGCGTATCGCAGATTCTAAGGCGCCAGTCGGCCACTCCCAGCCACAAGCCCCCAAACACAAACAACGGCGCTTTTCTCTGGCAAACAAAACTCAACTGCCCCTCTTCTGGATGGCAAATTGCAGGACGCACTTGGTACTATAAAAACAGCCCGACTTGGCACTGGTGCCACCTTGGGTCTGGGAACCATCCTGCGTATCGATCTTTTTAATGAGACAGCCGGCCACTCCCAGCCATATGCCCCCAAACACAAACCACGGCCCTTTCCTCTGGCAAACAAAACTCAACTGCCCCTCTTCTGGATGGCAGATTGCAGGAGCCACTTGGTACTATCAAACCAGCAAGACTTGGCACTGGTGCCACCTTGGGTCTGGGAACCATCCTGCGTATTGTGGATTGTCAGGAGCCAGCTGAACATTCTCGGCCACAGACCCAAATCAAAAACAACGGCCTGTTTCACAGGCAAACAAAACTCAGCTGCCCCGCTTCTGGATGGGAGATTGCAGGAGGCACTTGACACTGTGAAACCAGCCCCACTTGGCACTGGTGCCACCTTGGGTCTGGGAACCATGCTGCGTATCATGGATTTTCAGGAGCCAGCCAGCCACTCCCAGCCATAGGCCCCCAAACAAAAACCACAGCCTTTTTCTCTGGCAAACAAAATTCAGCTGCCCCACTTCTGGATGGCAGATTGCAGGAGCCACTTGGGACTATCACACCAGCACAACATGGCACTGCTGCCACCTTGGATCTGGGAACCATCCTGCCTATCGTGGATTTTCAGGGGCCAGCCGGTCACTCTCAGCCATAGGCCCCAAACACAAACCACGGCCCTTTTCTCTGGAAAACAAAACTCAACTGCCCCTCTTCTGGATGGCAGATTGCAGGAGCCACTGGGTACTATGAAACTAGCCCTACTTGGCACTGGTGCCACCTTGGGTCTGGGAACCATGCTGCGTATCATGGATTTTCAGGAGCCAGCCGTCCACTGTCAGCCACAGGCCCCGAAACACAAACAACAGCCTTTTTCTCTGGCAAACAAAATTCAGCTGCACCGCTTCTGGATGGCAGATTGCAGGAACCACTTGGTACTAACAAACCAGCCCGACTTGGCACTGGTGCCACCTTGGGTCTGGGAACCATCCTGCGTATCGTGGATTCTAAGGAGCCAGCTGGCCACTCCCAGCCACAGGCCCCAAAATACACACAACGGCGCTTTTCCCTGGAAAACAAAACTCGCCTGCCAACTTTTTGATGGCAGATTGCAGGAGCCACTTGGTACTATCAAACCAGCCCGACTTGGCACTGGTGCCACCATGGGTCTGGTCACCATCCTGCCTATCGTAGCTTTTCAGGAGCCAGCCGGTCACTCCCAGCCATAGGCCCCCAGAAAAAAACCTCGGTCCGTTTCCCTGGAAAACAAAAGTAAGCTGCCCCGCTTCTGGATGGCAGATTGCAGGAGCCACTTGGTGCTATCAAACCAGCCCGACTTGGCACTGGTGCCACCTTGGGTCTGGGAACCATCCTGCGTATCCTGTGTTCTAAGGAGCCAGCTAGCCACTCCCAGCCACAGTCCCCCAAACACAAACAACGGCGCTTTTCCCTGGAAAACAAAACTGACCTGCCAACTTTTTGATGGCAGATTGCAGGAGCCACTTGGTACTATCAAACCAGCCCAACTTGGCACTGGTGCCACCATGGGTCTGGTCACCATCCTGCCTATCGTAGCTTTTCAGGAGCCAGCCGGTCACTCCCAGCCATAGGTCCCCAGACAAATACCTCGGCCCGTTTCCCTGGCAAACAAAAGTAAGCTGCCCCGCTTCTGGATGGCAGACTGCAGGAGCCACTTGGTACAATCAAACCAGCCCGACTTGGCACTGGTGCCACCTTGGCTCTGGGAACCATGCTGCGTAACCCGGATTCTAAGAGGAAAGGCAGGCACTGCCAGCCACAGGCCTCCAAACAAAATCAACGGCGCTTTTCCCTGGAAAACAAAACTCGCCTGACAACTTTTAGATGGCAGATTGCAGGAGCCAGTTGGTACCATCAAACCAGCCCAACTTGGCACTGGTGCCACCTTGAGTCTGGGAACCATCCTGCCTATTGTTGCTTTTCAGGAGCCAGCCGGTCACTTCTAGCCCTAGGCCCCCAGTCATAAACCTCGGCCCGTTTCCCTGGCACACAAATGTAAGCTACCCCGCTTCAGGATGGCAGATTGCAGGAGCCACTTTTCACCATCAAACCAGCCCAACGTGGCACTGGTGCCACCTTGGGTCTGGGAACCATCCTGCGTATCGTGCGTTCTAAGGAGCCAGCCGGCCACTCCCAGCCACAGTCCCCCAAACACAAACAACGGCGCTTTTCCCTGGAAAACAAAACTGGCCTGCCAACTTTTTGATGGCAGATTGCAGGAGCCACTTGGTACTATCAAACCAGCCCAACTTGGCACTGGTGCCACCATGGGTCTGGTCACCATCCTGCCTATCGTAGCTTTTCAGGAGCCAGCCGGTCACTCCCAGCCATAGGCCCCCAGACACAAACCTCGGCCCGTTTCCCTGGCAAACAAAAGTAAGCTGCCCCGCTTCTGGATGGCAGATTGCAGGAACCACTTTGTACCATCAAACTAGCCCGACTTGTCACTGGTGCCACCTCTGGTCTGGGAACCATGCTGTGTATCGTGGATTCTAAGGAGCCATCCGTCCACTCCCAGCCACAGGCCCCCAAACACAAACAACGGCGCTTTTCCCTGGAAAACAAAACTCGCCTGCCAACATTTTGATGGCAGATTGCAGGAGCCACTTGGTACTATCAAATCAGCCCAACTTGGCACTGGTGCCACCATGGGTCTGGTCACCATCCTGCCTATCGTAGCTTTTCAGGAGCCAGCCGGTCACTCCCAGCCATAGGCCCCCAGACACAAACCTCGGCCCGTTTCCCTGGCAAACAAAAGTAAGCTGCCCCGCTTCTGGATGGCAGATTGCAGGACGCACTTGGTAGTATCAAACCAGCCCGACTTGGCACTGGTGCCACCTCTGGTCTGGGAACCATCCTGCGTATCGTGGATTCTAAGCAGCCAGCCGGCCACTCCCAGCCACAGGCCCCCAAACACAATCAACGGCGCTTTTCCCTGGAAAACAAAACTCGCCTGCCAACATTTTGATGGCAGATTGCAGGAGCCACTTGGTACTATCAAATCAGCCCAACTTGGCACTGGTGCCACCATGCGTTTGGTCACCATCCTGCCTATCGTAGCTTTTCAGGAGCCAGCCGGTCACTCCCAGCTATAGGCCCCCAGACAAAAACCTCGGCCCGTTTCCCTGGCATACAAAAGTAAGCTGCCCCGCTTCTGGATGGCAGATTGCAGGAACCACTTGGTACTATCAAACCAGCCCGACTTGGCACTGGTGCCACCTGTGGTCTGGGAACCATCCTGCGTATCGTGGTTCTAAGGAGCCATCCGTCCACTCCCAGCCACAGGCCCCCAAACACAAACAACGGCGCTTTTCCCTGGAAAACAAAACTCGCCTGCCAACATTTTGATGGCAGATTGCAGGAGCCACTTGGTACTATCAAATCAGCCCAACTTGGCACTGGTGCCACCATGGGTCTGGTCACCATCCTGCCTATCGTAGCTTTTCAGGAGCCAGCCGGTCACTCGCAGCCGTAGGCACCCAGAGAAAAACCTCGGCCCGTTTCCCTGGCAAACAAAAGTAAGCTACCCCGCTTCTGGATGGCAGATTGCAGGAGCCACTTTGCACCATCAAACTAGCCCGACTTGGCACTGGTGCCACCTCAGGTCTGGGAACCATCCTGCGTATCGTTCATTCTAAGGAGCCAGCCGGCCACTCCAGCCACAGGCCCCCAGACAGAAACAACGGCGCTTTTCCCTGGAAAACAAAACTCGCCTGCCAACTTTTAGATGGCAGATTGCAGGAGCCACTTGGTACTGTCAAATCAGCCCAACTTGGCACTGGTGCCACCTCTGGTCTGGGAACCATGCTGTGTATCGTGGATTCCAATTAGCAAGCCGGCCACTCCCAGCCACAGGCCTCCAAACACAAACAACGGCGCTTTTCCCTGGAAAACAAAACTCGCCTGCCAACTTTTTGATGGCAGATTGCAGGAGCCACTTGGTACTATCAAACCAGCCCAACTTGGCACTGGTGCCACCATGGGTCTGGTCACCATCCTGCCTATCGTAGCTTTTCAGGACCTAGACGGTCACTCCCAGCCATAGGCCCCGTGACACAAAGCGCGGCCCGTTTCCCTGGCAAACAAAAGTAAGCTGTCCCGCTTCTGGATGGCAGATTGCAGGATCCACTAGGTATTATCAAACCAGCCCGACTTGGCACTGGTGCCACCTCTGGTCTGGGAACCATCCTGCGTATCGTGGATTCTAAGCAGCCAGCCGGCCACTCCCAGCCACAGGCCCCCAAACACAAACAACGGCGCTTTTCCCTGGAAAACAAAACTCGCCTGCCAACATTTTGATGGCAGATTGCAGGAGCCACTTGGTACTATCAAACCAGCCCAACTTGGCACTGGTGCCACCATGGGTCTGGTCACCATCCTGCCTATCGTAGCTTTTCAGGAGCCAGCCGGTCACTCCAAGCCATAGGCCCCCAGACAAAAACCTCGGCCCGTTTCCCTGGCAAAGAAAAATAAGCTACCCCGCTTCTGGATGGCACATTGCAGGAGCCACTTTGCACCATCAAACCAGCCCGACTTGGCACTGGTGCCACCTCTGGTCTGGGAACCATCCTGCGTATCGTGGATTCTAATTAGCCATCCGTCCACTCCCAGCCACAGGCCCCCAAACAAAAACAACGGCGCTTTTCCCTGGAAAACAAAACTCGCCTGCCAAATTTTGATGGCAGATTGCCGGAGCCACTGGGTACTATCAAACCAGCCCAACTTGACACTGGTGCCACCATGGGTCTGGTCACCATCCTGCCTATCGTAGCTTTTCAGGAGCCAGCCGGTCACTCCCAGCCATAGGCCCCCAGACAAAAAGCTCGGACCGTTTCCCTGGCAAACAAAAGTAAGTTATTCCGCTACTGGATGGCAGATTGCAGGAGCCACTTTTCACCATCAAACCAGCCTGACTTGGCACTGGTGCCACCTCTGGTCTGGGAACCATGCTGCGTATCGTGGATTCTAAGGAGCCAGCCGGCCACTCCCAGCCACAGGCCCTCAAACAAAAACAACGGCGCATTTCCCTGGATAACAAACTCGCCTGCCAACTTTTTGATGGCAGATTGCAGGAGCCACTTGGTACTATCAAACCAGCCCAACTTGGCACTGGTGCCACCATGGATCTGGTCACCATCCTGCCTATCGTAGCTTTTCAGGACCTAGCCGGTCACTCCAAGCCATAGGCCCCCAGAGAAAAACCTCGGCCCGTTTCCCTGGCAAACAAAAGTAAGCTGCCCCGCTTCTGGATGGCAGATTGCAGGAACCACTTGGTACTATCAAACCAGCCCAACTTGGCACTGGTGCCACCTTGGCTCTGGGAACCATGCTGCGTAAAGTAGATTCTAAGAGGACAGGCGGACACTCCCAGCCACAGGCCACCAGACACAAACAACGGCGCTTTTCCCTGGAAAACAAAACTCGCCTGCCAACTTTTTGATGGCAGATTGCAGGAGCCACTTGGTACTATCAAATCAGACCAACTTGGCACTGGTGCCACCATGGGTCTGGTCACCATCCTGCCTATCGTAGCTTTTCAGGAGCCAGCCGGTCACTCGCAGCCATAGGCCCCCAGACACAAAACTCGGCCCGTTTCCCTGGCAAACAAAAGTAAGCTACCCCGCTTCTGGATGGCAGACTGCAGGACGCACTTGATAGTATCAAACCAGCCCGACTTGGCACTGGTGCCACCTCAGGTCTGGGAACCATGCTGCGTATCGTAGATTCTAATTAGCCATCTGGCCACTCCCAGCCATAGGCCCCCAGACAAAAACCTCGGCCCGTTTCCCTGGCAAACAAAAGTAAGTTATCCCGCTTCTGGATGGCAGATTGCAGGAGCCACTTTTCACCATCAAACCAGCCCAACTTGGCACTGGTGCCACCTGTGGTCTGGGAACCATCCTGCGTATCGTGGATTCTAAGGAGCCAGCCGGCCACTCCCTGCCACAGGCCCCCAAACACAAACAACGGCGCTTTTCCCTGGATAACAAACTCGCCTGCTAACTTTTTGATGGCAGATTGCAGGAGCCACTTGGTACTATCAAACCAGCCCAACTTGGCACTGGTGCCACCATGGGTCTGGTCACCATCCTGCCTATCGTAGCTTTTCAGGAGCCAGGCGGTCACTCCCAGCCATAGGCCCTGAGACACAAACCTCGGCCCGTATCCCTGGCAAACAAAAGTAAGCTGCCCCGCTTCTGGATGGCAGATTGCAGGACGCACTTGGTACTATCAAACCAGCCCAACTTGGCACTGGTGCCACCTCTGGTCTGGGAACCATGCCGCGTATCGTGGATTCTAAGGAGCCAGCCGGCCACTCCCAGCCACAGGCCCCCAAACAGAAACAACGGCGCTTTTCCCTGGAAAACAAAACTCGCCTGCCAACTTTTTCATGGCTGATTGCAGGAGCCACTTGGTACTATCAAATCAGCCCAGCTTGGCACTGGTGCCACCATGGGTCTGGTCACCATCCTGCCTATCTTAGCTTTTCAGGAGCCAGCCGGTCACTCCCAGCCATAGGCCCCCAGACACAAAGCTCGGCCCGTTTCCCTGGCAAACAAAAGTAAGCTACCCCGCTTCTGGATGGCAGATTGCAGGAACCACTTTGCACCATCAAACTAGCCCGACTTGGCACTGGTGCCACCTCTGGTCTGGGAACTATGCTGCGTATCGTGGATTCTAAGGAGCCATCCGTCCACTCCCAGACACAGGCCCCCAAACACAAACAACGGCGCTTTTCCCTGGAAAACAAAACTCGCCTGCCAACTTTTTGATGGCAGATTGCAGGAGCCACTTGGTACTATCAAACCAGCCCAACTTGGCACTGGTGCCACCATGGGTCTGGTCACCATCCTGCCTATCGTAGCTTTTCAGGAGCAAGCCGGTCACTCCCAGCCATAGGCCCCCAGACACAAACCTCGGCCCGTTTCCCTGGCAAACAAAAGTAAGCTGCCCCGCTTCTGGATGGCAGATTGCAGGACGCACTTGGTAGTATCAAACCAGCCCGACTTGGCACTGGTGCCACCTCTGGTCTGGGAACCATCCTGCGTATCGTGGATTCTAAGCAGCCAGCCGGCCACTCCCAGCCACAGGCCCCCAAACACAAACAACGGCGCTTTTCCCTGGAAAACAAAACTCGCCTGCCAACATTTTGATGGCAGATTGCAGGAGCCACTTGGTACTATCAAATCAGCCCAACTTGGCACTGGTGCCACCATGCGTTTGGTCACCATCCTGCCTATCGTAGCTTTTCAGGAGCCAGACGGTCACTCCCAGCCATAGGCCCCCAGACAAAAACCTCGGCCCGTTTCCCTGGCATACAAAAGTAAGCTGCCCCGCTTCTGGATGGCAGATTGCAGGAACAACTTGGTACTATCAAACCAGCCCGACTTGGCACTGGTGCCACCTCTGGTCTGGGAACCATGCTGCGTATCGTGGATTCTAAGGAGCCAGCCGGCCACTCCCAGCCACAGGCCCCCAAACACAAACAACGGCGCTTTTCCCTGGAAAACAAAACTCGCCTGCCAACATTTTGATGGCAGATTGCAGGAGCCACTTGGTACTATCAAACCAGCCCAACTTGGCACTGGTGCCACCATGGATCTGGTCACCATCCTGCCTATCGTAGCTTTTCAGGACCTAGCCGGTCACTCCAAGCCATAGGCGCCCAGACAAAAAGCTCGGCCCGTTTCCCTTTCAAACAAAGTAAGCTGCCCCGCTTCTGGATGGCAGATTGCAGGAACCACTTGGTACTATCAAACCAGCCCGACTTGGCACTGGTGCCACCTTGGGTCTGGGAACCATCCTGCGTATCGTGGATTCTAAGGAGCCAGCCGGTCACTCCCAGCCACAGGCCCCCAAACACAAACAACGGCGCTTTTCCCTGGAAAACAAAACTCGCCTGCCAATATTTTGATGGCAGATTGCAGGAGCCACTTGCTACTATCAAATCAGCCCAACTTGGCACTGGTGCCACCATGGGTCTGGTCACCATCCTGCCTATCGTAGCTTTTCAGGAGCCAGCCGGTCCCTCCCTGCCATAGGCCCCCAGAGAAAAACCTCGGCCCGTTTCCCTGGCAAACAAAAGTAAGCTGCCCCGCTTCTGGATGGCAGATTGCAGGAGCCACTTTGCACCATCAAACTAGCCCGACTTGGCACTGGTGCCACCTCAGGTCTGGGAACCATCCTGCGTATCGTGGATTCTAAGGAGCCAGCCGGCCACTCCAGCCACAGGCCCCCAGACACAAACAACGGCGCTTTTCCCTGGAAAACAAAACTCGCCTGCCAACTTTTAGATGGCAGATTGCAGGAGCCACTTGGTACTGTCAAATCAGCCCAACTTGGCACTGGTGCCACCATGGGTCTGGTCACCATCCTGCCTATCGTAGCTTTTCAGGACCTAGCAGGTCACTCCCAGCCATAGGCGCCCAGACACAAAGCTCGGCCCGTTTCCCTGGCAAACAAAAGTAAGCTGCCCCGCTTCTGGATGGCAGATTTCCGGAGCCACTTGGTACTATCAAACCAGCCCGACTTGGCACTGGTGCCACCTCTGGTCTGGGAACCATGCTGCGTATCGTGGATTCTAAGGAGCCATCCGTCCACTCCCAGCCACAGGCCCCCAAACACAAACAACGGCGCTTTTCCCTGGAAAACAAAACTCGCCTGCCAACATTTTGATGGCAGATTGCAGGAGCCACTTGCTACTATCAAATCAGCCCATCTTGGCACTGGTGCCACCATGGGTCTGGTCACCATCCTGCCTATCGTAGGTGTTCAGGCGCCAGCCGGTCACTCCCAGCCATAGGCCCCCAGAGAAAAACCTCGGCCCGTTTCCCTGGCAAACAAAAGTAAGCTGCCCCGCTTCTGGATGGCAGATTGCAGGAGCCACTTTGCACCATCAAACCAGCCCAACTTGGCACTGGTGCCACCTCTGGTCTGGGAACCATGCTGTGTATCGTGGATTCCAATTAGCAAGCCGGCCACTCCCAGCCACAGGCCTCCAAACACAAACAACGGCGCTTTTCCCTGGAAAACAAAACTCGCCTGCCAACTTTTTGATGGCAGATTGCAGGAGCCACTTGGTACTATCAAACCAGCCCAACTTGGCACTGGTGCCACCATGGGTCTGGTAACCATCCTGCCTATCGTAGCTTTTCAGGACCTAGACGGTCACTCCCAGCCATAGGCCCCGTGACACAAAGCTCGGCCCTTTTCCCTGGCAAACAAAAGTAAGCTGTCCCGCTTCTGGATGGCAGATTGCAGGATCCACTAGGTATTATCAAACCAGCCCGACTTGGCACTGGTGCCACCTCTGGTCTGGGAACCATCCTGCGTATCGTGGATTCTAAGCAGCCAGCCGGCCACTCCCAGCCACAGGCCCCCAAACACAAACAACGGCGCTTTTCCCTGGAAAACAAAACTCGCCTGCCAACATTTTGATGGCAGATTGCAGGAGCCACTTGGTACTATCAAACCAGCCCAACTTGGCACTGGTGCCACCATGGGTCTGGTCACCATCCTGCCTATCGTAGCTTTTCAGGAGCCAGCCGGTCACTCCAAGCCATAGGCCCCCAGACAAAAACCTCGGCCCGTTTCCCTGGCAAAGAAAAATAAGCTACCCCGCTTCTGGATGGCACATTGCAGGAGCCACTTTGCACCATCAAACCAGCCCGACTTGGCACTGGTGCCACCTCTGGTCTGGGAACCATCCTGCGTATCGTGGATTCTAATTAGCCATCCGTCCACTCCCAGCCACAGGCCCCCAAACAAAAACAACGGCGCTTTTCCCTGGAAAACAAAACTCGCCTGCCAAATTTTGATGGCAGATTGCCGGAGCCACTGGGTACTATCAAACCAGCCCAACTTGACACTGGTGCCACCATGGGTCTGGTCACCATCCTGCCTATCGTAGCTTTTCAGGAGCCAGCCGGTCACTCCCAGCCATAGGCCCCCAGAAAAAAAGCTCGGACCGTTTCCCTGGCAAACAAAAGTAAGTTATTCCGCTACTGGATGGCAGATTGCAGGAGCCACTTTTCACCATCAAACCAGCCCGACTTGGCACTGGTGCCACCTCTGGTCTGGGAACCATGCTGCGTATCGTGGATTCTAAGGAGCCAGCCGGCCACTCCCAGCCACAGGCCCCCAAACACAAACAACGGCGCATTTCCCTGGATAACAAACTCGCCTGCCAACTTTTTTTATGGCAGATTGCAGGAGCCACTTGGTACTATCAAACCAGCCCAACTTGGCACTGGTGCCACCATGGGTCTGGTCACCATCCTGCCTATCGTAGCTTTTCAGGAGCCAGCCGGTCACTCCCAGCCATAGGCCCCGAGACACAAACCTCGGCCCGTTTCCCTGGCAAACAAAACTAAGCTACCCCGCTTCTGGATGGCAGATTGCAGGACGCACTTGGTACTATCAAACCAGCCCAACTTGGCACTGGTGCCACCTCTGGTCTGGGAACCATGCTGCGTATCGTGGATTCTAAGGAGCCAGCCGGCCACTCCCAGCCACAGGCCCCCAAATACAAACAACGGCGCTTTTCCCTGGAAAACAAAACTCGCCTGCCAACATTTTGATGGCAGATTGCAGGAGCCACTTGGTACTATCAAACCAGCCCAACTTGGCACTGGTGCCACCATGGGTCTGGTCACCATCCTGCCTATCTTAGCTTTTCAGGAGCCAGCCGGTCACTCCCAGCCATAGGCCCCCAGACACAAACCTCGGCCCGTTTCCCTGGCAAACAAAAGTAAGCTGCCCCGCTTCTGGATGGCAGATTGCAGGAGCCACTTGGTACTATCAAACCAGCCCAACTTGGCACTGGTGCCACCTTGGGTCTGGGAACCATCCTGCGTATCGTGGATTCTAAGGAGCCAGCCGGTCACTCTCAGCCACAGGCCCCCAAACACAAACCACAGCGCTTTTCCCTGGAAAACAAAACCCGCCTGCCGACATTTTGATGGCAGATTGCAGGAGCCACTTGCTACTATCAAATCAGCCCAACTTGGCACTGGTGCCACCATGGGTCTGGTCACCATCCTGCCTATCGTAGCTTTTCAGGAGCCAGCCGGTCACTCCCAGCCATAGGCCCCCAGACACAAAGCTCGGCCCGTTTCCCTGGCAAACAAAAGTAAGCTGCCCCGCTTCTGGATGGCAGATTGCAGGACGCACTTGGTACTATCAAACCAGCCCGACTTGGCACTGGTGCCACCTCTGGTCTGGGAACCATGGTGCGTATCGTGAATTCTAAGGAGCCAGCCGGCCACTCCCAGCCATAGGCACCCAAACACAAACAACGGCGCTTTTCCCTGGAAAACAAAACTCGCCTGCCAACTTTTTGATGGCAGATTGCAGGAGCCACTTGGTACTATCAAACCAGCTCAACTTGGCACTGGTGCCACCATGGGTCTGCTCACCATCCTGCCTATCGTAGCTTTTCAGGAGCCAGCCGGTCACTCCCAGCCATAGGCCCCCAGACACAAACCTCGGCCCGTTTCCCTGGCAAACAAAAGTAAGCTGCCCCGCTTCTGCATGGCAGATTGCAGGAGCTATTTAGTACTATCAAACCAGCCCGACTTGGCACTGGTGCCACCTCAGGTCTGGGAACCATCCTGCCTATCGTGGATTCTAAGGAGCCAGCCGGCCACTCCCAGCCACAGGCGCCCAAACACAAACAACGGCGCTTTTCCCTGGAAAACAAAACTCGCCCTCCAAATTTTGACGGCAGATTGCAGGAGCCACTTGGTACTATCAAATCAGCCCAACTTGGGACTGGTGCCACCATGGGTCTGGTCACCATCCTGCCTATCGTAGCTTTTCAGGAGCCAGCCGGTCACTCCCAGCCATAGGCCCCCAGACAAAAACCTCGGCCCGTTTCCCTGGCATACAAAAGTAAGCTGCCCTGCTTCTGGATGGCAGATTGCAGGAACCACTTGGTACTATCAAACCAGCAAAACTTGGCACTGGTGCCACCTTGGGTCTGGATACCATGCTGCGTATCGTGGATTCTAAGGAGCCAGCCGGCCACTCCCAGCCACAGGCCCCCAAACACAAACAACGGCGCTTTTCCCTGGAAAACAAAACTCTCCTGCCAACTTTTTGATGGGAGATTGCAGGAGCCACTTGGTTTTATCAAATCAGACCAACTTGGCACTGGTGCCACCATGGGTCTGGTCACCATCCTGCCTATCGTAGCTTTTCAGGAGCCAGCCGGTCACTCGCAGCCATAGGCCCCCGGACACAAACCTCGGCCCGTTTCCCTGACAAACAAAAGTAAGTTATCCCGCTTCTGGATGGCAGATTGCCGGAGCCACTTGGTACTATCAAACCAGCCCGACTTGGCACTGGTGCCACCATGGGTCTGGTCACCATCCTGCCTATCGTGGATTCTAATTAGCCCTCTGTCCACTCCCAGCCACAGGCCCCCAAACAAAAACAACGGCGCTTTTCCCTGGAAAACAAAACTCGTCTGCCAACTTTTTGATGGCAGATTGCCAGAGCCACTTGGTACTATCAAACCAGCCCAACTTGGCACTGGTGCCACCTTGGGTCTGGGAACCATGCTGCGTATCGTGGATTATAAGGAGCCATCCGGCCACTCCCAGCCACAGGCCCCCAAACAAAAACAACGGCGCTTTTCCCTGGAAAACAAAACTCGCCTGCCAAATTTTTGATGGCAGATTGCAGGAGCCACTTGGTACTATCAAACCAGCCCAACTTGACACTGGTGCCACCATGGGTCTGGTCACCATCCTGCCTATCTTAGCTTTTCTGGAGCCAGCCGGTCACTCCCAGCCATAGGCCCCCAGACACAAACCTCGGCCCGTTTCCCTGGCAAACAAAAGTAAGCTGCCCCGCTTCTGGATGGCAGATTGCAGGAGCCACTTGGTACTATCAAACCAGCCCAACTTGGCACTGGTGCCACCTTGGGTCTGGGAACCATCCTTGCGTATCGTGGATTCTAAGGAGCCAGCCCGTCACTCCCAGCCACAGGCCCCCAAACACAAACCACAGCGCTTTTCTCTGGAAAACAAACCCGCCTGCCGACATTTTGATGGCAGATTGCAGGAGCCACTTGCTGCTATCAAATCAGCCCAACTTGGCACTGGTGCCACCATGGGTCTGGTCACCATCCTGCCTATCGTAGCTTTTCAGGAGCCAGCCGGTCACTCCCAGTCATAGGCCCCCAGACACAAACCTCTGCCCGTTTCCCTGGCAAACAAAAGTAAGCTGCCCCGCTTCTGGATGGCAGATTGTAGGACGCACTTGGTACTATCAAACCAGCCCGACTTGGCACTGGTGCCACCTCTGGTCTGGGAACTATGGTGCGTATCGTGGATTCTAAGGAGCCAGCCGGCCACTCCCAGCCATAGGCACCCAAACACAAACAACGGCGCTTTTCCCTGGAAAACAAAACTCGCCTGCCAACTTTTTGATGGCAGATTGCAGGAGCCACTTGGTACTATCAAACCAGCTCAACTTGGCACTGGTGCCACCATGGGTCTGCTCACCATCCTGCCTATCGTAGCTTTTCAGGAGCCAGACGGTCACTCGCAGCCATAGGCCCCCAGACAAAAACCTCGGCCCGTTTCCCTGGCAAACAAAAGTAAGCTGCCCCGCTTCTGCATGGCAGATTGCAGGAGCTATTTAGTACTATCAAACCAGCCCGACTTGGCACTGGTGCCACCATGGGTCTGGTCACCATCCTGCCTATCGTAGCTTTTCAGGAGCCAGCCGGTCACTCCCAGCCATAGGCCCCCAGACAAAAAGCTCGGCCCGTTCCCCTGGCAAACAAAAGTAAGTTATCCCACTTCTGGATGGCAGATTGCAGGAGCCACTTTTCACCATCAAACCAGCCCAACTTGGCACTGGTGCCACCTCTGGTCTGGGAACCATCCTGCGTATCGTGGATTCTAAGGAGCCAGCCGGCCACTCCCTGCCACAGGCCCCCAAACACAAACAACGGCGCTTTTCCCTGGATAACAAACTCGCCTGCCAACTTTTTGATGGCAGATTGCAGGAGCCACTTGGTACTATCAAACCAGCCCAACTTGGCACTGGTGCCACCATGGGTCTGGTCACCATCCTGCCTATCGTAGCTTTTCAGGAGCCAGGCGGTCACTCCCAGCCATAGGCCCTGAGACACAAACCTCGGCCCGTATCCCTGGCAAACAAAAGTAAGCTGCCCCGCTTCTGGATGGCAGATTGCAGGACGCACTTGGTACTATCAAACCAGCCCAACTTGGCACTGGTGCCACCTCTGGTCTGGGAACCATGCCGCGTATCGTGGATTCTAAGGAGCCAGCCGGCCACTCCCAGCCACAGGCCCCCAAACAGAAACAACGGCGCTTTTCCCTGGAAAACAAAACTCGCCTGCCAACTTTTTCATGGCTGATTGCAGGAGCCACTTGGTACTATCAAATCAGCCCAGCTTGGCACTGGTGCCACCATGGGTCTGGTCACCATCCTGCCTATCTTAGCTTTTCAGGAGCCAGCCGGTCACTCCCAGCCATAGGCCCCCAGACACAAAGCTCGGCCCGTTTCCCTGGCAAACAAAAGTAAGCTACCCCGCTTCTGGATGGCAGATTGCAGGAACCACTTTGCACTATCAAACTAGCCCGACTTGGCACTGGTGCCACCTCTGGTCTGGGAACCATGCTGCGTATCGTGGATTCTAAGGAGCCATCCGTCCACTCCCAGACACAGGCCCCCAAACACAAACAACGGCGCTTTTCCCTGGAAAACAAAACTCGCCTGCCAACTTTTTGATGGCAGATTGCAGGAGCCACTTGGTACTATCAAACCAGCCCAACTTGGCACTGGTGCCACCATGGGTCTGGTCACCATCCTGCCTATCGTAGCTTTTCAGGAGCAAGCCGGTCACTCCCAGCCATAGGCCCCCAGACACAAACCTCGGCCCGTTTCCCTGGCAAACAAAAGTAAGCTGCCCCGCTTCTGGATGGCAGATTGCAGGACGCACTTGGTAGTATCAAACCAGCCCGACTTGGCACTGGTGCCACCTCTGGTCTGGGAACCATCCTGCGTATCGTGGATTCTAAGCAGCCAGCCGGCCACTCCCAGCCACAGGCCCCCAAACACAAACAACGGCGCTTTTCCCTGGAAAACAAAACTCGCCTGCCAACATTTTGATGGCAGATTGCAGGAGCCACTTGGTACTATCAAATCAGCCCAACTTGGCACTGGTGCCACCATGCGTTTGGTCACCATCCTGCCTATCGTAGCTTTTCAGGAGCCAGACGGTCACTCCCAGCTATAGGCCCCCAGACAAAAACCTCGGCCCGTTTCCCTGGCATACAAAAGTAAGCTGCCCCGCTTCTGGATGGCAGATTGCAGGAACAACTTGGTACTATCAAACCAGCCCGACTTGGCACTGGTGCCACCTCTGGTCTGGGAACCATCCTGCGTATCGTGGATTCTAAGGAGCCAGCCGGCCACTCCCAGCCACAGGCCCCCAAACACAAACAACGGCGCTTTTCCCTGGAAAACAAAACTCGCCTGCCAACATTTTGATGGCAGATTGCAGGAGCCACTTGGTACTATCAAACCAGCCCAACTTGGCACTGGTGCCACCATGGATCTGGTCACCATCCTGCCTATCGTAGCTTTTCAGGACCTAGCCGGTCACTCCAAGCCATAGGCGCCCAGACAAAAAGCTCGGCCCGTTTCCCTGGCAAACAAAGTAAGCTGCCCCGCTTCTGGATGGCAGATTGCAGGAACCACTTGGTACTATCAAACCAGCCCGACTTGGCACTGGTGCCACCTTGGGTCTGGGAACCATCCTGCGTATCGTGGATTCTAAGGAGCCAGCCGGTCACTCCCAGCCACAGGCCCCCAAACACAAACAACGGCGCTTTTCCCTGGAAAACAAAACTCGCCTGCCAATATTTTGATGGCAGATTGCAGGAGCCACTTGCTACTATCAAATCAGCCCAACTTGGCACTGGTGCCACCATGGGTCTGGTCACCATCCTGCCTATCGTAGCTTTTCAGGAGCCAGCCGGTCCCTCCCTGCCATAGGCCCCCAGAGAAAAACCTCGGCCCGTTTCCCTGGCAAACAAAAGTAAGCTGCCCCGCTTCTGGATGGCAGATTGCAGGAGCCACTTTGCACCATCAAACTAGCCCGACTTGGCACTGGTGCCACCTCAGGTCTGGGAACCATCCTGCGTATCGTGGATTCTAAGGAGCCAGCCGGCCACTCCAGCCACAGGCCCCCAGACACAAACAACGGCGCTTTTCCCTGGAAAACAAAACTCGCCTGCCAACTTTTAGATGGCAGATTGCAGGAGCCACTTGGTACTGTCAAATCAGCCCAACTTGGCACTGGTGCCACCATGGGTCTGGTCACCATCCTGCCTATCGTAGCTTTTCAGGACCTAGCAGGTCACTCCCAGCCATAGGCGCCCAGACACAAAGCTCGGCCCGTTTCCCTGGCAAACAAAAGTAAGCTGCCCCGCTTCTGGATGGCAGATTTCCGGAGCCACTTGGTACTATCAAACCAGCCCGACTTGGCACTGGTGCCACCTCTGGTCTGGGAACCATGCTGCGTATCGTGGATTCTAAGGAGCCATCCGTCCACTCCCAGCCACAGGCCCCCAAACACAAACAACGGCGCTTTTCCCTGGAAAACAAAACTCGCCTGCCAACATTTTGATGGCAGATTGCAGGAGCCACTTGCTACTATCAAATCAGCCCATCTTGGCACTGGTGCCACCATGGGTCTGGTCACCATCCTGCCTATCGTAGGTGTTCAGGCGCCAGCCGGTCACTCCCAGCCATAGGCCCCCAGAGAAAAACCTCGGCCCGTTTCCCTGGCAAACAAAAGTAAGCTGCCCCGCTTCTGGATGGCAGATTGCAGGAGCCACTTTGCACCATCAAACCAGCCCAACTTGGCACTGGTGCCACCTCTGGTCTGGGAACCATGCTGTGTATCGTGGATTCCAATTAGCAAGCCGGCCACTCCCAGCCACAGGCCTCCAAACACAAACAACGGCGCTTTTCCCTGGAAAACAAAACTCGCCTGCCAACTTTTTGATGGCAGATTGCAGGAGCCACTTGGTACTATCAAACCAGCCCAACTTGGCACTGGTGCCACCATGGGTCTGGTAACCATCCTGCCTATCGTAGCTTTTCAGGACCTAGACGGTCACTCCCAGCCATAGGCCCCGTGACACAAAGCTCGGCCCTTTTCCCTGGCAAACAAAAGTAAGCTGTCCCGCTTCTGGATGGCAGATTGCAGGATCCACTAGGTATTATCAAACCAGCCCGACTTGGCACTGGTGCCACCTCTGGTCTGGGAACCATCCTGCGTATCGTGGATTCTAAGCAGCCAGCCGGCCACTCCCAGCCACAGGCCCCCAAACACAAACAACGGCGCTTTTCCCTGGAAAACAAAACTCGCCTGCCAACATTTTGATGGCAGATTGCAGGAGCCACTTGGTACTATCAAACCAGCCCAACTTGGCACTGGTGCCACCATGGGTCTGGTCACCATCCTGCCTATCGTAGCTTTTCAGGAGCCAGCCGGTCACTCCAAGCCATAGGCCCCCAGACAAAAACCTCGGCCCGTTTCCCTGGCAAAGAAAAATAAGCTACCCCGCTTCTGGATGGCACATTGCAGGAGCCACTTTGCACCATCAAACCAGCCCGACTTGGCACTGGTGCCACCTCTGGTCTGGGAACCATCCTGCGTATCGTGGATTCTAATTAGCCATCCGTCCACTCCCAGCCACAGGCCCCCAAACAAAAACAACGGCGCTTTTCCCTGGAAAACAAAACTCGCCTGCCAAATTTTGATGGCAGATTGCCGGAGCCACTGGGTACTATCAAACCAGCCCAACTTGACACTGGTGCCACCATGGGTCTGGTCACCATCCTGCCTATCGTAGCTTTTCAGGAGCCAGCCGGTCACTCCCAGCCATAGGCCCCCAGAAAAAAAGCTCGGACCGTTTCCCTGGCAAACAAAAGTAAGTTATTCCGCTACTGGATGGCAGATTGCAGGAGCCACTTTTCACCATCAAACCAGCCCGACTTGGCACTGGTGCCACCTCTGGTCTGGGAACCATGCTGCGTATCGTGGATTCTAAGGAGCCAGCCGGCCACTCCCAGCCACAGGCCCCCAAACACAAACAACGGCGCATTTCCCTGGATAACAAACTCGCCTGCCAACTTTTTTTATGGCAGATTGCAGGAGCCACTTGGTACTATCAAACCAGCCCAACTTGGCACTGGTGCCACCATGGGTCTGGTCACCATCCTGCCTATCGTAGCTTTTCAGGAGCCAGCCGGTCACTCCCAGCCATAGGCCCCGAGACACAAACCTCGGCCCGTTTCCCTGGCAAACAAAAGTAAGCTACCCCGCTTCTGGATGGCAGATTGCAGGACGCACTTGGTACTATCAAACCAGCCCAACTTGGCACTGGTGCCACCTCTGGTCTGGGAACCATGCTGCGTATCGTGGATTCTAAGGAGCCAGCCGGCCACTCCCAGCCACAGGCCCCCAAATACAAACAACGGCGCTTTTCCCTGGAAAACAAAACTCGCCTGCCAACATTTTGATGGCAGATTGCAGGAGCCACTTGGTACTATCAAACCAGCCCAACTTGGCACTGGTGCCACCATGGGTCTGGTCACCATCCTGCCTATCTTAGCTTTTCAGGAGCCAGCCGGTCACTCCCAGCCATAGGCCCCCAGACACAAACCTCGGCCCGTTTCCCTGGCAAACAAAAGTAAGCTGCCCCGCTTCTGGATGGCAGATTGCAGGAGCCACTTGGTACTATCAAACCAGCCCAACTTGGCACTGGTACCACCTTGGGTCTGGGAACCATCCTGCGTATCGTGGATTCTAAGGAGCCAGCCCGTCACTCTCAGCCACAGGCCCCCAAACACAAACCACAGCGCTTTTCCCTGGAAAACAAAACCCGCCTGCCGACATTTTGATGGCAGATTGCAGGAGCCACTTGCTACTATCAAATCAGCCCAACTTGGGACTGGTGCCACCATGGGTCTGGTCACCATCCTGCCTATCGTAGCTTTTCAGGAGCCAGCCGGTCACTCCCAGCCATAGGCCCCCAGACACAAAGCTCGGCCCGTTTCCCTGGCAAACAAAAGTAAGCTGCCCCGCTTCTGGATGGCAGATTGCAGGACGCACTTGGTACTATCAAACCAGCCCGACTTGGCACTGGTGCCACCTCTGGTCTGGGAACCATGGTGCGTATCGTGAATTCTAAGGAGCCAGCCGGCCACTCCCAGCCATAGGCACCCAAACACAAACAACGGCGCTTTTCCCTGGAAAACAAAACTCGCCTGCCAACTTTTTGATGGCAGATTGCAGGAGCCACTTGGTACTATCAAACCAGCTCAACTTGGCACTGGTGCCACCATGGGTCTGGTCACCATCCTGCCTATCGTAGCTTTTCAGGAGCCAGCCGGTCACTCCCAGCCATAGGCCCCCAGACACAAACCTCGGCCCGTTTCCCTGGCAAACAAAAGTAAGCTGCCCCGCTTCTGCATGGCAGATTGCAGGAGCTATTTAGTACTATCAAACCAGCCCGACTTGGCACTGGTGCCACCTCAGGTCTGGGAACCATCCTGCCTATCGTGGATTCTAAGGAGCCAGCCGGCCACTCCCAGCCACAGGCGCCCAAACAAAAACAACGGCGCTTTTCCCTGGAAAACAAAACTCGCCCTCCAAATTTTGACGGCAGATTGCAGGAGCCACTTGGTACTATCAAATCAGCCCAACTTGGGACTGGTGCCACCATGGGTCTGGTCACCATCCTGCCTATCGTAGCTTTTCAGGAGCCAGCCGGTCACTCCCAGCCATAGGCCCCCAGACAAAAACCTCGGCCCGTTTCCCTGGCATACAAAAGTAAGCTGCCCTGCTTCTGGATGGCAGATTGCAGGAACCACTTGGTACTATCAAACCAGCAAAACTTGGCACTGGTGCCACCTTGGGTCTGGATACCATGCTGCGTATCGTGGATTCTAAGGAGCCAGCCGGCCACTCCCAGCCACAGGCCCCCAAACACAAACAACGGCGCTTTTCCCTGGAAAACAAAACTCTCCTGCCAACTTTTTGATGGGAGATTGCAGGAGCCACTTGGTTTTATCAAATCAGACCAACTTGGCACTGGTGCCACCATGGGTCTGGTCACCATCCTGCCTATCGTAGCTTTTCAGGAGCCAGCCGGTCACTCGCAGCCATAGGCCCCCGGACACAAACCTCGGCCCGTTTCCCTGACAAACAAAAGTAAGTTATCCCGCTTCTGGATGGCAGATTGCCGGAGCCACTTGGTACTATCAAACCAGCCCGACTTGGCACTGGTGCCACCATGGGTCTGGTCACCATCCTGCCTATCGTGGATTCTAATTAGCCCTCTGTCCACTCCCAGCCACAGGCCCCCAAACAAAAACAACGGCGCTTTTCCCTGGAAAACAAAACTCGTCTGCCAACTTTTTGATGGCAGATTGCCAGAGCCACTTGGTACTATCAAACCAGCCCAACTTGGCACTGGTGCCACCTTGGGTCTGGGAACCATGCTGCGTATCGTGGATTATAAGGAGCCATCCGGCCACTCCCAGCCACAGGCCCCCAAACAAAAACAAAGGCGCTTTTCCCTGGAAAACAAAACTCGCCTGCCAAATTTTTGATGGCAGATTGCAGGAGCCACTTGGTACTATCAAACCAGCCCAACTTGACACTGGTGCCACCATGGGTCTGGTCACCATCCTGCCTATCTTAGCTTTTCTGGAGCCAGCCGGTCACTCCCAGCCATAGGCCCCCAGACACAAACCTCGGCCCGTTTCCCTGGCAAACAAAAGTAAGCTGCCCCGCTTCTGGATGGCAGATTGCAGGAGCCACTTGGTACTATCAAACCAGCCCAACTTGGCACTGGTGCCACCTTGGGTCTGGGAACCATCCTGCGTATCGTGGATTCTAAGGAGCCAGCCCGTCACTCCCAGCCACAGGCCCCCAAACACAAACCACAGCGCTTTTCTCTGGAAAACAAACCCGCCTGCCGACATTTTGATGGCAGATTGCAGGAGCCACTTGCTGCTATCAAATCAGCCCAACTTGGCACTGGTGCCACCATGGGTCTGGTCACCATCCTGCCTATCGTAGCTTTTCAGGAGCCAGCCGGTCACTCCCAGTCATAGGCCCCCAGACACAAACCTCTGCCCGTTTCCCTGGCAAACAAAAGTAAGCTGCCCCGCTTCTGGATGGCAGATTGTAGGACGCACTTGGTACTATCAAACCAGCCCGACTTGGCACTGGTGCCACCTCTGGTCTGGGAACTATGGTGCGTATCGTGGCTTCTAAGGAGCCAGCCGGCCACTCCCAGCCATAGGCACCCAAACACAAACAACGGCGCTTTTCCCTGGAAAACAAAACTCGCCTGCCAACTTTTTGATGGCAGATTGCAGGAGCCACTTGGTACTATCAAACCAGCTCAACTTGGCACTGGTGCCACCATGGGTCTGCTCACCATCCTGCCTATCGTAGCTTTTCAGGAGCCAGACGGTCACTCGCAGCCATAGGCCCCCAGACAAAAACCTCGGCCCGTTTCCCTGGCAAACAAAAGTAAGCTGCCCCGCTTCTGCATGGCAGATTGCAGGAGCTATTTAGTACTATCAAACCAGCCCGACTTGGCACTGGTGCCACCATGGGTCTGGTCACCATCCTGCCTATCGTAGCTTTTCAGGAGCCAGCCGGTCACTCCCAGCCATAGGCCCCCAGACAAAAACCTCGGCCCGTTCCCCTGGCAAACAAAAGTAAGTTATCCCACTTCTGGATGGCAGATTGCAGGAGCCACTTTTCACCATCAAACCAGCCCAACTTGGCACTGGTGCCACCTCTGGTCTGGGAACCATCCTGCGTATCGTGGATTCTAAGGAGCCAGCCGGCCACTCCTGCCACAGGCCCCCAAACACAAACAACGGCGCTTTTCCCTGGATAACAAACTCGCCTGCCAACTTTTTGATGGCAGATTGCAGGAGCCACTTGGTACTATCAAACCAGCCCAACTTGGCACTGGTGCCACCATGGGTCTGGTCACCATCCTGCCTATCGTAGCTTTTCAGGAGCCAGGCGGTCACTCCCAGCCATAGGCCCTGAGACACAAACCTCGGCCCGTATCGCTGGCAAACAAAAGTAAGCTGCCCCGCTTCTGGATGGCAGATTGCAGGAGCCACTTGGTACTATCAAACCAGCCCAACTTGGCACTGGTGCCACCTCTGGTCTGGGAACCATGCCGCGTATCGTGGATTCTAAGGAGCCAGCCGGCCACTCCCAGCCACAGGCCCCCAAACAGAAACAACGGCGCTTTTCCCTGGAAAACAAAACTCGCCTGCCAACTTTTTGATGGCAGATTGCAGGAGCCACTTGGTACTATCAAACCAGCCCGACTTGGCACTGGTGCCACCATGGGTCTGGTCACCATCCTGCCTATCGTGGATTCTAATTAGCCATCTGTCCACTCCCAGCCACAGGCCCCCAAACAAAAACAACGGCGCTTTTCCCTGGAAAACAAAACTCGTCTGCCAACTTTTTGATGGCAGATTGCAGGAGCCACTTGGTACTATCAAACCAGCGCAACTTGGCACTGGTGCCACCTTGGGTCTGGGAACCATGCTGCGTATCGTGGATTATAAGGAGCCAGCCGGCCACTCCCAGCCACAGGCCCCCAAACACAAACCACAGCGCTTTTCCCTGGAAAACAAAATTCGCCGGCCAACTTTTTGATGGCAGATTGCAGGAGCCACTTGGTACTATCAAATCAGCCCAACTTGGCACTGGTGCCACCATGGGTCTGGTCACCATCCTGCTTATCGTAGCTTTTCAGGAGCCAGCCGGTCACTCCCAGCCATAGGCGCCCAGACACAATGCTCTGCCCTTTTCCCTGGCAAACCAAAGTAAGCTGCCCCGCTTCTGGATGGCAGATTGCAGGAACCACTTGGTACTATAAAACCAGCCCGACTTGGCACTGGTGCCACCTCTGGTCTGGGAACCATGCTGCGTATCGTGGATTCTAAGGAGCCAGCCGGCCACTCCCAGCCACAGGCCCCCAAACAAAATCAACGGCGCTTTTCCCTGGAAAACAAAACTCGCCTGCCAACATTTTGATGGCAGATTGCAGGAGACACTTGGTACTATCAAACCAGCCCAACTTGACACTGGTGCCACCATGGGTCTGGTCACCATCCTGCCTATCTTAGCTTTTCAGGAGCCAGCCGGTCACTCCCAGCCATAGGCCCCCAGACACAAAGCTCGGCCCGTTTCCCTGGCAAACAAAAGTAAGCTGCCCCGCTTCTGGATGGCAGATTGCAGGAGCCACTTGGTACTATCAAACCAGCCCAACTTGGCACTGGTGCCACCTTGGGTCTGGGAACCATCCTGCGTATCGTGGATTCTAAGGAGCCAGCCGGTCACTCCCAGCCACAGGCCCCCAAACAAAAACCACAGCGCTTTTCCCTGGAAAACAAACCCGCCTGCCGACATTTTGATGGCAGATTGCAGGAGCCACTTGCTGCTATCAAATCAGCCCAACTTGGCACTGGTGCCACCATGGGTCTGGTCACCATCCTGCCTATCGTAGCTCTTCAGGAGCCAGCCGGTCACTCCCTGTCATAGGCCCCCAGACACAAAGCTCGGCCCGTTTCCCTGGCAAACAAAAGTAAGCTGCCCCGCTTCTGGATGGCAGATTGTAGGACGCACTTGGTACTATCAAACCAGCCCGACTTGGCACTGGTGCCACCTCTGGTCTGGGAACTATGGTGCGTATCGTGGATTCTAAGGAGCCAGCCGGCCACTCCCAGCCATAGGCACCCAAACACAAACAACGGCGCTTTTCCCTGGAAAACAAAACTCGCCTGCCAACTTTTTGATGGCAAATTGCAGGAGCCACTTGGTACTATCAAACCAGCTCAATTTGGCACTGGTGCCACCATGGGTCTGCTCACCATCCTGCCTATCGTAGCTTTTCAGGAGCCAGCCGGTCACTCCAAGCCATAGGCCCCCAGACAAAAACCTCGGCCCGTTTCCCTGGCAAACAAAAGTAAGCTGCCCCGCTTCTGCATGGCAGATTGCAGGAGCTATTTAGTACTATCAAACCAGCCCGACTTGGCACTGGTGCCACCATGGGTCTGGTCACCATCCTGCCTATCGTAGCTTTTCAGGAGCCAGCCGGTCACTCCCAGCCATAGGCCCCCAGACAAAAACCTCGGCCCGTTTCCCTGGCAAACAAAAGTAAGTTATCCCGCTTCTGGATGGCAGATTGCAGGAGCCACTTTTCACCATCAAACCAGCCCAACTTGGCACTGGTGCCACCTCTGGTCTGGGAACCATCCTGCGTATCGTGGATTCTAAGGAGCCAGCCGGCCACTCCCAGCCACAGGCCCCCAAACACAAACAACGGCGCTTTTCCCTGGATAACAAACTCGCCTGCCAACTTTTTGATGGCAGATTGCAGGAGCCACTTGGTACTATCAAACCAGCCCAACTTGGCACTGGTGCCACCATGGGTCTGGTCACCATCCTGCCTATCGTAGCTTTTCAGGAGCCAGGTGGTCACTCCCAGCCATAGGCCCTGAGACACAAACCTCGGCCCGTATCCCTGGCAAACAAAAGTAAGCTGCCCCACTTCTGGATGGCAGATTGCAGGAGCCACTTGGTACTATCAAACCAGCCCAACTTGGCACTGGTGCCACCTCTGGTCTGGGAACCATGCTGCGTATCGTGGATTCTAAGGAGCCATCCGTCCACTCTCAGACACAGGCCACCAAACACAAACAACGGCGCTTTTCCCTGGAAAACAAAACTCGCCTGCCAACTTTTTGATGGCAGATTGCAGGAGCCACTTGGTACTATCAAACCAGCCCAACTTGGCACTGGTGCCACCATGGGTCTGGTCACCATCCTGCCTATCGTAGCTTTTCAGGAGCCAGCCGGTCACTCGCAGCCATAGGCCCCCAGACACAAACCTCGGCCCGTTTCCCTGGCAAACAAAAGTAAGCTGCCCCGCTTCTGGATGGCAGATTGCAGGACGCACTTGGTAGTATCAAACCAGCCCGACTTGGCACTGGTGCCACCTCTGGTCTGGGAACCATCCTGCGTATCGTGGATTCCTAGCAGCCAGCCGGCCACTCCCAGCCACAGGCCCCCAAACACAAACAACGGCGCTTTTCCCTGGAAAACAAAACTCGCCTGCCAACATTTTGATGGCAGATTGCAGGAGCCACTTGGTACTATCAAATCAGCCCAACTTGGCACTGGTGCCACCATGCGTTTGGTCACCATCCTGCCTATCGTAGCTTTTCAGGAGCCAGACGGTCACTCCCAGCTATAGGCCCCCAGAGAAAAACCTCGGCCCGTTTCCCTGGCATACAAAAGTAAGCTGCCCCGCTTCTGGATGGCAGATTGCAGGAACAACTTGGTACTATCAAACCAGCCCGACTTGGCACTGGTGCCACCTCTGGTCTGGGAACCATCCTGCGTATCGTGGTTCTAAGGAGCCATCCGTCCACTCCCAGCCACAGGCCCCCAAACACAAACAACGGCGCTTTTCCCTGGAAAACCAAACTCGCCTGCCAACATTTTGATGGCAGATTGCAGGAGCCACTTGGTACTATCAAACCAGCCCAACTTGGCACTGGTGCCACCATGGATCTGGTCACCATCCTGCCTATCGTAGCTTTTCAGGAGCCAGACGGTCACTCCAAGCCATAGGCGCCCAGACAAAAAGCTCGGCCCGTTTCCCTGGCAAACAAAGTAAGCTGCCCCGCTTCTGGATGGCAGATTGCAGGACGCACTTGGTACTATCAAACCAGCCCGACTTGGCACTGGTGCCACCTTGGGTCTGGGAACCATCCTGCGTATCGTGGATTCTAAGGAGCCAGCCGGTCACTCCCAGCCACAGGCCCCCAAACACAAACCACAGCGCTTTTCCCTGGAAAACAAAACTCGCCTGCCAATATTTTGATGGCAGATTGCAGGAGCCACTTGGTACTATCAAATCAGCCCAACTTGGCACTGGTGCCACCATGGGTCTGGTCACCATCCTGCCTATCGTAGCTTTTCAGGAGCCAGCCGGTCCCTCCCTGCCATAGGCCCCCAGAGAAAAACTTTGGCCCGTTTCCCTGGCAAACAAAAGTAAGCTACCCCGCTTCTGGATGGCAGATTGCAGGAGCCACTTTGCACCATCAAACTAGCCCGACTTGGCACTGGTGCCACCTCAGGTCTGGGAACCATCCTGCGTATCGTTCATTCTAAGGAGCCAGCCGGCCACTCCAGCCACAGGCCCCCAGACACAAACAACGGCGCTTTTCCCTGGAAAACAAAACTCGCCTGCCAACTTTTAGATGGCAGATTGCAGGAGCCACTTGGTACTGTCAAATCAGCCCAACTTGGCACTGGTGCCACCATGGGTCTGGTCACCATCCTGCCTATCGTAGCTTTTCAGGACCTAGCAGGTCACTCCCAGCCATAGGCGCCCAGACACAAAGCTCGGCCCGTTTCCCTGGCAAACAAAAGTAAGCTGCCCCGCTTCTGGATGGCAGATTTCCGGAGCCACTTGGTACTATCAAACCATCCCGACTTGGCACTGGTGCCACCTCTGGTCTGGGAACCATGCTGCGTATCGTGGATTCTAAGGAGCCATCCGTCCGCTCCCAGCCACAGGCCCCCAAACACAAACAACGGCGCTTTTCCCTGGAAAACAAAACTCGCCTGCCAACATTTTGATGGCAGATTGCACGAGCCACTTGCTACTATCAAATCAGCCCATCTTGGCACTGGTGCCACCATGGGTCTGGTCACCATCCTGCCTATCGTAGGTGTTCAGGCGCCAGCCGGTCACTCCCAGCCATAGGCCCCCAGAGAAAAACCTCGGCCCGTTTCCCTGGCAAACAAAAGTAAGCTGCCCCGCTTCTGGATGGCAGATTGCAGGAGCCACTTTTCACCATCAAACCAGCCCAACTTGGCACTGGTGCCACCTCTGGTCTGGGAACCATGCTGTGTATCGTGGATTCCAATTAGCAAGCCGGCCACTCCCAGCCACAGGCCTCCAAACACAAACAACGGCGCTTTTCCCTGGAAAACAAAACTCGCCTGCCAACTTTTTGATGGCAGATTGCAGGAGCCACTTGGTACTATCAAACCAGCCCAACTTGGCACTGGTGCCACCATGGGTCTGGTCACCATCCTGCCTATCGTAGCTTTTCAGGACCTAGACGGTCACTCCCAGCCATAGGCCCCGTGACACAAAGCTCGGCCCGTTTCCCTGGCAAACAAAAGTAAGCTGTCCCGCTTCTGGATGGCAGATTGCAGGATCCACTAGGTATTATCAAACCAGCCCGACTTGGCACTGGTGCCACCTCTGGTCTGGGAACCATCCTGCGTATCGTGGATTCTAAGCAGCCAGCCGGCCACTCCCAGCCACAGGCCCCCAAACACAAACAACGGCGCTTTTCCCTGGAAAACAAAACTCGCCTGCCAACATTTTGATGGCAGATTGCAGGAGCCACTTGGTACTATCAAACCAGCCCAACTTGGCACTGGTGCCACCATGGGTCTGGTCACCATCCTGCCTATCGTAGCTTTTCAGGAGCCAGCCGGTCACTCCAAGCCATAGGCCCCCAGACAAAAACCTCGGCCCGTTTCCCTGGCAAAGAAAAATAAGCTACCCCGCATCTGGATGGCACATTGCAGGAGCCACTTTGCACCATCAAACTAGCCCGACTTGGCACTGGTGCCACCTCTGGTCTGGGAACCATCCTGCGTATCGTGGATTCTAATTAGCCATCCGTCCACTCCCAGCCACAGGCCCCCAAACAAAAACAACGGCGCTTTTCCCTGGAAAACAAAACTCGCCTGCCAAATTTTGATGGCAGATTGCCGGAGCCACTGGGTACTATCAAACCAGCCCAACTTGACACTGGTGCCACCATGGGTCTGGTCACCATCCTGCCTATCGTAGCTTTTCAGGAGCCAGCCGGTCACTCCCAGCCATAGGCCCCCAGACAAAAAGCTCGGACCGTTTCCCTGGCAAACAAAAGTAAGTTATTCCGCTACTGGATGGCAGATTGCAGGAGCCACTTTTCACCATCAAACCAGCCCGACTTGGCACTGGTGCCACCTCTGGTCTGGGAACCATGCTGCGTATCGTGGATTCTAAGGAGCCTGCCGGCCACTCCCAGCCACAGGCCCCCAAACACAAACAACGGCGCATTTCCCTGGATAACAAACTCGCCTGCCAACTTTTTGATGGCAGATTGCAGGAGCCACTTGGTACTATCAAACCAGCCCAACTTGGCACTGGTGCCACCATGGGTCTGGTCACCATCCTGCCTATCGTAGCTTTTCAGGAGCCAGCCGGTCACTCCCAGCCATAGGCCCCGGGACACAAACCTCGGCCCGTTTCCCTGGCATACAAAAGTAAGCTGCCCTGCTTCTGGATGGCAGATTGCAGGAACCACTTGGTACTATCAAACCAGCAAAACTTGGCACTGGTGCCACCTTGGGTCTGGATACCATGCTGCGTATCGTGGATTCTAAGGAGCCAGCCGGCCACTCCCAGCCACAGGCCCCCAAACACAAACAACGGCGCTTTTCCCTGGAAAACAAAACTCGTCTGCCAACTTTTTGATGGCAGATTGCCAGAGCCACTTGGTACTATCAAACCAGCCCAACTTGGCACTGGTGCCACCTTGGGTCTGGGAACCATCCTGCGTATCGTGGATTCTAAGGAGCCAGCCGGCCACTCCCAGCCACAGGCCCCCAAACACAAACCACAGCGCTTTTCCCTGGAAAACAAAATTCGCCGGCCAACTTTTTGATGGCAGATTGCAGGAGCCACTTGGTACTATCAAATCAGCCCAACTTGGCACTGGTGCCACCATGGGTCTGGTCACCATCCTGCTTATCGTAGCTTTTCAGGAGCCAGCCGGTCACTCCCAGCCATAGGCGCCCAGACACAATGCTCTGCCCTTTTCCCTGGCAAACCAAAGTAAGCTGCCCCGCTTCTGGATGGCAGATTGCAGGAACCACTTGGTACTATAAAACCAGCCCGACTTGGCACTGGTGCCACCTCTGGTCTGGGAACCATGCTGCGTATCGTGGATTCTAAGGAGCCAGCCGGCCACTCCCAGCCACAGGCCCCCAAAGAAAAACAACGGCGCTTTTGCCTGGAAAACAAAACTCGCCTGCCAAATTTTTGATGGCAGATTGCAGGAGCCACTTGGTACTATCAAACCAGCCCAACTTGACACTGGTGCCACCATGGGTCTGGTCACCATCCTGCCTATCTTAGCTTTTCAGGAGCCAGCCGGTCACTCCCAGCCATAGGCCCCCAGACACAAAGCTCGGCCCGTTTCCCTGGCAAACAAAAGTAAGCTGCCCCGCTTCTGGATGGCAGATTGCAGGAGCCACTTGGTACTATCAAACCAGCCCAACTTGGCACTGGTGCCACCTTGGGTCTGGGAACCATCCTGCGTATCGTGGATTCTAAGGAGCCAGCCGGTCACTCCCAGCCACAGGCCCCCAAACACAAACCACAGCGCTTTTCCCTGGAAAACAAACCCGCCTGCCGACATTATGATGGCAGATTGCAGGAGCCACTTGCTGCTATCAAATCAGCCCAACTTGGCACTGGTGCCACCATGGGTCTGGTCACCATCCTGCCTATCGTAGCTTTTCAGGAGCCAGCCGCTCACTCCCAGCCATAGGGCCCCAGACACAAAGCTCGGCCCGTTTCCCTGGCAAACAAAAGTAAGCTGCCCCGCTTCTGGATGGCAGATTGAAGGACGCACTTGGTACTATCAAACCAGCCCGACTTGGCACTGGTGCCACCTCTGGTCTGGGAACTATGGTGCGTATCGTGGATTCTAAGGAGCCAGCCGGCCACTCCCAGCCATAGGCACCCAAACACAAACAACGGCGCTTTTCCCTGGAAAACAAAACTCGCCGGCCAACTTTTTGATGGCAGATTGCAGGAGCCACTTGGTACTATTAAACCAGCTCAACTTGGCACTGGTGCCACCATGGGTCTGCTCACCATCCTGCCTATCGTAGCTTTTCAGGAGCCAGACGGTCACTCGCAGCCATAGGCCCCCAGACAAAAACCTCGGCCCGTTTCCCTGGCAAACAAAAGTAAGCTGCCCCGCTTCTGCATGGCAGATTGCAGGAGCTATTTAGTACTATCAAACCAGCCCGACTTGGCACTGGTGCCACCTCAGGTCTGGGAACCATCCTGCGTATCGTGGATTCTAAGGAGCCAGCCGGCCACTCCCAGCCACAGGCCCCCAAACACAAACAACGGCGCTTTTCCCTGGAAAACAAATCTCGCCTGCCAAATTTTGACGGCAGATTGCAGGAGCCACTTGGTACTATCAAATCAGCCCAACTTGGGACTGGTGCCACCATGGGTCTGGTCACCATCCTGCCTATCGTAGCTTTTCAGGAGCCAGCCGGTCACTCCCAGCCATAGGCCCCCAGACAAAAACCTCGGCCCGTTTCCCTGGCATACAAAAGTAAGCTGCCCTGCTTCTGGATGGCAGATTGCAGGAACCACTTGGTACTATCAAACCAGCAAAACTTGGCACTGGTGCCACCTTGGGTCTGGATACCATGCTGCGTATCGTGGATTCTAAGGAGCCAGCCGGCCACTCCCAGCCACAGGCCCCCAAACCCAAACAATGGCGCTTTTCCCTGGGAAACAAAACTCTCCTGCCAACTTTTTGATGGGAGATTGCAGGAGCCACTTGGTTTTATCAAATCAGACCAACTTGGCACTGGTGCCACCATGGGTCTGGTCACCATCCTGCCTATCGTAGCTTTTCAGGAGCCAGCCGGTCACTCCCAGCCATAGGCCCCCAGACACAAACCTCGGCCCGTTTCCCTGAAAAACAAAAGTAAGTTATCCCGCTTCTGGATGGCAGATTGCCGGAGCCACTTGGTACTATCAAACCAGCCCGACTTGGCACTGGTGCCACCATGGGTCTGGTCACCATCCTGCCTATCGTGGATTCTAATTAGCCATCCATCCACTCCCAGCCACAGGCCCCCAAACAAAAACAACGGCGCTTTTCCCTGGAAAACAAAACTCGTCTGCCAACTTTTTGATGGCAGATTGCCAGAGCCACTTGGTACTATCAAACCAGCCCAACTTGGCACTGGTGCCACCTTGGGTCTGGGAACCATGCTGCGTATCGTGGATTAGAAGGAGCCAGCCGGCCACTCCCAGCCACAGGCCCCCAAACAAAAACCACAGCGCTTTTCCCTGGAAAACAAAATTCGCCGGCCAACTTTTTGATGGCAGATTGCAGGAGCCACTTGGTACTATCAAATCAGCCCAACTTGGCACTGGTGCCACCATGGGTCTGGTCACCATCCTGCTTATCGTAGCTTTTCAGGAGCCAGCCGGTCACTCCCAGCCATAGGCGCCCAGACAGAATGCTCTGCCCTTTTCCCTGGCAAACCAAAGTAAGCTGCCCCGCTTCTGGATGGCAGATTGCAGGAACCACTTGGTACTATAAAACCAGCCCGACTTGGCACTGGTGCCACCTCTGGTCTGGGAACCATGCTGCGTATCGTGGATTCTAAGGAGCCAGCCGGCCACTCCCAGCCACAGGCCCCCAAAGAAAAACAACGGCGCTTTTGCCTGGAAAACAAAACTCGCCTGCCAAATTTTTGATGGCAGATTGCAGGAGCCACTTGGTACTATCAAACCAGCCCAACTTGACACTGGTGCCACCATGGGTCTGGTCACCATCCTGCCTATCTTAGCTTTTCAGGAGCCAGCCGGTCACTCCCAGCCATAGGCCCCCAGACACAAAGCTCGGCCCGTTTCCCTGGCAAACAAAAGTAAGCTGCCCCGCTTCTGGATGGCAGATTGCAGGAGCCACTTGGTACTATCAAACCAGCCCAACTTGGCACTGGTGCCACCTTGGGTCTGGGAACCATCCTGCGTATCGTGGATTCTAAGGAGCCAGCCGGTCACTCCCAGCCACAGGCCCCCAAACACAAACCACAGCGCTTTTCCCTGGAAAACAAACCCGCCTGCCGACATTTTGATGGCAGATTGCAGGAGCCACTTGGTACTATCAAATCAGCCCAACTTGGCACTGGTGCCACCATGGGTCTGGTCACCATCCTGCCTATCGTAGCTTTTCAGGAGCCAGCCGGTCACTCCCAGCCATAGGCCCTCAGACACAAAGCTCGGCCCGTTTCCCTGGCAAACAAAAGTAAGCTGCCCCGCTTCTGGATGGCAGATTGTAGGACGCACTTGGTACTATCAAACCAGCCCGACTTGGCACTGGTGCCACCTCTGGTCTGGGAACTATGGTGCGTATCGTGGATTCTAAGGAGCCAGCCGGCCACTCCCAGCCATAGGCACCCAAACACAAACAACGGCGCTTTTCCCTGGAAAACAAAACTCGCCTGCCAACTTTTTGATGGCAGATTGCAGGAGCCACTTGGTACTATTAAACCAGCTCAACTTGGCACTGGTGCCACCATGGGTCTGGTCACCATCCTGCCTATCGTAGCTTTTCAGGAGCCAGACGGTCACTCGCAGCCATAGGCCCCCAGACAAAAACCTCGGCCCGTTTCCCTGGCAAACAAAAGTAAGCTGCCCCGCTTCTGCATGGCAGATTGCAGGAGCTATTTAGTACTATCAAACCAGCCCGACTTGGCACTGGTGCCACCTCAGGTCTGGGAACCATCCTGCGTATCGTGGATTCTAAGGAGCCAGCCGGCCACTCCCAGCCACAGGCCCCCAAACACAAACAACGGCGCTTTTCCCTGGAAAACAAAACTCGCCTGCCAAATTTTGACGGCAGATTGCAGGAGCCACTTGGTACTATCGAATCAGCCCAACTTGGGACTGGTGCCACCATGGGTCTGGTCACCATCCTGCCTATCGTAGCTTTTCAGGAGCCAGCCGGTCACTCCCAGCCATAGGCCCCCAGACAAAAACCTCGGCCCGTTTCCCTGGCAAACAAAAGTAAGCTGCCCTGCTTCTGGATGGCAGATTGCAGGAACCACTTGGTACTATCAAACCAGCAAAACTTGGCACTGGTGCCACCTTGGGTCTGGATACCATGCTGCGTATCGTGGATTCTAAGGAGCCAGCCGGCCACTCCCAGCCACAGGCCCCCAAACACAAACTACGGCGCTTTTCCCTGGAAAACAAAACTCTCCTGCCAATTTTTGATGGGAGATTGCAGGAGCCACTTGGTTTTATCAAATCAGACCAACTTGGCACTGGTGCCACCATGGGTCTGGTCACCATCCTGCCTATCGTAGCTTTTCAGGAGCCAGCCGGTCACTCCCAGCCATAGGCCCCCAGACACAAACCTCGGCCCGTTTCCCTGACAAACAAAAGTAAGTTATCCCGCTTCTGGATGGCAGATTCCAGGAGCCACTTGGTACTGTCAAACCAGCCCGACTTGGCACTGGTGCCACCATGGGTGTGGTCACCATCCTGCGTATCGTGGATTCTAATTAGCCATCCGTCCACTCCCAGCCACAGGCCCCCAAACAAAAACAACGGCGCTTTTCCCTGGAAAACAAAACTCGTCTGCCAACTTTTTGATGGCAGATTGCCAGAGCCACTTGGTACTATCAAACCAGCCCAACTTGGCACTGGTGCCACCTTGGGTCTGGGAACCATGCTGCGTATCGTGGATTATAAGGATCCAGCCGGCCACTCCCAGCCACAGGCCCCCAAACACAAACCACAGCGCTTTTCCCTGGAAAACAAAATTCGCCGGCCAACTTTTTGATGGCAGATTGCAGGAGCCACTTGGTACTATCAAACCAGCCCAACTTGGCACTGGTGCCACCATGGGTCTGGTCACCATCCTGCCTACCTTAGCTTTTCAGGACCTAGCCGGTCACTCCCAGCCATAGGCCCCCAGACACAAATCTCGACCCGTTTCCCTGGCAAACAAAAGCAAGCTGTCCCGCTTCTGGATGGCAGATTGTAGCACGCACTCGGTACTATCAAACCAGCCCGACTTGGCACTGGTGCCACCTCTGGTCTGGGAACCATCCTGCGTATCGTGGATTCTAAGGAGCCAGCCGGCCACTCCCAGACATAGGCACCCAAACACAAACAACGGCGCTTTTCCCTGGAAAACAAAACTCGCCTGCCAACATTTTGATGGCAGATTGCAGGAGCCACTTGGTGCTATCAAACCAGCCCAACTTGGCACTTGTGCCACCATGGGTCTGCTCACCATTCTGCCTATCGTAGCTTTTCAGGAGCCAGCCGCTCACTCCCAGCCATAGGCCCCCAGACAAAAAGCTCGGCCCGTTTCCCTGGCAAACAAAAGTAAGCTGCCCCGCTTCTGGATGGCAGATTGGAGGACGCACTTGGTACTATCAAACCAGCCCGACTTGGCACTGGTGCCACCTCAGGTCTGGGAACCATCCTGCGTATCGTGGATTCTAAGGAGCCAGCCGGCCACTCCCAGCCACAGGCCCCCAAACACAAACAACGGCGCTTTTCCCTGGAAAACAAAACTCGCCTGCCGACATTTTGATGGCAGATTGCAGGAGCCACTTGGTACTATCAAACCAGCCCAACTTGGCACTGGTGCCACCATGGGTCTGGTCACCATCCTGCCTATCGTAGCTTTTCAGGAGCCAGCCGGTCACTCCCAGCCATAGGCCCCGAGACACAAACCTCGGCCCTTTTCCCTGGTAAACAAAAGTAATCTGCCCCGCTTCTGGATGGCAGATTGCAGGAGCCACTTTGCACCATCATACTAGCCCGACTTGGCACTGGTGCCACCTTGGGTCTGGGAACCATCCTGCGTATCGTGGATTCTAAGGAGCCAGCCGGCCACTCCCAGCCACAGGCCCCCAAACACAAACAACGGCGCTTTTCCCTGGAAAACAAAACTCGCCTGCCAAATTTTGACGACAGATTGCAGGAGCCACTTGGTACTATCAAATCAGCCCAACTTGGGACTGGTGCCAGCATGGGTCTGGTCACCATCCTGCCTATCGTAGCTTTTCAGGAGCCAGCCGGTCACTCCCAGCCATAGGCCCCCAGACAAAAACCTCGGCCCGTTTCCCTGGCAAACAAAAGTAAGCTGCCCCGCTTCTGGATGGCAGATTGCAGGAACCACTTTGTACTATCAAACCAGCAAAACTTGGCACTGGTGCCACCTTGGGTCTGGATACCATGCTGCGTATCGTGGATTCTAAGGAGCCAGCCGGCCACTCCCAGCCACAGGCCCCCAAACACAAACAACGGCGCTTTTCCCTGGAAAACAAAACTCTCCTGCCAACTTTTTGATGGCAGATTGCAGGAGCCACTTGGTTTTATCAAATCAGCCCAACTTGGCACTGGTGCCACCATGGGTCTGGTCACCATCCTGCCTATCGTAGCTTTTCAGGAGCCAGCCGGTCACTCGCAGCCATAGGGCCCCAGACAAAAAGCTCGGCCCGTTTCCCTGGCAAACAAAAGTAAGCTACCCCGCTTCTGGATGGCAGATTGCAGGAGCCACTTTGCACCATCAAACTAGCCCGTCTTGGCAGTGGTGCCACCTCTGGTCTGGGAACCATCCTGCGTATCGTGGATTTTAAGGAGCCAGTCGGCCACTCCCAGCCATACGCCTCCAAACACAAACAACGGTCCGTTTCCCTGGCAAAGAAAAGTAAGCTGCCCCGCGTCTGGATGTCAGATTGCAGGAACCACTTGTTGCCAAGTTGGGGTGGTTTGATAGTACCAAGTGGCTCCTGCAATCTTCCATCAAAAAGTTGGCAAGCGAGTTTTGTTTTCCAGGGAAAAGCGCCGTTGTTTGTGTTTGGGGGCCTGTGGCTGGGAGTGGCCAGCTGTCTCCTTAGAATCCACGATACGCAGGATGGGTCCCAGACCAGAGGTGGCACCAGTGCCAAGTCGGGCTGGTTTGATGGTGCAAAGTGGCTCCTGCAATCTGCCATCCAGAAGCGGGGTAGCTTACTTTTGTTTGCCAGGGAAACGGGCAGAGCTTTGTGTCTGGGGGCCTATGGCTGGGAGTGACCGGCTGCCTCCTGAAAAGCTACGATAGGCAGGATGGTGACCAGACCCATGGTGGCACCAGTGCCAAGTTGGGCTGGTTTGATAGTACCAAGTGGCTCCTGCAATCTGCCATCAAAAAGTTGGCAGGTGAGTTTTGTTTTCCAGGGAAAAGCGCCGTTGTTTGTGTTTGGGGGCCTGTGGCTGGGAGTGGCCAGCTGGCTCCTTAGAATCCACGATACGCAGGATGGTTCCCAGACCAGAGGTGGCACCAGTGCCAAGTCGGGCTGGTTTGCTGGTACAAAGTGGCTCCTGCAATCTGCCATCCAGAAGCGGGGTAGCTTACTTTTGTTTGCCAGGGAAACGGGCCGAGGTTTGTGACTGGGGGCCTATGGCTGGGAGTGACCGGCTGGCGCCTGAAAAGCTACGATAGGCAGGATGGTGACCAGACCCATGGTGGCACCAGTGTCAAGTTGGGCTGGTTTGATAGTACCAAGTGGCTCCTGCAATCTGCCATCAAAAAGTTGGCAGGCCAGTTTTGTTTTCCAGGGAAAAGCGCCGTTGTTTGTGTTTGGAGGCCTGTGGCTGGGAGTGGCCGGCTGCCTCCTTTGAACCCAGGATACGCAGGATGGTTCCCAGAGCCAAGGTGGCGCCAGTGCCAAGTTGGGCTGGTTTGATAGTACCAAGCGGCTCCTGCAATCTGCCATCCAGAAGCGGGACAGCTTAATTTTGTTTCCCAGGGAAACGGGCCGAGGTATTTGTCTGGGGGCCTATGGCTGGGAGTGACTGGCTGGCTACTGAAAAGCTACGATAGGCAGGATGGTTACCAAACTCATGGTGGCACCAGTGCCAAGTTGGGCTGGTTTGATAATACTAAATAGCTCCTGCAATCTGCCATCCAGACGGGGGGCAGCGGATTTTTGTTTGCTGCAGAAAAGTTCCGTGGTTTTTTTTTGGGGGTATATGGCTGGACGTGGCCGGCTGGCTCCTTAAAAAGATCGATACGCAGGATTGTTCCCTGACCCAAGGTGGCATCACTGCCAAGTCGGGCTGTTTTCGTAGTACCAAGTGCGTCCTGCAATTTGCCATCCAGAAGAGGGGCAGTTGAGTTTTGTTTGCCAGAGCAAAGGGCCGTGGTATGTGTTTGAGGGCATATGGCTGAGAGTGGCCGGCTGGCCCCTGAAAATCCACGATAGGCAGGATGGTTCCCAGAGCCAAGGTAGCACCAGTGCCATGTTGGCCTGGTTTGATAGTACCATGTGGCTCCTGCAATCTGCCATCCAGAAGCGGGGCAGCTTACTTTTGTTTGCCAGGGAAACGGGCCGAGATATTTGTCTGGGGGCCTATGGCTGGGAGTGACCGGCTGGCTCCTGAAAAGCTACGATAGGCAGGATGGTGACCAGACCCAAAGTGGAACCAGTACCAAGTTGGGCTGGTTTGATAGTACCAAGTGGCTCCTGCAATCTGCCATCAAAAATTTGGCAGGCGAGTTTTGTTTTCCAGGGAAAAGCGCCGTTGTTTAGAGGCCTGTGGCTGGGAGTGGCCGCCTGTCCTCGTAGAATCTACGTTACGCAGCATGGTTCCCAGAGCCAAGGTGGCACCAGGGCCAAGTCGGGCAGGTTTGATAGTACCAAATGCATCCTGCAATCTGCCATCCGAAAGCGGGGCAGTTTACTTTTGTTTGCCAGGGAAACGGGCCGAGGTTTTTGTCTGGGGGCCTATGGCAGGGAGTGACCGTCTGGCTCCTTAGAATCCACGATACGCCGGATGGTTCCCAGACCCAAGGCGGCACCAGTGCCAAGTCGGGCTGGTTTGACACTACCACGTGGCTCCTGCAATCTGCCATCCAGAATCGGGGCAGCTTAATTTTGTTTGCCAGGGAAACGGTCCGAGGTTTGTGTCTGGGGGCCTATGGCTGGGAGTGACCGGCTGGCTCCTAAATGCTACAATAGGCAGGATGGTTCCCAGACCCATAGTGGCACCAGTGCCAAGTTGGGATGATTTGATAGTACCAAGTGGCTCCTGCAATCTGCCATCAAAAAGCTGGCAGGCGAGTTTTGTTTTCCAGGGAAAAGCGCCGTTGTTTGTGTTTGGGGGCCTGTGGCTGGGAGTGGCCGGCTGGCTCCTTAGAATCCACGATATGCAGGATTGTTCCCAGACCCAAGGTGGCACCAGTGCCAAGTCGGGCTGGTTTGATGGTGCAAAGTGGCTCCTGCAATCTGCCATCCAGACGCGGGGCAGCGGATTTTTGTTTCCATGAGAAATGGTCCGTGGTTTGTTTTTGGGGGTATATGGCTGGGCCTGGCCGGCTGGCTCCTTAAAAAGATCGATATGCAGGATGGTTCCCTGACACAAGGTGGCACCAGTGCCACGTTGGGCGGTTTTCGTAGTACAAAGTGCGTCCTAAAATTTGCCATCCAGAAGAGGGGCAGTTGAGTTTTGTTTGCCAGAGAAAAGGGCCGTGGTTTGTTTTTGGGGGCATATGGCTGATAGTGGCCGGCTGGCCCCTGAAAATCCACAATAAGCAGGATGGTTCCCACACCAGAAGTGTCACCAGTGCCAAGTCGGGGTGGTTTGATAGTACTAAATAGCTCCTGCAATCTGCCATGCAGAAGCGGGGCAGCTTACTTTTGTTTCCCAGGGAAACGGGCCGAGGTTTGTGTCTGGGGGCCTATGGCTGCGAGTGACCGGCTGGCTCCTGAAAAGCTACGATAGGCAGGATGGTGACCAGACCCATGGTGGCACCAGTGCCAAGTTGGGCTGGTTTGATAGTACCAAGTGGCTCCGGCAATCTGCCATCAAAAAGTTGGCAGGCGAGTTTTGTTTTCCAGGGAAAAGCGCCGTTGTTTGTGTTTGGGGGCCTGTGGCTGGGAGTGGCTAGCTGGCTCCTTAGAACCCACGATACGCAGGATGGTTCCCAGACCAGAGGTGGCACCAGTGCCAAGTTGGGCTGGTTTGATGGTGCAAAGTGGCTCCTGCAATCTGCCATCCAGAAGCGGGGCAGCTTACTTTTGTTTGCCAGGGAAACGGGCCGAAATATTTGTCTAGGGGCCTCTGGCTGGGGGTGACTGGGTGGCACCTGAAAAGCTACGATAGGCAGGATGGTGACCAGACCCATGGTGGCACCAGTGCCAAGTTCGGCTGATTTGATAAAACCAAGTGGCTCCTGCAATCTGCCATCAAATGTTTGGCAGGCGAGTTTTGTTTTCCAGGGAAAAGCACCGTTGTGTGTGTTTTGGGGCCTGTGGCTGGGAGTGGCCAGCTGGCTCCTTAGAATCCACGATACGCAGGATGGTTCCCAGACCCAAGGTGGCACCAGTGCCAAGTCGGGCTGGTTTGATAGTACCAAGTGGTTCCTGCAATCTGCCATCCAGAAGCGGGGCAGCTGAATTTTGTTTGCCAGAGAAAAAGGCTGTTGTTTGTGTTTCGGGGCCTGTGGCTGGCAGTGGCCGGCTGGCTCCTGAAAAGCTACGATAGGCAGGATGGTGACCAGACCCAAGGTGGCACCAGTGCCAAGTAGGGCTGGTTTCATAGTACCCAGTGGCTCCTGCAATCTCCCATCAGGAAGAGGGGCAGTTGAGTTTTGTTTTCCAGAGAAAAGGGCCGTGGTTTGTGTTTGGGGCCTATGGCTGAGAGTGACCGGCTGGCCCCTGAAAATCCACGATAGGAAGGATGGTTCCCAGATCCAAGGTGGCAGCAGTGCCATGTTGTGCTGGTGTGATAGTCCCAAGTGGCTCCTGCAATCTGCCATCCAGAAGCGGGGCAGCTGAATTTTGTTTGCCAGAGAAAAATGCTGTGGTTTGTGTTTGGGGGCCTGTGGCTGGGAGTGGCCGGCTGGCTCCTGAAAATCCATGATACGCAGCATGGTTCCCAGACCCAAGGTGGCACCAGTGCCAAGTGGGGCTGGTTTCACAGTGTCAAGTGCCTCCTGCAATCTCCCATCCAGAAGCGGGGCAGCTGAGTTTTGTTTGCCTGTGAAACGGGCCGTTGTTTTTGATTGGGGTCTGTGGCCGAGAGTGTTCGGCTGGCTCCTGACAACCCACAATACGCAGGATGTTTCCCAGACCCAAGGTGGCACCAGTGCCAAGTCGGGTTGGTTTGATAGTACCAAGTGGCTCCTGCAATCTGCCATCCAGAAGCGGTGCAGTTGAGTGTTGTTTGCCAGAGAAAAGGGCCGTGGGTTTTGTTTGGGGGCATATGGCTGGGAGTGGCCGGCTGTCTCATTATAAAGATCGATACGCAGGATGGTTCCCAGACCCAAGGTGGCACCAGTGCGAAGTAGGGCTGTTTTTATAGTACCAAGTGCGTCCTGCAATTTGCCATCCAGAAGAGGGGCAGTTGAGTTTTGTTTGCCAGAGAATAGCGCCGTTGTTTGTGTTTGGGGGCTTGTGGCTGGGAGTGGCCGACTGGCGCCTTAGAAACTGTGTTACGCAGCATGGTTCCCAGACCAGAGGTGGCACCAGTGCCAAGTTGGGCTGGTTTGATAGTACCATGTGGCTCCTGCAATCTGCCATCCAGAAGCGGGGCAGCTTACTTTTGTTTGCCAGTGAAACGGGCCGAGGTTTGTGACTTGGGACCTATGGCTGGGAGTGGCCGTCTGGCTCCTTTGAACCCACGATACGCAGGATGGTTCCCAGACCCAAGGTGGCACCAGTGCCAAGTCGGGCTGGTTTGATAGTACCAAGTGCGTCCTGCAATCTGCCATCCAGAAGCGGGGCAGCTTAATTTTGCTTGCCAGGGAATCGGGCCGTGGGTTTTGTATGGGGGCCTATGGCTGAGAGTGGCCGGCTGGCTCCTGAAAATCCACGCTAGGCAGCATGGTTCCCAGATGCAAGGTGGCACCAGTGCCAAGTCGGGCTGGTTTGATGGTGCAAAGTGGCTCCTGCAATCTGCCATCCAGAAGCGGGGCAGCTGATTTTTGTTTGCCAGAGAAAAATTCCGTGGATTGTTTTTGGGGGCATATTGCTGGGAGTGGCCGGCTGGCTCCTTAAAATGCTCGATACGCATGATGGTTCCCAGGCCCAAGGTGTCACCACTACCAAGTCGGCCTGCGGTTTTAGTATCAAGTTCATCCTGCAATTTGCCATCCAGAAGAGGGGCAGTTGAGTTTTGTTGGCCAGAGAAACGGGCCGAGGTTTCTGTTTGGGGACATATGGCTGAGAGTGGCCGGCTGGCCCCTGAATATCCACGATACACAGCATGGTTCCCAGATCCAAGGTGGCACCAGTGCCAAGTTGGGCTGGTTTGATAGTACCAAGTGTCTCCTGCAATCTGCCATCCAGAAGCGGGGCAGCTTACTTTTGTTTGCCAGAGAAATAGGCCTAGGTTTTTGTCTGGGGGCCTGTGGCTAGGAGTGGCCGGCTGGCTCCTAAGAATCCACGATACGCAGGATGTTTCCCAGACCCAAGGTGGCACCAGTGCCAAGTCGGGCTGGTTTGATAGTACCAAGTGGCTCCTGCAAACTCCATCAAAATGTTGGCAGACGTGTTTTGTTTTCCAGGGAACAGCGCCGTTGATTTTGTTTGGGGGCCTGTGGCTGGGAGTGGCCGGCTGGCTCCTTAGAATCCACGATACGCAGGATGGTTCCCAGACCCAAGGTGGCACCAGTGCCAAGTCGGGCTGGTTTGATTACACCAAATGGCTCCTGCAATCTGCCATCCAGAAGTGAGGCAGCTAAGTTTTGTTTGCCAGAAAAAGGGCCGTGGTTTTTGTTGGGGGCCTGTGGCTGGGAGTAGCCGGCTGGCTCCTTAAAATCCACGATAGGCTGGATGGTTCCCAGACCAGAGGTGGCACCAGTGCCAAGTTGGGCTGGTTTGATAGTACCAAGTGGCTCCTGCAATCTGCCATCAAAAAGTTGGCAGGCGAGTTTTGTTTTTCAGGGAAAAGCGCCGTTGTTTGTATTTGGGGGCCTGTGGCTGGGAGTGGCCGGCTGGCTCCTTTGAACCCACGATACGCAGGATGGTTCCCAGACCCAAGGTGGCACCAGTGCCAAGTCGGGCTGGTTTGATACTACCAAGTGCGTCCTGCAATCTGCCATCCAGTAGCGGGGCAGCTTAATTTTGTTTGCCAGGGAAACGGGCCGTGGGTTTTGTTTGGGGGCCTATGGCTGAGAGTGGCCGGCTGGCTCCTGAAAATCCATGCTAGGCAGCATGCTTCCCAGATGCAAGGTGGCACCAGTTCCAAGTCGGGCTGGTTTGATGGTGCAAAGTGGCTCCTGCAATCTGCCATCCAGAAGCGGGGCAGCTGATTTTTGTTTGCCAGAGAAAAATTCCGTGGATTGTTTTTGGGGGCATATTGCTGGGAGTGGCCGGCTGGCTCCTTAAATTCTCGATACGCATGATGGTTCCCAGGTCCAAGGTGTCACCACTACCAAGTCGGCCTGCGGTTTTAGTATCAAGTTCATCCTGCAATTTGCCATCCAGAAGAGGGGCAGTTGAGTTTTGTTTGCCAGAGAACAGGGCCGAGGTTTCTCTTTGGGGATATATGGCTGAGAGTGGCCGGCTGGCCCCTGAATATCCACGATACACAGCATGGTTCCCAGATCCAAGGTGGCACCAGTGCCAAGTTGGGCTGGTTTGATAGTCCCAAGTGTCTCCTGCAATCTGCCATCCAGAAGCGGGGCAGCTTACTTTTGTTTGCCAGAGAAATAGGCCTAGGTTTTTGTTTGGGGGCCTGTGGCTAGGAGTGGCCGGCTGGCTCCTAAGAATCCACGATACGCAGGATGTTTCCCAGACCCAAGGTGGCACCAGTGCCAAGTCGGGCTGGTTTGATAGTCCCAAGTGGCTCCTGCAAACTGCCATCCAGAAGCGGGGCCGCTGAGTTTTGTTTGCCAGGGAAATGGGCCGTTGTTTGTGTTTGGGGGCCTGTGGCTGGGAGTGTTCGGCTGGTTCCTGAATATGTACGATACGCAGGATTGTTCCCAGACCCAAGGTGGCACCAGTGCCAAGTCGGGCTGGTTTGATGGTGCAAAGTGGCTCCTGCAATCTGCCATCCAGACGCGGGGCAGCGGATTTTTTTTTCCATGAGAAATGGTCCGTGGTTTGTTTTTGGGGGTATATGGCTGGGCCTGGCCGGCTGGCTCCTTAAAAAGCTCGATATGCAGGATGGTTCCCTGACACAAGGTGGCACCAGTGCCACAACGGGCGGTTTTCGTAGTACAAAGTGCGTCCTAAAATTTGCCATCCAGAAGAGGGGCAGTTGAGTTTTGTTTGCCAGAGAAAAGGGCCGTGGTTTGTTTTTGGGGGCATATGGCTGAGAGTGGCTGGCTGGCCCCTGAAAATCCACGATACACAGGATGGTTCCCAGATCCAAGGTGGCACCTGTGCCAAGTCGGGCTGATTTGATAGTACTAAGTAGCTCCTGCAATCTGCCATCCAGAAGCGGGGCAGCTTACTTTTGTTTGCCAGGTAAACGGGCCGAGGTTTGTGTTTGGGGGCCTATGGCTGAGAGTGACCGGCTGGCTCCTGAAAAGCTACAATAGGCAGGATGGTGACCAGACCCATGGTGGCACCAGTGCCAAGTTGGGCTGGTTTGATAGTACCAAGTGGTTCCTGCAATCTGCCATCCAGAAGCAGGGCAGCTGAGTTTTGTTTGCCAGAGAAAAGGGCCTTGGTTTGTGTTTGGGGGCATATGGCTGGGTGTGGCCAGCTGGCTCCTTAAAATGCACGATATGCAACATGGCTCCCAGACCCAAGGTGGCACCAGTGCCAAGTTGGGCTGGTTTGATAGTACCAAGTGGCTCCTGCAATCTTCCATGATCACGTGGAGAAATACTTTCTGGTTTCAGCCTCATGCTCTTTCTTCTCTCCCTCAACTTCTCTATCACCTCTCATCTGGTTCACATGCGCTGTCTTCAAGGTCCACAGGCTACTTTTCACAGAATCTTCTGGCCTGATGAAGTAAGAATGATGAATAGAACAGAGCTGGGATCTATTTTCCAGTTTGGATAAAATGCATTCTGCACACAAATCCAAGGAGAACGGGCTGCCCCGATGCCCAGAAAATCTTTCACTCCTGCTAGTGTTCTACGTCAACCGCAACTTAGTCTGAAAGAAAAGCTTTTTCTCTGAGAGCATCTGAGAGGTTTGCATGAAGCACTGATATCTGACATATGCAATTTTGAATAGGAGAGGAAAAAGAAAATGGCAAGGAGTTTTTAATTTTAGTGGTTTCAATTTTAATTTCCGTGCACTTTTTCAAAACTTGTCAGCTCAAATGCCCATCAACATCTTTTAGTCATCTGTAAGTCAGTATTCATATAAAATGTGCTTCAAATCCAAAGAATTTCAAATTTGCACTCCAAGCTTCTATGCCTAGATTTATGATTTCCTACACATATTAGATGAAAGGAAGGCCTTTTTTACTGTGGGAGTGCTGGAACACTGGAACAGGTTGCCCAGAGAAGTTGTGGGTGTCCCATCCCTGAAAGTATTCAAGGTCACCTTGGACGGGGCTTGGAGCAGCAACAAAGGAGAAGCTTGATGGTAGAGAAACAAAGTCGGACTATAGAAGAAACTCGGATTGAAGTATAGGATCAAGTTTTCTCTCAGCTCTTGGGGTAAATTCAAAGTTGTACAAAATGACATTTATCTGTGCTATTCACTACTGTAACAGAAAGTTTCATGAAAACTGTACAGAAGATAGTAAATTTTAAAAGAGATAAGAATTACAGCATAAAATCCATGGGATAGGTTACAACATGAGACACTCTCTAAGAGAAAATCTCTTTGTTTCAGCACTTCATCGGGGTAAGATTTCATGAAGTGCCAAAGAAGGCGGCAAAATATCATTCGGGACATTATTTACTGGAATTCAGCCTGGCCATTAGTAGGAACTGCCTTTGAACATATCATGTAGATATACCACACACACTTTCCCTTCACTGAAAAATTACTGTTTACAACAAATAAGCAATTGACGATCAAAATTGATTGAAAGCATCTTAAACATGTCAAGTATTTCATTGTAGATGATCTGTGATCCAAATGCTTCTTCCACCTTCGAGAGGGACAGAAGAATTCTTCCATATCATGATGGTTTAAAATTGTATCAACCAATGTTTTCTGCTGAAAAGATATCATCTATTTTTTTCTATTTTTGGAAGAAAATATTCCTAGACATACAACAGGTGAGAACTAAGTAATTTTAAAGAAACAAATGAAATGAAAATATTCTGTAAATAGAATGAAATGAAAAGCTGTGTTTTAAATAGGAGCTAAATATTAAACAGAATTTTTGTACCAGGCATTTGAATTACTGCACCAGCTCTTTTGCCCATCAAGAGAGGCATTTAGCATTTCAGTCTTTTCCAAGGTGTTCATGATCTGCTATGCTGATCTCTGTGTGTGCCTAGGTGTGTGTGGAGGGGGGGGCATATGAAGGGGAGTGTGTATGTTTGCTTTACAATTGTTGTGGCAGATTCATGCCTCAGCTCCACATTTTGTTTTAAAAAGGTCACACCGAGTGGATATGAAGTTTACTATCAACAAGAGATCGATTCCCAAATCATCCATTTGACTCTCCCTTATAAATCATGTGCTTTGTTGCATATTTTATCAAATATACTTTCAAGCCAGATGGAGGAAGGAGGATGTGGGAATCCCTCCACCATCTTGCAACTTTTATGTAAGTAGGTTTTCAAGAAAATCATCATTTCTCTTTTAAATATGTCTGGAACAGGCATGATGGTAGTGTCAACCTGTTGGAGTTTTTGTTGCTGGAAGAAGTTGTACAAAAGGATTGGTTTTTACATTGACCAGTTACTGAATCAAGCGCAGGAATACATTGGAAATTTAGCTGGGGGTTCCTTTTCCCAGCAGACTACTTCTAGAACGAGCTTGTACACTGAAGCTGACTCTTTTGCTCTCTTTTTGTTTCTTTCCTATTTTCTTGGCTTCTTTGCCACTATCTAGACAATTTTGGAACTTTGTTCCCAACTAAAATGGTTTCAATAGTCTGATTGTGATCATACATTTTTACAAGGAATTTTTAAAATCTTTCCTCGAGTCCAGAAAGTCAAGGACTTAGATCTTTTTCTTCCCTTATCAATATTGCCATGAAATTGATAAATAAAGACCAACTCTTTATTTTTGTTTTTAACCCACGTAGATAATTCCCATCCATTAATCCATTTTGTGGACCAATAGCTGCCATTCTGATGGAAGCTGTCACTTCTTAACAATAGGCATTCTGTGACTATGTTGACTGCACTTTGGGTGAAGATCCTAACTGGTCTTAGATATACATAGGGAGAAATTTGCTCAGCCAGTGTCAGTCTTAAGCATGCGTATCAGAAGATCTTTCTAGAGCTGGGAATTTTCCCATGAAAGGGATTCAGTTAGGGAAGAGACACTTGTGCCAGAGTTTTACATTCTTCTTGAACACTGCTTAAGGAACTTAGATGCCATGTCCATTTGGATCTCTGTCTGCACAGAACTTTGTCATGCCAGTGCTTTGAAATGCATCTTGAAGAGAATTCACTAGCACAGAATGAAAGAGAGTGGAAGGGGTTGGTGGGGCTAACCAGGCCCAACCCCCCTGCCTAAACCAGGATACCTAGAGCCTCTTGCCCAGGATTCTATCTGGGTGTACTTTTAATGTCTTCAAAGATCCAGGCTCCACAATCTTTCTGGGCAGTCTGTGCCGTGGTTCAGTCACCCTGACAGTAAAGAAACATTTACTGATGTTCAAAGGCAATCTCCTGTATTTCAGTGTGTGCCCACTGCCTCTTGTCTTTTCCCTCAGCATCACTGAAAAGACACTGATTCCCTCCCCTTTGCACTATTGCTTCCATATGTATGTGTGATGCCATGTAGAGGTATGTCAAAAACCTCCCTGAAGCCCAGGCAGATAATATTCCCTTCATCTACCAGTCAAGTTGATTCATCAGAGGAGTTTAAAGTGATGTTCAGCATGAAATTCCCCTGAAAAATCATGCTAACTACATTATTTGGTCATCTGTCATGTGCCTGGCAAGGATTTCCAGGAAGAGCTGCTTCATCAACTTCCTGGGGATAAAAAAGAGGCTGGCTGGTTTGTACTATGGCGAGTCCTCTTAATTGCCTTTTTTGAAGATGGGTGTCATTTGCTAACATCCACTCTTTAGCTCCTCTTCTCATCTACACCTCGGCAAAAAGCTTTTCCACTATGTCTGGCTAGGAAAAACTGTGCCAGCACAGAAAACATCTCCCATCGTGTTCTAGAAGTTGCACGGATGTCTGCCAAGTGTTTGGCAGGAAGAAAAGAAAAGTTGTCCAAAACAGCTTCCAATCGAATGTTCCTGTGATTGGAAAAGTCAGGAGAGTGCAAAGGTACTGTTTTCTATCAGTTGGCAAGGTGCGCACACAATCCCAGTGTTGTACAGCTTGCTTCTTCACCTTCCCGAAGCTGCCGCTCTCGCCGGCTGCCGGAGCCCAAGAAGCGGCTTCTTCGCGCAAAGACGATTGTGCCGCTCACAGTGCTCTCCTTAGCGCGGCTTCTGCCGAAAGACGCCCGGCAGCGGCTCTTACCTCCGGAGAGCATCCTACCTTCGTCTTTAGCTCCTCTTCTCATCTACACCTCGGCAAAACGCTTTTCCACTATGTCTGGCTAGGAAAAACTGTGCCAGCACAGAAAACATCTCCCATCGTGTTCTAGAAGTTGCACGGATGTCTGCCAAGTGTTTGGCAGGAAGAAAAGAAAAGTTGTCCAAAACAGCTTCCAATCGAATGTTCATGTGATTGGAAAAGTCAGGAGAGTGCAAAGGTACTGTTTTCTATCAGTTGGCAAGGTGCGCACACAATCCCAGTGTTGTACAGCTTGCTTCTTCACCTTCCCGAAGCTGCCGCTCTCGCCGGCTGCCGGAGCCCAAGAAGCGGCTTCTTCGCGCAAAGACGATTGTGCCGCTCACAGTGCTCTCCTTAGCGCGGCTTCTGCCGAAAGACGCCCGGCAGCGGCTCTTACCTCCGGAGAGCATCCTACCTTCGTCTTTCGCGTCTTTTGTAGTCTACATCTTAGCAAAACGCTTTTCCACTATGTCTGGCTAGGAAAAACTGTGCCAGCACAGAAAACATCTCCCATCGTGTTCTAGAAGTTGCACGGATGTCTGCCAAGTGTTTGGCAGGAAGAAAAGAAAAGTTGTCCAAAACAGCTTCCAATCGAATGTTCCTGTGATTGGAAAAGTCAGGAGAGTGCAAAGGTACTGTTTTCTATCAGTTGGCAAGGTGCGCACACAATCCCAGTGTTGTACAGCTTGCTTCTTCACCTTCCCGAAGCTGCCGCTCTCGCCGGCTGCCGGAGCCCAAGAAGCGGCTTCTTCGCGCAAAGACGATTGTGCCGCTCACAGGGCTCTCCTTAGCGCGGCTTCTGCCGAAAGACGCCCGGCAGCGGCTCTTACCTCCGGAGAGCATCCTACCTTCGTCTTTCGCGTCTTTTGTAGTCTACATCTTAGCAAAACGCTTTTCCACTATGTCTGGCTAGGAAAAACTGTGCCAGCACAGAAAACATCTCCCATCGTGTTCTAGAAGTTGCACGGATGTCTGCCAAGTGTTTGGCAGGAAGAAAAGAAAAGTTGTCCAAAACAGCTTCCAATCGAATGTTCCTGTGATTGGAAAAGTCAGGAGAGTGCAAAGGTACTGTTTTCTATCAGTTGGCAAGGTGCGCACACAATCCCAGTGTTGTACAGCTTGCTTCTTCACCTTCCCGAAGCTGCCGCTCTCGCCGGCTGCCGGAGCCCAAGAAGCGGCTTCTTCGCGCAAAGACGATTGTGCCGCTCACAGGGCTCTCCTTAGCGCGGCTTCTGCCGAAAGACGCCCGGCAGCGGCTCTTACCTCCGGAGAGCATCCTACCTTCGTCTTTCGCGTCTTATGTAGTCTACACCTCGGCAAAAAGCTTTTCCACTATGTCTGGCTAGGAAAAACTGTGCCAGCACAGAAAACATCTCCCATCGTGTTCTAGAAGTTGCACGGATGTCTGCCAAGTGTTTGGCAGGAAGAAAAGAAAAGTTGTCCAAAACAGCTTCCAATCGAATGTTCCTGTGATTGGAAAAGTCAGGAGAGTGCAAAGGTACTGTTTTCTATCAGTTGGCAAGGTGCGCACACAATCCCAGTGTTGTACAGCTTGCTTCTTCACCTTCCCGAAGCTGCCGCTCTCGCCGGCTGCCGGAGCCCAAGAAGCGGCTTCTTCGCGCAAAGACGATTGTGCCGCTCACAGTGCTCTCCTTAGCGCGGCTTCTGCCGAAAGACGCCCGGCAGCGGCTCTTACCTCCGGAGAGCATCCTACCTTCGTCTTTCGCGTCTTATGTAGTCTACACCTCGGCAAAAAGCTTTTCCACTATGTCTGGCTAGGAAAAACTGTGCCAGCACAGAAAACATCTCCCATCGTGTTCTAGAAGTTGCACGGATGTCTGCCAAGTGTTTGGCAGGAAGAAAAGAAAAGTTGTCCAAAACAGCTTCCAATCGAATGTTCCTGTGATTGGAAAAGTCAGGAGAGTGCAAAGGTACTGTTTTCTATCAGTTGGCAAGGTGCGCACACAATCCCAGTGTTGTACAGCTTGCTTCTTCACCTTCCCGAAGCTGCCGCTCTCGCCGGCTCCCGGAACCGAAGAAGCGGCTTCTTCGCGCAAAGACGATTGTGCCGCTCACAGTGCTCTCCTTAGCGCGGCTTCTGCCGAAAGACGCCCGGCAGCGGCTCTTACCTCCTGAGAGTGGCAGCTTCGGGAAGGTTAAGAAGCAAGCTGTACAACACTGGGATTGTGTGCGCACCTTGCCAACTGATAGAAAACAGTACCTTTGCACTCTCCTGACTTTTCCAATCACATGAACATTCGATTGGAAGCTGTTTTGGACAACTTTTCTTTTCTTCCTGCCAAACACTTGGCAGACATCCGTGCAACTTCTAGAACACGATGGGAGATGTTTTCTGTGCTGGCACAGTTTTTCCTAGCCAGACATAGTGGAAAAGCGTTTTGCTAAGATGTAGACTACAAAAGACGCGAAAGACGAAGGTAGGATGCTCTCCGGAGGTAAGAGCCGCTGCCGGGCGTCTTTCGGCAGAAGCCGCGCTAAGGAGAGCACTGTGAGCGGCACAATCGTCTTTGCGCGAAGAAGCCGCTTCTTGGGCTCCGGCAGCCGGCGAGAGCGGCAGCTTCGGGAAGGTGAAGAAGCAAGCTGTACAACACTGGGATTGTGTGCGCACCTTGCCAACTGATAGAAAACAGTACCTTTGCACTCTCCTGACTTTTCCAATCACAGGAACATTCGATTGGAAGCTGTTTTGGACAACTTTTCTTTTCTTCCTGCCAAACACTTGGCAGACATCCGTGCAACTTCTAGAACACGATGGGAGATGTTTTCTGTGCTGGCACAGTTTTTCCTAGCCAGACCTAGTGGAGAAGCGTTTTGGTAAGATGTAGACTACAAAAGACGCGAAAGACGAAGGTAGGATGCTCTCCGGAGGTAAGAGCCGCTGCCGGGCGTCTTTCGGCAGAAGCCGCGCTAAGGAGAGCACTGTGAGCGGCACAATCGTCTTTGCGCGAAGAAGCCGCTTCTTGGGCTCCGGCAGCCGGCGAGAGCGGCAGCTTCGGGAAGGTGAAGAAGCAAGCTGTACAACACTGGGATTGTGTGCGCACCTTGCCAACTGATAGAAAACAGTACCTTTGCACTCTCCTGACTTTTCCAATCACAGGAACATTCGATTGGAAGCTGTTTTGGACAACTTTTCTTTTCTTCCTGCCAAACACTTGGCAGACATCCGTGCAACTTCTAGAACACGATGGGAGATGTTTTCTGTGCTGGCACAGTTTTTCCTAGCCAGACATAGTGGAAAAGCGTTTTGCTAAGATGTAGACTACAAAAGACGCGAAAGACGAAGGTAGGATGCTCTCCGGAGGTAAGAGCCGCTGCCGGGCGTCTTTCGGCAGAAGCCGCGCTAAGGAGAGCACTGTGAGCGGCACAATCGTCTTTGCGCGAAGAAGCCGCTTCTTGGGCTCCGGCAGCCGGCGAGAGCGGCAGCTTCGGGAAGGTGAAGAAGCAAGCTGTACAACACTGGGATTGTGTGCGCACCTTGCCAACTGATAGAAAACAGTACCTTTGCACTCTCCTGACTTTTCCAATCACATGAACATTCGATTGGAAGCTGTTTTGAACAACTTTTCTTTTCTTCCTGCCAAACACTTGGCAGACATCCGTGCAACTTCTAGAACACGATGGGAGATGTTTTCTGTGCTGGCACAGTTTTTCCTAGCCAGACATAGTGGAAAAGCGTTTTGCCGAGGTGTAGACTACAAAAGACGCGAAAGACGAAGGTAGGATGCTCTCCGGAGGTAAGAGCCGCTGCCGGGCGTCTTTCGGCAGAAGCCGCGCTAAGGAGAGCCCTGTGAGCGGCACAATCGTCTTTGCGCGAAGAAGCCGCTTCTTGGGCTCCGGCAGCCGGCGAGAGCGGCAGCTTCGGGAAGGTGAAGAAGCAAGCTGTACAACACTGGGATTGTGTGCGCACCTTGCCAACTGATAGAAAACAGTACCTTTGCACTCTCCTGACTTTTCCAATCACAGGAACATTCGATTGGAAGCTGTTTTGGACAACTTTTCTTTTCTTCCTGCCAAACACTTGGCAGACATCCGTGCAACTTCTAGAACACGATGGGAGATGTTTTCTGGGCTGGCACAGTTTTTCCTAGCCAGACATAGTGGAAAAGCTTTTTGCCGAGGTGTAGACTACATAAGACGCGAAAGACGAAGGTAGGATGCTCTCCGGAGGTAAGAGCCGCTGCCGGGCGTCTTTCGGCAGAAGCCGCGCTAAGGAGAGCACTGTGAGCGGCACAATCGTCTTTGCGCGAAGAAGCCGCTTCTTGGGCTCCGGCAGCCGGCGAGAGCGGCAGCTTCGGGAAGGTGAAGAAGCAAGCTGTACAACACTGGGATTGTGTGCGCACCTTGCCAACTGATAGAAAACAGTACCTTTGCACTCTCCTGACTTTTCCAATCACAGGAACATTCGATTGGAAGCTGTTTTGGACAACTTTTCTTTTCTTCCTGCCAAACACTTGGCAGACATCCGTGCAACTTCTAGAACACGATGGGAGATGTTTTCTGTGCTGGCACAGTTTTTCCTAGCCAGACATAGTGGAGAAGCGTTTTGCTAAGATGTAGACTACAAAAGACGCGAAAGACGAAGGTAGGATGCTCTCCGGAGGTAAGAGCCGCTGCCGGGCGTCTTTCGGCAGAAGCCGCGCTAAGGAGAGCACTGTGAGCGGCACAATCGTCTTTGCGCGAAGAAGCCGCTTCTTGGGCTCCGGCAGCCGGCGAGAGCGGCAGCTTCGGGAAGGTGAAGAAGCAAGCTGTACAACACTGGGATTGTGTGCGCACCTTGCCAACTGATAGAAAACAGTACCTTTGCACTCTCCTGACTTTTCCAATCACAGGAACATTCGATTGGAAGCTGTTTTGGACAACTTTTCTTTTCTTCCTGCCAAACACTTGGCAGACATCCGTGCAACTTCTAGAACACGATGGGAGATGTTTTCTGTGCTGGCACAGTTTTTCCTAGCCAGACATAGTGGAAAAGCTTTTTGCCGAGGTGTAGATGAGAAGAGGAGCTAAAGAGTGGATGTTAGCAAATGACACCCATCTTCAAAAAAGGCAATTAAGAGGACTCGCCATAGTACAAACCAGCCAGCCTCTTTTTTATCCCCAGGAAGTTGATGAAGCAGCTCTTCCTGGAAATCCTTGCCAGGCACATGACAGATGACCAAATAATGTAGTTAGCATGATTTTTCAGGGGAATTTCATGCTGAACATCACTTTAAACTCCTCTGATGAATCAACTTGACTGGTAGATGAAGGGAATATTATCTGCCTGGGCTTCAGGGAGGTTTTTGACATACCTCTACATGGCATCACACATACATATGGAAGCAATAGTGCAAAGGGGAGGGAATCAGTGTCTTTTCAGTGATGCTGAGGGAAAAGACAAGAGGCAGTGGGCACACACTGAAATACAGGAGATTGCCTTTGAACATCAGTAAATGTTTCTTTACTGTCAGGGTGACTGAACCACGGCACAGACTGCCCAGAAAGATTGTGGAGCCTGGATCTTTGAAGACATTAAAAGTACACCCAGATAGAATCCTGGGCAAGAGGCTCTAGGTATCCTGGTTTAGGCAGGGGGGTTGGGCCTGGTTAGCCCCACCAACCCCTTCCACTCTCTTTCATTCTGTGCTAGTGAATTCTCTTCAAGATGCATTTCAAAGCGCTGGCATGACAAAGTTCTGTGCAGACAGAGATCCAAATGGACATGGCATCTAAGTTCCTTAAGCAGTGTTCAAGAAGAATGTAAAACTCTGGCACAAGTGTCTCTTCCCTAACTGAATCCCTTTCATGGGAAAATTCCCAGCTCTAGAAAGATCTTCTGATACGCATGCTTAAGACTGACACTGGCTGAGCAAATTTCTCCCTATGTATATCTAAGACCAGTTAGGATCTTCACCCAAAGTGCAGTCAACATAGTCACAGAATGCCTATTGTTAAGAAGTGACAGCTTCCATCAGAATGGCAGCTATTGGTCCACAAAATGGATTAATGGATGGGAATTATCTACGTGGGTTAAAAACAAAAATAAAGAGTTGGTCTTTATTTATCAATTTCATGGCAATATTGATAAGGGAAGAAAAAGATCTAAGTCCTTGACTTTCTGGACTCGAGGAAAGATTTTAAAAATTCCTTGTAAAAATGTATGATCACAATCAGACTATTGAAACCATTTTAGTTGGGAACAAAGTTCCAAAATTGTCTAGATAGTGGCAAAGAAGCCAAGAAAATAGGAAAGAAACAAAAAGAGAGCAAAAGAGTCAGCTTCAGTGTACAAGCTCGTTCTAGAAGTAGTCTGCTGGGAAAAGGAACCCCCAGCTAAATTTCCAATGTATTCCTGCGCTTGATTCAGTAACTGGTCAATGTAAAAACCAATCCTTTTGTACAACTTCTTCCAGCAACAAAAACTCCAACAGGTTGACACTACCATCATGCCTGTTCCAGACATATTTAAAAGAGAAATGATGATTTTCTTGAAAACCTACTTACATAAAAGTTGCAAGATGGTGGAGGGATTCCCACATCCTCCTTCCTCCATCTGGCTTGAAAGTATATTTGATAAAATATGCAACAAAGCACATGATTTATAAGGGAGAGTCAAATGGATGATTTGGGAATCGATCTCTTGTTGATAGTAAACTTCATATCCACTCGGTGTGACCTTTTTAAAACAAAATGTGGAGCTGAGGCATGAATCTGCCACAACAATTGTAAAGCAAACATACACACTCCCCTTCATATGCCCCCCCCTCCACACACACCTAGGCACACACAGAGATCAGCATAGCAGATCATGAACACCTTGGAAAAGACTGAAATGCTAAATGCCTCTCTTGATGGGCAAAAGAGCTGGTGCAGTAATTCAAATGCCTGGTACAAAAATTCTGTTTAATATTTAGCTCCTATTTAAAACACAGCTTTTCATTTCATTCTATTTACAGAATATTTTCATTTCATTTGTTTCTTTAAAATTACTTAGTTCTCACCTGTTGTATGTCTAGGAATATTTTCTTCCAAAAATAGAAAAAAATAGATGATATCTTTTCAGCAGAAAACATTGGTTGATACAATTTTAAACCATCATGATATGGAAGAATTCTTCTGTCCCTCTCGAAGGTGGAAGAAGCATTTGGATCACAGATCATCTACAATGAAATACTTGACATGTTTAAGATGCTTTCAATCAATTTTGATCGTCAATTGCTTATTTGTTGTAAACAGTAATTTTTCAGTGAAGGGAAAGTGTGTGTGGTATATCTACATGATATGTTCAAAGGCAGTTCCTACTAATGGCCAGGCTGAATTCCAGTAAATAATGTCCCGAATGATATTTTGCCGCCTTCTTTGGCACTTCATGAAATCTTACCCCGATGAAGTGCTGAAACAAAGAGATTTTCTCTTAGAGAGTGTCTCATGTTGTAACCTATCCCATGGATTTTATGCTGTAATTCTTATCTCTTTTAAAATTTACTATCTTCTGTACAGTTTTCATGAAACTTTCTGTTACAGTAGTGAATAGCACAGATAAATGTCATTTTGTACAACTTTGAATTTACCCCAAGAGCTGAGAGAAAACTTGATCCTATACTTCAATCCGAGTTTCTTCTATAGTCCGACTTTGTTTCTCTACCATCAAGCTTCTCCTTTGTTGCTGCTCCAAGCCCCGTCCAAGGTGACCTTGAATACTTTCAGGGATGGGACACCCACAACTTCTCTGGGCAACCTGTTCCAGTGTTCCAGCACTCCCACAGTAAAAAAGGCCTTCCTTTCATCTAATATGTGTAGGAAATCATAAATCTAGGCATAGAAGCTTGGAGTGCAAATTTGAAATTCTTTGGATTTGAAGCACATTTTATATGAATACTGACTTACAGATGACTAAAAGATGTTGATGGGCATTTGAGCTGACAAGTTTTGAAAAAGTGCACGGAAATTAAAATTGAAACCACTAAAATTAAAAACTCCTTGCCATTTTCTTTTTCCTCTCCTATTCAAAATTGCATATGTCAGATATCAGTGCTTCATGCAAACCTCTCAGATGCTCTCAGAGAAAAAGCTTTTCTTTCAGACTAAGTTGCGGTTGACGTAGAACACTAGCAGGAGTGAAAGATTTTCTGGGCATCGGGGCAGCCCGTTCTCCTTGGATTTGTGTGCAGAATGCATTTTATCCAAACTGGAAAATAGATCCCAGCTCTGTTCTATTCATCATTCTTACTTCATCAGGCCAGAAGATTCTGTGAAAAGTAGCCTGTGGACCTTGAAGACAGCGCATGTGAACCAGATGAGAGGTGATAGAGAAGTTGAGGGAGAGAAGAAAGAGCATGAGGCTGAAACCAGAAAGTATTTCTCCACGTGATCATGGAAGATTGCAGGAGCCACTTGGTACTATCAAACCAGCCCAACTTGGCACTGGTGCCACCTTGGGTCTGGGAGCCATGTTGCATATCGTGCATTTTAAGGAGCCAGCTGGCCACACCCAGCCATATGCCCCCAAACACAAACCAAGGCCCTTTTCTCTGGCAAACAAAACTCAGCTGCCCTGCTTCTGGATGGCAGATTGCAGGAACCACTTGGTACTATCAAACCAGCCCAACTTGGCACTGGTGCCACCATGGGTCTGGTCACCATCCTGCCTATTGTAGCTTTTCAGGAGCCAGCCGGTCACTCTCAGCCATAGGCCCCCAAACACAAACCTCGGCCCGTTTACCTGGCAAACAAAAGTAAGCTGCCCCGCTTCTGGATGGCAGATTGCAGGAGCTACTTAGTACTATCAAATCAGCCCGACTTGGCACAGGTGCCACCTTGGATCTGGGAACCATCCTGTGTATCGTGGATTTTCAGGGGCCAGCCAGCCACTCTCAGCCATATGCCCCCAAAAACAAACCACGGCCCTTTTCTCTGGCAAACAAAACTCAACTGCCCCTCTTCTGGATGGCAAATTTTAGGACGCACTTTGTACTACGAAAACCGCCCGTTGTGGCACTGGTGCCACCTTGTGTCAGGGAACCATCCTGCATATCGAGCTTTTTAAGGAGCCAGCCGGCCAGGCCCAGCCATATACCCCCAAAAACAAACCACGGACCATTTCTCATGGAAAAAAAAATCCGCTGCCCCGCGTCTGGATGGCAGATTGCAGGAGCCACTTTGCACCATCAAACCAGCCCGACTTGGCACTGGTGCCACCTTGGGTCTGGGAACAATCCTGCGTATCGTACATATTGAGGAACCAGCCGAACACTCCCAGCCAAAGGCCCCCAAACACAAACAACGGCCCATTTCCCTGGCAAACAAAACTCAGCGGCCCCGCTTCTGGATGGCAGTTTGCAGGAGCCACTTGGGACTATCAAACCAGCCCGACTTGGCACTGGTGCCACCTTGGGTCTGGGAAACATCCTGCGTATCGTGGATTCTTAGGAGCCAGCCGGCCACTCCTAGCCACAGGCCCCCAAACAAAAACCTAGGCCTATTTCTCTGGCAAACAAAAGTAAGCTGCCCCGCTTCTGGATGGCAGATTGCAGGAGACACTTGGGACTATCAAACCAGCCCAACTTGGCACTGGTGCCACCTTGGATCTGGGAACCATGCTGTGTATCGTGGATATTCAGGGGCCAGCCGGCCACTCTCAGCCATATATCCCCAAACAGAAACCTCGGCCCTGTTCTCTGGCAAACAAAACTCAACTGCCCCTCTTCTGGATGGCAAATTGCAGGATGAACTTGATACTAAAACCGCAGGCCGACTTGGTAGTGGTGACACCTTGGACCTGGGAACCATCATGCGTATCGAGCATTTTAAGGAGCCAGCCGGCCACTCCCAGCAATATGCCCCCAAAAACAATCCACGGAATTTTTCTCTGGCAAACAAAAATCAGCTGCCCCGCTTCTGGATGGCAGATTGCAGGAGCCACTTTGCACCATCAAACCAGCCCGACTTGGAACTGGTGCCACCTTGCATCTGGGAAGCATGCTGCCTAGCATGGATTTTCAGGAGCCAGCCGGCCACTCTCAGCCATAGGCCCCCAAACAAAACCCACGGCCCGTTTCCCTGGCAAACAAAATTAAGCTGCCCCGCTACTGGATGGCAGATTGCAGGACGCACTTGGTAGTATCAAACCAGCCCGACTTGGCACTGGTGCCACCTTGGGTCTGGGAACCATCCTGCGTATCGTGGGTTCAAAGGAGCCAGCCGGCCACTCCCAGCCACAGGCCCCCAAATACAAACAACGGCGCTTTTCCCTGGAAAACAAAACTCGCCTGCCAACTTTTTGATGGCAGATTGCAGGAGCCACTTGGTACTATCAAACCAGCCCAACTTGGCACTGGTGCCACCTCTGGTCTGGGAACCATGCTGCGTAACACAGATTCTAAGGCGCCAGTCGGCCACTCCCAGTCACAAGCCCCCAAACACAAACAACGGCGCTATTCTCTGGCAAACAAAACTCCACTGCCCCTCTTCTGGATGGCAAATTGCAGGACGCACTTGGTACTATAAAAACAGCCCTACTTGGCACTGGTGCCACCTTGGGTCTGGGAACCATCCTGCGTATCGTTCTTTTTAATGAGACAGCCGGCCACTCCCAGCCATATGCCCCCAAACACAACCCACGGCCCTTTTCTCTGGCAAACAAAACTCAACTGCACCGCTTCTGGATGGCAGATTGCAGGAGCCACTTGGTACTATCAAACCAGCCCGACTTGGCACTGGTGCCACCTTGGGTCTGGGAACCATCCAGCCTATCGTGGATTTTAAGGAGCCAGCCGGCTACTCCCAGCCACAGGCCCCCAACAAAAACCACGGCCCTTTTTCTGGCAAACAAAACTTAGCTGCCTCACTTCTGGATGGCAGATTGCAGGAGCCATTTGGTGTAATCAAACCAGCCCGACTTGGCACTGGTGCCACCTTGGGTCTGGGAACCATCCTGCGTATCGTGGATTCTAAGGAGCCAGCCGGCCACTCCCAGCCACAGGCCCCCAAACAAAATCAACGGCGCTGTTCCCTGGAAAACAAAACACGTCTGCCAACATTTTGATGGAGTTTGCAGGAGCCACTTGGTACTATCAAACCAGCCCGACTTGGCACTGGTGCCACCTTGGGTCTGGGAAACATCCTGCGTATCGTGGATTCTTAGGAGCCAGCCGGCCACTCCTAGCCACAGGCCCCCAGACAAAAACCTAGGCCTATTTCTCTGGCAAACAAAAGTAAGCTGCCCCGCTTCTGGATGGCAGATTGCAGGAGACACTTGGTACTATCAAACCAGCCCAACTTGGCACTGGTGCCACCTTGGATCTGGGAACCATGCTGTGTATCGTGGATATTCAGGGGCCACCCGGCCACTCTCAGCCATATGTCCCCAAACAGAAACCTCGGCCCGTTTCTCTGGCCAACAAAACTCAACTGCCCCTCTTCTGGATGGCAAATTGCAGGATGAACTTGATACTAAAACCGCAGGCCGACTTGGTAGTGGTGACACCTTGGGCCTGGGAACCATCATGCGTATCGAGCATTTTGAGGAGCCAGCCGGCCACTCCCAGCAATATGCCCCCAAAAACAATCCACGGAATTTTTCTCTGGCAAACAAAAATCAGCTGCCCCGCTTCTGGATGGCAGATTGCAGGAGCCACTTTGCACCATCAAACCAGCCCGACTTGGCACTGGTGCCACCTTGCATCTGGGAACCATGCTGCCTAGCGTGGATTTTCAGGAGCCAGCCGGCCACTCTCAGCCATAGGCCCCCATACAAAACCCACGGCCCGATTCCCTGGCAAGCAAAATTAAGCTGCCCCGCTTCTGGATGGCAGATTGCAGGACGCACTTGGTAGTATCAAACCAGCCCGACTTGGCACTGGTGCCACCTTGGGTCTGGGAACCATCCTGCGTATCGTGGGTTCAAAGGAGCCAGACGGCCACTCCCAGCCATAGGTCCCAAGTCACAAACCTCGGCCCGTTTCACTGGCAAACAAAAGTAAGCTGCCCCGCTTCTGGATGGCAGATTGCAGGAGCCACATGGTACTATCAAACCAGCCCAACTTGGCACTGGTGCCACCTCTGGTCTGGGAACCATGCTGCGTAACACAGATTCTAAGGCGCCAGTCGGCCACTCCCAGCCACAAGCCCCCAAACACAAACAACGGCGCTATTCTCTGGCAAACAAAACTCAACTGCCCCTCTTCTGGATGGCAAATTGCAGGACGCACTTGGTACTATAAAAACAGCCCTACTTCGCACTGGTGCCACCTTGGGTCTGGGAACCATCCTGCGTATCGATCTTTATAATGAGACAGCCGGCCACTCCCAGCCATATGCCCCCAAACAAAACCCACGGCCCTTTTCTCTGGCAAACAACACTCAACTGCACCGCTTCTGGATGGCAGATTGCAGGAGCCACTTGGTACTATCAAACCAGCCCGACTTGGCACTGGTGCCACCTTGGGTCTGGGAAACATCCTGCGTATTGTGGGTTGTCAGGAGCCAGCCGAACACTCTCGGCCACAGACCCCAATCAAAAACAACGGCCCGTTTCACAGGCAAACAAAACTCAGCTGCCCCGCTTCTGGATGGGAGATTGCAGGAGGCACTTGACACTGTGAAACCAGCCCCACTTGGCACTGGTGCCACCTTGGGTCTGGGAACCATGCTGCGTATCATGGATTTTCAGGAGCCAGCCGGCCACTCCCAGCCACAGGCCCCCAAACACAAACCACAGCATTTTTCTCTGGCAAACAAAATTCAGCTGCCCCGCTTCTGGATGGCAGATTGCAGGAGCCACTTGGGACTATCACACCAGCACAACATGGCACTGCTGCCACCTTGGATCTGGGAACCATCCTTCCTATCGTGGATTTTCAGGGGCCAGCCGGTCACTCTCAGCCATAGGCCCCAAACACAAACCACGGCCCTTTTCTCTGGAAAACAAAACTCAACTGCCCCTCTTCCTGATGGGAGATTGCAGGAGCCACTGGGTACTATGAAACCAGCCCTACTTGGCACTGGTGCCACCTTGGGTCTGGTCACCATCCTGCCTATCGTAGCTTTTCAGGAGCCAGCCGGCCACTGCCAGCCACAGGCCCCGAAACACAAACAACAGCCTTTTTCTCTGGCAAACAAAATTCAGCTGCCCCGCTTCTGGATGGCAGATTGCAGGAACCACTTGGTACTATCAAACCAGCCCGACTTGGCACTGGTGCCACCTTGGGTCTGGGAACCATCCTGCGTATCGTGGATTCTAAGGAGCCAGCTGGCCACTCCCAGCCACAGGCCCCAAAACACACACAACGGTGCTTTTCCCTGGAAAACAAAACTCGCCTGCCAAACATTTGATGGCAGATTGCAGGAGCCACTTGGTTTTATCAAATCAGCCGAACTTGGCACTGGTGCCACCATGGGTCTGGTCACCATCCTGCCTATCGTAGCTTTTCAGGTGCCACCCAGTCACCCCCAGCCAGAGGCCCCTAGACAAATATTTCGGCCCGTTTCCCTGGCAAACAAAAGTAAGCTACCCCGCTTCTGGATGGCAGATTGCAGGAGCCACTTTGCACCATCAAACCAGCCCAACTTGGCACTGGTGCCACCTCTGGTCTGGGAACCATCCTGCGTATCGTGGGTTCTAAGGAGCCAGCTAGCCACTCCCAGCCACAGGCCCCCAAACACAAACAACGGCGCTTTTCCCTGGAAAACAAAACTCGCCTGCCAACTTTTTGATGGCAGATTGCCGGAGCCACTTGGTACTATCAAACCAGCCCAACTTGGCACTGGTGCCACCATGGGTCTGGTCACCATCCTGCCTATCGTAGCTTTTCAGGAGCCAGCCGGTCACTCGCAGCCATAGGCCCCCAGACACAAACCTCGGCCCGTTTCCCTGGGAAACAAAAGTAAGCTGCCCCGCTTCTGCATGGCAGATTGCAGGAGCTATTTAGTACTATCAAACCACCCCGACTTGGCACTGGTGACACTTCTGGTGTGGGAACCATCCTGCTTATTGTGGATTTTCAGGGGCCAGCCGGCCACTATCAGCCATATGCCCCCAAAAACAAACCACGGCCCTTTTCTCTGGCAAACAAAACTCAACTGCCCCTCTTCTGGATGGCAAATTTTAGGACGCACTTTGTACTACGAAAACCGCCCAACGTGGCACTGGTGCCACCTTGTGTCAGGGAACCATCCTGCATATCGATCTTTTTAAGGAGCCAGCCGGCCAGGCCCAGCCATATACCCCCAAAAACAAACCACGGACCATTTCTCATGGAAAAAAAAATCCGCTGCCCCGCGTCTGGATGGCAGATTGCAGGAGCCACTTTGCACCATCAAACCAGCCCGACTTGGCACTGGTGCCACCTTGGGTCTGGGAACAATCCTGCATATCGTGGATTCTAAGGAGCCAGCCGGCCACTCCCAGCCACAGGCCCCCAAACACAAACAACGGCGCTTTTCCCTGGAAAACAAAACTCGCCTGCCAGCTTTTTGATGGCAGATTGCAGGAGCCACTTGGTACTATCAAATCATCCCAACTTGGCACTGGTGCCACTATGGGTCTGGGAACCATCCTGCCTATTGTAGCATTTAGGAGCCAGCCGGTCACTCCCAGCCATAGGCCCCCAGACACAAACCTCGGACCGTTTCCCTGGCAAACAAAATTAAGCTGCCCCGATTCTGGATGGCAGATTGCAGGAGCCACGTGGTAGTGTCAAACCAGCCCGACTTGGCACTGGTGCCGCCTTGGGTCTGGGAACCATCCGGCGTATCGTGGATTCTAAGGAGCCACCCGGCCACTCTGAGCCACAGGCGCCCAAACACAAACAACGGCGCTTTTCCCTGGAAAACAAAAATCGCCTGCCAACATTTTGATGGCAGATTGCAGGAGCCACTTGGTGCTATCAAACCAGCCCAACTTGGCACTGGTGCCACCATGGGTCTGGTCACCATCCTGCCTATCGTAGCTTTTCAGGAGCCAGCCGGTCACTCCCAGCCATAGACCCCCAGACACAAACCTCGGCCCGTTTCCCTGGAAAACAAAAGTAAGCTGCCCCGATTCTGGATGGCAGATTGCAGGAGCCACTTGGTACTATCAAATCAGCCCAACTTGGCACTGGTGCCACCATGGGTCTGGTAAACATCCTGCCTATCGTAGCTTTTCAGGAGCCAGACGGTCACTCCCTGCCATAGGCCCCCAGACAAAAACCTCGGCCCGTTTCCCTGGCAAACAAAAGTAAACTGCCCCGCTTTCGGATGGCAGATTGCAGGATGCATTTGGTACTATCAAACCTGCCCGACTTGGCCCTGGTGCCACCTTGGCTCTGGGAACCATGCTGCGTAACGTAGATTCTACGAGGACAGGCGGCCACTCCCAGCCACAGGCCTCTAAACAACGGCGCTTTTCCCTGGAAAACAAAACTCGCCTGCCAAATTTTTGATGGCAGATTGCAGGAGCCACTTGGTACTATCAAACCAGCCCAACTTGGTACTGGTTCCACTTTGGGTCTGGTCACCATCCTGCCTATCGTAGCTTTTCAGGAGCCAGCCGGTCACTCCCAGCCATAGGCCCCCAGACAAATATCTCGGCCCGTTTCCGTGGCAAACAAAAGTAAGCTGCCCCGCTTCTGGATGGCAGATTGCAGGAGCCACATGGTACTATCAAACCAGGCCAACATGGCACTGGTGCTACCTTGGCTCTGGGAACCATCCTGCCTATCGTGGATTTTCAGGGGCCAGCCGGCCACTCTCAGCCATATGCCCTCAAACACATACCACGGCCCTTTGCTCTGGCAAACAAAACTCAACTGCCCCTCTTCTGGATGGCAAATTGCAGGACGCACTTGGTACTACGAAAACAGCCCGACTTGGCAGTGATGCCACCTTGGGTCAGGGAACAATCCTGCGTATCGATCTTTTTAAGGAGCCAGCCGGCCACGTCCAGCCATATACCCCCAAAAAAAAACCACGGATCTTTTCTCCAGCAAACAAAAATCCGCTGCCCCGCGTCTGAATGGCAGATTTCAGGAGCTATTTAGTATTATCAAACCAGCCCGACTTGGCACTGGTGCCACCATGAGTCTGGTAACCATCCTGCCTATCGTAGCTTTTCAGTAGCCAACTGGTCACTCCCAGCCATAGGCCCCCAGACAAATACCTCGGCCCGTTTCCCTGGGAAACAAAGGTAAGCTGTCCCGCTTCTGGATGGCAGATTGCAGGAGCCACTTGGTACTATCAAACCAGCCCAACTTGGCACTGGTGCCACCTTGGGTCTGGGAACCATCCTGCGTATCCTGGGTTCAAAGGAGGCAGCCGGCCACTCCCAGCCACAGGCCTCTAAACAAGAACAACGGCGCTTTTCCCTGGAAAACAAAACTCGCCTGACAACTTTTTGATGGCAGATTGCAGGAGCCACTTGGTACTATCAAACCAGCCCAACTTGGCACTGGTGCCACCATGGGTCTGGTCACCATCCTGCCTATCGTAGCTTTTCAGGAGCCAGCCGCTCACTCCCAGCCATAGGCCCCCAGACAAATATCTCGGCCCGTTTCCCTGGCAAACAAAAGTAAGCAGACCCGCTTCTGGATGGCAGATTGCAGGAGCCACATGGTACTATCAAACCAGGCCAACATGGCACTGGTGCTACCTTGGTTCTGGGAACCATCCTGCCTATCGTGGATTTTCAGGGGCCAGCCGGCCACTCTCAACCATATGCCCCCAAACATATACCACGGCCCTTTTCTCTGGCAAACAAAACTCAACTGCCCCTCTTCTGGATGGCAAATTGAAGGACGCACTTGGTACTACGAAAACAGCCCGACTTGGCACTGATGCCACCTTGGGTCAGGGAACAATCCTGCGTATCGATCTTTTAAGGAGCCAGCCGGCCGCGTCCAGCCATATACCCCCAAAAAAAAACCACGGAACTTTTCTGCAGCAAACAAAAATCCGCTGCCCCCCGTCTGGATGGCAGATTGCAGGAGCTATTTAGTATTATCAAACCAGCCCAACTTGGCACTGGTGCCACCATGAGTTTGGTAACCATCCTGCCTATCGTAGCTTTTCAGTAGCCAGCCAGTCACTCCCAGCCATAGGCCCCCAGACAAATACCTCGGCCCGTTTCCCTGGGAAACAAAATTAAGCTGTCCCGCTTCTGGATGGCAGATTGCAGGAGCCGCTTGGTACTATCAAACCAGCCCAACTTGGCACTGGCGCCACCTTGGCTCTGGGAACCATCCTGCGTATCCTGGGTTCAAAGGAGGCAGCCGGCCACTCCCAGCCACAGGCCTCCAAACAGAAACAACGGCGCTTTTCCCTGGAAAACAAAACTGGCCTGCCAACTTTTTGATGGCAGATTGCAGGAGCCACTTGGTACTATCAAACCAGCCCAACTTGACACTGGTGCCACCATGGGTCTGGTCACCATCCTGCCTATCGTAGCTTTTCAGGCGCCAGCCGGTCACTCCCAGCCATAGGCCCCCAGTCACAAACCTCGGCCCGTTTCCCTGGCAAACAAAAGTAAGCTACCCCGCTTCTGGATGGCAGATTGCAGGAGCCACTTTGTACCATCAAACCAGCCCGACTTGGCACTGGTGCCACCTCTGGTCTGGGAACCATCCTGCGTATCGTGGATTCTAAGGAGCCAGCTGGCCACTCCCAGCCACAGGCCCCCAAACACAAACAACGGCGCTTTTCCCTGGAAAACAAAACTCACCTGCCAACTTTTTGATGGCAGATTGCAGGAGCCACTTGGTACTATCAAACCAGCCCAACTTGGCACTGGTGCCACCATGGGTCTGGTCACCATCCTGCCTATCGTAGCTTTTCAGGAGGCAGCCGGTCACTCCCAGCCATAGGCCCCCAGACACAAAGCTCTGCCCGTTTCCCTGGCAAACAAAAGTAAGCTACCCCGCTTCTGGATGGCAGATTGCAGGAGTCACTTTGCACCATCAAACCAGCCCGACTTGGCACTGGTGCCACCTCTGGTCTGGGACCCATCCTGCGTATCGTGGATTCTAAGGAGCCAGTCGGCCACTCCCAGCCACAGGCCCCCAAACACAAACAACGGCGCTTTTCCCTGGAAAACAAAACTCGCTTGCCAACTTTTTGATGGAAGATTGCAGGAGCCACTTGGTACTATCAAACCACCCCAACTTGGCAACAAGTGGTTCCTGCAATCTGACATCCAGAAGCGGGGCAGCTTACTTTTCTTTGCCAGGGAAACGGACCGTTGTTTGTGTTTGGAGGCGTATGGCTGGGAGTGGCCGACTGGCTCCTTAAAATCCACGATACGCAGGATGGTTCCCAGACCAGAGGTGGCACCACTGCCAAGACGGGCTAGTTTGATGGTGCAAAGTGGCTCCTGCAATCTGCCATCCAGAAGCGGGGTAGCTTACTTTTGTTTGCCAGGGAAACGGGCCGAGCTTTTTGTCTGGGGCCCTATGGCTGCGAGTGACCGGCTGGCTCCTGAAAAGCTACGATAGGCAGGATGGTGACCAGACCCATGGTGGCACCAGTGCCAAGTTGGTCTGATTTGATAAAACCAAGTGGCTCCTGCAATCTGCCATCAAAAAGTTGGCAGGAGAGTTTTGTTTTCCAGGGAAAAGCGCCGTTGTTTGTGTTTGGGGGCCTGTGGCTGGGAGTGGCCGGCTGGCTCCTTAGAATCCACGATACGCAGCATGGTATCCAGACCCAAGGTGGCACCAGTGCCAAGTTTTGCTGGTTTGATAGTACCAAGTGGTTCCTGCAATCTGCCATCCAGAAGCGGGGCAGCTTACTTTTGTTTGCCAGGGAAACGGGCCGAGGTTTTTGTCTGGGGGCCTATGGCTGGGAGTGACCGGCTGGCTCCTGAAAAGCTACGATAGGCAGGATGGTGACCAGACCCATGCTGGCACCAGTCCCAAGTTGGGCTGATTTGATAGTACCAAGTGGCTCCTGCAATCTGTCGTCAAAATTTGGCAGGCGAGTTTTGTTTTCCAGGGAAAAGCGCCGTTGTTTGTGTTTGGGGGCCTGTGGCTGGGAGTGGCCGGCTGGCTCCTTAGAATCCACGATACGCAGGATGGTTCCCAGACCCAAGGTGGCACCAGTGCCAAGTCGGGCTAGTATGATGGTGCAAAGTGGCTCCTGCAATCTGCCATCCAGAAGCGGGGCAGATTACTTTTGTTTACCAGGGAAAAGGGCCGAGGTTTGTGTCTCGGGGCCTATGGCTGGGAGTGACCGGCTGGCTCCTGAAAAGCTACGATAGGCAGGATGGTGACCAGACCCATGGTGGCACCAGTGCCAAGTTGGGCTGGTTTGATAGTACCAAGTGGCTCCTGCAATCTGCCATCAAAATGTCGGCAGGCGAGTTTTGTTTTCCAGGGAAAAGCGCCGTTGTTTGTGTTTGGGGGCCTGTGGCTGGGAGTGGCCGGCTGGCTCCTTAGAATCCACGATACGCAGGATGGTTCCCAGACCTGAGGTGGCACCAGTGCCAAGTCGGGCTGGTTTGATAGTACCAAGTGCGTCCTCCAATCTGCCATCCAGAAGCGGGGCAGCTTACTTTTGTTTGCCAGGGAAACGGGCCGAGCTTTTTGTCTGGGGGCCTATGGCTGGGAGTGAGCGGCTGGCTCCTGAAAAGCTACGATAGGCAGAATGGTGAGCAGACCCATGGTGGCACAAGTGCCAAGTCGGGCTGGTTTGACAGTACCAAGTGGCTCCTGCAATCTGCCATCAAAATGTTGGCAGGCGAGTTTTGTTTTCCAGGGAAAAGCGCCGTTGTTTGTGTTTGGGTGCCTATGTCTGGGAGTGGCCGGCTGGCTCCTTAGAATCCACGATACGCAGGATGGTTCCCAGACCAGAGGTGGCACCAGTGCCAAGTCGGGCTGGTTTGATAGTACCGAGTGCGTGCTACAATCTGCCATCCAGAAGCGGGACAGCTTGCTTTTGTTTGCCAGGGAAACGGGTCGAGATTTGTGTCTGGGGGCCTATGGCTGGGAGTGACCGGCTAGGTCCTGAAAAGCTAAGGTAGGCAGGATGGTGACCAGACCCATGGTGGCACCAGTGCCAAGTTGGGCTGGTTTGATAGTACCAAGTGGCTCCTGCAATCTGCCATCAAAAAGTTGGCCGGCGAATTTTGTTTTCCAGGGAAAAGCGCTGTGGTTTGTGTCTGGGGGCCTGTGGCTGGGAGTGACCGGCTGGCTCCTGAAAAGCTACGATAGGCAGGATGGTGACCAGACCCATGGTGGCACCAGTGCCAAGTTGGTCTGATTTGATAAAACCAAGTGGCTCCTGCAATCTCCCATCAAAAATTGGCAGGAGAGTTTTGTTTTCCAGGGAAAAGCGCCGTAGTTTGTGTTTGGGGGCCTGTGGCTGGGAGTGGCCGGCTGGCTCCTTAGAATCCACGATACGCAGCATGGTATCCAGACCCAAGGTGGCACCAGTGCCAAGTTTTGCTGGTTTGATAGTACCAAGTGGTTCCTGCAATCTGCCATCCAGAAGCAGGGCAGCTTACTTTTGTTTGCCAGGGAAACGGGCCGAGGTTTTTGTCTGGGGGCCTATGGCTGGGAGTGACCGGCTGGCTCCTGAAAAGCTACGATAGGCAGGATGGTGAGCAGACCCATGGTGGCACCAGTCCCAAGTTGGGCTGATTCGATAGTACCAAGTGGCTCCTGCAATCTGCCGTCAAAATTTGGCAGGCGAGTTTTGTTTTCCAGGGAAAAGCGCCGTTGTTTGTGTTTGGGGGCCTGTGGCTGGGAGTGGCCGGCTGGCTCCTTAGAATCCACGATACGCAGGATGGTTCCCAGACCTGAGGTGGCACCAGTGCCAAGTCGGGCTGGTTTGATAGTACTAAATAGCTCCTGCAATCTGCCATGCAGAAGCGGGGCAGCTTACTTTTGTTTGCCAGGGAAACGGGCCGAGGTTTTTGTCTGGGGGCCTATGGCTGCGAGTGACCGTCTGGCTCCTGAAAAGCTACGATAGGCAGGATGGTGACCAGACCCATGGTGGCACCAGTGCCAAGTTGAGCTGGTTTAATAGTACCAAGTGGCTCCTGCAATCTGCCATCAAAAAGTTGGCAGGCGAGTTTTGTTTTCCAGGGAAAAGCGCCGTTGTTTGTGTTTGGGTGCCTATGGCTGGGAGTGGCCGGCTGGCTCCTTAGAATCCACGATACGCACCATAGTTCCCAGACCAGAGGTGGCACCAGTGCCAAGTCGGGCTGGTTTGATAGTACCAAGTGCGTCCTACAATCTGCCATCCAGAAGCGGGGCAGCTTACTTTTGTTTGCCAGGGAAACGGGCCGAGCTTTGTGTCTGAGGGCCTATGGCTGGGAGTGACCGGCTGGCTCCTGAAAAGCTACGATAGGCAGGATGGTGACCAGACCCATGGTGGCACCAGTGCCAAGTTGGGCTGATTTGATAGTACCAAGTGGCTCCTGCAATCTGCCATCAAAATGTCGGCAGGCGGGTTTGTTTTCCAGGGAAAAGCGCTGTGGTTTGTGTTTGGGGGCCTGTGGCTGGGAGTGACCGGCTGGCTCCTTAGAATCCACGATACGCAGGATGGTTCCCAGACCCAAGGTGGCACCAGTGCCAAGTTGGGCTGGTTTGATAGTACCAAGTGGCTCCTGCAATCTGCCATCCAGAAGCGGGGCAGCTTACTTTTGTTTGCCAGGGAAACGGGCCGAGCTTTGTGTCTGGGGGCCTATGGCTGGGAGTGACCGGCTGGCTCCTGAAAAGCTAAGATAGGCAGGATGGTGACCAGACCCATGGTGGCACCAGTGTCAAGTTGGGCTGGTTTGATAGTACCAAGTGGCTCCTGCAATCTGCCATCAAAAATTTGGCAGGCGAGTTTTGTTTTCCAGGCAAAAGCGCCGTTGTTTTTCTTTGGGGGCCTGTGGCTGGGAGTGGCCGGCTGGCTCCTTAGAATCCACGATACGCAGCATGGTTCCCAGACCAGAGGTGGCACCAGTGCCAAGTCGGGCTGGTTTTATAGTACCAAGTGGTTCCTGCAATCTGCCATCCAGAAGCGGGGCAGCTTACTTTGGTTTGCCAGGGAAAAGGGCAGAGCATTCTGTCTGGGCGCCTATGGCTGGGAGTGACCGGCTGGCTCCTGAAAAGCTACGATAAGCAGGATGGTGACCAGACCCATGGTGGCACCAGTGCCAAGTTGGGCTGATTTGATAGTACCAAGTGGCTCCTGCAATCTGCCATCAAAAAGTTGGCCGGCGAATTTTGTTTTCCAGGGAAAAGCGCTGTGGTTTTTGTTTGGGGGCCTGTGGCTGGGAGTGGCCGGCTGGCTCCTTCTAATCCACGATACGCAGCATGGTTCCCAGACCCAAGGTGGCACCAGTGCCAAGTTGGGCTGGTTTGATAGTACCAAGTGGCTCTGGCAATCTGCCATCAAAAAGTTGGCAGACGAGTTTTGTTTTCCAGGGAAAAGCGCCGTTGTTTTTGTTTGGGGGCCTGTGGCTGGGAGTGGACGGATGGCTAATTAGAATCCACGATAGGCAGGATGGTGACCAGACCCATGGTGGCACCAGTGCCAAGTCGGGCTGGTTTGATAGTACCAAGTGGCTCCGGCAATCTGCCATCCAGAAGCGGGATAACTTACTTTTGTTTTTCAGGGAAACGGGCCGAGGTTTGTGTCTGGGGGCCTATGGCTGGGAGTGACCGGCTGGCTCCTGAAAAGCTACGATAGGCAGGATGGTGACCAGACCCATGGTGGCACCAGTGCCAAGTTGGTCTGATTTGATAAAACCAAGTGGCTCCTGCAATCTGCCATCAAAAAGTTGGCAGGAGAGTTTTGTTTCCCAGGGAAAAGCGCCATTGTTTGGGTTTGGGGGCCTGTGGCTGGGAGTGGCCGGCTGGCTCCTTAGAATCCACGATACGCAGCATGGTATCCAGACCCAAGGTGGCACCAGTGCCAAGTTTTGCTGGTTTGATAGTACCAAGTGGTTCCTGCAATCTGCCATCCAGAAGCAGGGCAGCTTACTTTTGTATGCCAGGGAAACGGGCCGAGGTTTGTGTCTGGGGGCCTATGGCTGGGAGTGACCGGCTGGCTCCTGAAAAGCTACGATAGGCAGGATGGTGACCAGACCCATGGTGGCACCAGTCCCAAGTTGGGCTGATTTGATAGTACCAAGTGGCTCCTGCAATCTGCCGTCAAAATTTGGCAGGCGAGATTTGTTTTCCAGGGAAAAGCGCCGTTGTTTGTGTTTGGGGGCCTGTGGCTGGGAGTGGCCGGCTGGCTCCTTAGAATCCACGATACGCAGGATGGTTCCCAGACCTGAGGTGGCACCAGTGCCAAGTCGGGCTGGTTTGATAGTACTAAATAGCTCCTGCAATCTGCCATGCAGAAGCGGGGCAGCTTACTTTTGTTTGCCAGGGAAACGGGCCGAGGTTTTTGTCTGGGGGCCTATGGCTGGGAGTGACCGGCTGGCTCCTGAAAAGCTACGATAGGCAGGATGGTGACCAGACCCATGGTGGCACCAGTGTCAAGTTGGGCTGGTTTAATAGTACCAAGTGGCTCCTGCAATCTGCCATCAAAAAGTTGGCAGGCGAGTTTTGTTTTCCAGGGAAAAGCGCCGTTGTTTGTGTTTGGGTGCCTATGGCTGGGAGTGGCCGGCTGGCTCCTTAGAATCCACGATACGCACCATAGTTCCCAGACCAGAGGTGGCACCAGTGCCAAGTCGGGCTGGTTTGATAGTACCAAGTGCGTCCTACAATCTGCCATCCAGAAGCGGGGCAGCTTACTTTTGTTTGCCAGGGAAACGGGCCGAGCTTTGTGTCTGGGGCCCTATGGCTGGGAGTGAGCGGCTGGCTCCTGAAAAGCTACGATAGGCAGGATGGTGACCAGACCCATGGTGGCACCAGTGCCAAGTTGGGCTGATTTGATAGCAGCAAGTGGCTCCTGCAATCTGCCATCAAAATGTCGGCAGGCGGGTTTGTTTTCCAGGGAAAAGCGCTGTGGTTTGTGTTTGGGGGCCTGTGGCTGGGAGTGACCGGCTGGCTCCTTAGAATCCACGATACGCAGGATGGTTCCCAGACCCAAGGTGGCACCAGTGCCAAGTTGGGCTGGTTTGATAGTACCAAGTGGCTCCTGCAATCTGCCATCCAGAAGCGGGGCAGCTTACTTTTGTTTGCCAGGGAAACGGGCCGAGCTTTGTGTCTGGGGGCCTATGGCTGGGAGTGACCGGCTGGCTCCTGAAAAGCTAAGATAGGCAGGATGGTGACCAGACCCATGGTGGCACCAGTGTCAAGTTGGGCTGGTTTGATAGTACCAAGTGGCTCCTGCAATCTGCCATCAAAAATTTGGCAGGCGAGTTTTGTTTTCCAGGGAAAAGCGCCGTTGATTTTGTTTGGGGGCCTGTGGCTGGGAGTGGCTGGCTGGCTCCTTAGAATCCACGATACGCAGCATGGTTCCCAGACCAGAGGTGGCACCAGTGCCAAGTCGGGCTGGTTTTATAGTACCAAGTGGTTCCTGCAATCTGCCATCCAGAAGCGGGGCAGCTTACTTTGGTTTGCCAGGGAAAAGGGCAGAGCATTGTGTCTGGGCGCCTATGGCTGGGAGTGACCGGCTGGCTCCTGAAAAGCTACGATAAGCAGGATGGTGACCAGACCCATGGTGGCACCAGTGCCAAGTTGGGCTGATTTGATAGTACCAAGTGGCTCCTGCAATCTGCCATCAAAATGTTGGCCGGCGAATTTTGTTTTCCAGGGAAAAGCGCTGTGGTTTGTGTTTGGGGGCCTGTGGCTGGGAGTGGCCGGCTGGCTCCTTAGAATCCACGATACGCAGGATGGTTCCCAGACCCAAGGTGGCACCAGTGCCAAGTTGGGCTGGTTTGATAGTACCAAGTGGCTCTGGCAATCTGCCATCAAAAAGTTGGCAGACGAGTTTTGTTTTCCAGGGAAAAGCGCCGTTGTTTGTGTTTGGGGGCCTGTGGCTGGGAGTGGCCGGCTGGCTCCTTAGAATCCACGATACGCAGCATGGTATCCAGACCCAAGGTGGCACCAGTGCCAAGTTTTGCTGGTTTGATAGTACCAAGTGGTTCCTGCAATCTGCCATCCAGAAGCAGGGCAGCTTACTTTTGTATGCCAGGGAAACGGGCCGAGGTTTTTGTCTGGGGGCCTATGGCTGGGAGTGACCGGCTGGCTCCTGAAAAGCTACGATAGGCAGGATGGTGACCAGACCCATGGTGGCACCAGTCCCAAGTTGGGCTGATTTGATAGTACCAAGTGGCTCCTGCAATCTGCCATCAAAATTTGGCAGGCGAGTTTTGTTTTCCAGGGAAAAGCGCCGTTGTTTGTGTTTGGGCGCCTGTGGCTGGGAGTGGCCGGCTGGCTCCTTAGAATCCACGATACGCAGGATGGTTCCCAGACCCAAGGTGGCACCAGTGCCAAGTCGGGCTGGTTTGATAGTACCAAGTGCGTCCTGCAATCTGCCATCCAGAAGCGGGGCAGCTTACTTTGTTTGCCAGGGAAACGGGCCGAGCTTTTTGTCTGGGCGCCTATGGCTTGGAGTGACCGTCTGGCTCCTGAAAAGCTACGATAGGCAGGATGGTGACCAGATCCATGGTGGCACCAGTGCCAAGTTGGGCTGGTTTGATAGTACCAAGTGGCTCCTGCAATCTGCCATCAAAATGTTGGCAGGCGAGTTTGGTTTTCCAGGGAAAAGCGCCGTTGTTTGTGTTTGGGGGCCTGTGGCTGGGAGTGGACGGATGGCTCCTTAGAACCACGATACGCAGGATGGTTCCCAGACCAGAGGTGGCACCAGTGCCAAGTCGGGCTGGTTTGATAGTACCAAGTTGTTCCTGCAATCTGCCATCCAGAAGCGGGGCAGCTTACTTTTGTATGCCAGGGAAACGGGCCGAGGTTTTTCTCTGGGGGCCTATAGCTGGGAGTGACCGTCTGGACCCTGAAAAGCTACGATAGGCAGGATGGTGACCAAACGCATGGTGGCACCAGTGCCAAGTTGGGCTGATTTGATAGTACCAAGTGGCTCCTGCAATCTGCCATCAAAATGTTGGCAGGCGAGTTTTGTTTTCCAGGGAAAAGCGCCGTTGTTTGTGTTTGGGGGCCTGTGGCTGGGAGTGGCCGGCTGGCTGCTAGGAATCCACGATACGCAGGATGGTTCCCAGACCAGAGGTGGCACCAGTGCCAAGTCGGGCTGGTTTGATACTACCAAGTGCGTCCTGCAATCTGCCATCCAGAAGCGGGGCAGCTTACTTTTGTTTGCCAGGGAAACGGGCCGAGGTTTGTGTCTGGGGGCCTATGGCTGCGAGTGACCGGCTGGCTCCTGAAAAGCTACGATAGGCAGGATGGTGACCAGACCCATGGTGGCACCAGTGCCAAGTTGGGCTGGTTTGATAGTACCAAGTGGCTCCTGCAATCTGCCATCAAAAAGTTGTCAGGCGAGTTTTGTTTTCCAGGGAAAAGCGCCGTTGTTCGTGTTTGGTGGCCTGTGTCTGAGAGTGGACGGATGGCTCCTTAGAATCCACGATACGCAGCATGGTTCCCAGACCAGAGGTGGCACCAGTGCCAAGTTGGGCTGGTTTGATAGTACCAAGTGGCTCCTGCAATCTGCCATCCAGAAGCGGGGCAGCTTACTTTTGTTTGCCAGGGATACGGGCCGAGGTTTGTGTCTCAGGGCCTATGGCTGGGAGTGACCACCTGGCTCCTGAAAAGCTACGATAGGCAGGATGGTGACCAGACCCATGGTGGCACCAGTGCCAAGTTGGGCTGGTTTGATAGTACCAAGTGGCTCCTGCAATCTGCCATCAAAAAGTTGGCAGGCGAGTTTGTTATCCAGGGAAAAGCGCCGTTGTTTGTGTTTGGGGGCCTGTGGCTGGGAGTGGCCGGCTGGCTCCTTAGAATCCACGATACGCAGGATGGTTCCCAGACCAGAGGTGGCACCAGTGCCAAGTTGGGCTGGTTTGATGGTGAAAAGTGGCTCCTGCAATCTGCCATCCAGAAGCGGGATAACTTACTTTTGTTTGCCAGGGAAACGGGCCGAGGTTTTTGTCTGGGGGCCTATGGCTGGGAGTGACCGGCTGGCTCCTGAAAAGCTACGATAGGCAGGATGGTGACCAGACCCATGGTGGCACCAGTGCCAAGTCGGGCTGGTTTGATAGTACCAAGTGCGTCCTGCAATCTGCCATGCAGAAGCGGGGCAGCTTACTTTTGTTTGCCAGGGAAACGGGCCGAGGTTTTTGTCTGGGGGCCTATGGCTTGGAGTGACCGGCTGGCTCCTGAAAAGCTACGATAGGCAGGATGGTGAGCAGACCCATGGTGGCACCAGTGCCAAATTGAGCTGGTTTGATAGTACCAAGTGGCTCCTGCAATTTGCCTTCAAAAAGTTGGCAGGCGAGTTTTGTTTTCCAGGGAAAAGCGCCGTTGTTTGTGTTTGGGTGCCTATGGCTGGGAGTGGCCGGCTGGCTCCTTAGAATCCACGATACGCACCATAGTTCCCAGACCAGAGGTGGCACCAGTGCCAAGTCGGGCTGGTTTGATAGTACCAAGTGCGTCCTAAAATCTGCCATCCAGAAGCGGGGCAGCTTACTTTTGTTTGCCAGGGAAACGGGCCGAGCTTTGTGTCTGGGGGCCTATGACTGGGAGTGACCGGCTGGCTCCTGAAGAGCTACGATAGGCAGGATGGTGACCAGACCCATGGTGGCACCAGTGCCAAGTTGGGCTGATTTGATAGCAGCAAGTGGCTCCTGCAATCTGCCATCAAAATGTCGGCAGGCGGGTTTGTTTTCCAGGGAAAAGCGCTGTGGTTTGTGTTTGGGGGCCGGTGGCTGGGAGTGACCGGCTGGCTCCTTAGAATCCACGATACGCAGGATGGTTCCCAGACCCAAGGTGGCACCAGTGCCAAGTTGGGCTGGTTTGATAGTACCAAGTGGCTCCTGCAATCTGCCATCCAGAAGCGGGGCAGCTTACTTTTGTTTGCCAGGGAAACGGGCCGAGCTTTGTGTCTGGGGGCCTATGGCTGGGAGTGACCGGCTGGCTCCTGAAAAGCTAAGATAGGCAGGATGGTGACCAGACCCATGGTGGCACCAGTGTCAAGTTGGGCTGGTTTGATAGTACCAAGTGTCTCCTGCAATCTGCCATCAAAATGTTGGCAGGCGAGTTTTGTTTTCCAGGGAAAAGCGCCGTTGATTTTGTTTGGGGGCCTGTGGCTGGGAGTGGCCGGCTGGCTCCTTAGAATCCACGATACGCAGCATGGTTCCCAGACCAGAGGTGGCACCAGTGCCAAGTCGGGCTGGTTTTATAGTACCAAGTGGTTCCTGCAATCTGCCATCCAGAAGCGGGGCAGCTTACTTTGGTTTGCCAGGGAAAAGGGCAGAGCATTGTGTCTGGGCGCCTATGGCTGGGAGTGACCGGCTGGCTCCTGAAAAGCTACGATAAGCAGGATGGTGACCAGACCCATGGTGGCACCAGTGCCAAGTTGGGCTGATTTGATAGTACCAAGTGGCTCCTGCAATCTGCCATCAAAAAGTTGGCCGGCGAATTTTGTTTTCCAGGCAAAAGCGCTGTGGTTTGTGTTTGGGGGCCTGTGGCTGGGAGTGGCCGGCTGGCTCCTTATAATCCACGATACGCGGCATGGTTCCCAGACCCAAGGTGGCACCAGTGCCAAGTTGCGCTGGTTTGATAGTACCAAGTGGCTCCTGCAATCTGCCATCAAAAAGTTGGCAGACGAGTTTTGTTTTCCAGGGAAAAGCGCCGTTGTTTTTGTTTGGGGGCCTGTGGCTGGGAGTGGACAGATGGCTAATTAGAATCCACGATAGGCAGGATGGTGACCAGACCCATGGTGGCACCAGTGCCAAGTCGGGCTGGTTTGATAGTACCAAGTGGCTCCTGCAATCTGCCATCAAAAAGTTGGCAGGCGAGTTTTGTTTTCCAGGGAAAAGCGCCGTTGTTTCTGTTTGGGGGCCTGTGGCTGGGAGTGGCCGGCTGGCTCCTTAGAATCCACGATACGCGGCATGGTTCCCAGACCAGAGGTGGCACCAGTGCCAAGTTGGGCTGGTTTGATAGTACCAAGTGGCTCCTGCAATCTGCCATCCAGAAGCGGGGCAGCTTACTTTTGTTTGCCAGCGATACGGGCCGAGGTTTGTGTCTCAGGGCCTATGGCTGGGAGTGACCGCCTGGCTCCTGAAAAGCTACGATAGGCAGGATGGTGACCAGACCCATGGTGGCACCAGTGCCAAGTTGGGCTGGTTTGATAGTACCAAGTGGCTCCTGCAATCTGCCATCAAAAAGTTGGCAGGCGAGTTTGTTATGCAGGGAAAAGCGCCGTTGTGTGTGTTTGGGGGCCTGTGGCAGGAGTGGCCGGCTGGCTCCTTAGAATCCACGATACGCAGGATGGTTCCCAGACCAGAGGTGGCACCAGTGCCAAGTTGGGCTGGTTTGATGGTGAAAAGTGGCTCCTGCAATCTGCCATCCAGAAGTGGGATAACTTACTTTTGTTTGCCAGGGGAACGGGCCGAGGTTTTTGTCTGGGGGCCTATGGCTGGGAGTGACCGGCTGGCTCCTGAAAAGCTACGATAGGCAGGATGGTGACCAGACCCATGGTGGCACCAGTGCCAAGTCGGGCTGGTTTGATAGTACTAAATAGCTCCTGCAATCTGCCATGCAGAAGCGGGGCAGCTTACTTTTGTTTGCCAGGGAAACGGGCCGAGGTTTTTGTCTGGGGGCCTATGGCTGCGAGTGACCGTCTGGCTCCTGAAAAGCTACGATAGGCAGGATGGTGAGCAGACCCATGGTGGCACCAGTGCCAAGTTGAGCTGGTTTGATAGTACCAAGTGGCTCCTGCAATCTGCCATCAAAAAGTTGGCAGGCGAGTTTTGTTTTCCAGGGAAAAGCGCCGTTGTTTGTGTTTGGGTGCCTATGGCTGGGAGTGGCCGGCTGGCTCCTTAGAATCCACGATACGCACCATAGTTCCCAGACCAGAGGTGGCACCAGTGCCAAGTCGGGCTGGTTTGATAGTACCAAGTGCGTCCTACAATCTGCCATCCAGAAGCGGGGCAGCTTACTTTTGTTTGCCAGGGAAACGGGCAGAGGTTTGTGTCTGGGGGCCTATGACTGGGAGTGACCGGCTGGCTCCTGAAAAGCTACGATAGGCAGGATGGTGACCAGACCCATGGTGGCACCAGTGCCAAGTTGGGCTGATTTGATAGCAGCAAGTGGCTCCTGCAATCTGCCATCAAAATGTCGGCAGGCGGGTTTGTTTTCCAGAGAAAAGCGCTGTGGTTTGTGTTTGGGGGCCTGTGGCTGGGAGTGACGGGCTGGCTCCTTAGAATCCACGATACGCAGGATGGTTCCCAGACCCAAGGTGGCACCAGTGCCAAGTTGGGCTGGTTTGATAGTACCAAGTGGCTCCTGCAATCTGCCATCCAGAAGCGGGGCAGCTTACTTTTGTTTGCCAGGGAAACGGGCCGAGGTTTGTGTCTGGGGGCCTATGGCTGGGAGTGACCGGCTGGCTCCAGAAAAGCTAAGATAGGCAGGATGGTGACCAGACCCATGGTGGCACCAGTGTCAAGTTGGGCTGGTTTGATAGTACCAAGTGGCTCCTGCAATCTGCCATCAAAAATTTGGCAGGCGAGTTTTGTTTTCCAGGGAAAAGCGCCGTTGTTTTTGTTTGGGGGCCTGTGGCTGGGAGTGGCCGGATGGCTCCTTATAATCCACGATACGCAGCATGGTTCCCAGACCCAAGGTGGCACCAGTGCCAAGTTGGGCTGGTTTGATAGTACCAAGTGGCTCTGGCAATCTGCCATCAAAAAGTTGGCAGACGAGTTTTGTTTTCCAGGGAAAAGCGCCGTTGTTTTTGTTTGGGGGCCTGTGGCTGGGAGTGGACAGAGGGCTAATTAGAATCCACGATAGGCAGGATGGTGACCAGACCCATGGTGGCACCAGTGCCAAGTCGGGCTGGTTTGATAGTACCAAGTGGCTCCGGCAATCTGCCATCCAGAAGCGGGATAACTTACTTTTGTTTGTCAGGGAAACGGGCCGAGGTTTGTGTCCGGGGGCCTATGGCTGCGAGTGACCGGCTGGCTCCTGAAAAGCTACGATAGGCAGGATGGTGACCAGACCCATGGTGGCACCAGTGCCAAGTTGGTCTGATTTGATAAAACCAAGTGGCTCCTGCAATCTCCCATCAAAAAGTTGGCAGGAGAGTTTTGTTTTCCAGGGAAAAGCGCCGTTGTTTGTGTTTGGGGGCCTGTGGCTGGGAGTGGCCGGCTGGCTCCTTAGAATCCACGATACGCAGCATGGTATCCAGACCCAATGTGGCACCAGTGCCAAGTTTTGCTGGTTTGATAGTACCAAGTGGTTCCTGCAATCTGCCATCCAGAAGCAGGGCAGCTTACTTTTGTATGCCAGGGAAACGGGCCGAGGTTTTTGTCTGGGGGCCTATGGCTGGGAGTGACCGGCTGGCTCCTGAAAAGCTACGATAGGCAGGATGGTGACCAGACCCATGGTGGCACCAGACCCAAGTTGGGCTGATTTGATAGTACCAAGTGGCTCCTGCAATCTGCCGTCAAAATTTGGAGGGCGAGTTTTGTTTTCCAGGGAAAAGCGCCGTTGTTTGTGTTTGGGCGCCTGTGGCTGGGAGTGGCCGGCTGGCTCCTTAGAATCCACGATAGGCAGGATGGTTCCCAGACCTGAGGTGGCACCAGTGCCAAGTCGGGCTGGTTTGATAGTACTAAATAGCTCCTGCAATCTGCCATGCAGAAGCGGGGCAGCTTACTTTTGTTTGCCAGGGAAACGGGCCGAGGTTTGTGTCTGGGGGCCTATGGCTGGGAGTGACCGGCTGGCTCCTGAAAAGCTACGATAGGCAGGATGGTGAGCAGACCCATGGTGGCACCAGTGCCAAGTTGAGCTGGTTTGATAGTACCAAGTGGCTCCTGCAATCTGCCATCAAAAAGTTGGCAGGCGAGTTTTGTTTTCCAGGGAAAAGCGCCGTTGTTTGTGTTTGGGTGCCTATGGCTGGGAGTGGCCGGCTGGCTCCTTAGAATTCACGATACGCACCATGGTTCCCAGACCAGAGGTGGCACCAGTGCCAAGTCGGGCTGGTTTGATAGTACCAAGTGCGTCCTGCAATCTGCCATCCAGAAGCGGGGCAGCTTACTTTTGTTTGCCAGGGAAACGGGCCGAGCTTTGTGTCTGGGGGCCTATGGCTGGGAGTGACCGGCTGGCTCCTGAAAAGCTACGATAGGCAGGATGGTGACCAGACCCATGGTGGCACCAGTGCCAAGTTGGGCTGATTTGATAGTAGCAAGTGGCTCCTGCAATCTGCCATCAAAATGTCGGCAGGCGGGTTTTGTTTTCCAGGGAAAAGCGCTGTGGTTTGTGTTTGGGGGCCTGTGGCTGAGAGTGACCGGCTGGCTCCTTAGAATCCACGATACGCAGGATGGTTCCCAGACCCAAGGTGGCACCAGTGCCAAGTTGGGCTGGTTTGATAGTACCAAGTGGCTCCTGCAATCTGCCATCCAGAAGCGGGGCAGCTTACTTTTGTTTGCCAGGGAAACGGGCCGAGGTTTGTGTCTGGGGGCCTATGGCTGGGAGTGACCGGCTGGCTCCTGAAAAGCTACGATAGGCAGGATGGTGACCAGACCCATGGTGGCACCAGTGCCAAGTTGGGCTGGTTTGATAGTACCAAGTGGCTCCTGCAATCTGCCATCAAAATGTTGGCAGGCGAGTTTTGTTTTCCAGGGAAAAGCGCCGTTGTTTGTATTTGGGGGCCTGTGGCTGGGAGTGGCCGGCTGGCTCCTTAGAATCCACGATACGCAGCATGGTTCCCAGACCAGAGGTGGCACCAGTGCCAAGTTGGGCTGGTTTGATAGTACCAAGTGCGTCCTGCAATCTGCCATCCAGAAGCGGGGTAGCTTACTTTTGTTTGCCAGGGAAACGGGCCGAGGTTTGTGTCTCGGGGCCTATGGCTGGGAGTGACCGGCTGGCTCCTGAAAAGCTACGATAGGCAGGATGGTGACCAGACCCATGGTGGCACCAGTGCCAAGTTGGGCTGGTTTGATAGTACCAAGTGGCTCCTGCAATCTGCCATAAAAAAAGTTGGCAGGCGAGTTTGTTATCCAGGGAAATGCGCCGTTGTTTGTGTTTGGGGGCCTGTGGCTGGGAGTGGCCGGCTGGCTCCTTAGAATCCACGATACGCAGCATGGTTCCCAGACCAGAGGTGGCACCAGTGCCAAGTCGGGCTGGTTTGATGGTGAAAAGTGGCTCCTGCAATCTGCCATCCAGTAGCGGAATAACTTACTTTTGTTTGCCAGGGAAACGGTCCGAGCTTTTTTTCTGGGGGCCTATGGCTGGGAGTGACCGGCTGGCTCCTGAAAAGCTACGATAGGCAGGATGGTGACCAGACCCATGGTGGCACCAGTGTCAAGTTGGGCTGGTTTGATAGTACCCAGTGGCTCCGGCAATCTGCCATCAAAATTTGGCAGGCGAGTTTTGTTTTCCAGGGAAAAGCGCCGTTGTTTTTGTTTGGGGGCCTGTGGCTGGGAGTGGACGGATGGCTAATTAGAATCCACGATACGCAGGATGGTTCCCAGACCAGAGGTGGCACCAGTGCCAAGTCGGGCTGGTTTGATGGTGCAAAGTGGCTCCTGCAATGTGCCATCCAGAAGCGGGGTAGCTTATTTTTCTTTGCCAGGGAAACGGGCCGAGGTTTTTGTCTGGGGGCCTATGGCTTGGAGTGACCGGCTGGCTCCTGAAAAGCTACGATAGGCAGGATGGTGACCAGACCCATGGTGGCACCAGTGCCAAGTTGGGCTGGTTTGATAGTACCAAGTGGCTCCTGCAATCTGCCATCAAAATGTTGGCAGGCGAGTTTTGTTTTCCAGGGAAAAGCGCCGTTGTTTGTGTTTGGGGGCCTGTGGCTGGGAGTGGCCGGCTGGCTGCTTAGAATCCACGATACGCAGGATGGTTCCCAGACCAGAGGTGGCACCAGTGCCAAGTCGGGCTGGTTTGATAATACCTAGTGGATCCTGCAATCTGCCATCCAGAAGCGGGACAGCTTACTTTTGTTTGCCAGGGAAAAGGGCCGAGCTTTGTGTCACGGGGCCTATGGCTGGGAGTGACCGTCTAGGTCCTGAAAAGCTACGATAGGCAGGATGGTTACCAGACCCATGGTGGCACCAGTGCCAAGTTGGGCTGGTTTGATAGTACCAAGTGGCTCCTGCAATCTGCCATCAAAAAGTTGGCAGGCGAGTTTTGTTTTCCAGGGAAAAGCGCCGTTGTTTGTGTTTGGAGGCCTGTGGCTGGGAGTGGCTGGCTTGCTAATTGGAATCCACGATACACAGCATGGTTCCCAGACCAGAGGTGGCACCAGTGCCAAGTTGGGCTGGTTTGATGGTGCAAAGTGGCTCCTGCAATCTGCCATCCAGAAGCGGGGCAGCTTACTTTTGTTTGCCAGGGAAACGGGCCGAGGTTTTTCTCTGGGGGCCTATGGCTGGGAGTGACCGGCTGGCGCCTGAACACCTACGATAGGCAGGATGGTGACCAGACCCATGGTGGCACCAGTGCCAAGATGGGCTGATTTGATAGTAGCAAGTGGCTCCTGCAATCTGCCATCAAAATGTTGGCAGGCGAGTTTTGTTTTCCAGGGAAAAGCGCCGTTGTTTGTGTTTGGGGGCCTGTGGCTGGGAGTGGACGGATGGCTCCTTAGAATCCACGATACGCAGCATGGTTCCCAGACCAGAGGTGGCACCAGTGCCAAGTCGGGCTGGTTTGATAGTACCAAGTGGCTCCGGAAATCTGCCATCCAGAAGCGGGGCAGCTTACTTTTGTTTGCCAGGGAAACGGGCCGAGCTTTGTGTCTGGGCGCCTATGGCTGGGAGTGACCTGCTAGGTCCTGAAAAGCTACGATAGGCAGGATGGTGACCAGACCCATGGTGGCACCAGTGCCAAGTTGGGCTGATTTGACAGTACCAAGTGGCTCCTGCAATCTGCCATCTAAAAGTTGGCAGGCGAGTTTTGTTTTCCAGGGAAAAGCGCCGTTGTTTGTGTCTGGGGGCCTGTGGCTGGAGTGGCCGGCTGGCTCCTTAGAATCCACGATACGCAGGATGGTTCCCAGACCTGAGGTGGCACCAGTGCCAAGTCGGGCTAGTTTGATGGTGCAAAGTGGCTCCTGCAATCTGCCATCCAGAAGCGGGGCAGCTTACTTTTGTTTGCCAGGGAAACGGGCCGAGGTTTTTCTCTGGTGGCCTATGGCAGGGAGGGACCGGCTGGCTCCTGAAAAGCTACGATAGGCAGGATGGTGACCAGACCCATGGTGGCACCAGTGCCAAGTTGGGCTGATTTGATAGTAGCAAGTGGCTCCTGCAATCTGCCATCAAAATGTTGGCAGGCGAGTTTTGTTTTCCAGGGAAAAGCGCCGTTGTTTGTGTTTGGGGGCCTGTGGCTGGGAGTGACCGGCTGGCTCCTTAGAATCCACGATACGCAGGATGGTTCCCAGACCCAAGGTGGCACCAGTGCCAAGTCGGGCTGGTTTGATAGTACCAAGTGGTTCCTGCAATCTGCCATCCAGAAGCGGGGCAGCTTACTTTGTTTGCCAGGGAAACGGGCCGAGCTTTTTGTCTGGGCGCCTATGGCTTGGAGTGACCGGCTAGGTCCTGAAAAGCTACGATAGGCAGGATGGTGACCAGATCCATGGTGGCACCAGTGCCAAGTTGGGCTGGTTTGATAGTACCAAGTGGCTCCTGCAATCTGCCATCAAAATGTTGGCAGGCGAGTTTTGTTTTCCAGGGAAAAGCGCCGTTGTTTGTGTTTGGGGGCCTGTGGCTGGGAGTGGCCGGCTGGCTGCTTAGAATCCACGATACGCAGGATGGTTCCCAGACCAGAGGTGGCACCAGTGCCAAGTCGGGCTGGTTTGATAGTACCAAGTTGTTCCTGCAATCTGCCATCCAGAAGCGGGGCAGCTTACTTTTGTATGCCAGGGAAACGGGCCGAGGTTTTTGTCTGGGGGCCTATAGCTGGGAGTGACCGTCTGGCTCCTGAAAAGCTACGATAGGCAGGATGGTGACCAAACGCATGGTGGCACTAGTGCCAAGTTGGGCTGATTTGATAGTACCAAGTGGCTCCTGCAATCTGCCATCAAAATGTTGGCAGGCGAGTTTTGTTTTCCAGGGAAAAGCGCCGTTGTTTGTGTTTGGGGGCCTGTGGCTGGGAGTGGCCGGCTGGCTCCTTAGAATCCACGATACGCAGGATGGTTCCCAGACCAGAGGTGGCACCAGTGCCAAGTCGGGCTGGTTTGATACTACCAAGTGCGTCCTGCAATCTGCCATCCAGAAGCGGGGCAGCTTACTTTTGTTTGCCAGGGAAACGGGCCGAGGTTTGTGTCTGGGGGCCTATGGCTGGGAGTGACCGGCTTGCTCCTGAAAAGCTACGATAGGCAGGATGGTGACCAGACCCATGGTGGCACCAGTGCCAAGTTGGGCTGGTTTGATAGTACCAAGTGGCTCCTGCAATCTGCCATCAAAAAGTTGGCAGGCGAGTTTTGTTTTCCAGGGAAAAGCGCCGTTGTTTGTGTTTGGGGGCCTGTGTCTGGGAGTGGACGGATGGCTCCTTAGAATCCACGATACGCAGCATGGTTCCCAGACCAGAGGTGGCACCAGTGCCAAGTCGGGCTAGTTTGATGGTGCAAAGTGGTTCCTGCAATCTGCCATCCAGAAGCGGGGTAGCTTACTTTTGTTTGCCAGGGAAACGGGCCGAGGTTTGTGTCTGGGGGCCTATGGCTGGGAGTGACCGGCTGGCTCCTGAAAAGCTAAGATAGGCAGGATGGTGACCAGACCCATGGTGGCACCAGTGCCAAGCTGGGCTGATTTGATAGTACCAAGTGGCTCCTGCAATCAGCCATGAAAAAGTTGGCAGGCGAGTTTTGTTTTCCAGGGAAAAGCGCCGTTGTTTCTGTTTGGGGGCCTGTGGCTGGGAGTGGCCGGCTGGCTCCTTAGAATCCACGATACGCGGCATGGTTCCCAGACCAGAGGTGGCACCAGTGCCAAGTTGGGCTGGTTTGATAGTACCAAGTGCGTCCTGCAATCTGCCATCCAGAAGCGGGGCAGCTTACTTTTGTTTGCCAGGGATACGGGCCGAGGTTTGTGTCTCAGGGCCTATGGCTGGGAGTGACCGCCTGGCTCCTGAAAAGCTACGATAGGCAGGATGGTGACCAGACCCATGGTGGCACCAGTGCCAAGTTGGGCTGGTTTGATAGTACCAAGTGGCTCCTGCAATCTGCCATCAAAAAGTTGGCAGGCGAGTTTGTTATCCAGGGAAAAGCGCCGTTGTTTGTGTTTGGGGGCCTGTGGCAGGAGTGGCCGGCTGGCTCCTTAAAATCCACGATACGCAGGATGGTTCCCAGACCAGAGGTGGCACCAGTGCCAAGTTGGGCTGGTTTGATGGTGAAAAGTGGCTCCTGCAATCTGCCATCCAGAAGTGGGATAACTTACTTTTGTTTGCCAGGGGAACGGGCCGAGGTTTTTGTCTGGGGGCCTATGGCTGGGAGTGACCGGCTGGCTCCTGAAAAGCTACGATAGGCAGGATGGTGACCAGACCCATGGTGGCACCAGTGCCAAGTCGGGCTGGTTTGATAGTACTAAATAGCTCCTGCAATCTGCCATGCAGAAGCGGGGCAGCTTACTTTTGTTTGCCAGGGAAACGGGCCGAGGTTTTTGTCTGGGGGCCTATGGCTGCGAGTGACCGTCTGGCTCCTGAAAAGCTACGATAGGCAGGATGGTGACCAGACCCATGGTGGCACCAGTGCCAAGTTGGGCTGGTTTGATAGTACCAAGTGGCTCCTGCAATCTGCCATCAAAATGTTGGCAGGCGAGTTTTGTTTTCCAGGGAAAAGCGCCGTTGTTTGTGTTTGGGTGCCTATGGCTGGGAGTGGCCGGCTGGCTCCTTAGAATCCACGATACGCACCATAGTTCCCAGACCAGAGGTGGCACCAGTGCCAAGTCGGGCTGGTTTGATAGTACCAAGTGCGTCCTACAATCTGCCATCCAGAAGCGGGGCAGCTTACTTTTGTTTGCCAGGGAAACGGGCAGAGGTTTGTGTCTGGGGGCCTATGACTGGGAGTGACCGGCTGGCTCCTGAAAAGCTACGATAGGCAGGATGGTGACCAGACCCATGGTGGCACCAGTGCCAAGTTGGGCTGATTTGATAGCAGCAAGTGGCTCCTGCAATCTGCCATCAAAATGTCGGCAGGCGGGTTTGTTTTCCAGAGAAAAGCGCTGTGGTTTGTGTTTGGGGGCCTGTGGCTGGGAGTGACGGGCTGGCTCCTTAGAATCCACGATACGCAGGATGGTTCCCAGACCCAAGGTGGCACCAGTGCCAAGTTGGGCTGGTTTGATAGTACCAAGTGGCTCCTGCAATCTGCCATCCAGAAGCGGGGCAGCTTACTTTTGTTTGCCAGGGAAACGGGCCGAGGTTTGTGTCTGGGGGCCTATGGCTGGGAGTGACCGGCTGGCTCCAGAAAAGCTACGATAGGCAGGATGGTGACCAGACCCATGGTGGCACCAGTGTCAAGTTGGGCTGGTTTGATAGTACCAAGTGGCTCCTGCAATCTGCCATCAAAAATTTGGCAGGCGAGTTTTGTTTTCCAGGGAAAAGCGCCGTTGTATTTGTTTGGGGGCCTGTGGCTGGGAGTGGCCGGATGGCTCCTTATAATCCACGATACGCAGCATGGTTCCCAGACCCAAGGTGGCACCAGTGCCAAGTTGGGCTGGTTTGATAGTACCAAGTGGCTCTGGCAATCTGCCATCAAAAAGTTGGCAGACGAGTTTTGTTTTCCAGGGAAAAGCGCCGTTGTTTTTGTTTGGGGGCCTGTGGCTGGGAGTGGACAGAGGGCTAATTAGAATCCACGATAGGCAGGATGGTGACCAGACCCATGGTGGCACCAGTGCCAAGTCGGGCTGGTTTGATAGTACCAAGTGGCTCCGGCAATCTGCCATCCAGAAGCGGGATAACTTACTTTTGTTTGTCAGGGAAACGGGCCGAGGTTTGTGTCCGGGGGCCTATGGCTGCGAGTGACCGGCTGGCTCCTGAAAAGCTACGATAGGCAGGATGGTGACCAGACCCATGGTGGCACCAGTGCCAAGTTGGTCTGATTTGATAAAAACAAGTGGCTCCTGCAATCTCCCATCAAAAAGTTGGCAGGAGAGTTTTGTTTTCCAGGGAAAAGCGCCGTTGTTTGTGTTTGGGGGCCTGTGGCTGGGAGTGGCCGGCTGGCTCCTTAGAATCCACGATACGCAGCATGGTATCCAGACCCAAGGTGGCACCAGTGCCAAGTTTTGCTGGTTTGATAGTACCAAGTGGTTCCTGCAATCTGCCATCCAGAAGCAGGGCAGCTTACTTTTGTATGCCAGGGAAACGGGCCGAGGTTTTTGTCTGGGGGCCTATGGCTGGGAGTGACCGGCTGGCTCCTGAAAAGCTACGATAGGCAGGATGGTGACCAGACCCATGGTGGCACCAGTCCCAAGTTGGGCTGATTTGATAGTACCAAGTGGCTCCTGCAATCTGCCGTCAAAATTTGGCGGGCGAGTTTTGTTTTCCAGGGAAAAGCGCCGTTGTTTGTGTTTGGGCGCCTGTGGCTGGGAGTGGCCGGCTGGCTCCTTAGAATCCACGATAGGCAGGATGGTTCCCAGACCTGAGGTGGCACCAGTGCCAAGTCGGGCTGGTTTGATAGTACTAAATAGCTCCTGCAATCTGCCATGCAGAAGCGGGGCAGCTTACTTTTGTTTGCCAGGGAAACGGGCCGAGGTTTGTGTCTGGGGGCCTATGGCTGGGAGTGACCGGCTGGCTCCTGAAAAGCTACGATAGGCAGGATGGTGAGGAGACCCATGGTGGCACCAGTGCCAAGTTGAGCTGGTTTGATAGTACCAAGTGGCTCCTGCAATCTGCCATCAAAAAGTTGGCAGGCGAGTTTTGTTTTCCAGGGAAAAGCGCCGTTGTTTGTGTTTGGGTGCCTATGGCTGGGAGTGGCCGGCTGGCTCCTTAGAATTCACGATACGCACCATGGTTCCCAGACCAGAGGTGGCACCAGTGCCAAGTCGGGCTGGTTTGATAGTACCAAGTGCGTCCTGCAATCTGCCATCCAGAAGCGGGGCAGCTTACTTTTGTTTGCCAGGGAAACGGGCCGAGCTTTGTGTCTGGGGGCCTATGGCTGGGAGTGACCGGCTGGCTCCTGAAAAGCTACGATAGGCAGGATGGTGACCAGACCCATGGTGGCACCAGTGCCAAGTTGGGCTGATTTGATAGTAGCAAGTGGCTCCTGCAATCTGCCATCAAAATGTCGGCAGGCGGGTTTTGTTTTCCAGGGAAAAGCGCTGTGGTTTGTGTTTGGGGGCCTGTGGCTGAGAGTGACCGGCTGGCTCCTTAGAATCCACGATACGCAGGATGGTTCCCAGACCCAAGGTGGCACCAGTGCCAAGTCGGGCTGGTTTGATAGTACCAAGTGGCTCCTGCAATCTGCCATCCAGAAGCGGGGCAGCTTACTTTTGTTTGCCAGGGAAACGGGCCGAGGTTTGTGTCTGGGGGCCTATGGCTGGGAGTGACCGGCTGGCTCCTGAAAAGCTACGATAGGCAGGATGGTGACCAGACCCATGGTGGCACCAGTGCCAAGTTGGGCTGGTTTGATAGTACCAAGTGGCTCCTGCAATCTGCCATCAAAATGTTGGCAGGCGAGTTTTGTTTTCCAGGGAAAAGCGCCGTTGTTTGTATTTGGGGGCCTGTGGCTGGGAGTGGCCGGCTGGCTCCTTAGAATCCACGATACGCAGCATGGTTCCCAGACCAGAGGTGGCACCAGTGCCAAGTTGGGCTGGTTTGATAGTACCAAGTGCGTCCTGCAATCTGCCATCCAGAAGCGGGGTAGCTTACTTTTGTTTGCCAGGGAAACGGGCCGAGGTTTGTGTCTCGGGGCCTATGGCTGGGAGTGACCGGCTGGCTCCTGAAAAGCTACGATAGGCAGGATGGTGACCAGACCCATGGTGGCACCAGTGCCAAGTTGGGCTGGTTTGATAGTACCAAGTGGCTCCTGCAATCTGCCATAAAAAAAGTTGGCAGGCGAGTTTGTTATCCAGGGAAATGCGCCGTTGTTTGTTTTTGGGGGCCTGTGGCTGGGAGTGGCCGGCTGGCTCCTTAGAATCCACGATACGCAGCATGGTTCCCAGACCAGAGGTGGCACCAGTGCCAAGTCGGGCTGGTTTGATGGTGAAAAGTGGCTCCTGCAATCTGCCATCCAGTAGCGGAATAACTTACTTTTGTTTGCCAGGGAAACGGTCCGAGCTTTTTTTCTGGGGGCCTATGGCTGGGAGTGACCGGCTGGCTCCTGAAAAGCTACGATAGGCAGGATGGTGACCAGACCCATGGTGGCACCAGTGTCAAGTTGGGCTGGTTTGATAGTACCCAGTGGCTCCGGCAATCTGCCATCAAAATTTGGCAGGCGAGTTTTGTTTTCCAGGGAAAAGCGCCGTTGTTTTTGTTTGGGGGCCTGTGGCTGGGAGTGGACGGATGGCTAATTAGAATCCACGATACGCAGGATGGTTCCCAGACCAGAGGTGGCACCAGTGCCAAGTCGGGCTGGTTTGATGGTGCAAAGTGGCTCCTGCAATGTGCCATCCAGAAGCGGGGTAGCTTATTTTTCTTTGCCAGGGAAACGGGCCGAGGTTTTTGTCTGGGGGCCTATGGCTTGGAGTGACCGGCTGGCTCCTGAAAAGCTACGATAGGCAGGATGGTGACCAGACCCATGGTGGCACCAGTGCCAAGTTGGGCTGGTTTGATAGTACCAAGTGGCTCCTGCAATCTGCCATCAAAATGTTGGCAGGCGAGTTTTGTTTTCCAGGGAAAAGCGCCGTTGTTTGTGTTTGGGGGCCTGTGGCTGGGAGTGGACGGATGGCTCCTTAGAATCCACGATACGCAGCATGGTTCCCAGACCAGAGGTGGCACCAGTGCCAAGTCGGGCTGGTTTGATAGTACCAAGTGGCTCCGGAAATCTGCCATCCAGAAGCGGGGCAGCTTACTTTTGTTTGCCAGGGAAACGGGCCGAGCTTTGTGTCTGGGCGCCTATGGCTGGGAGTGACCTGCTAGGTCCTGAAAAGCTACGATAGGCAGGATGGTGACCAGACCCATGGTGGCACCAGTGCCAAGTTGGGCTGATTTGACAGTACCAAGTGGCTCCTGCAATCTGCCATCTAAAAGTTGGCAGGCGAGTTTTGTTTTCCAGGGAAAAGCGCCGTTGTTTGTGTCTGGGGGCCTGTGGCTGGAGTGGCCGGCTGGCTCCTTAGAATCCACGATACGCAGGATGGTTCCCAGACCTGAGGTGGCACCAGTGCCAAGTCGGGCTAGTTTGATGGTGCAAAGTGGCTCCTGCAATCTGCCATCCAGAAGCGGGGCAGCTTACTTTTGTTTGCCAGGGAAACGGGCCGAGGTTTTTCTCTGGGGGCCTATGGCAGGGAGGGACCGGCTGGCTCCTGAAAAGCTACGATAGGCAGGATGGTGACCAGACCCATGGTGGCACCAGTGCCAAGTTGGGCTGATTTGATAGTAGCAAGTGGCTCCTGCAATCTGCCATCAAAATATTGGCAGGCGAGTTTTGTTTTCCAGGGAAAAGCGCCGTTGTTTGTGTTTGGGGGCCTGTGGCTGGGAGTGACCGGCTGGCTCCTTAGAATCCACGATACGCAGGATGGTTCCCAGACCCAAGGTGGCACCAGTGCCAAGTCGGGCTGGTTTGATAGTACCAAGTGGTTCCTGCAATCTGCCATCCAGAAGCGGGGCAGCTTACTTTGTTTGCCAGGGAAAAGGGCCGAGCTTTTTGTCTGGGCGCCTATGGCTTGGAGTGACCGGCTAGGTCCTGAAAAGCTACGATAGGCAGGATGGTGACCAGATCCATGGTGGCACCAGTGCCAAGTTGGGCTGGTTTGATAGTACCAAGTGGCTCCTGCAATCTGCCATCAAAATGTTGGCAGGCGAGTTTTGTTTTCCAGGGAAAAGCGCCGTTGTTTGTGTTTGGGGGCCTGTGGCTGGGAGTGGCCGGCTGGCTCCTTAGAATCCACGATACGCAGGATGGTTCCCAGACCAGAGGTGGCACCAGTGCCAAGTCGGGCTGGTTTGATAGTACCAAGTTGTTCCTGCAATCTGCCATCCAGAAGCGGGGCAGCTTACTTTTGTATGCCAGGGAAACGGGCCGAGGTTTTTGTCTGGGGGCCTATAGCTGGGAGTGACCGTCTGGCTCCTGAAAAGCTACGATAGGCAGGATGGTGACCAAACGCATGGTGGCACCAGTGCCAAGTTGGGCTGATTTGATAGTACCAAGTGGCTCCTGCAATCTGCCATCAAAATGTTGGCAGGCGAGTTTTGTTTTCCAGGGAAAAGCGCCGTTGTTTGTGTTTGGGGGCCTGTGGCTGGGAGTGGCCGGCTGGCTGCTTAGAATCCACGATACGCAGGATGGTTCCCAGACCAGAGGTGGCACCAGTGCCAAGTCGGGCTGGTTTGATAGTACCAAGTGCGTCCTGCAATCTGCCATCCAGAAGCGGGGCAGCTTACTTTTGTTTGCCAGGGAAACGGGCCGAGGTTTGTGTCTGGGGGCCTATGGCTGGGAGTGACCGGCTTGCTCCTGAAAAGCTACGATAGGCAGGATGGTGACCAGACCCATGGTGGCACCAGTGCCAAGTTGGGCTGGTTTGATAGTACCAAGTGGCTCCTGCAATCTGCCATCAAAAAGTTGGCAGGCGAGTTTTGTTTTCCAGGGAAAAGCGCCGTTGTTTGTGTTTGGGGGCCTGTGTCTGGGAGTGGACGGATGGCTCCTTAGAATCCACGATACGCAGCATGGTTCCCAGACCAGAGGTGGCACCAGTGCCAAGTCGGGCTAGTTTGATGGTGCAAAGTGGTTCCTGCAATCTGCCATCCAGAAGCGGGGTAGCTTACTTTTGTTTGCCAGGGAAACGGGCCGAGGTTTGTGTCTGGGGGCCTATGGCTGGGAGTGACCGGCTGGCTCCTGAAAAGCTACAATAGGCAGGATGGTGACCAGACCCATGGTGGCACCAGTGCCAAGCTGGGCTGATTTGATAGTACCAAGTGGCTCCTGCAATCAGCCATGAAAAAGTTGGCAGGCGAGTTTTGTTTTCCAGGGAAAAGCGCCGTTGTTTCTGTTTGGGGGCCTGTGGCTGGGAGTGGCCGGCTGGCTCCTTAGAATCCACGATACGCGGCATGGTTCCCAGACCAGAGGTGGCACCAGTGCCAAGTTGGGCTGGTTTGATAGTACCAAGTGCGTCCTGCAATCTGCCATCCAGAAGCGGGGCAGCTTACTTTTGTTTGCCAGGGATACGGGCCGAGGTTTGTGTCTCAGGGCCTATGGCTGGGAGTGACCGCCTGGCTCCTGAAAAGCTACGATAGGCAGGATGGTGACCAGACCCATGGTGGCACCAGTGCCAAGTTGGGCTGGTTTGATAGTACCAAGTGGCTCCTGCAATCTGCCATCAAAAAGTTAGCAGGCGAGTTTGTTATCCAGGGAAAAGCGCCGTTGTTTGTGTTTGGGGGCCTGTGGCAGGGAGTGGCCGGCTGGCTCCTTAGAATCCACGATACGCAGGATGGTTCCCAGACCACAGGTGGCACCAGTGCCAAGTTGGGCTGGTTTGATGGTGAAAAGTGGCTCCTGCAATCTGCCATCCAGAAGCGGGATAACTTACTTTTGTTTGCCAGGGAAACGGGCCGAGGTTTTTGTCTGGGGGCCTATGGCTGGGAGTGGCCAGATGGCTAATTAGAATCTACGATACGCAGCATGGTTCCCAGACCTGAGGTGGCACCAGTGCCAAGTCGGGCTGGTTTGATAGTACCCAGTGGCTCCGGCAATCTGCCATCAAAATTTGGCAGGCGAGTTTTGTTTTCCAGGGAAAAGCGCCGTTGTTTTTGTTTGGGGGCCTGTGGCTGGGAGTGGACGGATGGCTAATTAGAATCCACGATACGCAGGATGGTTCCCAGACCAGAGGTGGCACCAGTGCCAAGTCGGGCTGGTTTGATGGTGCAAAGTGGCTCCTGCAATGTGCCATCCAGAAGCGGGGTAGCTTATTTTTCTTTGCCAGGGAAACGGGCCGAGGTTTGTGTCTGGGGGCCTATGGCTGGGAGTGACCGGCTGGCTCCTGAAAAGCTACAATAGGCAGGATGGTGACCAGACCCATGGTGGCACCAGTGCCAAGCTGGGCTGATTTGATAGTACCAAGTGGCTCCTGCAATCAGCCATGAAAAAGTTGGCAGGCGAGTTTTGTTTTCCAGGGAAAAGCGCCGTTGTTTCTGTTTGGGGGCCTGTGGCTGGGAGTGGCCGGCTGGCTCCTTAGAATCCACGATACGCGGCATGGTTCCCAGACCAGAGGTGGCACCAGTGCCAAGTTGGGCTGGTTTGATAGTACCAAGTGCGTCCTGCAATCTGCCATCCAGAAGCGGGGCAGCTTACTTTTGTTTGCCAGGGATACGGGCCGAGGTTTGTGTCTCAGGGCCTATGGCTGGGAGTGACCGCCTGGCTCCTGAAAAGCTACGATAGGCAGGATGGTGACCAGACCCATGGTGGCACCAGTGCCAAGTTGGGCTGGTTTGATAGTACCAAGTGGCTCCTGCAATCTGCCATCAAAAAGTTAGCAGGCGAGTTTTTTATCCAGGGAAAAGCGCCGTTGTTTGTGTTTGGGGGCCTGTGGCAGGGAGTGGCCGGCTGGCTCCTTAGAATCCACGATACGCAGGATGGTTCCCAGACCACAGGTGGCACCAGTGCCAAGTTGGGCTGGTTTGATGGTGAAAAGTGGCTCCTGCAATCTGCCATCCAGAAGCGGGATAACTTACTTTTGTTTGCCAGGGAAACGGGCCGAGGTTTTTGTCTGGGGGCCTATGGCTGGGAGTGGCCAGATGGCTAATTAGAATCTACGATACGCAGCATGGTTCCCAGACCTGAGGTGGCACCAGTGCCAAGTCGGGCTGGTTTGATAGTACCCAGTGGCTCCGGCAATCTGCCATCAAAATTTGGCAGGCGAGTTTTGTTTTCCAGGGAAAAGCGCCGTTGTTTTTGTTTGGGGGCCTGTGGCTGGGAGTGGACGGATGGCTAATTAGAATCCACGATACGCAGGATGGTTCCCAGACCAGAGGTGGCACCAGTGCCAAGTCGGGCTGGTTTGATGGTGCAAAGTGGCTCCTGCAATGTGCCATCCAGAAGCGGGGTAGCGTATTTTTCTTTGCCAGGGAAACGGGCCGAGGTTTTTGTCTGGGGGCCTATGGCTTGGAGTGACCGGCTGGCTCCTGAAAAGCTACGATAGGCAGGATGGTGACCAGACCCATGGTGGCACCAGTGCCAAGTTGGGCTGGTTTGATAGTACCAAGTGGCTCCTGCAATCTGCCATCAAAATGTTGGCAGGCGAGTTTTGTTTTCCAGGGAAAAGCGCCGTTGTTTGTGTTTGGGGGCCTGTGGCTGGGAGTGGCCGGCTGGCTGCTTAGAATCCACGATACGCAGGATGGTTCCCAGACCAGAGGTGGCACCAGTGCCAAGTCGGGCTGGTTTGATAATACCTAGTGGATCCTGCAATCTGCCATCCAGAAGCGGGACAGCTTACTTTTGTTTGCCAGGGAAAAGGGCCGAGCTTTGTGTCACGGGGCCTATGGCTGGGAGTGACCGTCTAGGTCCTGAATAGCTACGATAGGCAGGATGGTTACCAGACCCATGGTGGCACCAGTGCCAAGTTGGGCTGGTTTGATAGTACCAAGTGGCTCCTGCAATCTGCCATCAAAAAGTTGGCAGGCGAGTTTTGTTTTCCAGGGAAAAGCGCCGTTGTTTGTGTTTGGAGGCCTGTGGCTGGGAGTGGCCGGCTTGCTAATTGGAATCCACGATACACAGCATGGTTCCCAGACCAGAGGTGGCACCAGTGCCAAGTTGGGCTGGTTTGATGGTGCAAAGTGGCTCCTGCAATCTGCCATCCAGAAGCGGGGCAGCTTACTTTTGTTTGCCAGGGAAACGGGCCGAGGTTTTTCTCTGGGGGCCTATGGCTGGGAGTGACCGGCTGGCGCCTGAACACCTACGATAGGCAGGATGGTGACCAGACCCATGGTGGCACCAGTGCCAAGATGGGCTGATTTGATAGTAGCAAGTGGCTCCTGCAATCTGCCATCAAAATGTTGGCAGGCGAGTTTTGTTTTCCAGGGAAAAGCGCCGTTGTTTGTGTTTGGGGGCCTGTGGCTGGGAGTGGACGGATGGCTCCTTAGAATCCACGATACGCAGCATGGTTCCCAGACCAGAGGTGGCACCAGTGCCAAGTCGGGCTGGTTTGATAGTACCAAGTGGCTCCGGAAATCTGCCATCCAGAAGCGGGGCAGCTTACTTTTGTTTGCCAGGGAAACGGGCCGAGCTTTGTGTCTGGGCGCCTATGGCTGGGAGTGACCTGCTAGGTCCTGAAAAGCTACGATAGGCAGGATGGTGACCAGACCCATGGTGGCACCAGTGCCAAGTTGGGCTGATTTGACAGTACCAAGTGGCTCCTGCAATCTGCCATCTAAAAGTTGGCAGGCGAGTTTTGTTTTCCAGGGAAAAGCGCCGTTGTTTGTGTCTGGGGGCCTGTGGCTGGAGTGGCCGGCTGGCTCCTTAGAATCCACGATACGCAGGATGGTTCCCAGACCTGAGGTGGCACCAGTGCCAAGTCGGGCTAGTTTGATGGTGCAAAGTGGCTCCTGCAATCTGCCATCCAGAAGCGGGGCAGCTTACTTTTGTTTGCCAGGGAAACGGGCCGAGGTTTTTCTCTGGGGGCCTATGGCAGGGAGGGACCGGCTGGCTCCTGAAAAGCTACGATAGGCAGGATGGTGACCAGACCCATGGTGGCACCAGTGCCAAGTTGGGCTGATTTGATAGTAGCAAGTGGCTCCTGCAATCTGCCATCAAAATATTGGCAGGCGAGTTTTGTTTTCCAGGGAAAAGCGCCGTTGTTTGTGTTTGGGGGCCTGTGGCTGGGAGTGACCGGCTGGCTCCTTAGAATCCACGATACGCAGGATGGTTCCCAGACCCAAGGTGGCACCAGTGCCAAGTCGGGCTGGTTTGATAGTACCAAGTGGTTCCTGCAATCTGCCATCCAGAAGCGGGGCAGCTTACTTTGTTTGCCAGGGAAAAGGGCCGAGCTTTTTGTCTGGGCGCCTATGGCTTGGAGTGACCGGCTAGGTCCTGAAAAGCTACGATAGGCAGGATGGTGACCAGATCCATGGTGGCACCAGTGCCAAGTTGGGCTGGTTTGATAGTACCAAGTGGCTCCTGCAATCTGCCATCAAAATGTTGGCAGGCGAGTTTTGTTTTCCAGGGAAAAGCGCCGTTGTTTGTGTTTGGGGGCCTGTGGCTGGGAGTGGCCGGCTGGCTCCTTAGAATCCACGATACGCAGGATGGTTCCCAGACCTGAGGTGGCACCAGTGCCAAGTCGGGCTGGTTTGATAGTACTAAATAGCTCCTGCAATCTGCCATCCAGAAGCGGGGCAGCTTACTTTTGTATGCCAGGGAAACGGGCCGAGGTTTTTGTCTGGGGGCCTATAGCTGGGAGTGACCGTCTGGCTCCTGAAAAGCTACGATAGGCAGGATGGTGACCAAACGCATGGTGGCACCAGTGCCAAGTTGGGCTGATTTGATAGTACCAAGTGGCTCCTGCAATCTGCCATCAAAATGTTGGCAGGCGAGTTTTGTTTTCCAGGGAAAAGCGCCGTTGTTTGTGTTTGGGGGCCTGTGGCTGGGAGTGGCCGGCTGGCTGCTTAGAATCCACGATACGCAGGATGGTTCCCAGACCAGAGGTGGCACCAGTGCCAAGTCGGGCTGGTTTGATAGTACCAAGTGCGTCCTGCAATCTGCCATCCAGAAGCGGGGCAGCTTACTTTTGTTTGCCAGGGAAACGGGCCGAGGTTTGTGTCTGGGGGCCTATGGCTGGGAGTGACCGGCTTGCTCCTGAAAAGCTACGATAGGCAGGATGGTGACCAGACCCATGGTGGCACCAGTGCCAAGTTGGGCTGGTTTGATAGTACCAAGTGGCTCCTGCAATCTGCCATCAAAAAGTTGGCAGGCGAGTTTTGTTTTCCAGGGAAAAGCGCCGTTGTTTGTGTTTGGGGGCCTGTGTCTGGGAGTGGACGGATGGCTCCTTAGAATCCACGATACGCAGCATGGTTCCCAGACCAGAGGTGGCACCAGTGCCAAGTCGGGCTAGTTTGATGGTGCAAAGTGGTTCCTGCAATCTGCCATCCAGAAGCGGGGTAGCTTACTTTTGTTTGCCAGGGAAACGGGCCGAGGTTTGTGTCTGGGGGCCTATGGCTGGGAGTGACCGGCTGGCTCCTGAAAAGCTACAATAGGCAGGATGGTGACCAGACCCATGGTGGCACCAGTGCCAAGCTGGGCTGATTTGATAGTACCAAGTGGCTCCTGCAATCAGCCATGAAAAAGTTGGCAGGCGAGTTTTGTTTTCCAGGGAAAAGCGCCGTTGTTTCTGTTTGGGGGCCTGTGGCTGGGAGTGGCCGGCTGGCTCCTTAGAATCCACGATACGCGGCATGGTTCCCAGACCAGAGGTGGCACCAGTGCCAAGTTGGGCTGGTTTGATAGTACCAAGTGCGTCCTGCAATCTGACATCCAGAAGCGGGGCAGCTTACTTTTGTTTGCCAGGGATACGGGCCGAGGTTTGTGTCTCAGGGCCTATGGCTGGGAGTGACCGCCTGGCTCCTGAAAAGCTACGATAGGCAGGATGGTGACCAGACCCATGGTGGCACCAGTGCCAAGTTGGGCTGGTTTGATAGTACCAAGTGGCTCCTGCAATCTGCCATCAAAAAGTTAGCAGGCGAGTTTGTTATCCAGGGAAAAGCGCCGTTGTTTGTGTTTGGGGGCCTGTGGCAGGGAGTGGCCGGCTGGCTCCTTAGAATCCACGATACGCAGGATGGTTCCCAGACCACAGGTGGCACCAGTGCCAAGTTGGGCTGGTTTGATGGTGAAAAGTGGCTCCTGCAATCTGCCATCCAGAAGCGGGATAACTTACTTTTGTTTGCCAGGGAAACGGGCCGAGGTTTTTGTCTGGGGGCCTATGGCTGGGAGTGGCCAGATGGCTAATTAGAATCTACGATACGCAGCATGGTTCCCAGACCTGAGGTGGCACCAGTGCCAAGTCGGGCTGGTTTGATACTATCAAGTGCGTCCTGCAGTCTGCCATCCAGAAGCGGGGTAGCTTACTTTTGTTTGCCAGGGAAACGGGCCGAGTTTTGTGTCTGGGGGCCTATGGCTGCGAGTGACCGGCTGGCTCCTGAAAAGCTACGATAGGCAGGATGGTGACCAGACCCATGGTGGCACCAGTGCCAAGTTGGTCTGATTTGATAGTACCAAGTGGCTCCTGCAATCTGCCATCAAAAAGTTGGCAGGCGAGTTTTGTTTTCCAGGGAAAAGCGCCGTTGTTTGTGTCTGGGGGCCTGTGGCTGGGAGTGTCCGCCTGTCCTCTTAGAATCTACTTTACGCAGCATGGTTCCCAGAGCCAAGGTGGCACCAGTGCCAAGTTGGGCTGGTTTGATAGTACCAAGTGGTTCCTGCAATCTGCCATCCAGAAGCGGGGCAGCTTACTTTTGTTTGCCAGGGAAACGGGCCGAGGTTTTTCTCTGGGGGCCTATGGCTTGGTGTGACCGGCTAGGTCCTGAAAAGCTACGATAGGCAGGATGGTGACCAGATCCATGGTGGCACCAGTGCCAAGTTGGGCTGGTTTGATAGTACCAAGTGGCTCCTGCAATCTGCCATCAAAAAGTTGGCAGGCGAGTTTGTTATCCAGGGAAATGCGCCGTTGTTTTTGTTTGAGGGCCTGTGGCTGGGAGTGGCCGGCTGGCTCCTTAGAATCCACGATACGCAGCATGGTTCCCAGACCAGAGGTGGCACCAGTGCCAAGTCAGGCTGGTTTGATGGTGAAAAGTGGCTCCTGCAATCTGCCATCCAGTAGCGGAATAACTTACTTTTGTTTGCCAGGGAAACGGTCCGAGCTTTTTGTCTGGGGGCCTATGGCTGGGAGTGACCGGCTGGCTCCTGAAAAGCTACGATAGGCAGGATGGTGACCAGACCCATGGTGGCACCAGTGTCAAGTTGGGCTGGTTTGATAGTACCCAGTGGCTCCGGCAATCTGCCATCAAAATTTGGCAGGCGAGTTTTGTTTTCCAGGGAAAAGCGCCGTTGTTTTTGTTTGGGGGCCTGTGGCTGGGAGTGGACGGATGGCTAATTAGAATCCACGATACGCAGGATGGTTCCCAGACCAGAGGTGGCACCAGTGCCAAGTCGGGCTGGTTTGATGGTGCAAAGTGGCTCCTGCAATGTGCCATCCAGAAGCGGGGTAGCTTATTTTTCTTTGCCAGGGAAACGGGCCGAGGTTTTTGTCTGGGGGCCTATGGCTTGGAGTGACCGGCTGGCTCCTGAAAAGCTACGATAGGCAGGATGGTGACCAGACCCATGGTGGCACCAGTGCCAAGTTGGGCTGGTTTGATAGTACCAAGTGGCTCCTGCAATCTGCCATCAAAATGTTGGCAGGCGAGTTTTGTTTTCCAGGGAAAAGCGCCGTTGTTTGTGTTTGGGGGCCTGTGGCTGGGAGTGGCCGGCTGGCTGCTTAGAATCCACGATACGCAGGATGGTTCCCAGACCAGAGGTGGCACCAGTGCCAAGTCGGGCTGGTTTGATAATACCTAGTGGATCCTGCAATCTGCCATCCAGAAGCGGGACAGCTTACTTTTGTTTGCCAGGGAAACGGGCCGCGCTTTGTGTCACGGGGCCTATGGCTGGGAGTGACCGTCTAGGTCCTGAAAAGCTACGATAGGCAGGATGGTGACCAGACCCATGGTGGCACCAGTGCCAAGTTGGGCTGGTTTGATAGTACCAAGTGGCTCCTGCAATCTGCCATCAAAAAGTTGGCAGGCGAGTTTTGTTTTCCAGGGAAAAGCGCCGTTGTTTGTGTTTGGAGGCCTGTGGCTGGGAGTGGCCGGCTTGCTAATTGGAATCCACGATACACAGCATGGTTCCCAGACCAGAGGTGGCACCAGTGCCAAGTTGGGCTGATTTGACAGTACCAAGTGGCTCCTGCAATCTGCCATCTAAAAGTTGGCAGGCGAGTTTTGTTTTCCAGGGAAAAGCGCCGTTGTTTCTGTCTGGGGGCCTGTGGCTGGAGTGGCCGGCTGGCTCCTTAGAATGAACGATACGCAGGATGGTTCCCAGACCTGAGGTGGCACCAGTGCCAAGTCGGGCTAGTTTGATGGTGCAAAGTGGCTCCTGCAATCTGCCATCCAGAAGCGGGGTAGCTTACTTTTGTTTGCCAGGGAAACGGGCCGAGGTTTTTCTCTGGGTGCCTACGGCTGCGAGTGACCGTCTGGCTCCTGAAAAGCTACGATAGGCAGGATGGTGACCAGACCCATGGTGGCACCAGTGCCAAGTTGGGCTGATTTGATAGTACCAAGTGGCTCCTGCAATCTGCCATCAAAATGTTGGCAGGCGAGTTTTGTTTTCCAGGGAAAAGCGCCGTTGTTTGTGTTTGGGGGCCTGTGGCTGGGAGTGGACGGATGGCTCCTTAGAACCACGATACGCAGGATGGTTCCCAGACCACAGGTGGCACCAGTGCCAAGTCGGGCTGGTTTGATAGTACCAAGTGGTTCCTGCAATCTGCCATCCAGAAGCGGGGCAGCTTACTTTTGTATGCCAGGGAAACGGGCCGAGGTTTTTGTCTGGGGGCCTATAGCTGGGAGTGAACGGCTGGCTCCTGAAAAGCTACGATAGGCAGGATGGTGACCAAACGCATGGTGGCACCAGTGCCAAGTTGGGCTGATTTGATAGTACCAAGTGGCTCCTGCAATCTGCCATCAAAATGTTGGCAGGCGAGTTTTGTTTTCCAGGGAAAAGCGCCGTTGATTGTGTTTGGGGGCCTGTGGCTGGGAGTGGCCGGCTGGCTGCTTAGAATCCACGATACGCAGGATGGTTCCCAGACCAGAGGTGGCACCAGTGCCAAGTCGGGCTGGTTTGATACTACCAAGTGCGTCCTGCAATCTGCCATCCAGAAGCGGGGCAGCTTACTTTTGTTTGCCAGGGAAACGGGCCGAGGTTTGTGTCTGGGGGCCTATGGCTGGGAGTGACCGGCTGGCTCCTGAAAAGCTACGATAGGCAGGATGGTGACCAGACCCATGGTGGCACCAGTGCCAAGTTGGGCTGATTTGATAGTACCAAGTGGCTCCTGCAATCTGCCATCAAAATGTTGGCAGGCGAGTTTTGTTTTCCAGGGAAAAGCGCCGTTGTTTGTGTTTGGGGGCCTGTGGCTGGGAGTGGACGGATGGCTCCTTAGAATCCACGATACACAGCATGGTTCCCAGACCAGAGGTGGCACCAGTGACAAGTCGGGCTAGTTTGATGGTGCAAAGTGGTTCCTGCAATCTGCCATCCAGAAGCGGGGCAGCTTACTTTTGTTTGCCAGGGAAACGGGCCGAGGTTTGTGTCTGGGGGCCTATGGCTGGGAGTGACCGGCTGGCTCCTGAAAAGCTACGATAGGCAGGATGGTGACCAGACCCATGGTGGCACCAGTGCCAAGTTGGGCTGGTTTGATAGTACCAAGTGGCTCCTGCAATCTGCCATCAAAAAGTTGGCAGGCCAGTTTTGTTTTCCAGGGAAAAGCGCCGTTGTTTGTGTTTGGGGGACTGTGGCTGGGAGTGGCCGGCTGGCTCCTTAGAACGCACGATACGCAGGATGGTTCCCAGACCCAAGGTGGCACCAGTGCCACGTTGGGCTGGTTTGATGGTGAAAAGTGGCTCCTGCAATCTGCCATCCTGAAGCGGGGTAGCTTACATTTGTGTGCCAGGGAAACGGGCCGAGGTTTATGACTGGGGGCCTAGGGCTAGAAGTGACCGGCTGGCTCCTGAAAAGCAACAATAGGCAGGATGGTTCCCAGACCCAAGGTGGCACCAGTGCCAAGTTGGGCTGGTTTGATGGTACCAACTGGCTCCTGCAATCTGCCATCTAAAAGTTGTCAGGCGAGTTTTGTTTTCCAGGGAAAAGCGCCGTTGATTTTGTTTGGAGGCCTGTGGCTGGCAGTGCCTGCCTTTCCTCTTAGAATCCGGGTTACGCAGCATGGTTCCCAGAGCCAAGGTGGCACCAGTGCCAAGTCGGGCTGGTTTGATTGTACCAAGTGGCTCCTGCAGTCTGCCATCCAGAAGCGGGGCAGCTTACTTTTGTTTGCCAGGGAAACGGGCCGAGGTATTTGTCTGGGGGCCTATGGCTGGGAGTGACCGGCTGGCTCCTGAAAAGCTACGATAGGCAGGATGGTGACCAGACCCATGGTGGCACCAGTGCCAAGTTGGGCTGGTTTGATAGTACCAAGTGGCTCCTGCAATCTGCCATCAAAAAGTTGGCAGGTCAGTTTTGTTTTCCAGGGAAAAGCGCCGTTGTTTGTGTTTGGGGGACTGTGGCTGGGAGTGGCCGGCTGGCTCCTTAGAACACAGGATACGCAGGATGGTTCCCAGACCCAAGGTGGCACCAGTGCCAAGTCGGGCTGGTTTGATAGCACCAAGTGGCTCCTGCAATCTGCCATCCAGAAGCGGGGCAGCTTACTTTTGTTTTCCAGGGAAACGGACCGAGGTTTTTTTCTGGGGGCCTATGGCTGGGAGTGACCGGCTGGCTCCTGAAAAGCTACGATAGGCAGGATGGTGACCAGACCCATGGTGGCACCAGTGCCAAGTCGGGCTGGTTTGATAGTACCAAGTGGCTCCTGCAATCTGCCATCAAAAAGTTGGCAGGCGAGTTTTGTTTTCCAGGGAAAAGCGCCGTTGTGTGTATTTTGGGGCCTGTGGCTGGGAGTGGCCAGCTGGCTCCTTAGAATCCACGATACGCAGGATGGTTCCCAGACCCAAGGTGGCACCAGTGCCAAGTCGGGCTGGTTTGTTAGTACCAAGTGGTTCCTGCAATCTGCCATCCAGAAGCGGTGCAGCTGAATTTTGTTTGCCAGAGAAAAAGGCTGTTGTTTGTGTTTCGGGGCCTGTGGCTGACAGTGGACGGCTGGCTCCTGAAAATCCATGATACGCAGCATGGTTCCCAGACCCAAGGTGGCACCAGTGCCAAGTAGGGCTAGTTTCATAGTACCCAGTGGCTCCAGCAATCTGCCATCCGGAAGAGGGGCAGTTGAGTTTTGTTTTCCAGAGAAAAGGGCCGTGGTTTGTGTTTGGGGCCTATGGCTGAGAGTGACCGGCTGGCCCCTGAAAATCCACGATAGGCAGGATGGTTCCCAGATCCAAGGTGGCAGCAGTGCCATGTTGTGCTGGTGTGATAGTCCCAAGTGGCTCCTGCAATCTGCCATCCAGAAGTGGGGCAGCTGAATTTTGTTTGCCAGAGAAAAAGGCTGTGGTTTTTGTTTGGGGGCCTATGGCTGGGAGTGGCTGGCTGGCTCCTGAAAATCCATGATACGCAGCATGGTTCCCAGACCCAAGGTGGCACCAGTGCCAAGTGGGGCTGGTTTCACAGTGTCAAGTGCCTCCTGCAATCTCCCATCCAGAAGCGGGGCAGCTGAGTTTTGTTTGCCTGTGAAACAGGCCGTTGTTTTTGATTTGGGTCTGTGGCCGAGAATGTTCAGCTGGCTCCTGACAATCCACAATACGCAGGATGGTTCCCAGACCCAAGGTGGCACCAGTGCCAAGTCTTGCTGGTTTGATAGTACCAAGTGGCTCCTGCAATCTGCCATCCAGAAGAGGGGCAGTTGAGTTTTGTTTGCCAGAGGAAAGGGCCGTGGTTTGTGTTTGGGGGCATATGGCTGGGAGTGGCCGGCTGTCTCATTAAAAAGATCGATACGCAGGATGGTTCCCAGACCCAAGGTGGCACCAGTGCCAAGTCGGGCTGTTTTTATAGTACCAAGTGCGTCCTGCAATTTGCCATCCAGAAGAGGGGCAGTTGAGTTTTGTTTGCCAGAGAAAAGCGCCGTTGTTTGTGTTTGGGGGCTTGTGGCTGGGAGTGGCCGACTGGCGCCTTAGAATCTGCGATACGCAGCATGGTTCCCAGACCCAAGGTGGCACCAGTTCCAAGTTGGGCTGGTTTGATAGTACCAAGTGGCTCCTGCAATCTGCCATCCAGAAGCGGGGCAGCTTACTTTTGTTTGCCAGGGAAACGGGCCGAGGTTTGTGTTTGGGGGCCTATGGCTGGGAGTGACCGGCTGGCTCCTGGAAAGCTACAATAGGCAGGATGGTGACCAGACCTATGGTGGCACCAGTGCCAAGTTGGGCTGGTTTGATAGTACCAAGTTGCTCCTGCAATCTGCCATCAAAAAGTTGGCAGGCGAGTTTTGTTTTCCAGGGAAAAGCGCTGTGGTTTGTGTTTGGGGGCCTGTGGCTGGGAGTGGCCGGCTGGCTCCTTAGAATCCACGATACGCAGGATGGTTCCCAGACCCAAGGTGGCACCAGTGCCAAGTCGGGCTGGTTTGATACTACGAAGTGGTTCCTGCAATCTGCCATCCAGAAGCAGGGCAGCTTACTTTTGTTTGCCAGGGAAACGGGCCGTGGGTTTTGTTTGGGGGCATATAGCTGAGAGTGGCCCGCTGGCCCCTGAAAATCCACGCTAGGCAGCATGGTTCCCAGATGCAAGGTGGCACCAGTGCCCAGTCGGGCTGGTTTGATGGTGCAAAGTGGCTCCTGCAATCTGCCATCCAGAAGCGGGGCAGCTGATTTTTGTTTGCCAGAGAAAAATTCCGTGGATTGTTTTTGGGGGCATATTGCTGGGAGTGGCCGGCTGGCTCCTTAAAATGCTCGATACGCATGATGGTTCCCAGGCCCAAGGTGTCACCACTACCAAGTCGGCCTGCGGTTTTAGTATCAAGTTCATCCTGCAATTTGCCATCCAGAAGAGGGGCAGTTGAGTTTTGTTTGCCAGAGAAACGGGCCGAGGTTTCTGTTTGGGGACATATGGCTGAGAGTGGCCGGCTGGCCCCTGAAAATCCACGATACACAACATGGTTCCCAGATCCAAGGTGGCACCAGTGCCAAGTTGGGCTGGTTTGATAGTCCCAAGTGTCTCCTGCAATCTGCCATCCAGAAGCGGGGCAGCTTACTTTTGTTTGCCAGAGAAATAGGCCTAGGTTTTTGTTTGGGGGCCTGTGGCTAGGAGTGGCCTGCTGGCTCCTAAGAATCCACGATACGCAGGATGTTTACCAGACCCATGGTGGCACCAGTGCCAAGTTGGGCTGGTTTGATAGTACCAAGTGGCTCCTGCAAACTCCATCAAAAAGTTGGCAGGCGTGTTTTGCTTTCCAGGGAACAGCGCCGTTGATTTTGTTTGGAGGCCTGTGGCTGGGAGTGGCCGGCTGGCTCCTTAGAATCCACGATACGCAGGATGGTTCCCAGACCCATGGTGGCACCAGTGCCAAGTTGGGCTGGTTTGATAGTACCAAGTGGTTCCTGCAATCTGCCATCCAGAAGCAGGGCAGCTGAGTTTTGTTTGCCAGAGAAAAGGGCCTTGGTTTGTGTTTGGGGGCATATGGCTGGGTGTGGCCAGCTGGCTCCTTAAAATGCACGATATGCAACATGGCTCCCAGACCCAAGGTGGCACCAGTGCCAAGTTGGGCTGGTTTGATAGTACCAAGTGGCTCCTGCAATCTTCCATGATCACGTGGAGAAATACTTTCTGGTTTCAGCCTCATGCTCTTTCTTCTCTCCCTCAACTTCTCTATCACCTCTCATCTGGTTCACATGCGCTGTCTTCAAGGTCCACAGGCTACTTTTCACAGAATCTTCTGGCCTGATGAAGTAAGAATGATGAATAGAACAGAGCTGGGATCTATTTTCCAGTTTGGATAAAATGCATTCTGCACACAAATCCAAGGAGAACGGGCTGCCCCGATGCCCAGAAAATCTTTCACTCCTGCTAGTGTTCTACGTCAACCGCAACTTAGTCTGAAAGAAAAGCTTTTTCTCTGAGAGCATCTGAGAGGTTTGCATGAAGCACTGATATCTGACATATGCAATTTTGAATAGGAGAGGAAAAAGAAAATGGCAAGGAGTTTTTAATTTTAGTGGTTTCAATTTTAATTTCCGTGCACTTTTTCAAAACTTGTCAGCTCAAATGCCCATCAACATCTTTTAGTCATCTGTAAGTCAGTATTCATATAAAATGTGCTTCAAATCCAAAGAATTTCAAATTTGCACTCCAAGCTTCTATGCCTAGATTTATGATTTCCTACACATATTAGATGAAAGGAAGGCCTTTTTTACTGTGGGAGTGCTGGAACACTGGAACAGGTTGCCCAGAGAAGTTGTGGGTGTCCCATCCCTGAAAGTATTCAAGGTCACCTTGGACGGGGCTTGGAGCAGCAACAAAGGAGAAGCTTGATGGTAGAGAAACAAAGTCGGACTATAGAAGAAACTCGGATTGAAGTATAGGATCAAGTTTTCTCTCAGCTCTTGGGGTAAATTCAAAGTTGTACAAAATGACATTTATCTGTGCTATTCACTACTGTAACAGAAAGTTTCATGAAAACTGTACAGAAGATAGTAAATTTTAAAAGAGATAAGAATTACAGCATAAAATCCATGGGATAGGTTACAACATGAGACACTCTCTAAGAGAAAATCTCTTTGTTTCAGCACTTCATCGGGGTAAGATTTCATGAAGTGCCAAAGAAGGCGGCAAAATATCATTCGGGACATTATTTACTGGAATTCAGCCTGGCCATTAGTAGGAACTGCCTTTGAACATATCATGTAGATATACCACACACACTTTCCCTTCACTGAAAAATTACTGTTTACAACAAATAAGCAATTGACGATCAAAATTGATTGAAAGCATCTTAAACATGTCAAGTATTTCATTGTAGATGATCTGTGATCCAAATGCTTCTTCCACCTTCGAGAGGGACAGAAGAATTCTTCCATATCATGATGGTTTAAAATTGTATCAACCAATGTTTTCTGCTGAAAAGATATCATCTATTTTTTTCTATTTTTGGAAGAAAATATTCCTAGACATACAACAGGTGAGAACTAAGTAATTTTAAAGAAACAAATGAAATGAAAATATTCTGTAAATAGAATGAAATGAAAAGCTGTGTTTTAAATAGGAGCTAAATATTAAACAGAATTTTTGTACCAGGCATTTGAATTACTGCACCAGCTCTTTTGCCCATCAAGAGAGGCATTTAGCATTTCAGTCTTTTCCAAGGTGTTCATGATCTGCTATGCTGATCTCTGTGTGTGCCTAGGTGTGTGTGGAGGGGGGGGCATATGAAGGGGAGTGTGTATGTTTGCTTTACAATTGTTGTGGCAGATTCATGCCTCAGCTCCACATTTTGTTTTAAAAAGGTCACACCGAGTGGATATGAAGTTTACTATCAACAAGAGATCGATTCCCAAATCATCCATTTGACTCTCCCTTATAAATCATGTGCTTTGTTGCATATTTTATCAAATATACTTTCAAGCCAGATGGAGGAAGGAGGATGTGGGAATCCCTCCACCATCTTGCAACTTTTATGTAAGTAGGTTTTCAAGAAAATCATCATTTCTCTTTTAAATATGTCTGGAACAGGCATGATGGTAGTGTCAACCTGTTGGAGTTTTTGTTGCTGGAAGAAGTTGTACAAAAGGATTGGTTTTTACATTGACCAGTTACTGAATCAAGCGCAGGAATACATTGGAAATTTAGCTGGGGGTTCCTTTTCCCAGCAGACTACTTCTAGAACGAGCTTGTACACTGAAGCTGACTCTTTTGCTCTCTTTTTGTTTCTTTCCTATTTTCTTGGCTTCTTTGCCACTATCTAGACAATTTTGGAACTTTGTTCCCAACTAAAATGGTTTCAATAGTCTGATTGTGATCATACATTTTTACAAGGAATTTTTAAAATCTTTCCTCGAGTCCAGAAAGTCAAGGACTTAGATCTTTTTCTTCCCTTATCAATATTGCCATGAAATTGATAAATAAAGACCAACTCTTTATTTTTGTTTTTAACCCACGTAGATAATTCCCATCCATTAATCCATTTTGTGGACCAATAGCTGCCATTCTGATGGAAGCTGTCACTTCTTAACAATAGGCATTCTGTGACTATGTTGACTGCACTTTGGGTGAAGATCCTAACTGGTCTTAGATATACATAGGGAGAAATTTGCTCAGCCAGTGTCAGTCTTAAGCATGCGTATCAGAAGATCTTTCTAGAGCTGGGAATTTTCCCATGAAAGGGATTCAGTTAGGGAAGAGACACTTGTGCCAGAGTTTTACATTCTTCTTGAACACTGCTTAAGGAACTTAGATGCCATGTCCATTTGGATCTCTGTCTGCACAGAACTTTGTCATGCCAGCGCTTTGAAATGCATCTTGAAGAGAATTCACTAGCACAGAATGAAAGAGAGTGGAAGGGGTTGGTGGGGCTAACCAGGCCCAACCCCCCTGCCTAAACCAGGATACCTAGAGCCTCTTGCCCAGGATTCTATCTGGGTGTACTTTTAATGTCTTCAAAGATCCAGGCTCCACAATCTTTCTGGGCAGTCTGTGCCGTGGTTCAGTCACCCTGACAGTAAAGAAACATTTACTGATGTTCAAAGGCAATCTCCTGTATTTCAGTGTGTGCCCACTGCCTCTTGTCTTTTCCCTCAGCATCACTGAAAAGACACTGATTCCCTCCCCTTTGCACTATTGCTTCCATATGTATGTGTGATGCCATGTAGAGGTATGTCAAAAACCTCCCTGAAGCCCAGGCAGATAATATTCCCTTCATCTACCAGTCAAGTTGATTCATCAGAGGAGTTTAAAGTGATGTTCAGCATGAAATTCCCCTGAAAAATCATGCTAACTACATTATTTGGTCATCTGTCATGTGCCTGGCAAGGATTTCCAGGAAGAGCTGCTTCATCAACTTCCTGGGGATAAAAAAGAGGCTGGCTGGTTTGTACTATGGCGAGTCCTCTTAATTGCCTTTTTTGAAGATGGGTGTCATTTGCTAACATCCACCCTTTAGCTCCTCTTCTCATCTACACCTCGGCAAAAAGCTTTTCCACTATGTCTGGCTAGGAAAAACTGTGCCAGCACAGAAAACATCTCCCATCGTGTTCTAGAAGTTGCACGGATGTCTGCCAAGTGTTTGGCAGGAAGAAAAGAAAAGTTGTCCAAAACAGCTTCCAATCGAATGTTCCTGTGATTGGAAAAGTCAGGAGAGTGCAAAGGTACTGTTTTCTATCAGTTGGCAAGGTGCGCACACAATCCCAGTGTTGTACAGCTTGCTTCTTCACCTTCCCGAAGCTGCCGCTCTCGCCGGCTGCCGGAGCCCAAGAAGCGGCTTCTTCGCGCAAAGACGATTGTGCCGCTCACAGTGCTCTCCTTAGCGCGGCTTCTGCCGAAAGACGCCCGGCAGCGGCTCTTACCTCCGGAGAGCATCCTACCCTCGTCTTTCGCGTCTTTTGTAGTCTACATCTTAGCAAAACGCTTTTCCACTATGTCTGGCTAGGAAAAACTGTGCCAGCACAGAAAACATCTCCCATCGTGTTCTAGAAGTTGCACGGATGTCTGCCAAGTGTTTGGCAGGAAGAAAAGAAAAGTTGTCCAGAACAGCTTCCAATCGAATGTTCCTGTGATTGGAAAAGTCAGGAGAGTGCAAAGGTACTGTTTTCTATCAGTTGGCAAGGTGCGCACACAATCCCAGTGTTGTACAGCTTGCTTCTTCACCTTCCCGAAGCTGCCGCTCTCGCCGGCTGCCGGAGCCCAAGAAGCGGCTTCTTCGCGCAAAGACGATTGTGCCGCTCACAGTGCTCTCCTTAGCGCAGCTTCTGCCGAAAGACGCCCGGCAGCGGCTCTTACCTCCGGAGAGCATCCTACCTTCGTCTTTCGCGTCTTATGTAGTCTACATCTTAGCAAAACGCTTCTCCACTATGTCTGGCTAGGAAAAACTGTGCCAGCACAGAAAACATCTCCCATCGTGTTCTAGAAGTTGCACGGATGTCTGCCAAGTGTTTGGCAGGAAGAAAAGAAAAGTTGTCCAGAACAGCTTCCAATCGAATGTTCCTGTGATTGGAAAAGTCAGGAGAGTGCAAAGGTACTGTTTTCTATCAGTTGGCAAGGTGCGCACACAATCCCAGTGTTGTACAGCTTGCTTCTTCACCTTCCCGAAGCTGCCGCTCTCGCCGGCTGCCGGAGCCCAAGAAGCGGCTTCTTCGCGCAAAGACGATTGTGCCGCTCACAGTGCTCTCCTTAGCGCGGCTTCTGCCGAAAGACGCCCGGCAGCGGCTCTTACCTCCGGAGAGCATCCTACCCTCGTCTTTCGCGTCTTTTGTAGTCTACATCTTAGCAAAACGCTTTTCCACTATGTCTGGCTAGGAAAAACTGTGCCAGCACAGAAAACATCTCCCATCGTGTTCTAGAAGTTGCACGGATGTCTGCCAAGTGTTTGGCAGGAAGAAAAGAAAAGTTGTCCAAAACAGCTTCCAATCGAATGTTCCTGTGATTGGAAAAGTCAGGAGAGTGCAAAGGTACTGTTTTCTATCAGTTGGCAAGGTGCGCACACAATCCCAGTGTTGTACAGCTTGCTTCTTCACCTTCCCGAAGCTGCCGCTCTCGCCGGCTCCCGGAGCCCAAGAAGCGGCTTCTTCGCGCAAAGACGATTGTGCCGCTCACAGTGCTCTCCTTAGCGCGGCTTCTGCCGAAAGACGCCCGGCAGCGGCTCTTACCTCCGGAGAGCATCCTACCTTCGTCTTTCGCGTCTTATGTAGTCTACACCTCGGCAAAAAGCTTTTCCACTATGTCTGGCTAGGAAAAACTGTGCCAGCACAGAAAACATCTCCCATCGTGTTCTAGAAGTTGCACGGATGTCTGCCAAGTGTTTGGCAGGAAGAAAAGAAAAGTTGTCCAAAACAGCTTCCAATCGAATGTTCCTGTGATTGGAAAAGTCAGGAGAGTGCAAAGGTACTGTTTTCTATCAGTTGGCAAGGTGCGCACACAATCCCAGTGTTGTACAGCTTGCTTCTTCACCTTCCCGAAGCTGCCGCTCTCGCCGGCTCCCGGAGCCCAAGAAGCGGCTTCTTCGCGCAAAGACGATTGTGCCGCTCACAGGGCTCTCCTTAGCGCGGCTTCTGCCGAAAGACGCCCGGCAGCGGCTCTTACCTCCGGAGAGCATCCTACCTTCGTCTTTCGCGTCTTTTGTAGTCTACACCTCGGCAAAACGCTTTTCCACTATGTCTGGCTAGGAAAAACTGTGCCAGCACAGAAAACATCTCCCATCGTGTTCTAGAAGTTGCACGGATGTCTGCCAAGTGTTTGGCAGGAAGAAAAGAAAAGTTGTTCAAAACAGCTTCCAATCGAATGTTCATGTGATTGGAAAAGTCAGGAGAGTGCAAAGGTACTGTTTTCTATCAGTTGGCAAGGTGCGCACACAATCCCAGTGTTGTACAGCTTGCTTCTTCACCTTCCCGAAGCTGCCGCTCTCGCCGGCTGCCGGAGCCCAAGAAGCGGCTTCTTCGCGCAAAGACGATTGTGCCGCTCACAGTGCTCTCCTTAGCGCGGCTTCTGCCGAAAGACGCCCGGCAGCGGCTCTTACCTCCGGAGAGCATCCTACCTTCGTCTTTCGCGTCTTATGTAGTCTACACCTCGGCAAAAAGCTTTTCCACTATGTCTGGCTAGGAAAAACTGTGCCAGCACAGAAAACATCTCCCATCGTGTTCTAGAAGTTGCACGGATGTCTGCCAAGTGTTTGGCAGGAAGAAAAGAAAAGTTGTCCAAAACAGCTTCCAATCGAATGTTCCTGTGATTGGAAAAGTCAGGAGAGTGCAAAGGTACTGTTTTCTATCAGTTGGCAAGGTGCGCACACAATCCCAGTGTTGTACAGCTTGCTTCTTCACCTTCCCGAAGCTGCCACTCTCAGGAGGTAAGAGCCGCTGCCGGGCGTCTTTCGGCAGAAGCCGCGCTAAAGAGAGCCCTGTGAGCGGCACAATCGTCTTTGCGCGAAGAAGCCGCTTCTTGGGCTCCGGCAGCCGGCGAGAGCGGCAGCTTCGGGAAGGTGAAGAAGCAAGCTGTACAACACTGGGATTGTGTGCGCACCTTGCCAACTGATAGAAAACAGTACCTTTGCACTCTCCTGACTTTTCCAATCACAGGAACATTCGATTGGAAGCTGTTTTGGACAACTTTTCTTTTCTTCCTGCCAAACACTTGGCAGACATCCGTGCAACTTCTAGAACACGATGGGAGATGTTTTCTGTGCTGGCACAGTTTTTCCTAGCCAGACATAGTGGAAAAGCTTTTTGCCGAGGTGTAGACTACATAAGACGCGAAAGACGAAGGTAGGATGCTCTCCGGAGGTAAGAGCCGCTGCCGGGCGTCTTTCAGCAGAAGCCGCGCTAAGGAGAGCACTGTGAGCGGCACAATCGTCTTTGCGCGAAGAAGCCGCTTCTTGGGCTCCGGCAGCCGGCGAGAGCGGCAGCTTCGGGAAGGTGAAGAAGCAAGCTGTACAACACTGGGATTGTGTGCGCACCTTGCCAACTGATAGAAAACAGTACCTTTGCACTCTCCTGACTTTTCCAATCACAGGAACATTCGATTGGAAGCTGTTTTGGACAACTTTTCTTTTCTTCCTGCCAAACACTTGGCAGACATCCGTGCAACTTCTAGAACACGATGGGAGATGTTTTCTGTGCTGGCACAGTTTTTCCTAGCCAGACATAGTGGAAAAGCGTTTTGCTAAGATGTAGACTACAAAAGACGCGAAAGACGAAGGTAGGATGCTCTCCGGAGGTAAGAGCCGCTGCCGGGCGTCTTTCGGCAGAAGCCGCGCTAAGGAGAGCACTGTGAGCGGCACAATCGTCTTTGCGCGAAGAAGCCGCTTCTTGGGCTCCGGCAGCCGGCGAGAGCGGCAGCTTCGGGAAGGTGAAGAAGCAAGCTGTACAACACTGGGATTGTGTGCGCACCTTGCCAACTGATAGAAAACAGTACCTTTGCACTCTCCTGACTTTTCCAATCACAGGAACATTCGATTGGAAGCTGTTTTGGACAACTTTTCTTTTCTTCCTGCCAAACACTTGGCAGACATCCGTGCAACTTCTAGAACACGATGGGAGATGTTTTCTGTGCTGGCACAGTTTTTCCTAGCCAGACATAGTGGAAAAGCGTTTTGCTAAGATGTAGACTACAAAAGACGCGAAAGACGAAGGTAGGATGCTCTCCGGAGGTAAGAGCCGCTGCCGGGCGTCTTTCGGCAGAAGCCGCGCTAAGGAGAGCACTGTGAGCGGCACAATCGTCTTTGCGCGAAGAAGCCGCTTCTTGGGCTCCGGCAGCCGGCGAGAGCGGCAGCTTCGGGAAGGTGAAGAAGCAAGCTGTACAACACTGGGATTGTGTGCGCACCTTGCCAACTGATAGAAAACAGTACCTTTGCACTCTCCTGACTTTTCCAATCACAGGAACATTCGATTGGAAGCTGTTTTGGACAACTTTTCTTTTCTTCCTGCCAAACACTTGGCAGACATCCGTGCAACTTCTAGAACACGATGGGAGATGTTTTCTGTGCTGGCACAGTTTTTCCTAGCCAGACATAGTGGAAAAGCTTTTTGCCGAGGTGTAGACTACATAAGACGCGAAAGACGAAGGTAGGATGCTCTCCGGAGGTAAGAGCCGCTGCCGGGCGTCTTTCAGCAGAAGCCGCGCTAAGGAGAGCACTGTGAGCGGCACAATCGTCTTTGCGCGAAGAAGCCGCTTCTTGGGCTCCGGCAGCCGGCGAGAGCGGCAGCTTCGGGAAGGTGAAGAAGCAAGCTGTACAACACTGGGATTGTGTGCGCACCTTGCCAACTGATAGAAAACAGTACCTTTGCACTCTCCTGACTTTTCCAATCACATGAACATTCGATTGGAAGCTGTTTTGGACAACTTTTCTTTTCTTCCTGCCAAACACTTGGCAGACATCCGTGCAACTTCTAGAACACGATGGGAGATGTTTTCTGTGCTGGCACAGTTTTTCCTAGCCAGACATAGTGGAAAAGCTTTTTGCCGAGGTGTAGACTACATAAGACGCGAAAGACGAAGGTAGGATGCTCTCCGGAGGTAAGAGCCGCTGCCGGGCGTCTTTCGGCAGAAGCCGCGCTAAGGAGAGCACTGTGAGCGGCACAATCGTCTTTGCGCGAAGAAGCCGCTTCTTGGGCTCCGGGAGCCGGCGAGAGCGGCAGCTTCGGGAAGGTGAAGAAGCAAGCTGTACAACACTGGGATTGTGTGCGCACCTTGCCAACTGATAGAAAACAGTACCTTTGCACTCTCCTGACTTTTCCAATCACAGGAACATTCGATTGGAAGCTGTTTTGGACAACTTTTCTTTTCTTCCTGCCAAACACTTGGCAGACATCCGTGCAACTTCTAGAACACGATGGGAGATGTTTTCTGTGCTGGCACAGTTTTTCCTAGCCAGACATAGTGGAAAAGCGTTTTGCCGAGGTGTAGATGAGAAGAGGAGCTAAAGACGAAGGTAGGATGCTCTCCGGAGGTAAGAGCCGCTGCCGGGCGTCTTTCGGCAGAAGCCGCGCTAAGGAGAGCCCTGTGAGCGGCACAATCGTCTTTGCGCGAAGAAGCCGCTTCTTGGGCTCCGGCAGCCGGCGAGAGCGGCAGCTTCGGGAAGGTGAAGAAGCAAGCTGTACAACACTGGGATTGTGTGCGCACCTTGCCAACTGATAGAAAACAGTACCTTTGCACTCTCCTGACTTTTCCAATCACAGGAACATTCGATTGGAAGCTGTTTTGGACAACTTTTCTTTTCTTCCTGCCAAACACTTGGCAGACATCCGTGCAACTTCTAGAACACGATGGGAGATGTTTTCTGTGCTGGCACAGTTTTTCCTAGCCAGACATAGTGGAAAAGCTTTTTGCCGAGGTGTAGATGAGAAGAGGAGCTAAAGAGTGGATGTTAGCAAATGACACCCATCTTCAAAAAAGGCAATTAAGAGGACTCGCCATAGTACAAACCAGCCAGCCTCTTTTTTATCCCCAGGAAGTTGATGAAGCAGCTCTTCCTGGAAATCCTTGCCAGGCACATGACAGATGACCAAATAATGTAGTTAGCATGATTTTTCAGGGGAATTTCATGCTGAACATCACTTTAAACTCCTCTGATGAATCAACTTGACTGGTAGATGAAGGGAATATTATCTGCCTGGGCTTCAGGGAGGTTTTTGACATACCTCTACATGGCATCACACATACATATGGAAGCAATAGTGCAAAGGGGAGGGAATCAGTGTCTTTTCAGTGATGCTGAGGGAAAAGACAAGAGGCAGTGGGCACACACTGAAATACAGGAGATTGCCTTTGAACATCAGTAAATGTTTCTTTACTGTCAGGGTGACTGAACCACGGCACAGACTGCCCAGAAAGATTGTGGAGCCTGGATCTTTGAAGACATTAAAAGTACACCCAGATAGAATCCTGGGCAAGAGGCTCTAGGTATCCTGGTTTAGGCAGGGGGGTTGGGCCTGGTTAGCCCCACCAACCCCTTCCACTCTCTTTCATTCTGTGCTAGTGAATTCTCTTCAAGATGCATTTCAAAGCGCTGGCATGACAAAGTTCTGTGCAGACAGAGATCCAAATGGACATGGCATCTAAGTTCCTTAAGCAGTGTTCAAGAAGAATGTAAAACTCTGGCACAAGTGTCTCTTCCCTAACTGAATCCCTTTCATGGGAAAATTCCCAGCTCTAGAAAGATCTTCTGATACGCATGCTTAAGACTGACACTGGCTGAGCAAATTTCTCCCTATGTATATCTAAGACCAGTTAGGATCTTCACCCAAAGTGCAGTCAACATAGTCACAGAATGCCTATTGTTAAGAAGTGACAGCTTCCATCAGAATGGCAGCTATTGGTCCACAAAATGGATTAATGGATGGGAATTATCTACGTGGGTTAAAAACAAAAATAAAGAGTTGGTCTTTATTTATCAATTTCATGGCAATATTGATAAGGGAAGAAAAAGATCTAAGTCCTTGACTTTCTGGACTCGAGGAAAGATTTTAAAAATTCCTTGTAAAAATGTATGATCACAATCAGACTATTGAAACCATTTTAGTTGGGAACAAAGTTCCAAAATTGTCTAGATAGTGGCAAAGAAGCCAAGAAAATAGGAAAGAAACAAAAAGAGAGCAAAAGAGTCAGCTTCAGTGTACAAGCTCGTTCTAGAAGTAGTCTGCTGGGAAAAGGAACCCCCAGCTAAATTTCCAATGTATTCCTGCGCTTGATTCAGTAACTGGTCAATGTAAAAACCAATCCTTTTGTACAACTTCTTCCAGCAACAAAAACTCCAACAGGTTGACACTACCATCATGCCTGTTCCAGACATATTTAAAAGAGAAATGATGATTTTCTTGAAAACCTACTTACATAAAAGTTGCAAGATGGTGGAGGGATTCCCACATCCTCCTTCCTCCATCTGGCTTGAAAGTATATTTGATAAAATATGCAACAAAGCACATGATTTATAAGGGAGAGTCAAATGGATGATTTGGGAATCGATCTCTTGTTGATAGTAAACTTCATATCCACTCGGTGTGACCTTTTTAAAACAAAATGTGGAGCTGAGGCATGAATCTGCCACAACAATTGTAAAGCAAACATACACACTCCCCTTCATATGCCCCCCCCTCCACACACACCTAGGCACACACAGAGATCAGCATAGCAGATCATGAACACCTTGGAAAAGACTGAAATGCTAAATGCCTCTCTTGATGGGCAAAAGAGCTGGTGCAGTAATTCAAATGCCTGGTACAAAAATTCTGTTTAATATTTAGCTCCTATTTAAAACACAGCTTTTCATTTCATTCTATTTACAGAATATTTTCATTTCATTTGTTTCTTTAAAATTACTTAGTTCTCACCTGTTGTATGTCTAGGAATATTTTCTTCCAAAAATAGAAAAAAATAGATGATATCTTTTCAGCAGAAAACATTGGTTGATACAATTTTAAACCATCATGATATGGAAGAATTCTTCTGTCCCTCTCGAAGGTGGAAGAAGCATTTGGATCACAGATCATCTACAATGAAATACTTGACATGTTTAAGATGCTTTCAATCAATTTTGATCGTCAATTGCTTATTTGTTGTAAACAGTAATTTTTCAGTGAAGGGAAAGTGTGTGTGGTATATCTACATGATATGTTCAAAGGCAGTTCCTACTAATGGCCAGGCTGAATTCCAGTAAATAATGTCCCGAATGATATTTTGCCGCCTTCTTTGGCACTTCATGAAATCTTACCCCGATGAAGTGCTGAAACAAAGAGATTTTCTCTTAGAGAGTGTCTCATGTTGTAACCTATCCCATGGATTTTATGCTGTAATTCTTATCTCTTTTAAAATTTACTATCTTCTGTACAGTTTTCATGAAACTTTCTGTTACAGTAGTGAATAGCACAGATAAATGTCATTTTGTACAACTTTGAATTTACCCCAAGAGCTGAGAGAAAACTTGATCCTATACTTCAATCCGAGTTTCTTCTATAGTCCGACTTTGTTTCTCTACCATCAAGCTTCTCCTTTGTTGCTGCTCCAAGCCCCGTCCAAGGTGACCTTGAATACTTTCAGGGATGGGACACCCACAACTTCTCTGGGCAACCTGTTCCAGTGTTCCAGCACTCCCACAGTAAAAAAGGCCTTCCTTTCATCTAATATGTGTAGGAAATCATAAATCTAGGCATAGAAGCTTGGAGTGCAAATTTGAAATTCTTTGGATTTGAAGCACATTTTATATGAATACTGACTTACAGATGACTAAAAGATGTTGATGGGCATTTGAGCTGACAAGTTTTGAAAAAGTGCACGGAAATTAAAATTGAAACCACTAAAATTAAAAACTCCTTGCCATTTTCTTTTTCCTCTCCTATTCAAAATTGCATATGTCAGATATCAGTGCTTCATGCAAACCTCTCAGATGCTCTCAGAGAAAAAGCTTTTCTTTCAGACTAAGTTGCGGTTGACGTAGAACACTAGCAGGAGTGAAAGATTTTCTGGGCATCGGGGCAGCCCGTTCTCCTTGGATTTGTGTGCAGAATGCATTTTATCCAAACTGGAAAATAGATCCCAGCTCTGTTCTATTCATCATTCTTACTTCATCAGGCCAGAAGATTCTGTGAAAAGTAGCCTGTGGACCTTGAAGACAGCGCATGTGAACCAGATGAGAGGTGATAGAGAAGTTGAGGGAGAGAAGAAAGAGCATGAGGCTGAAACCAGAAAGTATTTCTCCACGTGATCATGGAAGATTGCAGGAGCCACTTGATACTATCAAACCAGCCCAACTTGGCACTGGTGCCACCTTGGGTCTGGGAGCCATGTTGCATATCGTGCATTTTAAGGAGCCAGCTGGCCACACCCAGCCATATGCCCCCAAAAACACAAACCAAGGCCCTTTTCTCTGGCAAACAAAACTCAGCTGCCCTGCTTCTGGATGGCAGATTGCAGGAACCACTTGGTACTATCAAACCAGCCCAACTTGGCACTGGTGCCACCATGGGTCTGGTCACCATCCTGCCTATTGTAGCTTTTCAGGAGCCAGCCGGTCACTCTCAGCCATAGGCACCCAAACACAAACCTCGGCCCGTTTACCTGGCAAACAAAAGTAAGCTGCCCCGCTTCTGGATGGCAGATTGCAGGAGCTACTTAGTACTATCAAATCAGCCCGACTTGGCACAGGTGCCACCTTGGATCTGGGAACCATCCTGTGTATCGTGGATTTTCAGGGGCCAGCCAGCCACTCTCAGCCATATGCCCCCAAAAACAAACCACGGACCTTTTCTCTGGCAAACAAAACTCAACTGCCCCTCTTCTGGATGGCAAATTTTAGGACGCACTTTGTACTACGAAAACCGCCCGTTGTGGCACTGGTGCCACCTTGTGTCAGGGAACCATCCTGCATATCGAGCTTTTTAAGGAGCCAGCCGGCCAGCCCCAGCCATATACCCCCAAAAACAAACCACGGACCATTTCTCATGGAAAAAAAAATCCGCTGCCCCGCGTCTGGATGGCAGATTGCAGGAGCCACTTTGCACCATCAAACCAGCCCGACTTGGCACTGGTGCCACCTTGGGTCTGGGAACAATCCTGCGTATCGTACATATTCAGGAACCAGCCGAACACTCCCAGCCACAGGCCCCCAAACACAAACAACGGCCCATTTCCCTGGCAAACAAAACTCAGCGGCCCCGCTTCTGGATGGCAGTTTGCAGGAGCCACTTGGGACTATCAAACCAGCCCGACTTGGCACTGGTGCCACCTTGGGTCTGGGAAACATCCTGCGTATCGTGGATTCTTAGGAGCCAGCCGGCCACTCCTAGCCACAGGCCCCCAAACAAAAACCTAGGCCTATTTCTCTGGCAAACAAAAGTAAGCTGCCCCGCTTCTGGATGGCAGATTGCAGGAGACACTTGGGACTATCAAACCAGCCCAACTTGGCACTGGTGCCACCTTGGATCTGGGAACCATGCTGTGTATCGTGGATATTCAGGGGCCAGCCGGCCACTCTCAGCCATATATCCCCAAACAGAAACCTCGGCCCTGTTCTCTGGCAAACAAAACTCAACTGCCCCTCTTCTGGATGGCAAATTGCAGGATGAACTTGATACTAAAACCGCAGGCCGACTTGGTAGTGGTGACACCTTGGACCTGGGAACCATCATGCGTATCGAGCATTTTAAGGAGCCAGCCGGCCACTCCCAGCAATATGCCCCCAAAAACAATCCACGGAATTTTTCTCTGGCAAACAAAAATCAGCTGCCCCGCTTCTGGATGGCAGATTGCAGGAGCCACTTTGCACCATCAAACCAGCCCGACTTGGCACTGGTGCCACCTTGCATCTGGGAAGCATGCTGCCTAGCGTGGATTTTCAGGAGCCAGCCGGCCACTCTCAGCCATAGGCCCCCAAACAAAACCCACGGCCCGTTTCCCTGGCAAACAAAATTAAGCTGCCCCGCTTCTGGATGGCAGATTGCAGGACGCACTTGGTAGTATCAAACCAGCCCGACTTGGCACTGGTGCCACCTTGGGTCTGGGAACCATCCTGCGTATCGTGGGTTCAAAGGAGCCAGCCGGCCACTCCCAGCCACAGGCCCCCAAATACAAACAACGGCGCTTTTCCCTGGAAAACAAAACTCGCCTGACAACTTTTTGATGGCAGATTGCAGGAGCCACTTGGTACTATCAAACCAGCCCAACTTGGCACTGGTGCCACCTCTGGTCTGGGAACCATGCTGCGTAACACAGATTCTAAGGCGCCAGTCGGCCACTCCCAGTCACAAGCCCCCAAACACAAACAACGGCGCTATTCTCTGGCAAACAAAACTCCACTGCCCCTCTTCTGGATGGCAAATTGCAGGACGCACTTGGTACTATAAAAACAGCCCTACTTGGCACTGGTGCCACCTTGGGTCTGGGAACCATCCTGCGTATCGGTCTTTTTAATGAGACAGCCGGCCACTCCCAGCCATATGCCCCCAAACACAACCCACGGCCCTTTTCTCTGGCAAACAAAACTCAACTGCACCGCTTCTGGATGGCAGATTGCAGGAGCCACTTGGTACTATCAAACCAGCCCGACTTGGCACTGGTGCCACCTTGGGTCTGGGAACCATCCAGCCTATCGTGGATTTTAAGGAGCCAGCCGGCTACTCCCAGCCACAGGCCCCCAACAAAAACCACGGCCCTTTATTCTGGCAAACCAAACTCAGCTGCCTCACTTCTGGATGGCAGATTGCAGGAGCCATTTGGTGTAATCAAACCAGCCCGACTTGGCACTGGTGCCACCTTGGGTCTGGGAACCATCCTGCGTATCGTGGATTCTAAGGAGCCAGCCGGCCACTCCCAGCCACAGGCCCCCAAACAAAATCAACGGCGCTGTTCCCTGGAAAACAAAACACGTCTGCCAACATTTTGATGGAGTTTGCAGGAGCCACTTGGTACTATCAAACCAGCCCAACTTGGCACTGGTGCCACCTTGGGTCTGGGAAACATCCTGCGTATCGTGGATTCTTAGGAGCCAGCCGGCCACTCCTAGCCACAGGCCCCCAGACAAAAACCTAGGCCTATTTCTCTGGCAAACAAAAGTAAGCTGCCCCGCTTCTGGATGGCAGATTGCAGGAGACACTTGGTACTATCAAACCAGCCCAACTTGGCACTGGTGCCACCTTGGATCTGGGAACCATGCTGTGTATCGTGGATATTCAGGGGCCACCCGGCCACTCTCAGCCATATGTCCCCAAACAGAAACCTCGGCCCGTTTCTCTGGCCAACAAAACTCAACTGCCCCTCTTCTGGATGGCAAATTGCAGGATGAACTTGATACTAAAACCGCAGGCCGACTTGGTAGTGGTGACACCTTGGGCCTGGGAACCATCATGCGTATCGAGCATTTTAAGGAGCCAGCCGGCCACTCCCAGCAATATGCCCCCAAAAACAATCCACGGAATTTTTCTCTGGCAAACAAAAATCAGCTGCCCCGCTTCTGGATGGCAGATTGCAGGAGCCACTTTGCACCATCAAACCAGCCCGACTTGGCACTGGTGCCAGCTTGCATCTGGGAACCATGCTGCCTAGCGTGGATTTTCAGGAGCCAGCCGGCCACTCTCAGCCATAGGCCCCCATACAAAACCCACGGCCCGATTCCCTGGCAAGCAAAATTAAGCTGCCCCGCTTCTGGATGGCAGATTGCAGGACGCACTTGGTAGTATCAAACCAGCCCGACTTGGCACTGGTGCCACCTTGGGTCTGGGAACCATCCTGCGTATCGTGGGTTCAAAGGAGCCAGACGGCCACTCCCAGCCATAGGTCCCAAGTCACAAACCTCGGCCCGTTTCACTGGCAAACAAAAGTAAGCTGCCCCGCTTCTGGATGGCAGATTGCAGGAGCCACATGGTACTATCAAACCAGCCCAACTTGGCACTGGTGCCACCTCTGGTCTGGGAACCATGCTGCGTAACACAGATTCTAAGGCGCCAGTCGGCCACTCCCAGCCACAAGCCCCCAAACACAAACAACGGCGCTATTCTCTGGCAAACAAAACTCAACTGCCCCTCTTCTGGATGGCAAATTGCAGGACGCACTTGGTACTATAAAAACAGCCCTACTTGGCACTGGTGCCACCTTGGGTCTGGGAACCATCCTGCGTATCGATCTTTATAATGAGACAGCCGGCCACTCCCAGCCATATGCCCCCAAACAAAACCCACGGCCCTTTTCTCTGGCAAACAACACTCAACTGCACCGCTTCTGGATGGCAGATTGCAGGAGCCACATGGTACTATCAAACCAGCCCGACTTGGCACTGGTGCCACCTTGGGTCTGGGAAACATCCTGCGTATTGTGGGTTGTCAGGAGCCAGCCGAACACTCTCGGCCACAGACCCCAATCAAAAACAACGGCCCGTTTCACAGGCAAACAAAACTCAGCTGCCCCGCTTCTGGATGGGAGATTGCAGGAGGCACTTGACACTGTGAAACCAGCCCCACTTGGCACTGGTGCCACCTTGGGTCTGGGAACCATGCTGCGTATCATGGATTTTCAGGAGCCAGCCGGCCACTCCCAGCCACAGGCCCCCAAACACAAACCACAGCATTTTTCTCTGGCAAACAAAATTCAGCTGCCCCGCTTCTGGATGGCAGATTGCAGGAGCCACTTGGGACTATCACACCAGCACAACATGGCACTGCTGCCACCTTGGATCTGGGAACCATCCTTCCTATCGTGGATTTTCAGGGGCCAGCCGGTCACTCTCAGCCATAGGCCCCAAACACAAACCACGGCCCTTTTCTCTGGAAAACAAAACTCAACTGCCCCTCTTCCTGATGGGAGATTGCAGGAGCCACTGGGTACTATGAAACCAGCCCTACTTGGCACTGGTGCCACCTTGGGTCTGGGAACCATGCTGCGTATCATGGATTTTCAGGAGCCAGCCGGCCACTGCCAGCCACAGGCCCCGAAACACAAACAACAGCCTTTTTCTCTGGCAAACAAAATTCAGCTGCCCCGCTTCTGGATGGCAGATTGCAGGAACCACTTGGTACTATCAAACCAGCCCGACTTGGCACTGGTGCCACCTTGGGTCTGGGAACCATCCTGCGTATCGTGGATTCTAAGGAGCCAGCTGGCCACTCCCAGCCACAGGCCCCAAAACACACACAACGGTGCTTTTCCCTGGAAAACAAAACTCGCCTGCCAAACATTTGATGGCAGATTGCAGGAGCCACTTGGTTTTATCAAATCAGCCGAACTTGGCACTGGTGCCACCATGGGTCTGGTCACCATCCTGCCTATCGTAGCTTTTCAGGTGCCACCCAGTCACCCCCAGCCAGAGGCCCCTAGACAAATATTTCGGCCCGTTTCCCTGGCAAACAAAAGTAAGCTACCCCGCTTCTGGATGGCAGATTGCAGGAGCCACTTTGCACCATCAAACCAGCCCAACTTGGCACTGGTGCCACCTCTGGTCTGGGAACCATCCTGCGTATCGTGGGTTCTAAGGAGCCAGCTAGCCACTCCCAGCCACAGGCCCCCAAACACAAACAACGGCGCTTTTCCCTGGAAAACAAAACTCGCCTGCCAACTTTTTGATGGCAGATTGCCAGAGCCACTTGGTACTATCAAACCAGCCCAACTTGGCACTGGTGCCACCATGGGTCTGGTCACCATCCTGCCTATCGTAGCTTTTCAGGAGCCAGCCGGTCACTCGCAGCCATAGGCCCCCAGACACAAACCTCGGCCCGTTTCCCTGGGAAACAAAAGTAAGCTGCCCCGCTTCTGCATGGCAGATTGCAGGAGCTATTTAGTACTATCAAACCACCCCGACTTGGCACTGGTGACACCTCTGGTGTGGGAACCATCCTGCTTATTGTGGATTTTCAGGGGCCAGCCGGCCACTATCAGCCATATGCCCCCAAAAACAAACCACGGCCCTTTTCTCTGGCAAACAAAACTCAACTGCCCCTCTTCTGGATGGCAAATTTTAGGACGCACTTTGTACTACGAAAACCGCCCAACGTGGCACTGGTGCCACCTTGTGTCAGGGAACCATCCTGCATATCGAGCTTTTTAAGGAGCCAGCCGGCCAGGCCCAGCCATATACCCCCAAAAACAAACCACGGACCATTTCTCATGGAAACAAAAATCCGCTGCCCCGCGTCTGGATGGCAGATTGCAGGAGCCACTTTGCACCATCAAACCAGCCCGACTTGGCACTGGTGCCACCTTGGGTCTGGGAACAATCCTGCATATCGTGGATTCTAAGGAGCCAGCCGGCCACTCCCAGCCACAGGCCCCCAAACACAAACAACGGCGCTTTTCCCTGGAAAACAAAACTCGCCTGCCAGCTTTTTGATGGCAGATTGCAGGAGCCACTTGGTACTATCAAATCATCCCAACTTGGCACTGGTGCCACTATGGGTCTGGGAACCATCCTGCCTATTGTAGCATTTCAGGAGCCAGCCGGTCACTCCCAGCCATAGGCCCCCAGACACAAACCTCGGACCGTTTCCCTGGCAAACAAAATTAAGCTGCCCCGATTCTGGATGGCAGATTGCAGGAGCCACGTGGTAGTGTCAAACCAGCCCGACTTGGCACTGGTGCCGCCTTGGGTCTGGGAACCATCCGGCTTATCGTGGATTCTAAGCAGCCACCCGGCCACTCTGAGCCACAGGCGCCCAAACACAAACAACGGCGCTTTTCCCTGGAAAACAAAAATCGCCTGCCAACATTTTGATGGCAGATTGCAGGAGCCACTTGGTGCTATAAAACCAGCCCAACTTGGCACTGGTGCCACCATGGGTCTGGTCACCATCCTGCCTATCGTAGCTTTTCAGGAGCCAGCCGGTCACTCCCAGCCATAGACCCCCAGACACAAACCTCGGCCCGTTTCCCTGGAAAACAAAAGTAAGCTGCCCCGATTCTGGATGGCAGATTGCAGGAGCCACTTGGTACTATCAAATCAGCCAACTTGGCACTGGTGCCACCATGGGTCTGGTAAACATCCTGCCTATCGTAGCTTTTCAGGAGCCAGACGGTCACTCCCTGCCATAGGCCCCCAGACAAAAACCTCGGCCCGTTTCCCTGGCAAACAAAAGTAAACTGCCCCGCTTTTGGATGGCAGATTGCAGGATGCATTTGGTACTATCAAACCTGCCCGACTTGGCCCTGGTGCCACCTTGGCTCTGGGAACCATGCTGCGTAACGTAGATTCTACGAGGACAGGCGGCCACTTCCAGCCACAGGCCTCTAAACAACGGCGCTTTTCCCTGGAAAACAAAACTCGCCTGCCAAATTTTTGATGGCAGATTGCAGGAGCCACTTGGTACTATCAAATAATCCCAACTTGGCACTGGTGCCACTATGGGTCTGGGAACCATCCTGCCTATTGTAGCACTGCAGGAGCCAGCCGGTCACTCCCAGCCATAGGCCCCCAGACAAATATCTCGGCCCGTTTCCCTGGCAAACAAAAGTAAGCTGCCCCGCTTCTGGATGGCAGATTGCAGGAGCCACATGGTACTATCAAACCAGGCCAACATGGCACTGGTGCTACCTTGGCTCTGGGAACCATCCTGCCTATCGTGGATTTTCAGGGGCCAGCCGGCCACTCTCAGCCATATGCCCCCAAACACATACCACGGCCCTTTGCTCTGGCAAACAAAACTCAACTGCCCCTCTTCTGGATGGCAAATTGCAGGACGCACTTGGTACTACGAAAACAGCCCGACTTGGCAGTGATGCCACCTTGGGTCAGGGAACAATCCTGCGTATCGATCTTTTTAAGGAGCCAGCCGGCCACGTCCAGCCATATACCCCCAAAAAAAAACCACGGAACTTTTCTCCAGCAAACAAAAATCCGCTGCCCCGCGTCTGAATGGCAGATTTCAGGAGCTATTTAGTATTATCAAACCAGCCCGACTTGGCACTGGTGCCACCATGAGTCTGGTAACCATCCTGCCTATCGTAGCTTTTCAGTAGCCAACTGGTCACTCCCAGCCATAGGCCCCCAGACAAATACCTCGGCCCGTTTCCCTGGGAAACAAAGGTAAGCTGTCCCGCTTCTGGATGGCAGATTGCAGGAGCCACTTGGTACTATCAAACCAGCCCAACTTGGCACTGGTGCCACCTTGGGTCTGGGAACCATCCTGCGTATCCTGGGTTCAAAGGAGGCAGCCGGCCACTCCCAGCCACAGGCCTCTAAACAAGAACAACGGCGCTTTTCCCTGGAAAACAAAACTCGCCTGACAACTTTTTGATGGCAGATTGCAGGAGCCACTTGGTACTATCAAACCAGCCCAACTTGGCACTGGTGCCACCATGGGTCTGGTCACCATCCTGCCTATCGTAGCTTTTCAGGAGCCAGCCGCTCACTCCCAGCCATAGGCCCCCAGACAAATATCTCGGCCCGTTTCCCTGGCAAACAAAAGTAAGCAGCCCCGCTTCTGGATGGCAGATTGCAGGAGCCACATGGTACTATCAAACCAGGCCAACATGGCACTGGTGCCACCTTGGTTCTGGGAACCATCCTGCCTATCGTGGATTTTCAGGGGCCAGCCGGCCACTCTCAACCATATGCCCCCAAACATATACCACGGCCCTTTTCTCTGGCAAAAAAAACTCAACTGCCCCTCTTCTGGATGGCAAATTGCAGGACGCACTTGGTACTACGAAAACAGCCCGACTTGGCACTGATGCCACCTTGGGTCAGGGAACAATCCTGCGTATCGATCTTTTAAGGAGCCAGCCGGCCGCGTCCAGCCATATACCCCCAAAAAAAAACCACGGAACTTTTCTGCAGCAAACAAAAATCCGCTGCCCCCCGTCTGGATGGCAGATTGCAGGAGCTATTTAGTATTATCAAACCAGCCCAACTTGGCACTGGTGCCACCATGAGTTTGGTAACCATCCTGCCTATCGTAGCTTTTCAGTAGCCAGCCAGTCACTCCCAGCCATAGGCCCCCAGACAAATACCTCGGCCCGTTTCCCTGGGAAACAAAATTAAGCTGTCCCGCTTCTGGATGGCAGATTGCAGGAGCCGCTTGGTACTATCAAACCAGCCCAACTTGGCACTGGCGCCACCTTGGCTCTGGGAACCATCCTGCGTATCCTGGGTTCAAAGGAGGCAGCCGGCCACTCCCAGCCACAGGCCTCCAAACACAAACAACGGCGCTTTTCCCTGGAAAACAAAACTGGCCTGCCAACTTTTTGATGGCAGATTGCAGGAGCCACTTGGTACTATCAAACCAGCCCAACTTGGCACTGGTGCCACCATGGGTCTGGTCACCATCCTGCCTATCGTAGCTTTTCAGGCGCCAGCCGGTCACTCCCAGCCATAGGCCCCCAGACACAAACCTCGGCCCGTGTCCCTGGCAAACAAAAGTAAGCTACCCCGCTTCTGGATGGCAGATTGCAGGAGCCACTTTGTACCATCAAACCAGCCCGACTTGGCACTGGTGCCACCTCTGGTCTGGGAACCATCCTGCGTATCGTGGATTCTAAGGAGCCAGCTGGCCACTCCCAGCCACAGGCCCCCAAACACAAACAACTGCGCTTTTCCCTGGAAAACAAAACTCACCTGCCAACTTTTTGATGGCAGATTGAAGGAGCCACTTGGTACTATCAAACCAGCCCAACTTGGCACTGGTGCCACCATGGGTCTGGTCACCATCCTGCCTATCGTAGCTTTTCAGGAGGCAGCCGGTCACTCCCAGCCATAGGCCCCCAGACACAAAGCTCTGCCCGTTTCCCTGGCAAACAAAAGTAAGCTACCCTGCTTCTGGATGGCAGATTGCAGGAGTCACTTTGCACCATCAAACCAGCCCGACTTGGCACTGGTGCCACCTCTGGTCTGGGACCCATCCTGCGTATCGTGGATTCTAAGGAGACAGCTGGCCACTCCCAGCCACAGGCCCCCAAACACAAACAACGGCGCTTTTCCCTGGAAAACAAAACTCGTTGCCAACTTTTTGATGGAAGATTGCAGGAGCCACTTTGTACTATCAAACCACCCCAACTTGGCAACAAGTGGTTCCTCCAATCTGACATCCAGAAGCTGGGCAGCTTACTTTTCTTTGCCAGGGAAACGGACCGTTGTTTGTGTTTGGAGGCGTATGGCTGGGAGTGGCCGACTGGCTCCTTAAAATCCACGATACGCAGGATGGTTCCCAGACCAGAGGTGGCACCACTGCCAAGACGGGCTAGTTTGATGGTGCAAAGTGGCTCCTGCAATCTGCCATCCAGAAGCGGGGTAGCTTACTTTTGTTTGCCAGGGAAACGGGCCGAGCTTTTTGTCTGGGGCCCTATGGCTGCGAGTGACCGGCTGGCTCCTGAAAAGCTACGATAGGCAGGATGGTGACCAGACCCATGGTGGCACCAGTGCCAAGTTGGGCTGATTTGATAAAACCAAGTGGCTCCTGCAATCTGCCATCAAAAAGTTGGCAGGAGAGTTTTGTTTTCCAGGGAAAAGCGCCGTTGTTTGTGTTTGGGGGCCTGTGGCTGGGAGTGGCCGGCTGGCTCCTTAGAATCCACGATACGCAGCATGGTATCCAGACCCAAGGTGGCACCAGTGCCAAGTCGGGCTGGTTTGATAGTACAAAGTGGTTCCTGCAATCTGCCATCCAGAAGCGGGGCAGCTTACTTTTGTTTGCCAGGGAAACGGGCCGAGGTTTTTGTCTGGGGGCCTATGGCTGGGAGTGACCGGCTGGCTCCTGAAAAGCTACGATAGGCAGGATGGTGACCAGACCCATGGTGGCACCAGTCCCAAGTTGGGCTGATTTGATAGTACCAAGTGGCTCCTGCAATCTGTCGTCAAAATTTGGCAGGCGAGTTTTGTTTTCCAGGGAAAAGCGCCGTTGTTTGTGTTTGGGGGCCTGTGGCTGGGAGTGGCCGGCTGGCTCCTTAGAATCCACGATACGCAGGATGGTTCCCAGACCCAAGGTGGCACCAGTGCCAAGTTGGGCTAGTATGATGGTGCAAAGTGGCTCCTGCAATCTGCCATCCAGAAGCGGGGCAGATTACTTTTGTTTGCCAGGGAAAAGGGCCGAGGTTTGTGTCTCGGGGCCTATGGCTGGGAGTGACCGGCTGGCTCCTGAAAAGCTACGATAGGCAGGATGGTGACCAGACCCATGGTGGCACCAGTGCCAAGTTGGGCTGGTTTGATAGTACCAAGTGGCTCCTGCAATCTGCCATCAAAATGTCGGCAGGCGAGTTTTGTTTTCCAGGGAAAAGCGCCGTTGTTTGTGTTTGGGGGCCTGTGGCTGGGAGTGGCCGGCTGGCTCCTTAGAATCCACGCTACGCAGGATGGTTCCCAGACCTGAGGTGGCACCAGTGCCAAGTCGGGCTGGTTTGATAGTACCAAGTGCGTCCTGCAATCTGCCATCCAGAAGCGGGGCAGCTTACTTTTGTTTGCCAGGGAAACGGGCCGAGCTTTTTGTCTGGGGGCCTATGGCTGGGAGTGAGCGGCTGGCTCCTGAAAAGCTACGATAGGCAGAATGGTGAGCAGACCCATGGTGGCACAAGTGCCAAGTTGGGCTGGTTTGATAGCACCAAGTGGCTCCTGCAATCTGCCATCAAAAAGTTGTCAGGCGAGTTTTGTTTTCCAGGGAAAAGCGCCGTTGTTTGTGTTTGGGTGCCTATGTCTGGGAGTGGCCGGCTGGCTCCTTAGAATCCACGATACGCAGGATGGTTCCCAGACCAGAGGTGACACCAGTGCCAAGTCGGGCTGGTTTGATAGTACCGAGTGCGTCCTACAATCTGCCATCCAGAAGCGGGACAGCTTGCTTTTGTTTGCCAGGGAAACGGGTCGAGATTTGTGTCTGGGCGCCTATGGCTGGGAGTGACCGGCTAGGTCCTGAAAAGCTAAGGTAGGCAGGATGGTGACCAGACCCATGGTGGCACCAGTGCCAAGTTGGGCTGGTTTGATAGTACCAAGTGGCTCCTGCAATCTGCCATCAAAACGTTGGCAGGCGAGTTTTGTTTTCCAGGGAAAAGCGCCGTTGTTTGTGTTTGGGGGCCTTTGGCTGGGAGTGGCCGGCTGGCTCCTTAGAATCCACGATACGCAGCATGGTTCCCAGACCAGAGGTGGCACCAGTGCCAAGTCGGGCTGGTTTTATAGTACCAAGTGGTTCCTGCAATCTGCCATCCAGAAGCGGGGCAGCTTACTTTTGTTTGCCAGGGAAACGGGCCGAGGTTTTGGTCTGGGAGCCTATGGCTGGGAGTGACCGGCTGGCTCCTGAAAAGCTACGATAGGCAGGATGGTGACCAGACCCATGGTGGCACCAGTGCCAAGTTGGGCTGATTTGATAGTAGCAAGTGGCTCCTGCAATCTGCCATCAAAAAGTTGGCAGGCGAGTTTTGTTTTCCAGGGAAAAGCGCCGTTGTTTGTGTTTGGGGGCCTGTGGCTGGGAGTGGCCGGCTGGCTCCTTAGAATCCACGATACGCAGCATGGTTCCCAGACCAGAGGTGGCTCCAGTTCCAAGTCGGGCTATTTGATGGTGCAAAGTGGTTCCTGCAATCTGCCATCCAGAAGCGGGGCAGCTTACTTTGGTTTGCCAGGGAAAAGGGCAGAGCATTGTGTCTGGGCGCCTATGGCTGGGAGTGACCGGCTGGCTCCTGAAAAGCTACGATAAGCAGGATGGTGACCAGACCCATGGTGGCACCAGTGCCAAGTTGGGCTGATTTGATAGTACCAAGTGGCTCCTGCAATCTGCCATCAAAAAGTTGGCAGGCGAGTTTTGTTTTCCAGGGAAAAGCGCTGTGGTTTGTGTTTGGGGGCCTGTGGCTGGGAGTGGCCGGCTGGATCCTTATAATCCACGATACGCAGCATGGTTCCCAGACCCAAGGTGGCACCAGTGCCAAGTTGGGCTGGTTTGATAGTACCAAGTGGCTCTGGCAATCTGCCATCAAAAAGTTGGCAGACGAGTTTTGTTTTCCAGGGAAAAGCGCCGTTGTTTTTGTTTGGGGGCCTGTGGCTGGGAGTGGACGGATGGCTAATTAGAATCCACGATACGCAGGATGGTGACCAGACCCATGGTGGCACCAGTGCCAAGTCGGGCTGGTTTGATAGTACCAAGTGGCTCCTGGAATCTGCCATCCAGAAGCGGGATAACTTACTTTTGTTTGTCAGGGAAACGGGCCGAGGTTTTTGTCTGGGGGCCTATGGCTGGGAGTGACCGGCTGGCTCCTGAAAAGCTACGATAGGCAGGATGGTGACCAGACCCATGGTGGCACCAGTCTCAAGTTGGGCTGATTTGATAGTACCAAGTGGCTCCTGCAATCTGCCGTCAAAATTTGGCAGGCGAGTTTTGTTTTCCAGGGAAAAGCGCCGTTGTTTGTGTTTGGGGGCCTGTGCGTGGGAGTGGCCGGCTGGCTCCTTAGAATCCACGATACGCAGGATGGTTCCCAGACCTGAGGTGGCACCAGTGCCAAGTCGGGCTGGTTTGATAGTACTAAATAGCTCCTGCAATCTGCCATGCAGAAGCGGGGCAGCTTACTTTTGTTTGCCAGGGAAACAGGCCGAGGTTTTTGTCTGGGGGCCTATGGCTGCGAGTGACCGTCTGGCTCCTGAAAAGCTACGATAGGCAGGATGGTGAGCAGACCCATGGTGGCACCAGTGCCAAGTTGAGCTGGTTTGATAGTACCAAGTGGCTCCTGCAATCTGCCATCAAAAAGTTGGCAGGCGAGTTTTGTTTTCCAGGGAAAAGCGCCGTTGTTTGTGTTTGGGTGCCTATGGCTTGGAGTGACCGGCTGGCTCCTTAGAATCCACGATACGCAGGATGGTTCCCAGACCTGAGGTGGCACCAGTGCCAAGTCGGGCTCGTTTGATAGTACTAAATAACTCCTATAATCTGCCATGCAGAAGCGGGGCAGCTTACTTTTGTTTGCCAGGGAAACGGGCCGAGCTTTGTGTCTGGGGGCCTATGGCTGGGAGTGACCGGCTGGCTCCTGAAAAGCTACGATAGGCAGGATGGTGACCAGACCCATGGTGGCACCAGTGCCAAGTTGGGCTGATTTGATAGTAGCAAGTGGCTCCTGCAATCTGCCATCAAAATGTCGGCAGGCGGGTTTTGTTTTCCAGGGAAAAGCGCTGTGGTTTCTGTTTGGGGGCCTGTGGCTGGGAGTGACCGGCTGGCTCCTTAGAATCCACGATACGCAGGATGGTTCCCAGACCCAAGGTGGCACCAGTGCCAAGTTGGGCTGGTTTGATAGTACCAAGTGCGTCCTGCAATCTGCCATCCAGAAGCGGGGTAGCTTACTTTTGTTTGCCAGGGAAACGGGCCGAGGTTTGTGTCTCGGGGCCTATGGCTGGGAGTGACCGGCTGGCTCCTGAAAAGCTACGATAGGCAGGATGGTGACCAGACCCATGGTGGCACCAGTGCCAAGTTGGGCTGGTTTGATAGTACCAAGTGGCTCCTGCAATCTGCCATCAAAAAGTTGGCAGGCGAGTTTGTTATCCAGGGAAATGCGCCGTTGTTTTTGTTTGGGGGCCTGTGGCTGGGAGTGGCCGGCTGGCTGCTTAGAATCCACGATACGCAGCATGGTTCCCAGACCAGAGGTGGCACCAGTGCCAAGTCGGGCTGGTTTGATGGTGAAAAGTGGCTCCTGCAATCTGCCATCCAGTAGCGGAATAACTTACTTTTGTTTGCCAGGGAAACGGTCCGAGCTTTTTGTCTGGGGGCCTATGGCTGGGAGTGACCGGCTGGCTCCTGAAAAGCTACGATAGGCAGGATGGTGACCAGACCCATGGTGGCACCAGTGTCAAGTTGGGCTGGTTTGATAGTACCCAGTGGCTCCGGCAATCTGCCATCAAAATTTGGCAGGCGAGTTTTGTTTTCCAGGGAAAAGCGCCGTTGTTTTTGTTTGGGGGCCTGTGGCTGGGAGTGGACGGATGGCTAATTAGAATCCACGATACGCAGGATGGTTCCCAGACCAGAGGTGGCACCAGTGCCAAGTCGGGCTGGTTTGATGGTGCAAAGTGGCTCCTGCAATGTGCCATCCAGAAGCGGGGTAGCTTATTTTTCTTTGCCAGGGAAACGGGCCGAGGTTTGTGTCTGGGGGCCTATGGCTTGGAGTGACCGGCTGGCTCCTGAAAAGCTACGATAGGCAGGATGGTGACCAGACCCATGGTGGCACCAGTGCCAAGTTGGGCTGGTTTGATAGTACCAAGTGGCTCCTGCAATCTGCCATCAAAATGTTGGCAGGCGAGTTTTGTTTTCCAGGGAAAAGCGCCGTTGTTTGTGTTTGGGGGCCTGTGGCTGGGAGTGGCCGGCTGGCTGCTTAGAATCCACGATACGCAGGATGGTTCCCAGACCAGAGGTGGCACCAGTGCCAAGTCGGGCTGGTTTGATAATACCTAGTGGATCCTGCAATCTGCCATCCAGAAGCGGGACAGCTTACTTTTGTTTGCCAGGGAAACGGGCCGAGCTTTGTGTCACGGGGCCTATGGCTGGGAGTGACCGTCTAGGTACTGAAAAGCTACGATAGGCAGGATGGTGACCAGACCCATGGTGGCACCAGTGCCAAGTTGGGCTGGTTTGATAGTACCAAGTGGCTCCTGCAATCTGCCATCAAAAAGTTGGCAGGCGAGTTTTGTTTTCCAGGGAAAAGCGCCGTTGTTTGTGTTTGGAGGCCTGTGGCTGGGAGTGGCCGGCTTGCTAATTGGAATCCACGATACACAGCATGGTTCCCAGACCAGAGGTGGCACCAGTGCCAAGTTGGGCTGGTTTGATGGTGCAAAGTGGCTCCTGCAATCTGCCATCCAGAAGCGGGGCAGCTTACTTTTGTTTGCCAGGGAAACGGGCCGAGGTTTTTCTCTGGGGGCCTATGGCTGGGAGTGACCGGCTGGCGCCTGAGCACCTACGATAGGCAGGATGGTGACCAGACCCATGGTGGCACCAGTGCCAAGATGGGCTGATTTGATAGTAGCAAGTGGCTCCTGCAATCTGCCATCAAAATGTTGGCAGGCGAGTTTTGTTTTCCAGGGAAAAGCGCCGTTGTTTGTGTTTGGGGGCCTGTGGCTGGGAGTGGACGGATGGCTCCTTAGAATGAACGATACGCAGCATGGTTCCCAGACCAGAGGTGGCACCAGTGCCAAGTCGGGATGGTTTGATAGTACCAAGTGGCTCCGGAAATCTGCCATCCAGAAGCGGGGCAGCTTACTTTTGTTTGCCAGGGAAACGGGCCGAGCTTTGTGTCTGGGCGCCTATGGCTGGGAGTGACCTGCTAGGTCCTGAAAAGCTACGATAGGCAGGATGGTGACCAGACCCATGGTGGCACCAGTGCCAAGTTGGGCTGATTTGACAGTACCAAGTGGCTCCTGCAATCTGCCATCTAAAAGTTGGCAGGCGAGTTTTGTTTTCCAGGGAAAAGCGCCGTTGTTTGTGTCTGGGGGCCTGTGGCTGGAGTGGCCGGCTGGCTCCTTAGAATGAACGATACGCAGGATGGTTCCCAGACCTGAGGTGGCACCAGTGCCAAGTCGGGCTAGTTTGATGGTGCAAAGTGGCTCCTGCAATCTGCCATCCAGAAGCGGGGCAGCTTACTTTTGTTTGCCAGGGAAACGGGCCAAAGTTTTTCTCTGGGGGCCTATGGCAGGGAGGGACCGGCTGGCTCCTGAAAAGCTACGATAGGCAGGATGGTGACCAGACCCATGGTGGCACCAGTGCCAAGTTGGGCTGATTTGATAGTACCAAGTGGCTCCTGCAATCTGCCATCAAAATATTGGCAGGCGAGTTTTGTTTTCCAGGGAAAAGCGCTGTGGTTTGTGTTTGGGGGCCTGTGGCTGGGAGTGACCGGCTGGCTCCTTAGAATCCACGATACGCAGGATGGTTCCCAGACCCAAGGCGGCACCAGTGCCAAGTCGGGCTGGTTTGATAGTACCAAGTGCGTCCTGCAATCTGCCATCCAGAAGCGGGGCAGCTTACTTTGTTTGCCAGGGAAACGGGCCGAGCTTTTTGTCTGGGCGCCTATGGCTTGGAGTGACCGGCTAGGTCCTGAAAAGCTACGATAGGCAGGATGGTGACCAGATCCATGGTGGCACCAGTGCCAAGTTGGGCTGGTTTGATAGTACCAAGTGGCTCCTGCAATCTGCCATCAAAAAGTTGGCAGGCGAGTTTTGTTTTCCAGGGAAAAGCGCCGTTGTTTGTGTTTGGGGGCCTGTGGCTGGGAGTGGACGGATGGCTCCTTAGAACCACGATACGCAGGATGGTTCCCAGACCAGAGGTGGCACCAGTGCCAAGTCGGGCTGGTTTGATAGTACCAAGTTGTTCCTGCAATCTGCCATCCAGAAGCGGGGCAGCTTACTTTTGTATGCCAGGGAAACGGGCCGAGGTTTTTGTCTGGGGGCCTATAGCTGGGAGTGACCGTCTGGCTCCTGAAAAGCTACGATAGGCAGGATGGTGACCAAACGCATGGTGGCACCAGTGCCAAGTTGGGCTGATTTGATAGTACCAAGTGGCTCCTGCAATCTGCCATCAAAATGTCGGCAGGCGAGTTTTGTTTTCCAGGGAAAAGCGCCGTTGTTTGTGTTTGGGGGCCTGTGGCTGGGAGTGGCCGGCTGGCTGCTAGGAATCCACGATACGCAGGATGGTTCCCAGACCAGAGGTGGCACCAGTGCCAAGTCGGGCTGGTTTGATACTACCAAGTGCGTCCTGCAATCTGCCATCCAGAAGCGGGGCAGCTTACTTTTGTTTGCCAGGGAAACGGGCCGAGGTTTGTGTCTGGGGGCCTATGGCTGCGAGTGACCGGCTGGCTCCTGAAAAGCTACGATAGGCAGGATGGTGACCAGACCCATGGTGGCACCAGTGCCAAGTTGGGCTGGTTTGATAGTACCAAGTGGCTCCTGCAATCTGCCATCAAAAAGTTGGCAGGCGAGTTTTGTTTTCCAGGGAAAAGCGCCGTTGTTTGTGTTTGGGGGCCTGTGGCTGGGAGTGGACGGATGGCTCCTTAGAATCCACGATACGCAGCATGGTTCCCAGACCAGAGGTGGCACCAGTGCCAAGTCGGGCTAGTTTGATGGTGCAAAGTGGTTCCTGCAATCTGCCATCCAGAAGCGGGGTAGCTTACTTTTGTTTGCCAGGGAAACGGGCCGAGGTTTGTGTCTGGGGGCCTATGGCTGGGAGTGACCGGCTGGCTCCTGAAAAGCTACGATAGGCAGGATGGTGACCAGACCCATGGTGGCACCAGTGCCAAGTTGGGCTGATTTGATAGTACCAAGTGGCTCCTGCAATCTGCCATGAAAAAGTTGGCAGGCGAGTTTTGTTTTCCAGGGAAAAGCGCCGTTGTTTCTGTTTGGGGGCCTGTGGCTGGGAGTGGCCGGCTGGCTCCTTAGAATCCACGATACGCGGCATGGTTCCCAGACCAGAGGTGGCACCAGTGCCAAGTTGGGCTGGTTTGATAGTACCAAGTGGCTCCTGCAATCTGCCATCCAGAAGCGGGGCAGCTTACTTTTGTTTGCCAGGGATACGGGCCGAGGTTTGTGTCTCAGGGCCTATGGCTGGGAGTGACCACCTGGCTCCTGAAAAGCTACGATAGGCAGGATGGTGACCAGACCCATGGTGGCACCAGTGCCAAGTTGGGCTGGTTTGATAGTACCAAGTGGCTCCTGCAATCTGCCATCAAAATTTGGCAGGCGAGTTTGTTATCCAGGGAAAAGCGCCGTTGTTTGTGTTTGGGGGCCTGTGGCAGGGAGTGGCCGGCTGGCTCCTTAGAATCCACGATACGCAGGATGGTTCCCAGACCAGAGGTGGCACCAGTGCCAAGTTGGGCTGGTTTGATGGTGAAAAGTGGCTCCTGCAATCTGCCATCCAGAAGCGGGATAACTTACTTTTGTTTGCCAGGGAAACGGGCCGAGGTTTTTGTCTGGGGGCCTATGGCTGGGAGTGACCGGCTGGCTCCTGAAAAGCTACGATAGGCAGGATGGTGACCAGACCCATGGTGGCACCAGTGCCAAGTCGGGCTGGTTTGATAGTACTAAATAGCTCCTGCAATCTGCCATGCAGAAGCGGGGCAGCTTACTTTTGTTTGCCAGGGAAACGGGCCGAGGTTTTTGTCTGGGGGCCTATGGCTTGGAGTGACCGGCTGGCTCCTGAAAAGCTACGATAGGCAGGATGGTGAGCAGACCCATGGTGGCACCAGTGCCAAGTTGAGCTGGTTTGATAGTACCAAGTGGCTCCTGCAATCTGCCATCAAAAAGTTGGCAGGCGAGTTTTGTTTTCCAGGGAAAAGCGCCGTTGTTTGTGTTTGGGTGCCTATGGCTGGGAGTGGCCGGCTGGCTCCTTAGAATCCACGATACGCACCATAGTTCCCAGACCAGAGGTGGCACCAGTGCCAAGTCGGGCTGGTTTGATAGTACCAAGTGCGTCCTACAATCTGCCATCCAGAAGCGGGGCAGCTTACTTTTGTTTGCCAGGGAAACGGGCCGAGCTTTGTGTCTGGGGGCCTATGACTGGGAGTGACCGGCTGGCTCCTGAAGAGCTACGATAGGCAGGATGGTGACCAGACCCATGGTGGCACCAGTGCCAAGTTGGGCTGATTTGATAGCAGCAAGTGGCTCCTGCAATCTGCCATCAAAATGTCGGCAGGCGGGTTTGTTTTCCAGGGAAAAGCGCTGTGGTTTGTGTTTGGGGGCCTGTGGCTGGGAGTGACCGGCTGGCTCCTTAGAATCCACGATACGCAGGATGGTTCCCAGACCCAAGGTGGCACAAGTGCCAAGTTGGGCTGGTTTGATAGTACCAAGTGGCTCCTGCAATCTGCCATCCAGAAGCGGGGCAGCTTACTTTTGTTTGCCAGGGAAACGGGCCGAGCTTTGTGTCTGGGGGCCTATGGCTGGGAGTGACCGGCTGGCTCCTGAAAAGCTAAGATAGGCAGGATGGTGACCAGACCCATGGTGGCACCAGTTTCAAGTTGGGCTGGTTTGATAGTACCAAGTGTCTCCTGCAATCTGCCATCAAAATTTTGGCAGGCGAGTTTTGTTTTCCAGGGAAAAGCGCCGTTGATTTTTTTTGGGGGCCTGTGGCTGGGAGTGGCCGGCTGGCTCCTTAGAATCCACGATACGCAGCATGGTTCCCAGACCAGAGGTGGCACCAGTGCCAAGTCGGGCTGGTTTTATAGTACCAAGTGGTTCCTGCAATCTGCCATCCAGAAGCGGGGCAGCTTACTTTGGTTTGCCAGGGAAAAGGGCAGAGCATTGTGTCTGGGCGCCTATGGCTGGGAGTGACCGGCTGGCTCCTGAAAAGCTACGATAAGCAGGATGGTGACCAGACCCATGGTGGCACCAGTGCCAAGTTGGGCTGATTTGATAGTACCAAGTGGCTCCTGCAATCTGCCATCAAAAAGTTGGCCGGCGAATTTTGTTTTCCAGGGAAAAGCGCTGTGGTTTGTGTTTGGGGGCCTGTGGCTGGGAGTGGCCGGCTGGCTCCTTATAATCCACGATACGCAGCATGGTTCCCAGACCCAAGGTGGCACCAGTGCCAAGTTGGGCTGGTTTGATAGTACCAAGTGGCTCCTGCAATCTGCCATCAAAAAGTTGGCAGACGAGTTTTGTTTTCCAGGGAAAAGCGCCGTTGTTTTTGTTTGGGGGCCTGTGGCTGGGAGTGGACAGATGGCTAATTAGAATCCACGATAGGCAGGATGGTGACCAGACCCATGGTGGCACCAGTGCCAAGTCGGGCTGGTTTGATAGTACCAAGTGGCTCCTGCAATCTGCCATCAAAAAGTTGGCAGGCGAGTTTTGTTTTCCAGGGAAAAGCGCCGTTGTTTCTGTTTGGGGGCCTGTGGCTGGGAGTGGCCGGCTGGCTCCTTAGAATCCACGATACGCGGCATGGTTCCCAGACCAGAGGTGGCACCAGTGCCAAGTTGGGCTGGTTTGATAGTACCAAGTGGCTCCTGCAATCTGCCATCCAGAAGCTGGGTAGCTTACTTTTGTTTGCCAGGGATACGGGCCGAGGTTTGTGTCTCAGGGCCTATGGCTGGGAGTGACCGCCTGGCTCCTGAAAAGCTACGATAGGCAGGATGGTGACCAGACCCATGGTGGCACCAGTGCCAAGTTGGGCTGGTTTGATAGTACCAAGTGGCTCCTGCAATCTGCCATCAAAAAGTTGGCAGGCGAGTTTGTTATCCAGGGAAAAGCGCCGTTGTTTGTGTTTGGGGGCCTGTGGCAGGGAGTGGCCGGCTGGCTCCTTAGAATCCACGATACGCAGGATGGTTCCCAGACCAGAGGTGGCACCAGTGCCAAGTTGGGCTGGTTTGATGGTGAAAAGTGGCTCCTGCAATCTGCCATCCAGAAGCGGGATAACTTACTTTTGTTTGCCAGGGAAACGGGCCGAGGTTTTTGTCTGGGGGCCTATGGCTGGGAGTGACCGGCTGGCTCCTGAAAAGCTACGATAGGCAGGATGGTGACCAGACCCATGGTGGCACCAGTGCCAAGTCGGGCTGGTTTGATAGTACTAAATAGCTCCTGCAATCTGCCATGCAGAAGCGGGGCAGCTTACTTTTGTTTGCCAGGGAAACGGGCCGAGGTTTTTGTCTGGGGGCCTATGGCTGCGAGTGACCGTCTGGCTCCTGAAAAGCTACGATAGGCAGGATGGTGAGCAGACCCATGGTGGCACCAGTGCCAAGTTGAGCTGGTTTGATAGTACCAAGTGGCTCCTGCAATCTGCCATCAAAAAGTTGGCAGGCGAGTTTTGTTTTCCAGGGAAAAGCGCCGTTGTTTGTGTTTGGGTGCCTATGGCTGGGAGTGGCCGGCTGGCTCCTTAGAATTCACGATACGCACCATGGTTCCCAGACCAGAGGTGGCACCAGTGCCAAGTCGGGCTGGTTTGATAGTACCAAGTGCGTCCTACAATCTGCCATCCAGAAGCGGGGCAGCTTACTTTTGTTTGCCAGGGAAACGGGCCGAGGTTTGTGTCTGGGGGCCTATGACTGGGAGTGACCGGCTGGCTCCTGAAAAGCTACGATAGGCAGGATGGTGACCAGACCCATGGTGGCACCAGTGCCAAGTTGGGCTGATTTGATAGTAGCAAGTGGCTCCTGCAATCTGCCATCAAAATGTCGGCAGGCGGGTTTTGTTTTCCAGGGAAAAGCGCTGTGGTTTGTGTTTGGGGGCCTGTGGCTGGGAGTGGCCGGCTGGCTGCTTAGAATCCACGATACGCAGCATGGTTCCCAGACCAGAGGTGGCACCAGTGCCAAGTCGGGCTGGTTTGATGGTGAAAAGTGGCTCCTGCAATCTGCCATCCAGTAGCGGAATAACTTACTTTTGTTTGCCAGGGAAACGGTCCGAGCTTTTTGTCTGGGGGCCTATGGCTGGGAGTGACCGGCTGGCTCCTGAAAAGCTACGATAGGCAGGATGGTGACCAGACCCATGGTGGCACCAGTGTCAAGTTGGGCTGGTTTGATAGTACCCAGTGGCTCCGGCAATCTGCCATCAAAATTTGGCAGGCGAGTTTTGTTTTCCAGGGAAAAGCGCCGTTGTTTTTGTTTGGGGGCCTGTGGCTGGGAGTGGACGGATGGCTAATTAGAATCCACGATACGCAGGATGGTTCCCAGACCAGAGGTGGCACCAGTGCCAAGTCGGGCTGGTTTGATGGTGCAAAGTGGCTCCTGCAATGTGCCATCCAGAAGCGGGGTAGCTTATTTTTCTTTGCCAGGGAAACGGGCCGAGGTTTGTGTCTGGGGGCCTATGGCTTGGAGTGACCGGCTGGCTCCTGAAAAGCTACGATAGGCAGGATGGTGACCAGACCCATGGTGGCACCAGTGCCAAGTTGGGCTGGTTTGATAGTACCAAGTGGCTCCTGCAATCTGCCATCAAAATGTTGGCAGGCGAGTTTTGTTTTCCAGGGAAAAGCGCCGTTGTTTGTGTTTGGGGGCCTGTGGCTGGGAGTGGCCGGCTGGCTGCTTAGAATCCACGATACGCAGGATGGTTCCCAGACCAGAGGTGGCACCAGTGCCAAGTCGGGCTGGTTTGATAATACCTAGTGGATCCTGCAATCTGCCATCCAGAAGCGGGACAGCTTACTTTTGTTTGCCAGGGAAACGGGCCGAGCTTTGTGTCACGGGGCCTATGGCTGGGAGTGACCGTCTAGGTACTGAAAAGCTACGATAGGCAGGATGGTGACCAGACCCATGGTGGCACCAGTGCCAAGTTGGGCTGGTTTGATAGTACCAAGTGGCTCCTGCAATCTGCCATCAAAAAGTTGGCAGGCGAGTTTTGTTTTCCAGGGAAAAGCGCCGTTGTTTGTGTTTGGAGGCCTGTGGCTGGGAGTGGCCGGCTTGCTAATTGGAATCCACGATACACAGCATGGTTCCCAGACCAGAGGTGGCACCAGTGCCAAGTTGGGCTGGTTTGATGGTGCAAAGTGGCTCCTGCAATCTGCCATCCAGAAGCGGGGCAGCTTACTTTTGTTTGCCAGGGAAACGGGCCGAGGTTTTTCTCTGGGGGCCTATGGCTGGGAGTGACCGGCTGGCGCCTGAGCACCTACGATAGGCAGGATGGTGACCAGACCCATGGTGGCACCAGTGCCAAGATGGGCTGATTTGATAGTAGCAAGTGGCTCCTGCAATCTGCCATCAAAATGTTGGCAGGCGAGTTTTGTTTTCCAGGGAAAAGCGCCGTTGTTTGTGTTTGGGGGCCTGTGGCTGGGAGTGGACGGATGGCTCCTTAGAATGAACGATACGCAGCATGGTTCCCAGACCAGAGGTGGCACCAGTGCCAAGTCGGGATGGTTTGATAGTACCAAGTGGCTCCGGAAATCTGCCATCCAGAAGCGGGGCAGCTTACTTTTGTTTGCCAGGGAAACGGGCCGAGCTTTGTGTCTGGGCGCCTATGGCTGGGAGTGACCTGCTAGGTCCTGAAAAGCTACGATAGGCAGGATGGTGACCAGACCCATGGTGGCACCAGTGCCAAGTTGGGCTGATTTGACAGTACCAAGTGGCTCCTGCAATCTGCCATCTAAAAGTTGGCAGGCGAGTTTTGTTTTCCAGGGAAAAGCGCCGTTGTTTGTGTCTGGGGGCCTGTGGCTGGAGTGGCCGGCTGGCTCCTTAGAATGAACGATACGCAGGATGGTTCCCAGACCTGAGGTGGCACCAGTGCCAAGTCGGGCTAGTTTGATGGTGCAAAGTGGCTCCTGCAATCTGCCATCCAGAAGCGGGGCAGCTTACTTTTGTTTGCCAGGGAAACGGGCCAAAGTTTTTCTCTGGGGGCCTATGGCAGGGAGGGACCGGCTGGCTCCTGAAAAGCTACGATAGGCAGGATGGTGACCAGACCCATGGTGGCACCAGTGCCAAGTTGGGCTGATTTGATAGTACCAAGTGGCTCCTGCAATCTGCCATCAAAATATTGGCAGGCGAGTTTTGTTTTCCAGGGAAAAGCGCTGTGGTTTGTGTTTGGGGGCCTGTGGCTGGGAGTGACCGGCTGGCTCCTTAGAATCCACGATACGCAGGATGGTTCCCAGACCCAAGGCGGCACCAGTGCCAAGTCGGGCTGGTTTGATAGTACCAAGTGCGTCCTGCAATCTGCCATCCAGAAGCGGGGCAGCTTACTTTGTTTGCCAGGGAAACGGGCCGAGCTTTTTGTCTGGGCGCCTATGGCTTGGAGTGACCGGCTAGGTCCTGAAAAGCTACGATAGGCAGGATGGTGACCAGATCCATGGTGGCACCAGTGCCAAGTTGGGCTGGTTTGATAGTACCAAGTGGCTCCTGCAATCTGCCATCAAAAAGTTGGCAGGCGAGTTTTGTTTTCCAGGGAAAAGCGCCGTTGTTTGTGTTTGGGGGCCTGTGGCTGGGAGTGGACGGATGGCTCCTTAGAACCACGATACGCAGGATGGTTCCCAGACCAGAGGTGGCACCAGTGCCAAGTCGGGCTGGTTTGATAGTACCAAGTTGTTCCTGCAATCTGCCATCCAGAAGCGGGGCAGCTTACTTTTGTATGCCAGGGAAACGGGCCGAGGTTTTTGTCTGGGGGCCTATAGCTGGGAGTGACCGTCTGGCTCCTGAAAAGCTACGATAGGCAGGATGGTGACCAAACGCATGGTGGCACCAGTGCCAAGTTGGGCTGATTTGATAGTACCAAGTGGCTCCTGCAATCTGCCATCAAAATGTCGGCAGGCGAGTTTTGTTTTCCAGGGAAAAGCGCCGTTGTTTGTGTTTGGGGGCCTGTGGCTGGGAGTGGCCGGCTGGCTGCTAGGAATCCACGATACGCAGGATGGTTCCCAGACCAGAGGTGGCACCAGTGCCAAGTCGGGCTGGTTTGATACTACCAAGTGCGTCCTGCAATCTGCCATCCAGAAGCGGGGCAGCTTACTTTTGTTTGCCAGGGAAACGGGCCGAGGTTTGTGTCTGGGGGCCTATGGCTGGGAGTGACCGGCTGGCTCCTGAAAAGCTACGATAGGCAGGATGGTGACCAGACCCATGGTGGCACCAGTGCCAAGTTGGGCTGGTTTGATAGTACCAAGTGGCTCCTGCAATCTGCCATCAAAAAGTTGGCAGGCGAGTTTTGTTTTCCAGGGAAAAGCGCCGTTGTTTGTGTTTGGGGGCCTGTGTCTGGGAGTGGACGGATGGCTCCTTAGAATCCACGATACGCAGCATGGTTCCCAGACCAGAGGTGGCACCAGTGCCAAGTCGGGCTAGTTTGATGGTGCAAAGTGGTTCCTGCAATCTGCCATGCAGAAGCGGGGTAGCTTACTTTTGTTTGCCAGGGAAACGGGCCGAGGTTTGTGTCTGGGGGCCTATGGCTGGGAGTGACCGGCTGGCTCCTGAAAAGCTACGATAGGCAGGATGGTGACCAGACCCATGGTGGCACCAGTGCCAAGTTGGGCTGATTTGATAGTACCAAGTGGCTCCTGCAATCTGCCATGAAAAAGTTGGCAGGCGAGTTTTGTTTTCCAGGGAAAAGCGCCGTTGTTTCTGTTTGGGGGCCTGTGGCTGGGAGTGGCCGGCTGGCTCCTTAGAATCCACGATACGCGGCATGGTTCCCAGACCAGAGGTGGCACCAGTGCCAAGTTGGGCTGGTTTGATAGTACCAAGTGGCTCCTGCAATCTGCCATCCAGAAGCGGGGCAGCTTACTTTTGTTTGCCAGGGATACGGGCCGAGGTTTGTGTCTCAGGGCCTATGGCTGGGAGTGACCACCTGGCTCCTGAAAAGCTACGATAGGCAGGATGGTGACCAGACCCATGGTGGCACCAGTGCCAAGTTGGGCTGGTTTGATAGTACCAAGTGGCTCCTGCAATCTGCCATCAAAATTTGGCAGGCGAGTTTGTTATCCAGGGAAAAGCGCCGTTGTTTGTGTTTGGGGGCCTGTGGCAGGGAGTGGCCGGCTGGCTCCTTAGAATCCACGATACGCAGGATGGTTCCCAGACCAGAGGTGGCACCAGTGCCAAGTTGGGCTGGTTTGATGGTGAAAAGTGGCTCCTGCAATCTGCCATCCAGAAGCGGGATAACTTACTTTTGTTTGCCAGGGAAACGGGCCGAGGTTTTTGTCTGGGGGCCTATGGCTGGGAGTGACCGGCTGGCTCCTGAAAAGCTACGATAGGCAGGATGGTGACCAGACCCATGGTGGCACCAGTGCCAAGTCGGGCTGGTTTGATAGTACTAAATAGCTCCTGCAATCTGCCATGCAGAAGCGGGGCAGCTTACTTTTGTTTGCCAGGGAAACGGGCCGAGGTTTTTGTCTGGGGGCCTATGGCTTGGAGTGACCGGCTGGCTCCTGAAAAGCTACGATAGGCAGGATGGTGAGCAGACCCATGGTGGCACCAGTGCCAAGTTGAGCTGGTTTGATAGTACCAAGTGGCTCCTGCAATCTGCCATCAAAAAGTTGGCAGGCGAGTTTTGTTTTCCAGGGAAAAGCGCCGTTGTTTGTGTTTGGGTGCCTATGGCTGGGAGTGGCCGGCTGGCTCCTTAGAATCCACGATACGCACCATAGTTCCCAGACCAGAGGTGGCACCAGTGCCAAGTCGGGCTGGTTTGATAGTACCAAGTGCGTCCTACAATCTGCCATCCAGAAGCGGGGCAGCTTACTTTTGTTTGCCAGGGAAACGGGCCGAGCTTTGTGTCTGGGGGCCTATGACTGGGAGTGACCGGCTGGCTCCTGAAGAGCTACGATAGGCAGGATGGTGACCAGACCCATGGTGGCACCAGTGCCAAGTTGGGCTGATTTGATAGCAGCAAGTGGCTCCTGCAATCTGCCATCAAAATGTCGGCAGGCGGGTTTGTTTTCCAGGGAAAAGCGCTGTGGTTTGTGTTTGGGGGCCTGTGGCTGGGAGTGACCGGCTGGCTCCTTAGAATCCACGATACGCAGGATGGTTCCCAGACCCAAGGTGGCACAAGTGCCAAGTTGGGCTGGTTTGATAGTACCAAGTGGCTCCTGCAATCTGCCATCCAGAAGCGGGGCAGCTTACTTTTGTTTGCCAGGGAAACGGGCCGAGCTTTGTGTCTGGGGGCCTATGGCTGGGAGTGACCGGCTGGCTCCTGAAAAGCTAAGATAGGCAGGATGGTGACCAGACCCATGGTGGCACCAGTTTCAAGTTGGGCTGGTTTGATAGTACCAAGTGTCTCCTGCAATCTGCCATCAAAATTTTGGCAGGCGAGTTTTGTTTTCCAGGGAAAAGCGCTGTGGTTTGTGTTTGGGGGCCTGTGGCTGGGAGTGGCCGGCTGGCTCCTTATAATCCACGATACGCAGCATGGTTCCCAGACCCAAGGTGGCACCAGTGCCAAGTTGGGCTGGTTTGATAGTACCAAGTGGCTCCTGCAATCTGCCATCAAAAAGTTGGCAGACGAGTTTTGTTTTCCAGGGAAAAGCGCCGTTGTTTTTGTTTGGGGGCCTGTGGCTGGGAGTGGACAGATGGCTAATTAGAATCCACGATAGGCAGGATGGTGACCAGACCCATGGTGGCACCAGTGCCAAGTCGGGCTGGTTTGATAGTACCAAGTGGCTCCTGCAATCTGCCATCAAAAAGTTGGCAGGCGAGTTTTGTTTTCCAGGGAAAAGCGCCGTTGTTTCTGTTTGGGGGCCTGTGGCTGGGAGTGGCCGGCTGGCTCCTTAGAATCCACGATACGCGGCATGGTTCCCAGACCAGAGGTGGCACCAGTGCCAAGTTGGGCTGGTTTGATAGTACCAAGTGGCTCCTGCAATCTGCCATCCAGAAGCTGGGTAGCTTACTTTTGTTTGCCAGGGATACGGGCCGAGGTTTGTGTCTCAGGGCCTATGGCTGGGAGTGACCGCCTGGCTCCTGAAAAGCTACGATAGGCAGGATGGTGACCAGACCCATGGTGGCACCAGTGCCAAGTTGGGCTGGTTTGATAGTACCAAGTGGCTCCTGCAATCTGCCATCAAAAAGTTGGCAGGCGAGTTTGTTATCCAGGGAAAAGCGCCGTTGTTTGTGTTTGGGGGCCTGTGGCAGGGAGTGGCCGGCTGGCTCCTTAGAATCCACGATACGCAGGATGGTTCCCAGACCAGAGGTGGCACCAGTGCCAAGTTGGGCTGGTTTGATGGTGAAAAGTGGCTCCTGCAATCTGCCATCCAGAAGCGGGATAACTTACTTTTGTTTGCCAGGGAAACGGGCCGAGGTTTTTGTCTGGGGGCCTATGGCTGGGAGTGACCGGCTGGCTCCTGAAAAGCTACGATAGGCAGGATGGTGACCAGACCCATGGTGGCACCAGTGCCAAGTCGGGCTGGTTTGATAGTACTAAATAGCTCCTGCAATCTGCCATGCAGAAGCGGGGCAGCTTACTTTTGTTTGCCAGGGAAACGGGCCGAGGTTTTTGTCTGGGGGCCTATGGCTGCGAGTGACCGTCTGGCTCCTGAAAAGCTACGATAGGCAGGATGGTGAGCAGACCCATGGTGGCACCAGTGCCAAGTTGAGCTGGTTTGATAGTACCAAGTGGCTCCTGCAATCTGCCATCAAAAAGTTGGCAGGCGAGTTTTGTTTTCCAGGGAAAAGCGCCGTTGTTTGTGTTTGGGTGCCTATGGCTGGGAGTGGCCGGCTGGCTCCTTAGAATTCACGATACGCACCATGGTTCCCAGACCAGAGGTGGCACCAGTGCCAAGTCGGGCTGGTTTGATAGTACCAAGTGCGTCCTACAATCTGCCATCCAGAAGCGGGGCAGCTTACTTTTGTTTGCCAGGGAAACGGGCCGAGGTTTGTGTCTGGGGGCCTATGACTGGGAGTGACCGGCTGGCTCCTGAAAAGCTACGATAGGCAGGATGGTGACCAGACCCATGGTGGCACCAGTGCCAAGTTGGGCTGATTTGATAGTAGCAAGTGGCTCCTGCAATCTGCCATCAAAATGTCGGCAGGCGGGTTTTGTTTTCCAGGGAAAAGCGCTGTGGTTTGTGTTTGGGGGCCTGTGGCTGGGAGTGGCCGGCTGGCTCCTTAGAATCCACGATACGCAGGATGGTTCCCAGACCCAAGGTGGCACCAGTGCCAAGTTGGGCTGGTTTGATAGTACCAAGTGGCTCCTGCAATCTGCCATCCAGAAGCGGGGCAGCTTACTTTTGTTTGCCAGGGAAACGGGCCGAGGTTTGTGTCTGGGGGCCTATGGCTGGGAGTGACCGGCTGGCTCCTGAAGAGCTAAGATAGGCAGGATGGTGACCAGACCCATGGTGGCACCAGTGCCAAGTTGGGCTGATTTGATAGTACCAAGTGGCTCCTGCAATCTGCCATCAAAATGTTGGCAGGCGAGTTTTGTTTTCCAGGGAAAAGCGCCGTTGATTTGTTTGGGGGCCTGTGGCTGGGAGTGGCCGGCTGGCTCCTTAGAATCCACGATACGCAGCATGGTTCCCAGACCAGAGGTGGCACCAGTGCCAAGTTGGGCTGGTTTGATAGTACCAAGTGCGTCCTGCAATCTGCCATCCAGAAGCGGGGTAGCTTACTTTTGTTTGCCAGGGAAACGGGCCGAGGTTTGTGTCTCGGGGCCTATGGCTGGGAGTGACCGGCTGGCTCCTGAAAAGCTACGATAGGCAGGATGGTGACCAGACCCATGGTGGCACCAGTGCCAAGTTGGGCTGGTTTGATAGTACCAAGTGGCTCCTGCAATCTGCCATCAAAAAGTTGGCAGGCGAGTTTGTTATCCAGGGAAATGCGCCGTTGTTTGTATTTGGGGGCCTGTGGCTGGGAGTGGCCGGCTGGCTCCTTAGAATCCACGATACGCAGCATGGTTCCCAGACCAGAGGTGGCACCAGTGCCAAGTCGGGCTGGTTTGATAATACCTAGTGGATCCTGCAATCTGCCATCCAGAAGCGGGACAGCTTACTTTTGTTTGCCAGGGAAACGGGCCGAGCTTTGTGTCACGGGGCCTATGGCTGGGAGTGACCGTCTAGGTCCTGAAAAGCTACGATAGGCAGGATGGTGACCAGACCCATGGTGGCACCAGTGCCAAGTTGGGCTGGTTTGATAGTACCAAGTGGCTCCTGCAATCTGCCATCAAAAAGTTGGCAGGCGAGTTATGTTTTCCAGGGGAAAGCGCCGTTGTTTGTGTTTGGAGGCCTGTGGCTGGGAGTGGCCGGCTTGCTAATTGGAATCCACGATACACAGCATGGTTCCCAGACCAGAGGTGGCACCAGTGCCAAGTTGGGCTGGTTTGATGGTGCAAAGTGGCTCCTGCAATCTGCCATCCAGAAGCGGGGCAGCTTACTTTTGTTTGCCAGGGAAACGGGCCGAGGTTTTTCTCTGGGGGCCTATGGCTGGGAGTGACCGGCTGGCGCCTTAACACCTACGATAGGCAGGATGGTGACCAGACCCATGGTGGCACCAGTGCCAAGATGGGCTGATTTGATAGTAGCAAGTGGCTCCTGCAATCTGCCATCAAAATGTTGGCAGGCGAGTTTTGTTTTCCAGGGAAAAGCGCCGTTGTTTGTGTTTGGGGGCCTGTGGCTGGGAGTGGACGGATGGCTCCTTAGAATCCACGATACGCAGCATGGTTCCCAGACCAGAGGTGGCACCAGTGCCAAGTCGGGCTGGTTTGATAGTACCAAGTGGCTCCGGAAATCTGCCATCCAGAAGCGGGGCAGCTTACTTTTGTTTGCCAGGGAAACGGGCCGAGCTTTGTGTCTGGGCGCCTATGGCTGGGAGTGACCTGCTAGGTCCTGAAAAGCTACGATAGGCAGGATGGTGACCAGACCCATGGTGGCACCAGTGCCAAGTTGGGCTGATTTGACAGTACCAAGTGGCTCCTGCAATCTGCCATCTAAAAGTTGGCAGGCGAGTTTTGTTTTCCAGGGAAAAGCGCCGTTGTTTGTGTCTGGGGGCCTGTGGCTGGAGTGGCCGGCTGGCTCGTTAGAATGAACGATACGCAGGATGGTTCCCAGACCTGAGGTGGCACCAGTGCCAAGTCGGGCTAGTTTGATGGTGCAAAGTGGCTCCTGCAATCTGCCATCCAGAAGCGGGGTAGCTTACTTTTGTTTGCCAGGGAAACGGGCCGAGGTTTTTCTCTGGGGGCCTATGGCAGGGAGGGACCGGCTGGCTCCTGAAAAGCTACGATAGGCAGGATGGTGACCAGACCCATGGTGGCACCAGTGCCAAGTTGGGCTGATTTGATAGTAGCAAGTGGCTCCTGCAATCTGCCATCAAAATATTGGCAGGCGAGTTTTGTTTTCCAGGGAAAAGCGCCGTTGTTTGTGTTTGGGGGCCTGTGGCTGGGAGTGACCGGCTGGCTCCTTAGAATCCACGATACGCAGAATGGTTCCCAGACCCAAGGTGGCACCAGTGCCAAGTTTTGCTGGTTTGATAGTACCAAGTGGTTCCTGCAATCTGCCATCCAGAAGCGGGGCAGCTTACTTTGTTTGCCAGGGAAACGGGCCGAGCTTTTTGTCTGGGCGCCTATGGCTTGGAGTGACCGGCTAGGCCCTGAAAAGCTACGATAGGCAGGATGGTGACCAGATCCATGGTGGCACCAGTGCCAAGTTGGGCTGGTTTGATAGTACCAAGTGGCTCCTGCAATCTGCCATCAAAATGTTGGCAGGCGAGTTTTGTTTTCCAGGGAAAAGCGCCTTTGTTTGTGTTTGGGGGCCTGTGGCTGGGAGTGGCCGGCTGGCTCCTTAGAATCCACGATACGCAGGATGGTTCCCAGACCAGAGGTGGCACCAGTGCCAAGTCGGGCTGGTTTGATAGTACCAAGTTGTTCCTGCAATCTGCCATCCAGAAGCGGGGCAGCTTACTTTTGTATGCCAGGGAAACGGGCCGAGGTTTTTGTCTGGGGGCCTATAGCTGGGAGTGACCGTCTGGCTCCTGAAAAGCTACGATAGGCAGGATGGTGACCAAACGCATGGTGGCACCAGTGCCAAGTTGGGCTGATTTGATAGTACCAAGTGGCTCCTGCAATCTGCCATCAAAATGTTGGCAGGCGAGTTTTGTTTTCCAGGGAAAAGCGCCGTTGTTTGTGTTTGGGGGCCTGTGGCTGGGAGTGGCCGGCTGGCTGCTTAGAATCCACGATACGCAGGATGGTTCCCAGACCAGAGGTGGCACCAGTGCCAAGTCGGGCTGGTTTGATACTACCAAGTGCGTCCTGCAATCTGCCATCCAGAAGCAGGGCAGCTTACTTTTGTTTGCCAGGGAAACGGGCCGAGGTTTGTGTCTGGGGGCCTATGGCTGGGAGTGACCGGCTTGCTCCTGAAAAGCTACGATAGGCAGGATGGTGACCAGACCCATGGTGGCACCAGTGCCAAGTTGGGCTGGTTTGATAGTACCAAGTGGCTCCTGCAATCTGCCATCAAAAAGTTGGCAGGCGAGTTTTGTTTTCCAGGGAAAAGCGCCGTTGTTTGTGTCTGGGGGCCTGTGTCTGGGAGTGGACGGATGGCTCCTTAGAATCCACGATACGCAGCATGGTTCCCAGACCAGAGGTGGCACCAGTGCCAAGTCGGGCTAGTTTGATGGTGCAAAGTGGTTCCTGCAATCTGCCATCCAGAAGCGGGGTAGCTTACTTTTGTTTGCCAGGGAAACGGGCCGAGGTTTGTGTCTGGGGGCCTATGGCTTGGAGTGACCGGCTGGCTCCTGAAAAGCTACGATAGGCAGGATGGTGACCAGACCCATGGTGGCACCAGTGCCAAGTTGGGCTGATTTGATAGTACCAAGTGGCTCCTGCAATCAGCCATGAAAAAGTTGGCAGGCGAGTTTTGTTTTCCAGGGAAAAGCGCCATTGTTTCTGTTTGGGGGCCTGTGGCTGGGAGTGGCTGGCTGGCTCCTTAGAATCCACGATACGCGGCATGGTTCCCAGACCAGAGGTGGCACCAGTGCCAAGTTGGGCTGGTTTGATAGTACCAAGTGGCTCCTGCAATCTGCCATCCAGAAGCGGGGCAGCTTACTTTTGTTTGCCAGGGATACGGGCCGAGGTTTGTGTCTCAGGGCCTATGGCTGGGAGTGACCGCCTGGCTCCTGAAAAGCTACGATAGGCAGGATGGTGACCAGACCCATGGTGGCACCAGTGCCAAGTTGGGCTGGTTTGATAGTACCAAGTGGCTCCTGCAATCTGCCATCAAAAAGTTGGCAGGCGAGTTTGTTATCCAGGGAAAAGCGCCGTTGTTTGTGTTTGGGGGCCTGTGGCAGGGAGTGGCCGGCTGGCTCCTTAGAATCCACGATACGCAGGATGGTTCCCAGACCACAGGTGGCACCAGTGCCAAGTTGGGCTGGTTTGATGGTGAAAAGTGGCTCCTGCAATCTGCCATCCAGGAGCGGGATAACTTACTTTTGTTTGCCAGGGAAACGGGCCGAGGTTTTTGTCTGGGGGCCTATGGCTGGGAGTGGCCAGATGGCTAATTAGAATCTACGATACGCAGCATGGTTCCCAGACCTGAGGTGGCACCAGTGCCAAGTCGGGCTGGTTTGATACTATCAAGTGCGTCCTGCAATCTGCCATCCAGAAGCGGGGTAGCTTACTTTTGTTTGCCAGGGAAACGGGCCGAGTTTTGTGTCTGGGGGCCTATGGCTGCGAGTGACCGGCTGGCTCCTGAAAAGCTACGATAGGCAGGATGGTGACCAGACCCATGGTGGCACCAGTGCCAAGTTGGTCTGATTTGATAGTACCAAGTGGCTCCTGCAATCTGCCATCAAAAAGTTGGCAGGCGAGTTTTGTTTTCCAGGGAAAAGCGCCGTTGTTTGTGTCTGGGGGCCTGTGGCTTGGAGTGGCCGGCTGGCTCGTTAGAATGAACGATACGCAGGATGGTTCCCAGACCTGAGGTGGCACCAGTGCCAAGTCGGGCTAGTTTGATGGTGCAAAGTGGCTCCTGCAATCTGCCATCCAGAAGCGGGGTAGCTTACTTTTGTTTGCCAGGGAAACGGGCCGAGGTTTTTCTCTGGGGGCCTATGGCAGGGAGGGACCGGCTGGCTCCTGAAAAGCTACGATAGGCAGGATGGTGACCAGACCCATGGTGGCACCAGTGCCAAGTTGGGCTGATTTGATAGTAGCAAGTGGCTCCTGCAATCTGCCATCAAAATGTTGGCAGGCGAGTTTTGTTTTCCAGGGAAAAGCGCCGTTGTTTGTGTTTGGGGGCCTGTGGCTGGGAGTGACCGGCTGGCTCCTTAGAATCCACGATACGCAGGATGGTTCCCAGACCCAAGGTGGCACCAGTGCCAAGTTGGGCTGGTTTGATAGTACCAAGTGGTTCCTGCAATCTGCCATCCAGAAGCGGGGCAGCTTACTTTTGTTTGCCAGGGAAACGGGCCGAGGTTTTTCTCTGGGGGCCTATGGCTTGGAGTGACCGGCTAGGTCCTGAAAAGCTACGATAGGCAGGATGGTGACCAGATCCATGGTGGCACCAGTGCCAAGTTGGGCTGATTTGATAGTACCAAGTGGCTCCTGCAATCTGCCATCAAAAAGTTGGCAGGCGAGTTTTGTTTTCCAGGGAAAAGCGCTGTGGTTTGTGTTTGGGGGCCTGTGGCTGGGAGTGGCCGGCTGGCTCCTTAGAATCCACGATACGCAGGATGGTTCCCAGACCAGAGGTGGCACCAGTGCCAAGTCGGGCTGGTTTGATGGTGAAAAGTGGCTCCTGCAATCTGCCATCCAGAAGCGGGATAACTTACTTTTGTTTGGCAGGGAAACGGGCCAAGGTTTTTGTCTGGGGGCCTATGGCTGGGAGTGACCGGCTGGCTCCTGAAAAGCTACGATAGGCAGGATGGTGACCAGACCCATGGTGGCACCAGTGTCAAGTTGGGCTGGTTTGATAGTACCAAGTGGCTCCGGCAATCTGCCATCAAAATTTGGCAGGCGAGGTTTGTTTTCCAGGGAAAAGCGCCGTTGTTTTTGTTTGGGGGCCTGTGGGTGGGAGTGGCCAGATGGCTAATTAGAATCCACGATACGCAGCATGGTTCCCAGACCAGAGGTGGCACCAGTGCCAAGTTGGGCTGGTTTGATAGTACCAAGTGCGTCCTGCAATCTGCCATCCAGAAGCGGGGTAGCTTACTTTTGTTTGCCAGGGAAACGGGCCGAGGTTTGTGTCTGGGGGCCTATGGCTGGGAGTGACCGGCTGGCTCCTGAAAAGCTACGATAGGCAGGATGGTGACCAGACCCATGGTGGCACCAGTGCCAAGTTGGGCTGGTTTGATAGTACCAAGTGGCTCCTGCAATCTGCCATCAAAAAGTTGGCAGGCGAGTTTGTTATCCAGGGAAATGCGCCGTTGTTTTTGTTTGAGGGCCTGTGGCTGGGAGTGGCCGGCTGGCTCCTTAGAATCCACGATACGCAGCATGGTTCCCAGACCAGAGGTGGCACCAGTGCCAAGTCAGGCTGGTTTGATAGTACCAAGTGCGTCCTGCAATCTGCCATCCAGAAGCGGGGTAGCTTACTTTTGTTTGCCAGGGAAACGGGCCGAGGTTTGTGTCTCGGGGCCTATGGCTGGGAGTGACCGGCTGGCTCCTGAAAAGCTACGATAGGCAGGATGGTGACCAGACCCATGGTGGCACCAGTGCCAAGTTGGGCTGGTTTGATAGTACCAAGTGGCTCCTGCAATCTGCCATCAAAAAGTTGGCAGGCGAGTTTGTTATCCAGGGAAATGCGCCGTTGTTTGTGTTTGGGGGCCTGTGGCTGGGAGTGGCCGGCTGGCTCCTTAGAATCCACGATACGCAGCATGGTTCCCAGACCAGAGGTGGCACCAGTGCCAAGTCGGGCTGGTTTGATAATACCTAGTGGATCCTGCAATCTGCCATCCAGAAGCGGGACAGCTTACTTTTGTTTGCCAGGGAAACGGGCCGAGCTTTGTGTCACGGGGCCTATGGCTGGGAGTGACCGTCTAGGTCCTGAAAAGCTACGATAGGCAGGATGGTGACCAGACCCATGGTGGCACCAGTGCCAAGTTGGGCTGGTTTGATAGTACCAAGTGGCTCCTGCAATCTGCCATCAAAAAGTTGGCAGGCGAGTTATGTTTTCCAGGGGAAAGCGCCGTTGTTTGTGTTTGGAGGCCTGTGGCTGGGAGTGGCCGGCTTGCTAATTGGAATCCACGATACACAGCATGGTTCCCAGACCAGAGGTGGCACCAGTGCCAAGTTGGGCTGGTTTGATGGTGCAAAGTGGCTCCTGCAATCTGCCATCCAGAAGCGGGGCAGCTTACTTTTGTTTGCCAGGGAAACGGGCCGAGGTTTTTCTCTGGGGGCCTATGGCTGGGAGTGACCGGCTGGCGCCTTAACACCTACGATAGGCAGGATGGTGACCAGACCCATGGTGGCACCAGTGCCAAGATGGGCTGATTTGATAGTAGCAAGTGGCTCCTGCAATCTGCCATCAAAATGTTGGCAGGCGAGTTTTGTTTTCCAGGGAAAAGCGCCGTTGTTTGTGTTTGGGGGCCTGTGGCTGGGAGTGGACGGATGGCTCCTTAGAATCCACGATACGCAGCATGGTTCCCAGACCAGAGGTGGCACCAGTGCCAAGTCGGGCTGGTTTGATAGTACCAAGTGGCTCCGGAAATCTGCCATCCAGAAGCGGGGCAGCTTACTTTTGTTTGCCAGGGAAACGGGCCGAGCTTTGTGTCTGGGCGCCTATGGCTGGGAGTGACCTGCTAGGTCCTGAAAAGCTACGATAGGCAGGATGGTGACCAGACCCATGGTGGCACCAGTGCCAAGTTGGGCTGATTTGACAGTACCAAGTGGCTCCTGCAATCTGCCATCTAAAAGTTGGCAGGCGAGTTTTGTTTTCCAGGGAAAAGCGCCGTTGTTTGTGTCTGGGGGCCTGTGGCTGGAGTGGCCGGCTGGCTCCTTACAATGAACGATACGCAGGATGGTTCCCAGACCTGAGGTGGCACCAGTGCCAAGTCGGGCTAGTTTGATGGTGCAAAGTGGCTCCTGCAATCTGCCATCCAGAAGCGGGGTAGCTTACTTTTGTTTGCCAGGGAAACGGGCCGAGGTTTTTCTCTGGGGGCCTATGGCAGGGAGGGACCGGCTGGCTCCTGAAAAGCTACGATAGGCAGGATGGTGACCAGACCCATGGTGGCACCAGTGCCAAGTTGGGCTGATTTGATAGTAGCAAGTGGCTCCTGCAATCTGCCATCAAAATATTGGCAGGCGAGTTTTGTTTTCCAGGGAAAAGCGCCGTTGTTTGTGTTTGGGGGCCTGTGGCTGGGAGTGACCGGCTGGCTCCTTAGAATCCACGATACGCAGAATGGTTCCCAGACCCAAGGTGGCACCAGTGCCAAGTTTTGCTGGTTTGATAGTACCAAGTGGTTCCTGCAATCTGCCATCCAGAAGCGGGGCAGCTTACTTTGTTTGCCAGGGAAACGGGCCGAGCTTTTTGTCTGGGCGCCTATGGCTTGGAGTGACCGGCTAGGCCCTGAAAAGCTACGATAGGCAGGATGGTGACCAGACCCATGGTGGCACCAGTGCCAAGTTGGGCTGGTTTGATAGTACCAAGTGGCTCCTGCAATCTGCCATCAAAAAGTTGGCAGGCGAGTTTTGTTTTCCAGGGAAAAGCGCCGTTGTTTGTGTTTGGGGGCCTGTGTCTCGGAGTGGACGGATGGCTCCTTAGAATCCACGATACGCAGCATGGTTCCCAGACCAGAGGTGGCACCAGTGCCAAGTCGGGCTAGTTTGATGGTGCAAAGTGGTTCCTGCAATCTGCCATCCAGAAGCGGGGTAGCTTACTTTTGTTTGCCAGGGAAACGGGCCGAGGTTTGTGTCTGGGGGCCTATGGCTGGGAGTGACCGGCTGGCTCCTGAAAAGCTACGATAGGCAGGATGGTGACCAGACCCATGGTGGCACCAGTGCCAAGTTGGGCTGATTTGATAGTACCAAGTGGCTCCTGCAATCAGCCATGAAAAAGTTGGCAGGCGAGTTTTGTTTTCCAGGGAAAAGCGCCATTGTTTCTGTTTGGGGGCCTGTGGCTGGGAGTGGCCGGCTGGCTCCTTAGAATCCACGATACGCGGCATGGTTCCCAGACCAGAGGTGGCACCAGTGCCAAGTTGGGCTGGTTTGATAGTACCAAGTGCGTCCTGCAATCTGCCATCCAGAAGCGGGGCAGCTTACTTTTGTTTGCCAGGGATACGGGCCGAGGTTTGTGTCTCAGGGCCTATGGCTGGGAGTGACCGCCTGGCTCCTGAAAAGCTACGATAGGCAGGATGGTGACCAGACCCATGGTGGCACCAGTGCCAAGTTGGGCTGGTTTGATAGTACCAAGTGGCTCCTGCAATCTGCCATCAAAAAGTTGGCAGGCGAGTTTGTTATCCAGGGAAAAGCGCCGTTGTTTGTGTTTGGGGGCCTGTGGCAGGGAGTGGCCGGCTGGCTCCTTAGAATCCACGATACGCAGGATGGTTCCCAGACCACAGGTGGCACCAGTGCCAAGTTGGGCTGGTTTGATGGTGAAAAGTGGCTCCTGCAATCTGCCATCCAGAAGCGGGATAACTTACTTTTGTTTGCCAGGGAAACGGGCCGAGGTTTTTGTCTGGGGGCCTATGGCTGGGAGTGGCCAGATGGCTAATTAGAATCTACGATACGCAGCATGGTTCCCAGACCTGAGGTGGCACCAGTGCCAAGTCGGGCTGGTTTGATACTATCAAGTGCGTCCTGCAATCTGCCATCCAGAAGCGGGGTAGCTTACTTTTGTTTGCCAGGGAAACGGGCCGAGTTTTGTGTCTGGGGGCCTATGGCTGCGAGTGACCGGCTGGCTCCTGAAAAGCTACGATAGGCAGGATGGTGACCAGACCCATGGTGGCACCAGTGCCAAGTTGGTCTGATTTGATAGTACCAAGTGGCTCCTGCAATCTGCCATCAAAAAGTTGGCAGGCGAGTTTTGTTTTCCAGGGAAAAGCGCCGTTGTTTGTGTCTGGGGGCCTGTGGCTTGGAGTGGCCGGCTGGCTCGTTAGAATGAACGATACGCAGGATGGTTCCCAGACCTGAGGTGGCACCAGTGCCAAGTCGGGCTAGTTTGATGGTGCAAAGTGGCTCCTGCAATCTGCCATCCAGAAGCGGGGTAGCTTACTTTTGTTTGCCAGGGAAACGGGCCGAGGTTTTTCTCTGGGGGCCTATGGCAGGGAGGGACCGGCTGGCTCCTGAAAAGCTACGATAGGCAGGATGGTGACCAGACCCATGGTGGCACCAGTGCCAAGTTGGGCTGATTTGATAGTAGCAAGTGGCTCCTGCAATCTGCCATCAAAATGTTGGCAGGCGAGTTTTGTTTTCCAGGGAAAAGCGCCGTTGTTTGTGTTTGGGGGCCTGTGGCTGGGAGTGACCGGCTGGCTCCTTAGAATCCACGATACGCAGGATGGTTCCCAGACCCAAGGTGGCACCAGTGCCAAGTTGGGCTGGTTTGATAGTACCAAGTGGTTCCTGCAATCTGCCATCCAGAAGCGGGGCAGCTTACTTTTGTTTGCCAGGGAAACGGGCCGAGGTTTTTCTCTGGGGGCCTATGGCTTGGAGTGACCGGCTAGGTCCTGAAAAGCTACGATAGGCAGGATGGTGACCAGATCCATGGTGGCACCAGTGCCAAGTTGGGCTGGTTTGATAGTACCAAGTGGCTCCTGCAATCTGCCATCAAAAAGTTGGCAGGCGAGTTTTGTTTTCCAGGGAAAAGCGCTGTGGTTTGTGTTTGGGGGCCTGTGGCTGGGAGTGGCCGGCTGGCTCCTTAGAATCCACGATACGCAGGATGGTTCCCAGACCAGAGGTGGCACCAGTGCCAAGTCGGGCTGGTTTGATGGTGAAAAGTGGCTCCTGAAATCTGCCATCCAGAAGCGGGATAACTTACTTTTGTTTGGCAGGGAAACGGGCCAAGGTTTTTGTCTGGGGGCCTATGGCTGGGAGTGACCGGCTGGCTCCTGAAAAGCTACGATAGGCAGGATGGTGACCAGACCCATGGTGGCACCAGTGTCAAGTTGGGCTGGTTTGATAGTACCAAGTGGCTCCGGCAATCTGCCATCAAAATTTGGCAGGCGAGGTTTGTTTTCCAGGGAAAAGCGCCGTTGTTTTTGTTTGGGGGCCTGTGGGTGGGAGTGGCCAGATGGCTAATTAGAATCCACGATACGCAGCATGGTTCCCAGACCAGAGGTGGCACCAGTGCCAAGTCGGGCTGGTTTGATAGTACCAAGTGCGTCCTGCAATCTGCCATCCAGAAGCGGGGTAGCTTACTTTTGTTTGCCAGGGAAACGGGCCAAGGTTTGTGTCTGGGGGCCTATGGCTGGGAGTGACCGGCTGGCTCCTGAAAAGCTACGATAGGCAGGATGGTGACCAGACCCATGGTGGCACCAGTGCCAAGTTGGGCTGGTTTGATAGTACCAAGTGGCTCCTGCAATCTGCCATCAAAAAGTTGGCAGGCGAGTTTGTTATCCAGGGAAATGCGCCGTTGTTTTTGTTTGAGGGCCTGTGGCTGGGAGTGGCCGGCTGGCTCCTTAGAATCCACGATACGCAGCATGGTTCCCAGACCAGAGGTGGCACCAGTGCCAAGTCAGGCTGGTTTGATGGTGAAAAGTGGCTCCTGCAATCTGCCATCCAGTAGCGGAATAACTTACTTTTGTTTGCCAGGGAAACGGTCCGAGCTTTTTGTCTGGGGGCCTATGGCTGGGAGTGACCGGCTGGCTCCTGAAAAGCTACGATAGGCAGGATGGTGACCAGACCCATGGTGGCACCAGTGTCAAGTTGGGCTGGTTTGATAGTACCCAGTGGCTCCGGCAATCTGCCATCAAAATTTGGCAGGCGAGTTTTGTTTTCCAGGGAAAAGCGCCGTTGTTTTTGTTTGGGGGCCTGTGGCTGGGAGTGGACGGATGGCTAATTAGAATCCACGATACGCAGGATGGTTCCCAGACCAGAGGTGGCACCAGTGCCAAGTCGGGCTGGTTTGATGGTGCAAAGTGGCTCCTGCAATGTGCCATCCAAAAGCGGGGTAGCTTATTTTTCTTTGCCAGGGAAACGGGCCGAGGTTTTTGTATGGGGGCCTATGGCTTGGAGGGACCGGCTGGCTCCTGAAAAGCTACGATAGGCAGGATGGTGACCAGACCCATGGTGGCACCAGTGCCAAGTTGGGCTGGTTTGATAGTACCAAGTGGCTCCTGCAATCTGCCATCAAAATGTTGGCAGGCGAGTTTTGTTTTCCAGGGAAAAGCGCCGTTGTTTGTGTTTGGGGGCCTGTGGCTGGGAGTGGCCGGCTGGCTGCTTAGAATCCACGATACGCAGGATGGTTCCCAGACCAGAGGTGGCACCAGTGCCAAGTCATGCTGGTTTGATAATACCTAGTGGATCCTGCAATCTGCCATCCAGAAGCGGGGCAGCTTACTTTTGTTTGCCAGGGAAACGGGCCGCGCTTTGTGTCACGGGGCCTATGGCTGGGAGTGACCGTCTAGGTCCTGAAAAGCTACGATAGGCAGGATGGTGACCAGACCCATGGTGGCACCAGTGCCAAGTTGGGCTGATTTGATAGTACCAAGTGGCTCCTGCAATCTGCCATCAAAAAGTTGGCAGGCGAGTTTTGTTTTCCAGGGAAAAGCGCCGTTGATTGTGTTTGGAGGCCTGTGGCTGGGAGTGGCCGGCTTGCTAATTGGAATCCACGATACACAGCATGGTTCCCAGACCAGAGGTGGCACCAGTGCCAAGTTGGGCTGGTTTGATGGTGCAAAGTGGCTCCTGCAATCTGCCATCCAGAAGCGGGGCAGCTTACTTTTGTTTGCCAGGGAAACGGGCCGAGGTTTTTCTCTGGGGGCCTATGGCTGGGAGTGACCGGCTGGCGCCTGAACACCTACGATAGGCAGGATGGTGACCAGACCCATGGTGGCACCAGTGCCAAGATGGGCTGATTTGATAGTAGCAAGTGGCTCCTGCAATCTGCCATCAAAATGTTGGCAGGCGAGTTTTGTTTTCCAGGGAAAAGTGCCGTTGTTTGTGTTTGGGGGCCTGTGGCTGGGAGTGGACGGCTGGCTCCTTAGAATCCACGATACGCAGCATGGTTCCCAGACCAGAGGTGGCACCAGTGCCAAGTCGGGCTGGTTTGATAGTACCAAGTGGCTCCGGAAATCTGCCATCCAGAAGCGGGGCAGCTTACTTTTGTTTGCCAGGGAAACGGGCCGAGGTTTGTGTCTGGGCGCCTATGGCTGGGAGTGACCTGCTAGGTCCTGAAAAGCTACGATAGGCACGATGGTGACCAGACCCATGGTGGCACCAGTGCCAAGTTGGGCTGATTTGACAGTACCAAGTGGCTCCTGCAATCTGCCATCTAAAAGTTGGCAGGCGAGTTTTGTTTTCCAGGGAAAAGCGCCGTTGTTTGTGTCTGGGGGCCTGTGGCTGGAGTGGCCGGCTGGCTCCTTACAATGAACGATACGCAGGATGGTTCCCAGACCAGAGGTGGCACCAGTGCCAAGTCGGGCTAGTTTGATGGTGCAAAGTGGCTCCTGCAATCTGCCATCCAGAAGCGGGGTAGCTTACTTTTGTTTGCCAGGGAAACGGGCCGAGGTTTTTCTCTGGGGGCCTATGGCAGGGAGGGACCGGCTGGCTCCTGAAAAGCTACGATAGGCAGGATGGTGACCAGACCCATGGTGGCACCAGTGCCAAGTTGGGCTGATTTGATAGTAGCAAGTGGCTCCTGCAATCTGCCATCAAAATATTGGCAGGCGAGTTTTGTTTTCCAGGGAAAAGCGCCGTTGTTTGTGTTTGGGGGCCTGTGGCTGGGAGTGACCGGCTGGCTCCTTAGAATCCACGATACGCAGGATGGTTCCCAGACCAGAGGTGGCACCAGTGCCAAGTCGGGCTGGTTTGATAGTACCAAGTGGTTCCTGCAATCTGCCATCCAGAAGCGGGGCAGCTTACTTTGTTTGCCAGGGAAACGGGCCGAGCTTTTTGTCTGGGCGCCTATGGCTTGGAGTGACCGGCTAGGTCCTGAAAAGCTACGATAGGCAGGATGGTGACCAGATCCATGGTGGCACCAGTGCCAAGTTGGGCTGGTTTGATAGTACCAAGTGGCTCCTGCAATCTGCCATCAAAATGTTGGCAGGCGAGTTTTGTTTTCCAGGGAAAAGCGCCGTTGTTTGTGTTTGGGGGCCTGTGGCTGGGAGTGGCCGGCTGGCTCCTTAGAATCCACGATACGCAGGATGATTCCCAGACCAGAGGTGGCACCAGTGCCAAGTCGGGCTGGTTTGATAGTACCAAGTTGTTCCTGCAATCTGCCATCCAGAAGCGGGGCAGCTTACTTTTGTATGCCAGGGAAACGGGCCGAGGTTTTTGTCTGGGGGCCTATAGCTGGGAGTGACCGTCTGGCTCCTGAAAAGCTACGATAGGCAGGATGGTGACCAAACGCATGGTGGCACCAGTGCCAAGTTGGGCTGATTTGATAGTACCAAGTGGCTCCTGCAATCTGCCATCAAAATGTTGGCAGGCGAGTTTTGTTTTCCAGGGAAAAGCGCCGTTGTTTGTGTTTGGGGGCCTGTGGCTGGGAGTGGCCGGCTGGCTGCTTAGAATCCACGATACGCAGGATGGTTCCCAGACCAGAGGTGGCACCAGTGCCAAGTCGGGCTGGTTTGATACTACCAAGTGCGTCCTGCAATCTGCCATCCAGAAGCGGGGCAGCTTACTTTTGTTTGCCAGGGAAACGGGCCGAGGTTTGTGTCTGGGGGCCTATGGCTGGGAGTGACCGGCTGGCTCCTGAAAAGCTACGATAGGCAGGATGGTGACCAGACCCATGGTGGCACCAGTGCCAAGTTGGGCTGGTTTGATAGTACCAAGTGGCTCCTGCAATCTGCCATCAAAAAGTTGGCAGGCGAGTTTTGTTTTCCAGGGAAAAGCGCCGTTGTTTGTGTTTGGGGGCCTGTGTCTGGGAGTGGACGGATGGCTCCTTAGAATCCACGATACACAGCATGGTTCCCAGACCAGAGGTGGCACCAGTGCCAAGTCGGGCTAGTTTGATGGTGCAAAGTGGTTCCTGCAATCTGCCATCCAGAAGCGGGGTAGCTTACTTTTGTTTGCCAGGGAAACGGGCCGAGGTTTGTGTCTGGGGGCCTATGGCTGGGAGTGACCGGCTGGCTCCTGAAAAGCTACGATAGGCAGGATGGTGACCAGACCCATGGTGGCACCAGTGCCAAGTTGGGCTGATTTGATAGTACCAAGTGGCTCCTGCAATAAGCCATGAAAATGTTGGCAGGCGAGTTTTGTTTTCCAGGGAAAAGCGCCGTTGTTTCTGTTTGGGGGCCTGTGGCTGGGAGTGGCCGGCTGGCTCCTTAGAATCCACGATACGCGGCATGGTTCCCAGACCAGAGGTGGCACCAGTGCCAAGTTGGGCTGGTTTGATAGTACCAAGTGCGTCCTGCAATCTGCCATCCAGAAGCGGGGCAGCTTACTTTTGTTTGCCAGGGATACGGGCCGAGGTTTGTGTCTCAGGGCCTATGGCTGGGAGTGACCGCCTGGCTCCTGAAAAGCTACGATAGGCAGGATGGTGACCAGACCCATGGTGGCACCAGTGCCAAGTTGGGCTGATTTGATAGTACCAAGTGGCTCCTGCAATCTGCCATCAAAAAGTTGGCAGGCGAGTTTGTTATCCAGGGAAAAGCGCCGTTGTTTGTGTTTGGGGGCCTGTGGCAGGGAGTGGCCGGCTGGCTCCTTAGAATCCACGATACGCAGGATGGTTCCCAGACCAGAGGTGGCACCAGTGCCAAGTTGGGCTGGTTTGATGGTGAAAAGTGGCTCCTGCAATCTGCCCTCCAGAAGCGGGATAACTTACTTTTGTTTGCCAGGGAAACGGGCCGAGGTTTTTGTCTGGGGGCCTATGGCTGGGAGTGGCCAGATGGCTAATTAGAATCCACGATACGCAGCATGGTTCCCAGACCTGAGGTGGCACCAGTGCCAAGTCGGGCTGGTTTGATACTATCAAGTGCGTCCTGCAATCTGCCATCCAGAAGCGGGGTAGCTTACTTTTTTTTGCCAGGGAAACGGGCCGAGTTTTGTGTCTGGGGGCCTATGGCTGCGAGTGACCGGCTGGCTCCTGAAAAGCTACGATAGGCAGGATGGTGACCAGACCCATGGTGGCACCAGTGCCAAGTTGGTCTGATTTGATAGTACCAAGTGGCTCCTGCAATCTGCCATCAAAAAGTTGGCAGGCGAGTTTTGTTTTCCAGGGAAAAGCGCCGTTGTTTGTGTCTGGGGGCCTGTGGCTGGGAGTGGCCGGCTGGCTCCTTACAATGAACGATACGCAGGATGGTTCCCAGACCTGAGGTGGCACCAGGGCCAAGTCGGGCTAGTTTGATGGTGCAAAGTGGCTCCTGCAATCTGCCATCCAGAAGCGGGGTAGCTTACTTTTGTTTGCCAGGGAAACGGGCCGAGGTTTGTGTCTGGGGGCCTATGGCAGGGAGGGACCGGCTGGCTCCTGAAAAGCTACGATAGGCAGGATGGTGACCAGACCCATGGTGGCACCAGTGCCAAGTTGGGCTGATTTGATAGTAGCAAGTGGCTCCTGCAATCTGCCATCAAAATGTTGGCAGGCGAGTTTTGTTTTCCAGGGAAAAGCGCCGTTGTTTGTGTCTGGGGGCCTGTGGCTGGGAGTGACCGGCTGGCTCCTTAGAATCCACGATACGCAGGATGGTTCCCAGACCAGAGGTGGCACCAGTGCCAAGTCGGGCTGGTTTGATGGTGAAAAGTGGCTCCTGCAATCTGCCATCCAGAAGCGGGATAACTTACTTTTGTTTGCCAGGGAAACGGGCCAAGGTTTTTGTCTGGGGCCCTATGGCTGGGAGTGACCGGCTGGCTCCTGAAAAGCTACGATAGGCAGGATGGTGACCAGACCCATGGTGGCACCAGTGTCAAGTTGGGCTGGTTTGATAGTACCAAGTGGCTCCGGCAATCTGCCATCAAAATTTGGCAGGCGAGGTTTGTTTTCCAGGGAAAAGCGCCGTTGTTTTTGTTTGGGGGCCTGTGGCTGGGAGTGGCCGGCTGGCTCCTTAGAATCCACGATACGCAGGATGGTTCCCAGACCAGAGGTGGCACCAGTGCCAAGTCGGGCTGGTTTGATGGTGAAAAGTGGCTCCTGCAATCTGCCATCCAGAAGCGGGATAACTTACTTTTGTTTGCCAGGGAAACGGGCCGAGCTTTTTGTCTGGGGGCCTATGGCTGGGAGTGACCGGCTGGCTCCTGAAAAGCTACGATAGGCAGGATGGTGACCAGACCCATGGTGGCACCAGTGCCAAGTTGGGCTGGTTTGATAGTACCAAGTGGCTCCTGCAATCTGCCATCAAAATGTTGGCAGGCGAGTTTTGTTTTCCAGGGAAAAGTGCCGTTGTTTCTGTTTGGGGGCCTGTGGGTGGGAGTGACCGGCTGGCTCCTTAGAATCCACGATACGCAGGATGGTTCCCAGACCCAAGGTGGCACCAGTGCCAAGTTGGGCTGGTTTGATAGTACCAAGTGGTTCCTGCAATCTGCCATCCAGAAGCGGGGCAGCTTACTTTTGTTTGCCAGGGAAACGGGCCGAGGTTTTTCTCTGGGGGCCTATGGCTTGGAGTGACCGGCTAGGTCCTGAAAAGCTACGATAAGCAGGATGGTGACCAGATCCATGGTGGCACCAGTGCCAAGTTGGGCTGGTTTGATAGTACCAAGTGGCTCCTGCAATCTGCCATCAAAAAGTTGGCAGGCGAGTTTTGTTTTCCAGGGAAAAGCGCTGTGGTTTGTCTTTGGGGGCCTGTGGCTGGGAGTGGCCGGCTGGCTCCTTAGAATCCACGATACGCAGGATGGTTCCCCGACCAGAGGTGGCACCAGTGCCAAGTCGGGCTGGTTTGATGGTGAAAAGTGGCTCCTGCAATCTGCCATCCAGAAGCGGGATAACTTACTTTTGTTTGCCAGGGAAACGGGCCAAGGTTTTTGTCTGGGGGCCTATGGCTGGGAGTGACCGGCTGGCTCCTGAAAAGCTACGATAGGCAGGATGGTGACCAGACCCATGGTGGCACCAGTGCCAAGTTGGGCTGATTTGATAGTACCAAGTGGCTCCTGCAATAAGCCATGAAAATGTTGGCAGGCGAGTTTTGTTTTCCAGGGAAAAGCGCCGTTGTTTCTGTTTGGGGGCCTGTGGCTGGGAGTGGCCGGCTGGCTCCTTAGAATCCACGATACGCGGCATGGTTCCCAGACCAGAGGTGGCACCAGTGCCAAGTTGGGCTGGTTTGATAGTACCAAGTGCGTCCTGCAATCTGCCATCCAGAAGCGGGGCAGCTTACTTTTGTTTGCCAGGGATACGGGCCGAGGTTTGTGTCTCAGGGCCTATGGCTGGGAGTGACCGCCTGGCTCCTGAAAAGCTACGATAGGCAGGATGGTGACCAGACCCATGGTGGCACCAGTGCCAAGTTGGGCTGATTTGATAGTACCAAGTGGCTCCTGCAATCTGCCATCAAAAAGTTGGCAGGCGAGTTTGTTATCCAGGGAAAAGCGCCGTTGTTTGTGTTTGGGGGCCTGTGGCAGGGAGTGGCCGGCTGGCTCCTTAGAATCCACGATACGCAGGATGGTTCCCAGACCAGAGGTGGCACCAGTGCCAAGTTGGGCTGGTTTGATGGTGAAAAGTGGCTCCTGCAATCTGCCCTCCAGAAGCGGGATAACTTACTTTTGTTTGCCAGGGAAACGGGCCGAGGTTTTTGTCTGGGGGCCTATGGCTGGGAGTGGCCAGATGGCTAATTAGAATCCACGATACGCAGCATGGTTCCCAGACCTGAGGTGGCACCAGTGCCAAGTCGGGCTGGTTTGATACTATCAAGTGCGTCCTGCAATCTGCCATCCAGAAGCGGGGTAGCTTACTTTTTTTTGCCAGGGAAACGGGCCGAGTTTTGTGTCTGGGGGCCTATGGCTGCGAGTGACCGGCTGGCTCCTGAAAAGCTACGATAGGCAGGATGGTGACCAGACCCATGGTGGCACCAGTGCCAAGTTGGTCTGATTTGATAGTACCAAGTGGCTCCTGCAATCTGCCATCAAAAAGTTGGCAGGCGAGTTTTGTTTTCCAGGGAAAAGCGCCGTTGTTTGTGTCTGGGGGCCTGTGGCTGGGAGTGGCCGGCTGGCTCCTTACAATGAACGATACGCAGGATGGTTCCCAGACCTGAGGTGGCACCAGGGCCAAGTCGGGCTAGTTTGATGGTGCAAAGTGGCTCCTGCAATCTGCCATCCAGAAGCGGGGTAGCTTACTTTTGTTTGCCAGGGAAACGGGCCGAGGTTTGTGTCTGGGGGCCTATGGCAGGGAGGGACCGGCTGGCTCCTGAAAAGCTACGATAGGCAGGATGGTGACCAGACCCATGGTGGCACCAGTGCCAAGTTGGGCTGATTTGATAGTAGCAAGTGGCTCCTGCAATCTGCCATCAAAATGTTGGCAGGCGAGTTTTGTTTTCCAGGGAAAAGCGCCGTTGTTTGTGTCTGGGGGCCTGTGGCTGGGAGTGACCGGCTGGCTCCTTAGAATCCACGATACGCAGGATGGTTCCCAGACCAGAGGTGGCACCAGTGCCAAGTCGGGCTGGTTTGATGGTGAAAAGTGGCTCCTGCAATCTGCCATCCAGAAGCGGGATAACTTACTTTTGTTTGCCAGGGAAACGGGCCAAGGTTTTTGTCTGGGGGCCTATGGCTGGGAGTGACCGGCTGGCTCCTGAAAAGCTACGATAGGCAGGATGGTGACCAGACCCATGGTGGCACCAGTGTCAAGTTGGGCTGGTTTGATAGTACCAAGTGGCTCCGGCAATCTGCCATCAAAATTTGGCAGGCGAGGTTTGTTTTCCAGGGAAAAGCGCCGTTGTTTTTGTTTGGGGGCCTGTGGCTGGGAGTGGCCGGCTGGCTCCTTAGAATCCACGATACGCAGGATGGTTCCCAGACCAGAGGTGGCACCAGTGCCAAGTCGGGCTGGTTTGATGGTGAAAAGTGGCTCCTGCAATCTGCCATCCAGAAGCGGGATAACTTACTTTTGTTTGCCAGGGAAACGGGCCGAGCTTTTTGTCTGGGGGCCTATGGCTGGGAGTGACCGGCTGGCTCCTGAAAAGCTACGATAGGCAGGATGGTGACCAGACCCATGGTGGCACCAGTGCCAAGTTGGGCTGGTTTGATAGTACCAAGTGGCTCCTGCAATCTGCCATCAAAATGTTGGCAGGCGAGTTTTGTTTTCCAGGGAAAAGTGCCGTTGTTTCTGTTTGGGGGCCTGTGGGTGGGAGTGACCGGCTGGCTCCTTAGAATCCACGATACGCAGGATGGTTCCCAGACCCAAGGTGGCACCAGTGCCAAGTTGGGCTGGTTTGATAGTACCAAGTGGTTCCTGCAATCTGCCATCCAGAAGCGGGGCAGCTTACTTTTGTTTGCCAGGGAAACGGGCCGAGGTTTTTCTCTGGGGGCCTATGGCTTGGAGTGACCGGCTAGGTCCTGAAAAGCTACGATAAGCAGGATGGTGACCAGATCCATGGTGGCACCAGTGCCAAGTTGGGCTGGTTTGATAGTACCAAGTGGCTCCTGCAATCTGCCATCAAAAAGTTGGCAGGCGAGTTTTGTTTTCCAGGGAAAAGCGCTGTGGTTTGTGTTTGGGGGCCTGTGGCTGGGAGTGGCCGGCTGGCTCCTTAGAATCCACGATACGCAGGATGGTTCCCCGACCAGAGGTGGCACCAGTGCCAAGTCGGGCTGGTTTGATGGTGAAAAGTGGCTCCTGCAATCTGCCATCCAGAAGCGGGATAACTTACTTTTGTTTGCCAGGGAAACGGGCCAAGGTTTTTGTCTGGGGGCCTATGGCTGGGAGTGACCGGCTGGCTCCTGAAAAGCTACGATAGGCAGGATGGTGACCAGACCCATGGTGGCACCAGTGTCAAGTTGGGCTGGTTTGATAGTACCAAGTGGCTCCGGCAATCTGCCATCAAAATTTGGCAGGCGAGGTTTGTTTTCCAGGGAAAAGCGCCGTTGTTTTTGTTTGGGGGCCTGTGGGTGGGAGTGGCCAGATGGCTAATTAGAATCCATGATACGCAGCATGGTTCCCAGACCTGAGGTGGCACCAGTGCCAAGTCGGGCTGGTTTGATACTATCAAGTGCGTCCTGCAATCTGCCATCCAGAAGCGGGGTAGCTTACTTTTGTTTGCCAGGGAAACGGGCCGAGGTTTTTGTCTGGGGGCCTATGGCTGGGAGTGACCGGCTGGCTCCTGAAAAGCTACGATAGGCAGGATGGTGACCAGACCCATGGTGGCACCAGTGCCAAGTTGGGCTGGTTTGATAGTACCAAGTGGCTCCTGCAATCTGCCATCAAAATGTTGGCAGGCGAGTTTTGTTTTCCAGGGAAAAGTGCCGTTGTTTCTGTTTGGGGGCCTGTGGGTGGGAGTGACCGGCTGGCTCCTTAGAATCCACGATACGCAGGATGGTTCCCAGACCCAAGGTGGCACCAGTGCCAAGTTGGGCTGGTTTGATAGTACCAAGTGGTTCCTGCAATCTGCCATCCAGAAGCGGGGCAGCTTACTTTTGTTTGCCAGGGAAACGGGCCGAGGTTTTTCTCTGGGGGCCTATGGCTTGGAGTGACCGGCTAGGTCCTGAAAAGCTACGATAAGCAGGATGGTGACCAGATCCATGGTGGCACCAGTGCCAAGTTGGGCTGGTTTGATAGTACCAAGTGGCTCCTGCAATCTGCCATCAAAAAGTTGGCAGGCGAGTTTTGTTTTCCAGGGAAAAGCGCTGTGGTTTGTGTTTGGGGGCCTGTGGCTGGGAGTGGCCGGCTGGCTCCTTAGAATCCACGATACGCAGGATGGTTCCCCGACCAGAGGTGGCACCAGTGCCAAGTCGGGCTGGTTTGATGGTGAAAAGTGGCTCCTGCAATCTGCCATCCAGAAGCGGGATAACTTACTTTTGTTTGCCAGGGAAACGGGCCAAGGTTTTTGTCTGGGGGCCTATGGCTGGGAGTGACCGGCTGGCTCCTGAAAAGCTACGATAGGCAGGATGGTGACCAGACCCATGGTGGCACCAGTGCCAAGTTGGGCTGATTTGATAGTACCAAGTGGCTCCTGCAATAAGCCATGAAAATGTTGGCAGGCGAGTTTTGTTTTCCAGGGAAAAGCGCCGTTGTTTCTGTTTGGGGGCCTGTGGCTGGGAGTGGCCGGCTGGCTCCTTAGAATCCACGATACGCGGCATGGTTCCCAGACCAGAGGTGGCACCAGTGCCAAGTTGGGCTGGTTTGATAGTACCAAGTGCGTCCTGCAATCTGCCATCCAGAAGCGGGGCAGCTTACTTTTGTTTGCCAGGGATACGGGCCGAGGTTTGTGTCTCAGGGCCTATGGCTGGGAGTGACCGCCTGGCTCCTGAAAAGCTACGATAGGCAGGATGGTGACCAGACCCATGGTGGCACCAGTGCCAAGTTGGGCTGATTTGATAGTACCAAGTGGCTCCTGCAATCTGCCATCAAAAAGTTGGCAGGCGAGTTTGTTATCCAGGGAAAAGCGCCGTTGTTTGTGTTTGGGGGCCTGTGGCAGGGAGTGGCCGGCTGGCTCCTTAGAATCCACGATACGCAGGATGGTTCCCAGACCAGAGGTGGCACCAGTGCCAAGTTGGGCTGGTTTGATGGTGAAAAGTGGCTCCTGCAATCTGCCCTCCAGAAGCGGGATAACTTACTTTTGTTTGCCAGGGAAACGGGCCGAGGTTTTTGTCTGGGGGCCTATGGCTGGGAGTGGCCAGATGGCTAATTAGAATCCACGATACGCAGCATGGTTCCCAGACCTGAGGTGGCACCAGTGCCAAGTCGGGCTGGTTTGATACTATCAAGTGCGTCCTGCAATCTGCCATCCAGAAGCGGGGTAGCTTACTTTTTTTTGCCAGGGAAACGGGCCGAGTTTTGTGTCTGGGGGCCTATGGCTGCGAGTGACCGGCTGGCTCCTGAAAAGCTACGATAGGCAGGATGGTGACCAGACCCATGGTGGCACCAGTGCCAAGTTGGTCTGATTTGATAGTACCAAGTGGCTCCTGCAATCTGCCATCAAAAAGTTGGCAGGCGAGTTTTGTTTTCCAGGGAAAAGCGCCGTTGTTTGTGTCTGGGGGCCTGTGGCTGGGAGTGGCCGGCTGGCTCCTTACAATGAACGATACGCAGGATGGTTCCCAGACCTGAGGTGGCACCAGGGCCAAGTCGGGCTAGTTTGATGGTGCAAAGTGGCTCCTGCAATCTGCCATCCAGAAGCGGGGTAGCTTACTTTTGTTTGCCAGGGAAACGGGCCGAGGTTTGTGTCTGGGGGCCTATGGCAGGGAGGGACCGGCTGGCTCCTGAAAAGCTACGATAGGCAGGATGGTGACCAGACCCATGGTGGCACCAGTGCCAAGTTGGGCTGATTTGATAGTAGCAAGTGGCTCCTGCAATCTGCCATCAAAATGTTGGCAGGCGAGTTTTGTTTTCCAGGGAAAAGCGCCGTTGTTTGTGTCTGGGGGCCTGTGGCTGGGAGTGACCGGCTGGCTCCTTAGAATCCACGATACGCAGGATGGTTCCCAGACCAGAGGTGGCACCAGTGCCAAGTCGGGCTGGTTTGATGGTGAAAAGTGGCTCCTGCAATCTGCCATCCAGAAGCGGGATAACTTACTTTTGTTTGCCAGGGAAACGGGCCAAGGTTTTTGTCTGGGGGCCTATGGCTGGGAGTGACCGGCTGGCTCCTGAAAAGCTACGATAGGCAGGATGGTGACCAGACCCATGGTGGCACCAGTGTCAAGTTGGGCTGGTTTGATAGTACCAAGTGGCTCCGGCAATCTGCCATCAAAATTTGGCAGGCGAGGTTTGTTTTCCAGGGAAAAGCGCCGTTGTTTTTGTTTGGGGGCCTGTGGCTGGGAGTGGCCGGCTGGCTCCTTAGAATCCACGATACGCAGGATGGTTCCCAGACCAGAGGTGGCACCAGTGCCAAGTCGGGCTGGTTTGATGGTGAAAAGTGGCTCCTGCAATCTGCCATCCAGAAGCGGGATAACTTACTTTTGTTTGCCAGGGAAACGGGCCGAGCTTTTTGTCTGGGGGCCTATGGCTGGGAGTGACCGGCTGGCTCCTGAAAAGCTACGATAGGCAGGATGGTGACCAGACCCATGGTGGCACCAGTGCCAAGTTGGGCTGGTTTGATAGTACCAAGTGGCTCCTGCAATCTGCCATCAAAATGTTGGCAGGCGAGTTTTGTTTTCCAGGGAAAAGTGCCGTTGTTTCTGTTTGGGGGCCTGTGGGTGGGAGTGACCGGCTGGCTCCTTAGAATCCACGATACGCAGGATGGTTCCCAGACCCAAGGTGGCACCAGTGCCAAGTTGGGCTGGTTTGATAGTACCAAGTGGTTCCTGCAATCTGCCATCCAGAAGCGGGGCAGCTTACTTTTGTTTGCCAGGGAAACGGGCCGAGGTTTTTCTCTGGGGGCCTATGGCTTGGAGTGACCGGCTAGGTCCTGAAAAGCTACGATAAGCAGGATGGTGACCAGATCCATGGTGGCACCAGTGCCAAGTTGGGCTGGTTTGATAGTACCAAGTGGCTCCTGCAATCTGCCATCAAAAAGTTGGCAGGCGAGTTTTGTTTTCCAGGGAAAAGCGCTGTGGTTTGTGTTTGGGGGCCTGTGGCTGGGAGTGGCCGGCTGGCTCCTTAGAATCCACGATACGCAGGATGGTTCCCCGACCAGAGGTGGCACCAGTGCCAAGTCGGGCTGGTTTGATGGTGAAAAGTGGCTCCTGCAATCTGCCATCCAGAAGCGGGATAACTTACTTTTGTTTGCCAGGGAAACGGGCCAAGGTTTTTGTCTGGGGGCCTATGGCTGGGAGTGACCGGCTGGCTCCTGAAAAGCTACGATAGGCAGGATGGTGACCAGACCCATGGTGGCACCAGTGTCAAGTTGGGCTGGTTTGATAGTACCAAGTGGCTCCGGCAATCTGCCATCAAAATTTGGCAGGCGAGGTTTGTTTTCCAGGGAAAAGCGCCGTTGTTTTTGTTTGGGGGCCTGTGGGTGGGAGTGGCCAGATGGCTAATTAGAATCCATGATACGCAGCATGGTTCCCAGACCTGAGGTGGCACCAGTGCCAAGTCGGGCTGGTTTGATACTATCAAGTGCGTCCTGCAATCTGCCATCCAGAAGCGGGGTAGCTTACTTTTGTTTGCCAGGGAAACGGGCCGAGGTTTGTGTCTGGGGGCCTATGGCTGGGAGTGACCGGCTGGCTCCTGAAAAGCTACGATAGGCAGGATGGTGACCAGACCCATGGTGGCACCAGTGCCAAGTTGGGCTGGTTTGATAGTACCAAGTGGCTCCTGCAATCTGCCATCAAAAAATTGGCAGGCGAGTTTTGTTTTCCAGGGAAAAGCGCCGTTGTTTTTGTTTGGGGGCCTGTGGCTGGGAGTGGCCGGCTGGCTCCTTAGAATCCACGATACGCAGGATGGTTCCCAGACCAGAGGTGGCACCAGTGCCAAGTCGGGCTAGTTTGATGGTGCAAAGTGGCTCCTGCAATCTGCCATCCAGAAGCGGGGCAGCTTACTTTTGTTTGCCAGGGAAACGGGCCGAGTATTGTTTCTGGGGGCCTACGGCTGCGAGTGACCGGCTGGCTCCTGAAAAGCTACGATAGGCAGGATGGTGACCAGACCCATGGTGGCACCAGTGCCAAGTTGGGCTGATTTGATAGTACCAAGTGGCTCCTGCAATCTGCCATCAAAAAGTTGGCAGGCGAGTTTTGTTTTCCAGGGAAAAGCGCCGTTGTTTGTGTTTGGGGGCCTGTGGCTGGGAGCGGACGGATGGCTCATTAGAACCACGATACGCAGGATGGTTCCCAGACCAGAGGTGGCACCAGTGCCAAGTCGGGCTGGTTTGATAGTACCAAGTGGTTCCTGCAATCTGCCATCCAGAAGCGGGGCAGCTTACTTTTGTATGCCAGGGAAACGGGCCGAGGTTTGTGTCTGGGGGCCTATGGCTGGGAGTGACCGGCTGGCTCCTGAAAAGCTACGATAGGCAGGATGGTGACCAGACCCATGGTGGCACCAGTGCCAAGTTGGGCTGATTTGATAGTACCAAGTGGCTCCTGCAATCTGCCATCAAAAAGTTGTCAGGCGAGTTTTGTTTTCCAGGGAAAAGCGCCGTTGTTTGTGTTTGGGGGCCTGTAGCTGGGAGTGGACGGCTGGCTCCTTAGAATCCACGATACGCAGGATGGTTCCCAGACCAGAGGTGGCACCAGTGCCAAGTTGGGCTGGTTTGATAGTACCAAGTGCGTCCTGCAATCTGCCATCCAGAAGCGGGGCAGCTTACTTTTGTTTGCCAGGGAAACGGGCCGAGGTTTGTGTCTCAGGGCCTATGGCTGGGAGTGACCGGCTGGCTCCTGAAAAGCTACGATAGGCAGGATGGTGACCAGACCCATGGTGGCACCAGTGCCAAGTTGGGCTGGTTTGATAGTACCAAGTGGCTCCTGCAATCTGCCATCAAAAAGTTGGCAGGCGAGTTTGTTTTCCAGGGAAAAGCGCCGTTGTTTGTGTTTGGGGGCCTGTGGGTGGGAGTGACGGGCTGGCTCCTTAGAATCCACGATACGCAGGATGGTTCCCAGACCAGAGGTCGCACCAGTGCCAAGTTGGGCTGGTTTGATAGTACCAAGTGGTTCCTGCAATCTGCCATCCAGAAGCGGGGCAGCTTACTTTTGTTTGCCAGGGAAACGGGCCGAGGTTTTTCTCTGGGGGCCTATGGCTTGGAGTGACCGGCTAGGTCCTGAAAAGCTACGATAAGCAGGATGGTGACCAGATCCATGGTGGCACCAGTGCCAAGTTGGGCTGGTTTGATAGTACCAAGTGGCTCCTGCAATCTGCCATCAAAAAGTTGGCAGGCGAGTTTTGTTTTCCAGGGAAAAGCGCTGTGGTTTGTGTTTGGGGGCCTGTGGCTGGGAGTGGCCGGCTGGCTCCTTAGAATCCACGATACGCAGGATGGTTCCCCGACCAGAGGTGGCACCAGTGCCAAGTCGGGCTGGTTTGATGGTGAAAAGTGGCTCCTGCAATCTGCCATCCAGAAGCGGGATAACTTACTTTTGTTTGCCAGGGAAACGGGCCAAGGTTTTTGTCTGGGGGCCTATGGCTGGGAGTGACCGGCTGGCTCCTGAAAAGCTACGATAGGCAGGATGGTGACCAGACCCATGGTGGCACCAGTGCCAAGTTGGGCTGATTTGATAGTACCAAGTGGCTCCTGCAATAAGCCATGAAAATGTTGGCAGGCGAGTTTTGTTTTCCAGGGAAAAGCGCCGTTGTTTCTGTTTGGGGGCCTGTGGCTGGGAGTGGCCGGCTGGCTCCTTAGAATCCACGATACGCGGCATGGTTCCCAGACCAGAGGTGGCACCAGTGCCAAGTTGGGCTGGTTTGATAGTACCAAGTGCGTCCTGCAATCTGCCATCCAGAAGCGGGGCAGCTTACTTTTGTTTGCCAGGGATACGGGCCGAGGTTTGTGTCTCAGGGCCTATGGCTGGGAGTGACCGCCTGGCTCCTGAAAAGCTACGATAGGCAGGATGGTGACCAGACCCATGGTGGCACCAGTGCCAAGTTGGGCTGATTTGATAGTACCAAGTGGCTCCTGCAATCTGCCATCAAAAAGTTGGAAGGCGAGTTTGTTATCCAGGGAAAAGCGCCGTTGTTTGTGTTTGGGGGCCTGTGGCAGGGAGTGGCCGGCTGGCTCCTTAGAATCCACGATACGCAGGATGGTTCCCAGACCAGAGGTGGCACCAGTGCCAAGTTGGGCTGGTTTGATGGTGAAAAGTGGCTCCTGCAATCTGCCCTCCAGAAGCGGGATAACTTACTTTTGTTTGCCAGGGAAACGGGCCGAGGTTTTTGTCTGGGGGCCTATGGCTGGGAGTGGCCAGATGGCTAATTAGAATCCACGATACGCAGCATGGTTCCCAGACCTGAGGTGGCACCAGTGCCAAGTCGGGCTGGTTTGATACTATCAAGTGCGTCCTGCAATCTGCCATCCAGAAGCGGGGTAGCTTACTTTTTTTTGCCAGGGAAACGGGCCGAGTTTTGTGTCTGGGGGCCTATGGCTGCGAGTGACCGGCTGGCTCCTGAAAAGCTACGATAGGCAGGATGGTGACCAGACCCATGGTGGCACCAGTGCCAAGTTGGTCTGATTTGATAGTACCAAGTGGCTCCTGCAATCTGCCATCAAAAAGTTGGCAGGCGAGTTTTGTTTTCCAGGGAAAAGCGCCGTTGTTTGTGTCTGGGGGCCTGTGGCTGGGAGTGGCCGGCTGGCTCCTTACAATGAACGATACGCAGGATGGTTCCCAGACCTGAGGTGGCACCAGGGCCAAGTCGGGCTAGTTTGATGGTGCAAAGTGGCTCCTGCAATCTGCCATCCAGAAGCGGGGTAGCTTACTTTTGTTTGCCAGGGAAACGGGCCGAGGTTTGTGTCTGGGGGCCTATGGCAGGGAGGGACCGGCTGGCTCCTGAAAAGCTACGATAGGCAGGATGGTGACCAGACCCATGGTGGCACCAGTGCCAAGTTGGGCTGATTTGATAGTAGCAAGTGGCTCCTGCAATCTGCCATCAAAATGTTGGCAGGCGAGTTTTGTTTTCCAGGGAAAAGCGCCGTTGTTTGTGTCTGGGGGCCTGTGGCTGGGAGTGACCGGCTGGCTCCTTAGAATCCACGATACGCAGGATGGTTCCCAGACCAGAGGTGGCACCAGTGCCAAGTCGGGCTGGTTTGATGGTGAAAAGTGGCTCCTGCAATCTGCCATCCAGAAGCGGGATAACTTACTTTTGTTTGCCAGGGAAACGGGCCAAGGTTTTTGTCTGGGGGCCTATGGCTGGGAGTGACCGGCTGGCTCCTGAAAAGCTACGATAGGCAGGATGGTGACCAGACCCATGGTGGCACCAGTGTCAAGTTGGGCTGGTTTGATAGTACCAAGTGGCTCCGGCAATCTGCCATCAAAATTTGGCAGGCGAGGTTTGTTTTCCAGGGAAAAGCGCCGTTGTTTTTGTTTGGGGGCCTGTGGCTGGGAGTGGCCGGCTGGCTCCTTAGAATCCACGATACGCAGGATGGTTCCCAGACCAGAGGTGGCACCAGTGCCAAGTCGGGCTGGTTTGATGGTGAAAAGTGGCTCCTGCAATCTGCCATCCAGAAGCGGGATAACTTACTTTTGTTTGCCAGGGAAACGGGCCGAGCTTTTTGTCTGGGGGCCTATGGCTGGGAGTGACCGGCTGGCTCCTGAAAAGCTACGATAGGCAGGATGGTGACCAGACCCATGGTGGCACCAGTGCCAAGTTGGGCTGGTTTGATAGTACCAAGTGGCTCCTGCAATCTGCCATCAAAATGTTGGCAGGCGAGTTTTGTTTTCCAGGGAAAAGTGCCGTTGTTTCTGTTTGGGGGCCTGTGGGTGGGAGTGACCGGCTGGCTCCTTAGAATCCACGATACGCAGGATGGTTCCCAGACCCAAGGTGGCACCAGTGCCAAGTTGGGCTGGTTTGATAGTACCAAGTGGTTCCTGCAATCTGCCATCCAGAAGCGGGGCAGCTTACTTTTGTTTGCCAGGGAAACGGGCCGAGGTTTTTCTCTGGGGGCCTATGGCTTGGAGTGACCGGCTAGGTCCTGAAAAGCTACGATAAGCAGGATGGTGACCAGATCCATGGTGGCACCAGTGCCAAGTTGGGCTGGTTTGATAGTACCAAGTGGCTCCTGCAATCTGCCATCAAAAAGTTGGCAGGCGAGTTTTGTTTTCCAGGGAAAAGCGCTGTGGTTTGTGTTTGGGGGCCTGTGGCTGGGAGTGGCCGGCTGGCTCCTTAGAATCCACGATACGCAGGATGGTTCCCCGACCAGAGGTGGCACCAGTGCCAAGTCGGGCTGGTTTGATGGTGAAAAGTGGCTCCTGCAATCTGCCATCCAGAAGCGGGATAACTTACTTTTGTTTGCCAGGGAAACGGGCCAAGGTTTTTGTCTGGGGGCCTATGGCTGGGAGTGACCGGCTGGCTCCTGAAAAGCTACGATAGGCAGGATGGTGACCAGACCCATGGTGGCACCAGTGTCAAGTTGGGCTGGTTTGATAGTACCAAGTGGCTCCGGCAATCTGCCATCAAAATTTGGCAGGCGAGGTTTGTTTTCCAGGGAAAAGCGCCGTTGTTTTTGTTTGGGGGCCTGTGGGTGGGAGTGGCCAGATGGCTAATTAGAATCCATGATACGCAGCATGGTTCCCAGACCTGAGGTGGCACCAGTGCCAAGTCGGGCTGGTTTGATACTATCAAGTGCGTCCTGCAATCTGCCATCCAGAAGCGGGGTAGCTTACTTTTGTTTGCCAGGGAAACGGGCCGAGGTTTGTGTCTGGGGGCCTATGGCTGGGAGTGACCGGCTGGCTCCTGAAAAGCTACGATAGGCAGGATGGTGACCAGACCCATGGTGGCACCAGTGCCAAGTTGGGCTGGTTTGATAGTACCAAGTGGCTCCTGCAATCTGCCATCAAAAAATTGGCAGGCGAGTTTTGTTTTCCAGGGAAAAGCGCCGTTGTTTTTGTTTGGGGGCCTGTGGCTGGGAGTGGCCGGCTGGCTCCTTAGAATCCACGATACGCAGGATGGTTCCCAGACCAGAGGTGGCACCAGTGCCAAGTCGGGCTAGTTTGATGGTGCAAAGTGGCTCCTGCAATCTGCCATCCAGAAGCGGGGCAGCTTACTTTTGTTTGCCAGGGAAACGGGCCGAGTATTGTTTCTGGGGGCCTACGGCTGCGAGTGACCGGCTGGCTCCTGAAAAGCTACGATAGGCAGGATGGTGACCAGACCCATGGTGGCACCAGTGCCAAGTTGGGCTGATTTGATAGTACCAAGTGGCTCCTGCAATCTGCCATCAAAAAGTTGGCAGGCGAGTTTTGTTTTCCAGGGAAAAGCGCCGTTGTTTGTGTTTGGGGGCCTGTGGCTGGGAGCGGACGGATGGCTCCTTAGAACCACGATACGCAGGATGGTTCCCAGACCAGAGGTGGCACCAGTGCCAAGTCGGGCTGGTTTGATAGTACCAAGTGGTTCCTGCAATCTGCCATCCAGAAGCGGGGCAGCTTACTTTTGTATGCCAGGGAAACGGGCCGAGGTTTGTGTCTGGGGGCCTATGGCTGGGAGTGACCGGCTGGCTCCTGAAAAGCTACGATAGGCAGGATGGTGACCAGACCCATGGTGGCACCAGTGCCAAGTTGGGCTGATTTGATAGTACCAAGTGGCTCCTGCAATCTGCCATCAAAAAGTTGTCAGGCGAGTTTTGTTTTCCAGGGAAAAGCGCCGTTGTTTGTGTTTGGGGGCCTGTAGCTGGGAGTGGACGGCTGGCTCCTTAGAATCCACGATACGCAGGATGGTTCCCAGACCAGAGGTGGCACCAGTGCCAAGTTGGGCTGGTTTGATAGTACCAAGTGCGTCCTGCAATCTGCCATCCAGAAGCGGGGCAGCTTACTTTTGTTTGCCAGGGAAACGGGCCGAGGTTTGTGTCTCAGGGCCTATGGCTGGGAGTGACCGGCTGGCTCCTGAAAAGCTACGATAGGCAGGATGGTGACCAGACCCATGGTGGCACCAGTGCCAAGTTGGGCTGGTTTGATAGTACCAAGTGGCTCCTGCAATCTGCCATCAAAAAGTTGGCAGGCGAGTTTGTTTTCCAGGGAAAAGCGCCGTTGTTTGTGTTTGGGGGCCTGTGGGTGGGAGTGACGGGCTGGCTCCTTAGAATCCACGATACGCAGGATGGTTCCCAGACCAGAGGTCGCACCAGTGCCAAGTCGGGCCAGTTTGATGGTGCAAAGTGGCTCCTGCAATCTGCCATCCAGAAGCGGGGTAGCTTACTTTTGTTTGCCAGGGAAACGGGCCGAGTTTTGTGTCTGGGGGCCTATGGCTGGGAGTGACCGGCTGGCTCCTGAAAAGCTACGATAGGCAGGATGGTGACCAGACCCATGGTGGCACCAGTGCCAAGTTGGGCTGATTTGATAGTACCAAGTGGCTCCTGCAATCTGCCATCAAAATGTTGGCAGGCGAGTTTTGTTTTCCAGGGAAAAGCGCCGTTGTTTGTGTCTGGGGGCCTGTGGCTGGGAGTGGCCGGCTGGCTCCTTACAATGAACGATACGCAGGATGGTTCCCAGACCTGAGGTGGCACCAGTGCCAAGTCGGGCTAGTTTGATGGTGCAAAGTGGCTCCTGCAATCTGCCATCCAGAAGCGGGGTAGCTTACTTTTGTTTGCCAGGGAAACGGGCCGAGGTTTTTCTCTGGGGGCCTATGGCAGGGAGTGACCGGCTGGCTCCTGAAAAGCTACGATAGGCAGGATGGTGACCCGACCCATGGTGGCACCAGTGCCAAGTTGGGCTGATTTGATAGTAGCAAGTGGCTCCTGCAATCTGCCATCTAAATGTTGGCAGGCGAGTTTTGTTTTCCAGGGAAAAGCGCCGTTGTTTGTGTTTGGTGGCCTGTGGCTGGGAGTGACCGGCTGGCTCCTAAGAATCCACGATACGCAGGATGGTTCCCAGACCCAAGGTGGCACCAGTGCCAAGTTGGGCTGGTTTGATACTACCAAGTGGTTCCTGCAATCTGCCATCCAGAAGCGGGGCAGCTTACTTTTGTTTGCCAGGGAAACGGGCCGAGGTTTTTCTCTGGGGGCCTATGGCTTGGAGTGACCGGCTAGGTCCTGAAAAGCTACGATAGGCAGGATGGTGACCAGATCCATGGTGGCACCAGTGCCAAGTTAGGCTGGTTTGATAGTACCAAGTGGCTCCTGCAATCTGCCATCAAAATGTTGGCAGGCGAGTTTTGTTTTCCAGGGAAAAGCGCCGTTGTTTGTGTTTGGGGGCCTGTGGCTGGGAGTGGCCGGCTGGCTCCTTAGAATCCACGATACGCAGGATGGTTCCCAGACCTGAGGTGGCACCAGTGCCAAGTCGGGCTGGTTTGATGGTGAAAAGTGGCTCCTGCAATCTGCAATCCAGAAGCGGGATAACTTACTTTTGTTTGCCAGGGAAACGGGCCAAGGTTTTTGTCTGGGGGCCTATGGCTGGGAGTGACCGGCTGGCTCCTGAAAAGCTACGATAGGCAGGATGGTGACCAGACCCATGGTGGCACCAGTGTCAAGTTGGGCTGGTTTGATAGTACCAAGTGGCTCCGGCAATCTGCCATCAAAATTTGGCCGGCGAGGTTTGTTTTCCAGGGAAAAGCGCCGTTGTTTTTGTTTGGGGGCCTGTGGGTGGGAGTGGCCAGATGGCTAATTAGAATCCACGATACGCAGCATGGTTCCCAGACCTGAGGTGGCACCAGTGCCAAGTCGGGCTGGTTTGATACTATCAAGTGCGTCCTGCAATCTGCCATCCAGAAGCGGGGTAGCTTACTTTTGTTTGCCAGGGAAACGGGCCGAGGTTTGTGTCTGGGGGCCTATGGCTGCGAGTGACCGGCTGGCTCCTGAAAAGCTACGATAGGCAGGATGGTGACCAGACCCATGGTGGCACCAGTGCCAAGTTGGGCTGGTTTGATAGTACCAAGTGGCTCCTGCAATCTGCCATCAAAAAATTGGCAGGCGAGTTTTGTTTTCCAGGGAAAAGCGCCGTTGTTTATGTTTGGGGGCCTGTGGGTGGGAGTGGCCGGCTGGCTCCTTAGAATCCACGATACACAGCATGGTTCCCAGACCAGAGGTGGCACCAGTGCCAAGTCGGGCTAGTTTGATGGTGCAAAGTGGCTCCTGCAATCTGCCATCCAGAAGCGGGGCAGCTTACTTTTGTTTGCCAGGGAAACGGGCCGAGTATTGTTTCTGGGGGCCTATGGCTGCGAGTGACCGGCTGGCTCCTGAAAAGCTACGATAGGCAGGATGGTGACCAGACCCATGGTGGCACCAGTGCCAAGTAGGGCTGGTTTGATAGTACCAAGTGGCTCCTGCAATCTGCCATCAAAAAGTTGGCAGGCGAGTTTTGTTATCCAGGGAAAAGCGCCGTTGTTTGTGTTTGGGGGCCTGTGGCTGGGAGTGGACGGATGGCTCCTTAGAACCACGATACGCAGGATGGTTCCCAGACCAGAGGTGGCACCAGTGCCAAGTCGGGCTGGTTTGATAGTACCAAGTGGTTCCTGCAATCTGCCATCCAGAAGCGGGGCAGCTTACTTTTGTATGCCAGGGAAACGGGCCGAGGTTTTTGTCTGGGGGCCTATAGCTGGGAGTGACCGGCTGGCTCCTGAAAAGCTACGATAGGCAGGATGGTGACCAAACGCATGGTGGCACCAGTGCCAAGTTGGGCTGATTTGATAGTACCAAGTGGCTCCTGCAATCTGCCATCAAAATGTTGGCAGGCGAGTTTTGTTTTCCAGGGAAAAGCGCCGTTGTTTGTGTTTGGGGGCCTGTGGCTGGGAGTGGCCGGCTGGGTGCTTAGAATCCACCATACGCAGGATGGTTCCCAGACCCAAGGTGGCACCAGTGCCAAGTCGGGCTGGTTTGATAGTACCAAGTGGCTCCTGCAATCTGCCATCCAGAAGCGGTGCAGTTGAGTTTTGTTTGCCAGAGAAAAGGGCCGTGGGTTGTGTTTGGGGGCATATGGCTGGGAGTGGCCGGCTGTCTCATTAAAAAGATCGATACGCAGGATGGTTCCCAGACCCAAGGTGGCACCAGTGCCAAGTCGGGCTGTTTTTATAGTACCAAGTGCGTCCTGCAATTTGCCATCCAGAAGAGGGGCAGTGGAGTTTTGTTTGCCAGAGAATAGCGCCGTTGTTTGTGTTTGGGGGCTTGTGGCTGGGAGTGGCCGACTGGCGCCTTAGAATCTGTGTTACGCAGCATGGTTCCCAGACCAGAGGTGGCACCAGTGCCAAGTTGGGCTGGTTTGATAGTACCAAGTGGCTCCTGCAATCTGCCATCCAGAAGCGGGGCAGCTTACTTTTGTTTGCCAGGGAAACGGGCCGAGGTTTGTGTCTCAGGGCCTATGGCTGGGAGTGACCGGCTGGCTCCTGAAAAGCTACGATAGGCAGGATGGTGACCAGACCCATGGTGGCACCAGTGCCAAGTTGGGCTGATTTGATAGTACCAAGTGGCTCCTGCAATCTGCCATGAAAAAGTTGGCAGGCGAGTTTTGTTTTCCAGGGAAAAGCGCCGTTGTTTGTATTTGGGCGCCTGTGGCTGGGAGTGGCCGGCTGGCTCCTTAGAATCCACGATACGCGGCATGGTTCCCAGACCAGAGGTGGCACCAGTGCCAAGTTGGGGTGGTTTGATAGTACCAAGTGCGTCCTGCAATCTGCCATCCAGAAGCGGGGCAGCTTACTTTTGTTTGCCAGGGAAACGGGCCGAGGTTTGTGTCTCAGGGCCTATGGCTGGGAGTGACCGCCTGGCTCCTGAAAAGCTACGATAGGCAGGATGGTGACCAGACCCATGGTGGCACCAGTGCCAAGTTGGGCTGGTTTGATAGTACCAAGTGGCTCCTGCAATCTGCCATCAAAAAGTTGGCAGGCGAGTTTGTTATCCAGGGAAAAGCGCCGTTGTTTGTGTTTGGGGGCCTGTGGCTGGGAGTGGCCGGCTGGCTCCTTAGAATCCACGATACGCAGGATGGTTCCCAGACCAGAGGTGGCACCAGTGCCAAGTCGGGCTAGTTTGATGGTGAAAAGTGGCTCCTGCAATCTGCCATCAAAATTTGGCAGGCGAGGTTTGTTTTCCAGGGAAAAGCGCCGTTGTTTTTGTTTGGGGGCCTGTGGGTGGGAGTGGCCAGATGGCTAATTAGAATCCACGATACGCAGCATGGTTCCCAGACCTGAGGTGGCACCAGTGCCAAGTCGGGCTGGTTTGATACTATCAAGTGCGTCCTGCAATCTGCCATCCAGAAGCGGGGTAGCTTACTTTTGTTTGCCAGGGAAACGGGCCGAGGTTTGTGTCTGGGGGCCTATGGCTGGGAGTGACCGGCTAGGTCCTGAAAAGCTACGATAGGCAGGATGGTGACCAGACCCATGGTGGCACCAGTGCCAAGTTGGGCTGGTTTGATAGTACCAAGTGGCTCCTGCAATCTGCCATCAAAAAATTGGCAGGCGAGTTTTGTTTTCCAGGGAAAAGCGCCGTTGTTTTTGTTTGCGGGCCTGTGGGTGGGAGTGGCCGGCTGGCTCCTTAGAATCCACGATACGCAGGATGGTTCCCAGACCAGAGGTGGCACCAGTGCCAAGTCGGGCTAGTTTGATGGTGCAAAGTGGCTCCTGCAATCTGCCATCCAGAAGCGGGGCAGCTTACTTTTGTTTGCCAGGGAAACGGGCCGAGTATTGTTTCTGGGGGCCTATGGCTGCGAGTGACCGGCTGGCTCCTGAAAAGCTACGATAGGCAGGATGGTGACCAGACCCATGGTGGCACCAGTGCCAAGTTGGGCTGATTTGATAGTACCAAGTGGCTCCTGCAATCTGCCATCAAATAGTTGGCAGGCGAGTTTTGTTTTCATGGGAAAAGCGCCGTTGTTTGTGTTTGGGGGCCTGTGGCTGGGAGTGGACGGATGGCTCCTTAGAACCACGATACGCAGGATGGTTCCCAGACCAGAGGTGGCACCAGTGCCAAGTCGGGCTGGTTTGATAATACCAAGTGGTTCCTGCAATCTGCCATCCAGAAGCGGGGCAGCTTACTTTTGTTTGCCAGGGAAACGGGCCGAGGTTTGTGTCTGGGGGCCTATGGCTGGGAGTGACCGCCTGGCTCCTGAAAAGCTACGATAGGCAGGATGGTGACCAGACCCATGGTGACACCAGTGCCAAGTTGGGCTGATTTGATAGTACCAAGTGGCTCCTGCAATCTGCCATCCAAATGTTGGCAGGCGAGTTTTGTTTTCCAGGGAAAAGCGCCGTTGTTTGTGTTTGGGGGCCAGTGGCTGGGAGTGGCCGGCTGGCTCCTTAGAATCCACGATACGCAGGATGGTTCCCAGACCAGAGGTGGCACCAGTGCCAAGTCGGGCTGGTTTGATGGTGAAAAGTGGCTCCTGCAATCTGCCATCCAGAAGCGGGATAACTTACTTTTGTTTGCCAGGGAAACGGGCCGAGCTTTTTGTCTGGGGGCCTATGGCTGGGAGTGACCGGCTGGCTCCTGAAAAGCTACGATAGGCAGGATGGTGACCAGACCCATGGTGGCACCAGTGCCAAGTTGGGCTGGTTTGATAGTACCAAGTGGCTCCTGCAATCTGCCATCAAAAAGTTGGCAGGCGAGTTTGTTATCCAGGGAAAAGCGCCGTTGTTTGTGTTTGGGGGCCTGTGGCTGGGAGTGGCCGGCTGGCTCCTTAGAATCCACGATACGCAGGATGGTTCCCAGACCAGAGGTGGCACCAGTGCCAAGTCGGGCTGGTTTGATGGTGAAAAGTGGCTCCTGCAATCTGCCATCCAGAAGCGGGATAACTTACTTTTGTTTGCCAGGGAAACGGGCCGAGCTTTTTGTCTGGGGGCCTATGGCTGGGAGTGACCGGCTGGCTCCTGAAAAGCTACGATAGGCAGGATGGTGACCAGACCCATGGTGGCACCAGTGCCAAGTTGGGCTGATTTGATAGTACCAAGTGGCTCCTGCAATCTGCCATCCAGAATCGGGGGTGCTTACTTTTGTTTGCCAGGGAAACGGGCCGAGGTTTGTGTCTGGGGGCCTATGGCTGGGAGTGACCGGCTGGCTCCTGAAAAGCTACGATCGGCAGGATGGTGACCAGACCCATGGTGGCACCAGTGCCAAGTTGGGCTGATTTGATAGTACCAAGTGGCTCCTGCTATCTGCCATCAAAAAGTTGGCAGGCGAGTTTTGTTTTCCAGGGAAAAGAGCCGTTGTTTCTGTTTGGGGGCCTGTGGCTGGGAGTGGCCGGCTGGCTCCTTAGAATCCACGATACGCAGGATGGTTCCCAGACCAGAGGTGGCACCAGTGCCAAGTTGGGCTGGTTTGATAGTACCAAGTGCGTCCTGCAATCTACCATCCAGAAGCGGGGCAGCTTACTTTTGTTTGCCAGGGAAACGGGCCGAGGTTTGTGTCTCAGGGCCTATGGCTGGGAGTGACCGGCTGGCTCCTGAAAAGCTACGATAGGCAGGATGGTGACCAGATCCATGGTGGCACCAGTGCCAAGTTGGGCTGGTTTGATAGTACCAAGTGGCTCCTGCAATCTGCCATCAAAAAGTTGGCAGGCGAGTTTGTTATCCAGGGAAAAGCGCCGTTGTTTGTGTTTGGGGGCCTGTGGCAGGGAGTGGCCGGCTGGCTCCTTAGAATCCACGATACGCAGGATGGTTCCCAGACCAGAGGTGGCACCAGTGCCAAGTCGGGCTAGTTTGATGGTGCAAAGTGGCTCCTGCAATCTGCCATCCAGAAGCGGGGCAGCTTACTTTTGTTTGCCAGGGAAACGGGCCGAGGTTTGTGTCTGGGGGCATATGGCTGCGAGTGACCGGCTGGCTCCTGAAAAGCTACGATAGGCAGGATGGTGACCAGACCCATGGTGGCACCAGTGCCAAGTTGGGCTGATTTGATAGTAGCAAGTGGCTCCTGCAATCTGCCATCAAAAACTTGGCAGGCGAGTTTTGTTTTCCAGGGAAAAGCGACGTTGTTTCTGTCTGGGGGCCTGTGGCTGGAGTGGCCGGCTGGCTCCTTACAATGAACGATACGCAGGATGGTTCCCAGAGCTGAGGTGGCACCAGTGCCAAGTCGGGCTAGTTTGATGGTGCAAAGTGGCTCCTGCAATCTGCCATCCAGAAGCGGGGTAGCTTACTTTTGTTTGCCAGGGAAACGGGCCGAAATATTTGTCTAGGGGCCTCTGGCTGGGGGTGGCTGGCTGGCTCCTGAAAAGCTACGATCGGCAGGATGGTGACCAGACCCATGGTGACACCAGTGGCAAGTTGGGCTGGTTTGATAGTACCAAGTGGCTCCTGCAATCTGCCATCAAAAAGTTGTCAGGCGAGTTTTGTTTTCCAGGGAAAAGCGCCGTTGTTTGTATTTGGGGGCCTGTGGCTGGGAGTGGCCGGCTGGCTCCTTTGAACCCACGATACGCAGGATGGTTCCCAGACCCAAGGTGGCACCAGTGCCAAGTCGGGCTGGTTTGATACTACCAAGTGCGTCCTGCAATCTGCCATCCAGAAGCGGGGCAGCTTAATTTTGTTTGCCAGGGAAACGGGCCGTGGGTTTTTTTTGGGGGCCTATGGCTGAGAGTGGCCGGCTGGCTCCTGAAAATCCACGCTAGGCAGCATGCTTCCCAGATGCAAGGTGGCACCAGTGCCAAGTCGGGCTGGTTTGATGGTGCAAAGTGGCTCCTGCAATCTGCCATCCAGAAGCGGGGCAGCTGATTTTTGTTTGCCAGAGAAAAATTCCGTGGATTGTTTTTGGGGGCATATTGCTGGGAGTGGCCGGCTGGCTCCTTAAAATGCTCGATACGCATGATGGTTCCCAGGTCCAAGGTGTCACCACTACCAAGTCGGCCTGCGGTTTTAGTATCAAGTTCATCCTGCAATTTGCCATCCAGAAGAGGGGCAGTTGAGTTTTGTTTGCCAGGGAAACGGGCCGAGGTTTCTGTTTGGGGACATATGGCTGAGAGTGGCCGGCTGGCCCCTGAATATCCACGATACACAGCATGGTTCCCAGATCCAAGGTGGCACCAGTGCCAAGTTGGGCTGGTTTGATAGTCCCAAGTGTCTCCTGCAATCTGCCATCCAGAAGCGGGGCAGCTTACTTTTTTTTGCCAGAGAAATAGGCCTAGGATTTTGTCTGGGGGCCTGTGGCTAGGAGTGGCCGGCTGGCTCCTAAGAATCCACGATACGCAGGATGTTTCCCAGACCCAAGGTGGCACCAGTGCCAAGTCGGGCTGGTTTGATAGTACCAAGTGGCTCCTGCAAACTCCATCAAAAAGTTGGCAGGCGTGTTTTGTTTTCCGGGGAACAGCGCCGTTGATTTTGTTTGGGGGCCTGTGGCTGGGAGTGGCCGGCTGGCTCCTTAGAATCCACGATACGCAGGATGGTTCCCAGACCCAAGGTGGCACCAGTGCCAAGTCGGGCTGGTTTGATTACACCAAGTGGCTCCTGCAATCTGCCATCCAGAAGTGAGGCAGCTAAGTTTTGTTTGCCAGAAAAAAGGGCCGTGGTTTTTGTTGGGGGCCTGTGGCTGGGAGTGGCCGGCTGGCTCCTTAGAATCCACCATACGCAGGATGGTTCCCAGACCCAAGGTGGCACCAGTGCCAAGTCGGGCTGGTTTGATAGTACCAAGTGGCTCCTGCAATCTGCCATCCAGAAGCGGTGCAGTTGAGTTTTGTTTGCCATAGAAAAGGGCCGTGGGTTGTGTTTGGGGGCATATGGCTGGGAGTGGCCGGCTGTCTCATTAAAAAGATCGATACGCAGGATGGTTCCCAGACCCAAGGTGGCACCAGTGCCAAGTCGGGCTGTTTTTATAGTACCAAGTGCGTCCTGCAATTTGCCATCCAGAAGAGGGGCAGTGGAGTTTTGTTTGCCAGAGAATAGCGCCGTTGTTTGTGTTTGGGGGCTTGTGGCTGGGAGTGGCCGACTGGCGCCTTAGAATCTGTGTTACGCAGCATGGTTCCCAGACCAGAGGTGGCACCAGTGCCAAGTTGGGCTGGTTTGATAGTACCAAGTGGCTCCTGCAATCTGCCATCCAGAAGCGGGGCAGCTTACTTTTGTTTGCCAGGGAAACGGGCCGAGGTTTGTGACTGGGGACCTATGGCTGGGAGTGACCGGCTGGCTCCTGAAAAGCTACGATAGGCAGGATGGTGACCAGACCCATGGTGGCACCAGTGCCAAGTTGGGCTGGTTTGATAGTACCAAGTGGCTCCTGCAATCTGCCATCAAAAAGTTGTCAGGCGAGTTTTGTTTTCCAGGGAAAAGCGCCGTTGTTTGTATTTGGGGGCCTGTGGCTGGGAGTGGCCGGCTGGCTCCTTTGAACCCACAATACGCAGGATGGTTCCCAGACCCAAGGTGGCACCAGTGCCAAGTCGGGCTGGTTTGATACTACCAAGTGCGTCCTGCAATCTGCCATCCAGAAGCGGGGCAGCTTAATTTTGTTTGCCAGGGAAACGGGCCGTGGGTTTTGTTTGGGGGCCTATGGCTGAGAGTGGCCGGCTGGCTCCTGAAAATCCACGCTAGGCAGCATGGTTCCCAGATGCAAGGTGGCACCAGTGCCAAGTCGGGCTGGTTTGATGGTGCAAAGTGGCTCCTGCAATCTGCCATCCAGAAGCGGGGCAGCTGATTTTTGTTTGCCAGAGAAAAATTCCGTGGATTGTTTTTGGGGGCATATTGCTGGGAGTGGCCGGCTGGCTCCTTAAAATGCTCGATACGCATGATGGTTCCCAGGTCCAAGGTGTCACCACTACCAAGTCGGCCTGCGGTTTTAGTATCAAGTTCATCCTGCAATTTGCCATCCAGAAGAGGGGCAGTTGAGTTTTGTTTGCCAGAGAAACGGGCCGAGGTTTCTGTTTGGGGACATATGGCTGAGAGTGGCCGGCTGGCCCCTGAATATCCACGATACACAGCATGGTTCCCAGATCCAAGGTGGCACCAGTGCCAAGTTGGGCTGGTTTGATAGTACCAAGTGTCTCCTGCAATCTGCCATCCAGAAGCGGGGCAGCTTACTTTTGTTTGCCAGAGAAATAGGCCTAGGTTTTTGTCTGGGGGCCTGTGGCTAGGAGTGGCCGGCTGGCTCCTAAGAATCCACGATACGCAGGATGTTTCCCAGACCCAAGGTGGCACCAGTGCCAAGTCGGGCTGGTTTGATAGTACCAAGTGGCTCCTGCAAACTCCATCAAAAAGTTGGCAAGCGTGTTTTGTTTTCCAGGGAACAGCGCCGTTGATTTTGTTTGGGGGCCTGTGGCTGGGAGTGGCCGGCTGGCTCCTTAGAATCCACGATACGCAGGATGGTTCCCAGACCCAAGGTGGCACCAGTGCCAAGTCGGGCTGGTTTGATTACACCAAGTGGCTCCTGCAATCTGCCATCCAGAAGTGAGGCAGCTAAGTTTTGTTTGCCAGAAAAAAGGGCCGTGGTTTTTGTTGGGGGCCTGTGGCTGGGAGTGGCCGGCTGGCTCCTTAGAATCCACCATACGCAGGATGGTTCCCAGACCCAAGGTGGCACCAGTGCCAAGTCGGGCTGGTTTGATAGTCCCAAGTGGCTCCTGCAAACTGCCATCCGGAAGCGGGGCAGCTGAGTTTTGTTTGCCAGGGAAATGGGCCGTTGTTTGTGTTTGGGGGCCTGTGGCTGGGAGTGTTCGGCTGGTTCCTGAATATGTACGATACGCAGGATTGTTCCCAGACCCAAGGTGGCACCAGTGCCAAGTCGGGCTGGTTTGATGGTGCAAAGTGGCTCCTGCAATCTGCCATCCAGACGCGGGGCAGCGGATTTTTGTTTCCATGAGAAATGGTCCGTGGTTTGTTTTTGGGGGTATATGGCTGGGCCTGGCCGGCTGGCTCCTTAAAAAGCTCGATATGCAGGATGGTTCCCTGACACAAGGTGGCACCAGTGCCACGTCGGGCGGTTTTCGTAGTACAAAGTGCGTCCTGCAATTTTCCATCCAGAAGAGGGGCAGTTGAGTTTTGTTTGCCAGAGAAAAGGTCCGTGGTTTGTTTTTGGGGGCATATGGCTGAGAGTGGCCGGCTGGCTCCTGAAAGTCCACGCTAGGCAGCATGGTTCCCAGATGCAAGGTGGCACCAGTGCCAAGTCGGGCTGGTTTGATGGTGCAAAGTGGCTCCTGCAATCTGCCATCCAGAAGCGGGGCAGCTGATTTTTGTTTGCCAGAGAAAAATTCCGTGGATTGTTTTTGGGGGCATATTGCTGGGAGTGGCCGGCTGGCTCCTTAAAATGCTCGATACGCATGATGGTTCCCAGGTCCAAGGTGTCACCACTACCAAGTCGGCCTGCGGTTTTAGTATCAAGTTCATCCTGCAATTTGCCATCCAGAAGAGGGGCAGTTGAGTTTTGTTTGCCAGAGAAACGGGCCGAGGTTTCTGTTTGGGGACATATGGCTGAGAGTGGCCGGCTGGCCCCTGAATATCCACGATACACAGCATGGTTCCCAGATCCAAGGTGGCACCAGTGCCAAGTTGGGCTGGTTTGATAGTACCAAGTGTCTCCTGCAATCTGCCATCCAGAAGCGGGGCAGCTTACTTTTGTTTGCCAGAGAAATAGGCCTAGGTTTTTGTCTGGGGGCCTGTGGCTAGGAGTGGCCGGCTGGCTCCTAAGAATCCACGATACGCAGGATGTTTCCCAGACCCAAGGTGGCACCAGTGCCAAGTCGGGCTGGTTTGACAGTACCAAGTGGCTCCTGCAAACTCCATCAAAAAGTTGGCAGGCGTGTTTTGTTTTCCAGGGAACAGCGCCGTTGATTTTGTTTGGGGGCCTGTGGCTGGGAGTGGCCGGCTGGCTCCTTAGAATCCACGATACGCAGGATGGTTCCCAGACCCAAGGTGGCACCAGTGCCAAGTCGGGCTGGTTTGATTACACCAAGTGGCTCCTGCAATCTGCCATCCAGAAGTGAGGCAGCTAAGTTTTGTTTGCCAGAAAAAAGGGCCGTGGTTTTTGTTGGGGGCCTGTGGCTGGGAGTGGCCGGCTGGCTCCTTAGAATCCACCATACGCAGGATGGTTCCCAGACCCAAGGTGGCACCAGTGCCAAGTCGGGCTGGTTTGATAGTACCAAGTGGCTCCTGCAATCTGCCATCCAGAAGCGGTGCAGTTGAGTTTTGTTTGCCAGAGAAAAGGGCCGTGGGTTGTGTTTGGGGGCATATGGCTGGGAGTGGCCGGCTGTCTCATTAAAAAGATCGATACGCAGGATGGTTCCCAGACCCAAGGTGGCACCAGTGCCAAGTCGGGCTGTTTTTATAGTACCAAGTGCGTCCTGCAATTTGCCATCCAGAAGAGGGGCAGTGGAGTTTTGTTTGCCAGAGAATAGCGCCGTTGTTTGTGTTTGGGGGCTTGTGGCTGGGAGTGGCCGACTGGCGCCTTAGAATCTGTGTTACGCAGCATGGTTCCCAGACCAGAGGTGGCACCAGTGCCAAGTTGGGCTGGTTTGATAGTACCAAGTGGCTCCTGCAATCTGCCATCCAGAAGCGGGGCAGCTTACTTTTGTTTGCCAGGGAAACGGGCCGAGGTTTGTGACTGGGGACCTATGGCTGGTAGTGACCGGCTGGCTCCTGAAAAGCTACAATAGGCAGGATGGTGACCAGACCCATGGTGGCACCAGTGCCAAGTTGGGCTGGTTTGATAGTACCAAGTGGCTCCTGCAATCTGCCATCAAAAAGTTGTCAGGCGAGTTTTGTTTTCCAGGGAAAAGCGCCGTTGTTTGTATTTGGGGGCCTGTGGCTGGGAGTGGCCGGCTGGCTCCTTTGAACCCACAATACGCAGGATGGTTCCCAGACCCAAGGTGGCACCAGTGCCAAGTCGGGCTGGTTTGATACTACCAAGTGCGTCCTGCAATCTGCCATCCAGAAGCGGGGCAGCTTAATTTTGTTTGCCAGGGAAACGGGCCGTGGGTTTTGTTTGGGGGCCTATGGCTGAGAGTGGCCGGCTGGCTCCTGAAAATCCACGCTAGGCAGCATGGTTCCCAGATGCAAGGTGGCACCAGTGCCAAGTCGGGCTGGTTTGATGGTGCAAAGTGGCTCCTGCAATCTGCCATCCAGAAGCGGGGCAGCTGATTTTTGTTTGCCAGAGAAAAATTCCGTGGATTGTTTTTGGGGGCATATTGCTGGGAGTGGCCGGCTGGCTCCTTAAAATGCTCGATACGCATGATGGTTCCCAGGTCCAAGGTGTCACCACTACCAAGTCGGCCTGCGGTTTTAGTATCAAGTTCATCCTGCAATTTGCCATCCAGAAGAGGGGCAGTTGAGTTTTGTTTGCCAGAGAAACGGGCCGAGGTTTCTGTTTGGGGACATATGGCTGAGAGTGGCCGGCTGGCCCCTGAATATCCACGATACACAGCATGGTTCCCAGATCCAAGGTGGCACCAGTGCCAAGTTGGGCTGGTTTGATAGTACCAAGTGTCTCCTGCAATCTGCCATCCAGAAGCGGGGCAGCTTACTTTTGTTTGCCAGAGAAATAGGCCTAGGTTTTTGTCTGGGGGCCTGTGGCTAGGAGTGGCCGGCTGGCTCCTAAGAATCCACGATACGCAGGATGTTTCCCAGACCCAAGGTGGCACCAGTGCCAAGTCGGGCTGGTTTGATAGTACCAAGTGGCTCCTGCAAACTCCATCAAAAAGTTGGCAGGCGTGTTTTGTTTTCCAGGGAACAGCGCCGTTGATTTTGTTTGGGGGCCTGTGGCTGGGAGTGGCCGGCTGGCTCCTTAGAATCCACGATACGCAGGATGGTTCCCAGACCCAAGGTGGCACCAGTGCCAAGTCGGGCTGGTTTGATTACACCAAGTGGCTCCTGCAATCTGCCATCCAGAAGTGAGGCAGCTAAGTTTTGTTTGCCAGAAAAAAGGGCCGTGGTTTTTGTTGGGGGCCTGTGGCTGGGAGTGGCCGGCTGGCTCCTTAGAATCCACCATACGCAGGATGGTTCCCAGACCCAAGGTGGCACCAGTGCCAAGTCGGGCTGGTTTGATAGTCCCAAGTGGCTCCTGCAAACTGCCATCCAGAAGCGGGGCAGCTGAGTTTTGTTTGCCAGGGAAATGGGCTGTTGTTTGTGTTTGGGGGCCTGTGGCTGGGAGTGTTCGGCTGGTTCCTGAATATGTACGATACGCAGGATTGTTCCCAGACCCAAGGTGGCACCTGTGCCAAGTCGGGCTGGTTTGATGGTGCAAAGTGGCTCCTGCAATCTGCCATCCAGACGCGGGGCAGCGGATTTTTGTTTCCATGAGAAATGGTCCGTGGTTTGTTTTTGGGGGTATATGGCTGGGCCTGGCCGGCTGGCTCCTTAAAAAGCTCGATATGCAGGATGGTTCCCTGACACAAGGTGGCACCAGTGCCACGTCGGGCGGTTTTCGTAGTACAAAGTGCGTCCTAAAATTTGCCATCCAGAAGAGGGGCAGTTGAGTTTTGTTTGCCAGAGAAAAGGTCCGTGGTTTGTTTTTGGGGGCATATGGCTGAGAGTGGCTGGCTGGCCCCTGAAAATCCACGATACACAGGATGGTTCCCAGATCCAAGGTGGCACCTGTGCCAAGTCGGGCTGATTTGATAGTACTAAGTAGCTCCTGCAATCTGCCATCCAGAAGCGGGACAGCTTACTTTTGTTTGCCAGGGAAACGGGCCGAGGTTTGTGTTTGGGGGCCTATGGCTGAGAGTGACCGGCTGGCTCCTGAAAAGCTACAATAGGCAGGATGGTGACCAGACCCATGGTGGCACCAGTGCCAAGTTGGGCTGGTTTGATAGTACCAAGTGGTTCCTGCAATCTGCCATCCAGAAGCAGGGCAGCTGAGTTTTGTTTGCCAGAGAAAAGGGCCTTGGTTTGTGTTTGGGGGCATATGGCTGGGTGTGGCCAGCTGGCTCCTTAAAATGCACGATATGCAACATGGCTCCCAGACCCAAGGTGGCACCAGTGCCAAGTTGGGCTGGTTTGATAGTACCAAGTGGCTCCTGCAATCTTCCATGATCACGTGGAGAAATACTTTCTGGTTTCAGCCTCATGCTCTTTCTTCTCTCCCTCAACTTCTCTATCACCTCTCATCTGGTTCACATGCGCTGTCTTCAAGGTCCACAGGCTACTTTTCACAGAATCTTCTGGCCTGATGAAGTAAGAATGATGAATAGAACAGAGCTGGGATCTATTTTCCAGTTTGGATAAAATGCATTCTGCACACAAATCCAAGGAGAACGTGCTGCCCCAATGCCCAGAAAATCTTTCACTCCTGCTAGTGTTCTACGTCAACCGCAACTTAGTCTGAAAGAAAAGCTTTTTCTCTGAGAGCATCTGAGAGGTTTGCATGAAGCACTGATATCTGACATATGCAATTTTGAATAGGAGAGGAAAAAGAAAATGGCAAGGAGTTTTTAATTTTAGTGGTTTCAATTTTAATTTCCGTGCACTTTTTCAAAACTTGTCAGCTCAAATGCCCATCAACATCTTTTAGTCATCTGTAAGTCAGTATTCATATAAAATGTGCTTCAAATCCAAAGAATTTCAAATTTGCACTCCAAGCTTCTATGCCTAGATTTATGATTTCCTACACATATTAGATGAAAGGAAGGCCTTTTTTACTGTGGGAGTGCTGGAACACTGGAACAGGTTGCCCAGAGAAGTTGTGGGTGTCCCATCCCTGAAAGTATTCAAGGTCACCTTGGACGGGGCTTGGAGCAGCAACAAAGGAGAAGCTTGATGGTAGAGAAACAAAGTCGGACTATAGAAGAAACTCGGATTGAAGTATAGGATCAAGTTTTCTCTCAGCTCTTGGGGTAAATTCAAAGTTGTACAAAATGACATTTATCTGTGCTATTCACTACTGTAACAGAAAGTTTCATGAAAACTGTACAGAAGATAGTAAATTTTAAAAGAGATAAGAATTACAGCATAAAATCCATGGGATAGGTTACAACATGAGACACTCTCTAAGAGAAAATCTCTTTGTTTCAGCACTTCATCGGGGTAAGATTTCATGAAGTGCCAAAGAAGGCGGCAAAATATCATTCGGGACATTATTTACTGGAATTCAGCCTGGCCATTAGTAGGAACTGCCTTTGAACATATCATGTAGATATACCACACACGCTTTCCCTTCACTGAAAAATTACTGTTTACAACAAATAAGCAATTGACGATCAAAATTGATTGAAAGCATCTTAAACATGTCAAGTATTTCATTGTAGATGATCTGTGATCCAAATGCTTCTTCCACCTTCGAGAGGGACAGAAGAATTCTTCCATATCATGATGGTTTAAAATTGTATCAACCAATGTTTTCTGCTGAAAAGATATCATCTATTTTTTTCTATTTTTGGAAGAAAATATTCCTAGACATACAACAGGTGAGAACTAAGTAATTTTAAAGAAACAAATGAAATGAAAATATTCTGTAAATAGAATGAAATGAAAAGCTGTGTTTTAAATAGGAGCTAAATATTAAACAGAATTTTTGTACCAGGCATTTGAATTACTGCACCAGCTCTTTTGCCCATCAAGAGAGGCATTTAGCATTTCAGTCTTTTCCAAGGTGTTCATGATCTGCTATGCTGATCTCTGTGTGTGCCTAGGTGTGTGTGGAGGGGGGGGCATATGAAGGGGAGTGTGTATGTTTGCTTTACAATTGTTGTGGCAGATTCATGCCTCAGCTCCACATTTTGTTTTAAAAAGGTCACACCGAGTGGATATGAAGTTTACTATCAACAAGAGATCGATTCCCAAATCATCCATTTGACTCTCCCTTATAAATCATGTGCTTTGTTGCATATTTTATCAAATATACTTTCAAGCCAGATGGAGGAAGGAGGATGTGGGAATCCCTCCACCATCTTGCAACTTTTATGTAAGTAGGTTTTCAAGAAAATCATCATTTCTCTTTTAAATATGTCTGGAACAGGCATGATGGTAGTGTCAACCTGTTGGAGTTTTTGTTGCTGGAAGAAGTTGTACAAAAGGATTGGTTTTTACATTGACCAGTTACTGAATCAAGCGCAGGAATACATTGGAAATTTAGCTGGGGGTTCCTTTTCCCAGCAGACTACTTCTAGAACGAGCTTGTACACTGAAGCTGACTCTTTTGCTCTCTTTTTGTTTCTTTCCTATTTTCTTGGCTTCTTTGCCACTATCTAGACAATTTTGGAACTTTGTTCCCAACTAAAATGGTTTCAATAGTCTGATTGTGATCATACATTTTTACAAGGAATTTTTAAAATCTTTCCTCGAGTCCAGAAAGTCAAGGACTTAGATCTTTTTCTTCCCTTATCAATATTGCCATGAAATTGATAAATAAAGACCAACTCTTTATTTTTGTTTTTAACCCACGTAGATAATTCCCATCCATTAATCCATTTTGTGGACCAATAGCTGCCATTCTGATGGAAGCTGTCACTTCTTAACAATAGGCATTCTGTGACTATGTTGACTGCACTTTGGGTGAAGATCCTAACTGGTCTTAGATATACATAGGGAGAAATTTGCTCAGCCAGTGTCAGTCTTAAGCATGCGTATCAGAAGATCTTTCTAGAGCTGGGAATTTTCCCATGAAAGGGATTCAGTTAGGGAAGAGACACTTGTGCCAGAGTTTTACATTCTTCTTGAACACTGCTTAAGGAACTTAGATGCCATGTCCATTTGGATCTCTGTCTGCACAGAACTTTGTCATGCCAGCGCTTTGAAATGCATCTTGAAGAGAATTCACTAGCACAGAATGAAAGAGAGTGGAAGGGGTTGGTGGGGCTAACCAGGCCCAACCCCCCTGCCTAAACCAGGATACCTAGAGCCTCTTGCCCAGGATTCTATCTGGGTGTACTTTTAATGTCTTCAAAGATCCAGGCTCCACAATCTTTCTGGGCAGTCTGTGCCGTGGTTCAGTCACCCTGACAGTAAAGAAACATTTACTGATGTTCAAAGGCAATCTCCTGTATTTCAGTGTGTGCCCACTGCCTCTTGTCTTTTCCCTCAGCATCACTGAAAAGACACTGATTCCCTCCCCTTTGCACTATTGCTTCCATATGTATGTGTGATGCCATGTAGAGGTATGTCAAAAACCTCCCTGAAGCCCAGGCAGATAATATTCCCTTCATCTACCAGTCAAGTTGATTCATCAGAGGAGTTTAAAGTGATGTTCAGCATGAAATTCCCCTGAAAAATCATGCTAACTACATTATTTGGTCATCTGTCATGTGCCTGGCAAGGATTTCCAGGAAGAGCTGCTTCATCAACTTCCTGGGGATAAAAAAGAGGCTGGCTGGTTTGTACTATGGCGAGTCCTCTTAATTGCCTTTTTTGAAGATGGGTGTCATTTGCTAACATCCACTCTTTAGCTCCTCTTCTCATCTACACCTCGGCAAAAAGCTTTTCCACTATGTCTGGCTAGGAAAAACTGTGCCAGCACAGAAAACATCTCCCATCGTGTTCTAGAAGTTGCACGGATGTCTGCCAAGTGTTTGGCAGGAAGAAAAGAAAAGTTGTCCAAAACAGCTTCCAATCGAATGTTCCTGTGATTGGAAAAGTCAGGAGAGTGCAAAGGTACTGTTTTCTATCAGTTGGCAAGGTGCGCACACAATCCCAGTGTTGTACAGCTTGCTTCTTCACCTTCCCGAAGCTGCCGCTCTCGCCGGCTGCCGGAGCCCAAGAAGCGGCTTCTTCGCGCAAAGACGATTGTGCCGCTCACAGTGCTCTCCTTAGCGCGGCTTCTGCTGAAAGACGCCCGGCAGCGGCTCTTACCTCCGGAGAGCATCCTACCTTCGTCTTTCGCGTCTTTTGTAGTCTACATCTTAGCAAAAAGCTTTTCCACTATGTCTGGCTAGGAAAAACTGTGCCAGCACAGAAAACATCTCCCATCGTGTTCTAGAAGTTGCACGGATGTCTGCCAAGTGTTTGGCAGGAAGAAAAGAAAAGTTGTCCAAAACAGCTTCCAATCGAATGTTCCTGTGATTGGAAAAGTCAGGAGAGTGCAAAGGTACTGTTTTCTATCAGTTGGCAAGGTGCGCACACAATCCCAGTGTTGTACAGCTTGCTTCTTCACCTTCCCGAAGCTGCCGCTCTCGCCGGCTCCCGGAACCGAAGAAGCGGCTTCTTCGCGCAAAGACGATTGTGCCGCTCACAGTGCTCTCCTTAGCGCGGCTTCTGCCGAAAGACGCCCGGCAGCGGCTCTTACCTCCGGAGAGCATCCTACCTTCGTCTTTCGCGTCTTTTGTAGTCTACATCTTAGCAAAACGCTTTTCCACTATGTCTGGCTAGGAAAAACTGTGCCAGCACAGAAAACATCTCCCATCGTGTTCTAGAAGTTGCACGGATGTCTGCCAAGTGTTTGGCAGGAAGAAAAGAAAAGTTGTCCAAAACAGCTTCCAATCGAATGTTCCTGTGATTGGAAAAGTCAGGAGAGTGCAAAGGTACTGTTTTCTATCAGTTGGCAAGGTGCGCACACAATCCCAGTGTTGTACAGCTTGCTTCTTCACCTTCCCGAAGCTGCCGCTCTCGCCGGCTGCCGGAGCCCAAGAAGCGGCTTCTTCGCGCAAAGACGATTGTGCCGCTCACAGTGCTCTCCTTAGCGCGGCTCCTGCCGAAAGACGCCCGGCAGCGGCTCTTACCTCCGGAGAGCATCCTACCTTCGTCTTTCGCGTCTTTTGTAGTCTACATCTTAGCAAAACGCTTTTCCACTAGGTCTGGCTAGGAAAAACTGTGCCAGCACAGAAAACATCTCCCATCGTGTTCTAGAAGTTGCACGGATGTCTGCCAAGTGTTTGGCAGGAAGAAAAGAAAAGTTGTCCAAAACAGCTTCCAATCGAATGTTCCTGTGATTGGAAAAGTCAGGAGAGTGCAAAGGTACTGTTTTCTATCAGTTGGCAAGGTGCGCACACAATCCCAGTGTTGTACAGCTTGCTTCTTCACCTTCCCGAAGCTGCCGCTCTCGCCGGCTGCCGGAGCCCAAGAAGCGGCTTCTTCGCGCAAAGACGATTGTGCCGCTCACAGTGCTCTCCTTAGCGCGGCTTCTGCCGAAAGACGCCCGGCAGCGGCTCTTACCTCCGGAGAGCATCCTACCTTCGTCTTTCGCGTCTTTTGTAGTCTACATCTTAGCAAAACGCTTTTCCACTATGTCTGGCTAGGAAAAACTGTGCCAGCACAGAAAACATCTCCCATCGTGTTCTAGAAGTTGCACGGATGTCTGCCAAGTGTTTGGCAGGAAGAAAAGAAAAGTTGTCCAAAACAGCTTCCAATCGAATGTTCCTGTGATTGGAAAAGTCAGGAGAGTGCAAAGGTACTGTTTTCTATCAGTTGGCAAGGTGCGCACACAATCCCAGTGTTGTACAGCTTGCTTCTTCACCTTCCCGAAGCTGCCGCTCTCGCCGGCTGCCGGAGCCCAAGAAGCGGCTTCTTCGCGCAAAGACGATTGTGCCGCTCACAGTGCTCCCCTTAGCGCGGCTTCTGCCGAAAGACGCCCGGCAGCGGCTCTTACCTCCTGAGAGTGGCAGCTTCGGGAAGGTGAAGAAGCAAGCTGTACAACACTGGGATTGTGTGCGCACCTTGCCAACTGATAGAAAACAGTACCTTTGCACTCTCCTGACTTTTCCAATCACAGGAACATTCGATTGGAAGCTGTTTTGGACAACTTTTCTTTTCTTCCTGCCAAACACTTGGCAGACATCCGTGCAACTTCTAGAACACGATGGGAGATGTTTTCTGTGCTGGCACAGTTTTTCCTAGCCAGACATAGTGGAAAAGCGTTTTGCTAAGATGTAGACTACAAAAGACGCGAAAGACGAAGGTAGGATGCTCTCCGGAGGTAAGAGCCGCTGCCGGGCGTCTTTCGGCAGAAGCCGCGCTAAGGAGAGCACTGTGAGCGGCACAATCGTCTTTGCGCGAAGAAGCCGCTTCTTGGGCTCCGGCAGCCGGCGAGAGCGGCAGCTTCGGGAAGGTGAAGAAGCAAGCTGTACAACACTGGGATTGTGTGCGCACCTTGCCAACTGATAGAAAACAGTACCTTTGCACTCTCCTGACTTTTCCAATCACAGGAACATTCGATTGGAAGCTGTTTTGGACAACTTTTCTTTTCTTCCTGCCAAACACTTGGCAGACATCCGTGCAACTTCTAGAACACGATGGGAGATGTTTTCTGTGCTGGCACAGTTTTTCCTAGCCAGACATAGTGGAAAAGCGTTTTGCTAAGATGTAGACTACAAAAGACGCGAAAGACGAAGGTAGGATGCTCTCCGGAGGTAAGAGCCGCTGCCGGGCGTCTTTCGGCAGAAGCCGCGCTAAGGAGAGCACTGTGAGCGGCACAATCGTCTTTGCGCGAAGAAGCCGCTTCTTGGGCTCCGGCAGCCGGCGAGAGCGGCAGCTTCGGGAAGGTGAAGAAGCAAGCTGTACAACACTGGGATTGTGTGCGCACCTTGCCAACTGATAGAAAACAGTACCTTTGCACTCTCCTGACTTTTCCAATCACAGGAACATTCGATTGGAAGCTGTTTTGGACAACTTTTCTTTTCTTCCTGCCAAACACTTGGCAGACATCCGTGCAACTTCTAGAACACGATGGGAGATGTTTTCTGTGCTGGCACAGTTTTTCCTAGCCAGACATAGTGGAAAAGCGTTTTGCCGAGGTGTAGACTACAAAAGACGCGAAAGACGAAGGTAGGATGCTCTCCGGAGGTAAGAGCCGCTGCCGGGCGTCTTTCGGCAGAAGCCGCGCTAAGGAGAGCCCTGTGAGCGGCACAATCGTCTTTGCGCGAAGAAGCCGCTTCTTGGGCTCCGGCAGCCGGCGAGAGCGGCAGCTTCGGGAAGGTGAAGAAGCAAGCTGTACAACACTGGGATTGTGTGCGCACCTTGCCAACTGATAGAAAACAGTACCTTTGCACTCTCCTGACTTTTCCAATCACAGGAACATTCGATTGGAAGCTGTTTTGGACAACTTTTCTTTTCTTCCTGCCAAACACTTGGCAGACATCCGTGCAACTTCTAGAACACGATGGGAGATGTTTTCTGTGCTGGCACAGTTTTTCCTAGCCAGACATAGTGGAAAAGCTTTTTGCCGAGGTGTAGACTACATAAGACGCGAAAGACGAAGGTAGGATGCTCTCCGGAGGTAAGAGCCGCTGCCGGGCGTCTTTCGGCAGAAGCCGCGCTAAGGAGAGCACTGTGAGCGGCACAATCGTCTTTGCGCGAAGAAGCCGCTTCTTGGGCTCCGGCAGCCGGCGAGAGCGGCAGCTTCGGGAAGGTGAAGAAGCAAGCTGTACAACACTGGGATTGTGTGCGCACCTTGCCAACTGATAGAAAACAGTACCTTTGCACTCTCCTGACTTTTCCAATCACAGGAACATTCGATTGGAAGCTGTTTTGGACAACTTTTCTTTTCTTCCTGCCAAACACTTGGCAGACATCCGTGCAACTTCTAGAACACGATGGGAGATGTTTTCTGTGCTGGCACAGTTTTTCCTAGCCAGACATAGTGGAAAAGCGTTTTGCCGAGGTGTAGACTACAAAAGACGCGAAAGACGAAGGTAGGATGCTCTCCGGAGGTAAGAGCCGCTGCCGGGCGTCTTTCGGCAGAAGCCGCGCTAAGGAGAGCCCTGTGAGCGGCACAATCGTCTTTGCGCGAAGAAGCCGCTTCTTGGGCTCCGGCAGCCGGCGAGAGCGGCAGCTTCGGGAAGGTGAAGAAGCAAGCTGTACAACACTGGGATTGTGTGCGCACCTTGCCAACTGATAGAAAACAGTACCTTTGCACTCTCCTGACTTTTCCAATCACAGGAACATTCGATTGGAAGCTGTTTTGGACAACTTTTCTTTTCTTCCTGCCAAACACTTGGCAGACATCCGTGCAACTTCTAGAACACGATGGGAGATGTTTTCTGTGCTGGCACAGTTTTTCCTAGCCAGACATAGTGGAAAAGCTTTTTGCCGAGGTGTAGACTACATAAGACGCGAAAGACGAAGGTAGGATGCTCTCCGGAGGTAAGAGCCGCTGCCGGGCGTCTTTCGGCAGAAGCCGCGCTAAGGAGAGCACTGTGAGCGGCACAATCGTCTTTGCGCGAAGAAGCCGCTTCTTGGGCTCCGGCAGCCGGCGAGAGCGGCAGCTTCGGGAAGGTGAAGAAGCAAGCTGTACAACACTGGGATTGTGTGCGCACCTTGCCAACTGATAGAAAACAGTACCTTTGCACTCTCCTGACTTTTCCAATCACAGGAACATTCGATTGGAAGCTGTTTTGGACAACTTTTCTTTTCTTCCTGCCAAACACTTGGCAGACATCCGTGCAACTTCTAGAACACGATGGGAGATGTTTTCTGTGCTGGCACAGTTTTTCCTAGCCAGACATAGTGGAAAAGCGTTTTGCTAAGATGTAGACTACAAAAGACGCGAAAGACGAAGGTAGGATGCTCTCCGGAGGTAAGAGCCGCTGCCGGGCGTCTTTCGGCAGAAGCCGCGCTAAGGAGAGCACTGTGAGCGGCACAATCGTCTTTGCGCGAAGAAGCCGCTTCTTGGGCTCCGGCAGCCGGCGAGAGCGGCAGCTTCGGGAAGGTGAAGAAGCAAGCTGTACAACACTGGGATTGTGTGCGCACCTTGCCAACTGATAGAAAACAGTACCTTTGCACTCTCCTGACTTTTCCAATCACAGGAACATTCGATTGGAAGCTGTTTTGGACAACTTTTCTTTTCTTCCTGCCAAACACTTGGCAGACATCCGTGCAACTTCTAGAACACGATGGGAGATGTTTTCTGTGCTGGCACAGTTTTTCCTAGCCAGACATAGTGGAAAAGCGTTTTGCTAAGATGTAGACTACAAAAGACGCGAAAGACGAAGGTAGGATGCTCTCCGGAGGTAAGAGCCGCTGCCGGGCGTCTTTCGGCAGAAGCCGCGCTAAGGAGAGCACTGTGAGCGGCACAATCGTCTTTGCGCGAAGAAGCCGCTTCTTGGGCTCCGGCAGCCGGCGAGAGCGGCAGCTTCGGGAAGGTGAAGAAGCAAGCTGTACAACACTGGGATTGTGTGCGCACCTTGCCAACTGATAGAAAACAGTACCTTTGCACTCTCCTGACTTTTCCAATCACAGGAACATTCGATTGGAAGCTGTTTTGGACAACTTTTCTTTTCTTCCTGCCAAACACTTGGCAGACATCCGTGCAACTTCTAGAACACGATGGGAGATGTTTTCTGTGCTGGCACAGTTTTTCCTAGCCAGACATAGTGGAAAAGCTTTTTGCCGAGGTGTAGATGAGAAGAGGAGCTAAAGACGAAGGTAGGATGCTCTCCGGAGGTAAGAGCCGCTGCCGGGCGTCTTTCGGCAGAAGCCGCGCTAAGGAGAGCACTGTGAGCGGCACAATCGTCTTTGCGCGAAGAAGCCGCTTCTTGGGCTCCGGCAGCCGGCGAGAGCGGCAGCTTCGGGAAGGTGAAGAAGCAAGCTGTACAACACTGGGATTGTGTGCGCACCTTGCCAACTGATAGAAAACAGTACCTTTGCACTCTCCTGACTTTTCCAATCACAGGAACATTCGATTGGAAGCTGTTTTGGACAACTTTTCTTTTCTTCCTGCCAAACACTTGGCAGACATCCGTGCAACTTCTAGAACACGATGGGAGATGTTTTCTGTGCTGGCACAGTTTTTCCTAGCCAGACATAGTGGAAAAGCTTTTTGCCGAGGTGTAGATGAGAAGAGGAGCTAAAGAGTGGATGTTAGCAAATGACACCCATCTTCAAAAAAGGCAATTAAGAGGACTCGCCATAGTACAAACCAGCCAGCCTCTTTTTTATCCCCAGGAAGTTGATGAAGCAGCTCTTCCTGGAAATCCTTGCCAGGCACATGACAGATGACCAAATAATGTAGTTAGCATGATTTTTCAGGGGAATTTCATGCTGAACATCACTTTAAACTCCTCTGATGAATCAACTTGACTGGTAGATGAAGGGAATATTATCTGCCTGGGCTTCAGGGAGGTTTTTGACATACCTCTACATGGCATCACACATACATATGGAAGCAATAGTGCAAAGGGGAGGGAATCAGTGTCTTTTCAGTGATGCTGAGGGAAAAGACAAGAGGCAGTGGGCACACACTGAAATACAGGAGATTGCCTTTGAACATCAGTAAATGTTTCTTTACTGTCAGGGTGACTGAACCACGGCACAGACTGCCCAGAAAGATTGTGGAGCCTGGATCTTTGAAGACATTAAAAGTACACCCAGATAGAATCCTGGGCAAGAGGCTCTAGGTATCCTGGTTTAGGCAGGGGGGTTGGGCCTGGTTAGCCCCACCAACCCCTTCCACTCTCTTTCATTCTGTGCTAGTGAATTCTCTTCAAGATGCATTTCAAAGCGCTGGCATGACAAAGTTCTGTGCAGACAGAGATCCAAATGGACATGGCATCTAAGTTCCTTAAGCAGTGTTCAAGAAGAATGTAAAACTCTGGCACAAGTGTCTCTTCCCTAACTGAATCCCTTTCATGGGAAAATTCCCAGCTCTAGAAAGATCTTCTGATACGCATGCTTAAGACTGACACTGGCTGAGCAAATTTCTCCCTATGTATATCTAAGACCAGTTAGGATCTTCACCCAAAGTGCAGTCAACATAGTCACAGAATGCCTATTGTTAAGAAGTGACAGCTTCCATCAGAATGGCAGCTATTGGTCCACAAAATGGATTAATGGATGGGAATTATCTACGTGGGTTAAAAACAAAAATAAAGAGTTGGTCTTTATTTATCAATTTCATGGCAATATTGATAAGGGAAGAAAAAGATCTAAGTCCTTGACTTTCTGGACTCGAGGAAAGATTTTAAAAATTCCTTGTAAAAATGTATGATCACAATCAGACTATTGAAACCATTTTAGTTGGGAACAAAGTTCCAAAATTGTCTAGATAGTGGCAAAGAAGCCAAGAAAATAGGAAAGAAACAAAAAGAGAGCAAAAGAGTCAGCTTCAGTGTACAAGCTCGTTCTAGAAGTAGTCTGCTGGGAAAAGGAACCCCCAGCTAAATTTCCAATGTATTCCTGCGCTTGATTCAGTAACTGGTCAATGTAAAAACCAATCCTTTTGTACAACTTCTTCCAGCAACAAAAACTCCAACAGCTTGACACTACCATCATGCCTGTTCCAGACATATTTAAAAGAGAAATGATGATTTTCTTGAAAACCTACTTACATAAAAGTTGCAAGATGGTGGAGGGATTCCCACATCCTCCTTCCTCCATCTGGCTTGAAAGTATATTTGATAAAATATGCAACAAAGCACATGATTTATAAGGGAGAGTCAAATGGATGATTTGGGAATCGATCTCTTGTTGATAGTAAACTTCATATCCACTCGGTGTGACCTTTTTAAAACAAAATGTGGAGCTGAGGCATGAATCTGCCACAACAATTGTAAAGCAAACATACACACTCCCCTTCATATGCCCCCCCCTCCACACACACCTAGGCACACACAGAGATCAGCATAGCAGATCATGAACACCTTGGAAAAGACTGAAATGCTAAATGCCTCTCTTGATGGGCAAAAGAGCTGGTGCAGTAATTCAAATGCCTGGTACAAAAATTCTGTTTAATATTTAGCTCCTATTTAAAACACAGCTTTTCATTTCATTCTATTTACAGAATATTTTCATTTCATTTGTTTCTTTAAAATTACTTAGTTCTCACCTGTTGTATGTCTAGGAATATTTTCTTCCAAAAATAGAAAAAAATAGATGATATCTTTTCAGCAGAAAACATTGGTTGATACAATTTTAAACCATCATGATATGGAAGAATTCTTCTGTCCCTCTCGAAGGTGGAAGAAGCATTTGGATCACAGATCATCTACAATGAAATACTTGACATGTTTAAGATGCTTTCAATCAATTTTGATCGTCAATTGCTTATTTGTTGTAAACAGTAATTTTTCAGTGAAGGGAAAGCGTGTGTGGTATATCTACATGATATGTTCAAAGGCAGTTCCTACTAATGGCCAGGCTGAATTCCAGTAAATAATGTCCCGAATGATATTTTGCCGCCTTCTTTGGCACTTCATGAAATCTTACCCCGATGAAGTGCTGAAACACAGAGATTTTCTCTTAGAGAGTGTCTCATGTTGTAACCTATCCCATGGATTTTATGCTGTAATTCTTATCTCTTTTAAAATTTACTATCTTCTGTACAGTTTTCATGAAACTTTCTGTTACAGTAGTGAATAGCACAGATAAATGTCATTTTGTACAACTTTGAATTTACCCCAAGAGCTGAGAGAAAACTTGATCCTATACTTCAATCCGAGTTTCTTCTATAGTCCAACTTTGTTTCTCTACCATCAAGCTTCTCCTTTGTTGCTGCTCCAAGCCCCGTCCAAGGTGACCTTGAATACTTTCAGGGATGGGACACCCACAACTTCTCTGGGCAACCTGTTCCAGTGTTCCAGCACTCCCACAGTAAAAAAGGCCTTCCTTTCATCTAATATGTGTAGGAAATCATAAATCTAGGCATAGAAGCTTGGAGTGCAAATTTGAAATTCTTTGGATTTGAAGCACATTTTATATGAATACTGACTTACAGATGACTAAAAGATGTTGATGGGCATTTGAGCTGACAAGTTTTGAAAAAGTGCACGGAAATTAAAATTGAAACCACTAAAATTAAAAACTCCTTGCCATTTTCTTTTTCCTCTCCTATTCAAAATTGCATATGTCAGATATCAGTGCTTCATGCAAACCTCTCAGATGCTCTCAGAGAAAAAGCTTTTCTTTCAGACTAAGTTGCGGTTGACGTAGAACACTAGCAGGAGTGAAAGATTTTCTGGGCATCGGGGCAGCCCGTTCTCCTTGGATTTGTGTGCAGAATGCATTTTATCCAAACTGGAAAATAGATCCCAGCTCTGTTCTATTCATCATTCTTACTTCATCAGGCCAGAAGATTCTGTGAAAAGTAGCCTGTGGACCTTGAAGACAGCGCATGTGAACCAGATGAGAGGTGATAGAGAAGTTGAGGGAGAGAAGAAAGAGCATGAGGCTGAAACCAGAAAGTATTTCTCCACGTGATCATGGAAGATTGCAGGAGCCACTTGGTACTATCAAACCAGCCCAACTTGGCACTGGTGCCACCTTGGGTCTGGGAGCCATGTTGCATATCGTGCATTTTAAGGAGCCAGCTGGCCACACCCAGCCATATGCCCCCAAACACAAACCAAGGCCCTTTTCTCTGGCAAACAAAACTCAGCTGCCCTGCTTCTGGATGGCAGATTGCAGGAACCACTTGGTACTATCAAACCAGCCCAATTTGGCACTGGTGCCACCATGGGTCTGGTCACCATCCTGCCTATTGTAGCTTTTCAGGAGCCAGCCGGTCACTCTCAGCCATAGGCCCCCAAACACAAACCTCGGCCCGTTTCCCTGGCAAACAAAAGTAAGCTGCCCCGCTTCTGGATGGCAGATTGCAGGAGCCACTTTGCACCATCAAACCAGCCCGACTTGGCACTGGTGCCACCTTGGGTCTGGGAACAATCCTGCGTATCGTACATATTCAGGAACCAGCCGAACACTCCCAGCCACAGGCCCCCAAACACAAACAACGGCCCATTTCCCTGGCAAACAAAACTCAGCTGCCCCGCTTCTGGATGGCAGTTTGCAGGAGCCACTTGGGACTATCAAACCAGCCCGACTTGGCACTGGTGCCACCTTGGGTCTGGGAACCATCCTGCGTATGGTGGATTCTAAGGAGCCAGCCGGCCACTCCCAGCCACAGGCCCCCAACAAAAACCACGGCCCTTTTTTCTGGCAAACAAAACTTAGCTGCCTCACTTCTGGATGGCAGATTGCAGGAGCCACTTGGTGTAATCAAACCAGCCCGACTTGGCACTGGTGCCACCTTGGGTCTGGGAACCATCCTGCGTATCGTGGATTCTAAGGAGCCAGCCGGCCACTCCCAGCCACAGGCCCCCAAACAAAATCAACGGCGCTGTTCCCTGGAAAACAAAACACGCTTGCCAACTTTTTGATGGAGTTTGCAGGAGCCACTTGGTACTATCAAACCAGCCCGACTTGGCACTGGTGCCACCTTGGGTCTGGGAAACATCCTGCGTATCGTGGATTCTTAGGAGCCAGCCGGCCACTCCTAGCCACAGGCCCCCAGACAAAAACCTAGGCCTATTTCTCTGGCAAACAAAAGTAAGCTGCCCCGCTTCTGGATGGCAGATTGCAGGAGACACTTGGTACTATCAAACCAGCCCAACTTGGCACTGGTGCCACCTTGGATCTGGGAACCATGCTGTGTATCGTGGATATTCAGGGGCCAGCCGGCCACTCTCAGCCATATGTCCCCAAACAGAAACCTCGGCCCGTTTCTCTGGCAAACAAAACTCAACTGCCCCTCTTCTGGATGGCAAATTGCAGGATGAACTTGATACTAAAACCGCAGGCCGACTTGGTAGTGGTGACACCTTGGACCTGGGAACCATCATGCGTATCGAGCATTTTAAGGAGCCAGCCGGCCACTCCCAGCAATATGCCCCCAAAAACAATCCACGGAATTTTTCTCTGGCAAACAAAAATCAGCTGCCCCGCTCCTGGATGGCAGATTGCAGGAGCCACTTTGCACCATCAAACCAGCCCGACTTGGCACTGGTGCCACCTTGCATCTGGGAACCATGCTGCCTAGCGTGGATTTTCAGGAGCCAGCCGGCCACTCTCAGCCATAGGCCCCCAAACAAAACCCACGGCCCGTTTCCCTGGCAAACAAAATTAAGCTGCCCCGCTTCTGGATGGCAGATTGCAGGACGCACTTGGTAGTATCAAACCAGCCCGACTTGGCACTGGTGCCACCTTGGGTCTGGGAACCATCCTGCGTATGGTGGGTTCAAAGGAGCCAGCCGGCCACTCCCAGCCACAGGCCCCCAAATACAAACAACGGCGCTTTTCCCTGGAAAACAAAACTCGCCTGACAACTTTTTGATGGCAGATTGCAGGAGCCACTTGGTACTATCAAACCAGCCCAACTTGGCACTGGTGCCACCATGGGTCTGGTCACCATCCTGCCTATCGTAGCTTTTCAGGAGCCAGCCGGTCACTCCCAGCCATAGGTCCCCAGTCACAAACCTCGGCCCGTTTCCCTGGCAAACAAAAGTAAGCTGCCCCGCTTCTGGATGGCAGATTGCAGGAGCCACTTGGTACTATCAAACCAGCCCAACTTGGCACTGGTGCCACCTCTGGTCTGGGAACCATGCTGCGTAACACAGATTCTACGGCGCCAGTCGGCCACTCCCAGCCACAAGCCCCCAAACACAAACAACGGCGCTATTCTCTGGCAAACAAAACTCCACTGCCCCTCTTCTGGATGGCAAATTGCAGGACGCACTTGGTACTATAAAAACAGCCCGACTTGGCACTGGTGCCACCTTGGGTCTGGGAACCATCCTGCGTATTGATCTTTTTAATGAGACAGCCGGCCACTCCCAGCCATATGCACCCAAACACAACCCACGGCCCTTTTCTCTGGCAAACAAAACTCAACTGCACCGCTTCTGGATGGCAGATTGCAGGAGCCACTTGGTACTATGAAACCAGCCCTACTTGGCACTGGTGCCACCTTGGGTCTGGGAACCATGCTGCCTAGCGTGGATTTTAAGGAGCCAGCCGGCTACTCCCAGCCACAGGCCCCCAACAAAAACCACGGCCCTTTTTTCTGGCAAACAAAACTTAGCTGCCTCACTTCTGGATGGCAGATTGCAGGAGCCACTTGGTGTAATCAAACCAGCCCGACTTGGCACTGGTGCCACCTTGGGTCTGGGAACCATCCTGCGTATCGTGGATTCTAAGGAGCCAGCCGGCCACTCCCAGCCACAGGTCCCCAAACAAAATCAACGGCGCTGTTCCCTGGAAAACAAAACACGTCTGCCAACATTTTGATGGAGTTTGCAGGAGCCACTTGGTACTATCAAACCAGCCCGACTTGGCACTGGTGCCACCTTGGGTCTGGGAAACATCCTGCGTATCGTGGATTCTAAGGAGCCAGCCGGCCACTCCTAGCCACAGGCCCCCAGACAAAAACCTAGGCCTATTTCTCTGGCAAACAAAAGTAAGCTGCCCCGCTTCTGGATGGCAGATTGCAGGAGACACTTGGGACTATCAAACCAGCCCAACTTGGCACTGGTGCCACCTTGGATCTGGGAACCATGCTGTGTATCGTGGATATTCAGGGGCCACCCGGCCACTCTCAGCCATATGTCCCCAAACAGAAACCTCGGCCCGTTTCTCTGGCAAACAAAACTCAACTGCCCCTCTTCTGGATGGCAAATTGCAGGATGAACTTGATACTAAAACCGCAGGCCGACTTGGTAGTGGTGACACCTTGGGCCTGGGAACCATCATGCGTATCGAGCATTTTAAGGAGCCAGCCGGCCACTCCCAGCAATATGCCCCCAAAAACAATCCACGGAATTTTTCTCTGGCAAACAAAAATCAGCTGCCCCGCTTCTGGATGGCAGATTGCAGGAGCCACTTTGCACCATCAAACCAGCCCGACTTGGCACTGGTGCCACCTTGCATCTGGGAACCATGCTGCCTAGCGTGGATTTTCAGGAGCCAGCCGGCCACTCTCAGCCATAGGCCCCCATACAAAACCCACGGACCGTTTCCCTGGCAAACAAAATTAAGCTGCCCCGCTTCTGGATGGCAGATTGCAGGACGCACTTGGTAGTATCAAACCAGCCCGACTTGGCACTGGTGCCACCTTGGGTCTGGGAACCATCCTGCGTATCATGGATTTTCAGGAGCCAGCCGTCCACTGCCAGCCACAGGCCCCGAAACACAAACAACAGCCTTTTTCTCTGGCAAACAAAATTCAGCTGCCCCGCTTCTGGATGGCAGATTGCAGGAACCACTTGTTACTAACAAACCAGCCCGACTTGGCACTGGTGCCACCTTGGGTCTGGGAACCATCCTGCGTATCGTGGATTCTAAGGAGCCAGCTGGCCACTCCCAGCCACAGGCGCCCAAAACACACACAACGGTGCTTTTCCCTGGAAAACAAAACTCGCCTGCCAAACATTTGATGGCAGATTGCAGGAGCCACTTGGTACTATCAAACCAGCCCAACTTGGCACTGGTGCCACCATGGGTCTGGTCACCATCCTGCCTATCGTAGCTTTTCAGGTGCCAGCCAGCCACCCCCAGCCAGAGCCCCCTAGATAAATATTTCGGCCCGTTTCCCTGGCAAACAAAAGTAAGCTACCCCGCTTCTGGATGGCAGATTGCAGGAGCCACTTTGCACCATCAAACCAGCCAAACTTGGCACTGGTGCCACCTCTGGTCTGGGAACCATCCTGCGTATCGTGGGTTCTAAGGAGCCAGCTGGCCACTCCCAGCCACAGGCCCCCAAACACAAACAACGGCGCTTTTCCCTGGAAAACAAAACTCGCCTGCCAACTTTTTGATGGCAGATTGCCGGAGCCACTTGGTACTATCAAACCAGCCCAACTTGGCACTGGTGCCACCATGGGTCTGGTCACCATCCTGCCTATCGTAGCTTTTCAGGAGCCAGCCGGTCATACCCAGCCATAGGCCCCCAGACACAAACCTCGGCCCGTTTCCCTGGCAAACAAAAGTAAGCTGCCCCGCTTCTGCATGGCAGATTGCAGGAGCTATTTAGTACTATCAAACCAGCCCGACTTGGCACTGGTGACACCTCTGGTCTGGGAACCATCCTGCCTATCGTGGATTTTCAGGGGCCAGCCGGCCACTCTCAGCCATATGCCCCCAAAAACAAACCACGGCCCTTTTCTCTGGCAAACAAAACTCAACTGCCCCTCTTCTGGATGGCAAATTTTAGGACGCACTTTGTACTACGAAAACCGCCCGACGTGGCACTGGTGCCACCTTGTGTCAGGGAACCATCCTGCATATCGAGCTTTTTAAGGAGCCAGCAGGCCACGCCCAGCCATATACCCCCAAAAACAAACCACGGACCATTTCTCATGGAAACAAAAATCCGCTGCCCCGCGTCTGGATGGCAGATTGCAGGAGCCACTTTGCACCATCAAACCAGCCCGACTTGGCACTGGTGCCACCTTGGGTCTGGGAACAATCCTGCATATCGTGGATTCTAAGGAGCCAGCCGGCCACTCCCAGCCACAGGCCCCCAAACACAAACAACGGCGCTTTTCCCTGGAAAACAAAACTCGCCTGCCAACATTTTGATGGCAGATTGCAGGAGCCACTTGGTACTATCAAATCATCCCAACTTGGCACTGGTGCCACTATGGTTCTGGGAACCATCCTGCCTATTGTAGCTTTTCAGGAGCCAGCCGGTCACTCCCAGCCATAGGCCCCCAGACACAAACCTCGGACCGTTTCCCTGGCAAACAAAATTAAGCTGCCCCGATTCTGGATGGCAGATTGCAGGAGCCACTTGGTAGTGTCAAACCAGCCCGACTTGGCACTGGTGCCACCTTGGGTCTGGGAACCATCCTGCGTATCGTGGATTCTAAGCAGCCACCCGGCCACTCTGAGCCACAGGCGCCCAAACACAAACAACGGCGCTTTTCCCTGGAAAACAAAACTCGCCTGCCAACATTTTGATGGCAGATTGCAGGAGCCACTTGGTGCTATCAAACCAGCCCAACTTGGCACTGGTGCCACCATGGGTCTGGTCACCATCCTGCCTATCGTAGCTTTTCAGGAGCCAGCCGGTCACTCCCAGCCATAGACCCCCAGACACAAACCTCGGCCCGTTTCCCTGGAAAACAAAAGTAAGCTGCCCCGATTATGGATGGCAGATTGCAGGAGCCACTTGGTACTATCAAATCAGCCCAACTTGGCACTGGTGCCACCATGGGTCTGGTAAACATCCTGCCTATCATAGCTTTTCAGGAGCCAGCCGGTCACTCCCTGCCATAGGCCCCCAGACACAAACCTCGGCCCGTTTCCCTGGCAAACAAAAGTAAACTGCCCCGCTTTTGGATGGCAGATTGCAGGATGCATTTGGTACTATCAAACCTGCCCAACTTGGCCCTCGTGCCACCTTGGCTCTGGGAACCATGCTGCGTAACGTAGATTCTATGAGGACAGGCGGCCACTCCCAGCCACAGGCCTCTAAACAAAAACAACGGCGCTTTTCCCTGGAAAACAAAACTCGCCTGCCAACTTTTTGATGGCAGATTGCAGGAGCCACTTGGTACTATCAAACCAGCCCAACTTGGCACTGGTGCCACCATGGGTCTGGTCACCATCCTGCCTATCGTAGCTTTTCAGGAGCCAGCCGGTCACTCCCAGCCATAGGCCCCCAGACAAATATCTCGGCCCGTTTCCCTGGCAAACAAAAGTAAGCTGCCCCGCTTCTGGATGGCAGATTACAGCAGCCACATGGTACTATCAAACCAGGCCAACATGGCACTGGTGCCACCTTGGCTCTGGGAACCATCCTGCCTATCGTGGATTTTCAGGGGCCAGCCGGCCACTCTCAGCCATATGCCCCCAAACACATACCACGGCCCTTTGCTCTGGCAAACAAAACTCAACTGCCCCTCTTCTGGATGGCAAATTGCAAGACGCACTTGGTACTACGAAAACAGCCCGACTTGGCAGTGATGCCACCTTGGGTCAGGGAACAATCCTGCGTATCGATCTTTTTAAGGAGCCAGCCGGCCACGTCGAGCCATATACCCCCAAAAAATAACCACGGAACTTTTCTCCAGCAAACAAAAATCCGCTGCCCCGCGTCTGAATGGCAGATTTCAGGAGCTATTTAGTATTATCAAACCAGCCCGACTTGGCACTGGTGCCACCATGAGTCTGGTAACCATCCTGCCTATCGTAGCTTTTCAGTAGCCAGCCGGTCACTCCCAGCCATTGGCCCCCAGACACAAACCTCGGCCCGTTTCCCTGGCAAACAAAAGTAAGCTGACCCGCTTCTGGATGGCAGATTGCAGGAGCCACTTGGTACTATCAAACCAGCCCAACTTGGCACTGGTGCCACCTTGGCTCTGGGAACCATCCTGCGTATCCTGGGTTCAAAGGAGGCAGCCGGCCACTCCCAGCCACAGGCCTCTAAACAAGAACAACGGCGCTTTTCCCTGGAAAACAAAAGTCGCCTGACAACTTTTTGATGGCAGATTGCAGGAGCCACTTGGTACTATCAAACCAGCCCAACTTGGCACTGGTGCCACCATGGGTCTGGTCACCATCCTGCCTATCGTAGCTTTTCAGGAGCCAGCCGCTCACTCCCAGCCAAAGGCCCCCAGACAAATATCTCGGCCCGTTTCCCTGGCAAACAAAAGTAAGCAGCCCCGCTTCTGGATGGCAGATTGCAGGAGCCACATGGTACTATCAAACCAGGCCAACATGGCACTGGTGCCACCTCTGGTCTGGGAACCATCCTGCGTATCGTGGATTCTAAGGAGCCAGCTGGCCACTCCCAGCCACAGGCCCCCAAACACAAACAACGGTGCTTTTCCCTGGAAAACAAAACTCACCTGCCAACTTTTTGATGGCAGATTGCAGGAGCCACTTGGTACTATCAAACCAGCCCAACTTGGCACTGGTGCCACCATGGGTCTGGTCACCATCCTGCCTATCGTAGCTTTTCAGGAGCCAGCCGGTCACTCCCAGCCATAGGCCCCCAGACACAAAGCTCTACCCGTTTCCCTGGCAAACAAAAGTAAGCTACCCCGCTTCTGGATGGCAGATTGCAGGAGTCACGTTGCACCATCAAACCAGCCCGACTTGGCACTGGTGCCACCTCTGGTCTGGGACCCATCCTGCGTATCGTGGATTCTAAGGAGACAGCTGGCCACTCCCAGCCACAGGCCCCCAAACAAAAACAACGGCGCTTTTCCCTGGAAAACAAAACTCGCTTGCCAACTTTTTGATGGCAGATTGCAGGAGCCACTTGGTACTATCAAACCACCCCAACTTGGCAAGAAGTGGTTCCTGCAATCTGACATCCAGAAGCGGGGCAGCTTACTTTTGTTTGCCAGGGAAATGGACCGTTGTTTGTGTTTGGAGGCATATGGCTGGGAGTGGCCGACTGGCTCCTTAAAATCCACGATACGCAGCATGGTTCCCAGACCAGAGGTGGCACCAGTGCCAAGTCGGGCTGGTTTGATAGTACAAAGTGGCTCCTGCAATCTGCCATCCAGAAGCGGGGCAGCTTACTTTTGTTTGCCAGGGAAACGGGCCGGGCTTTCTGTCTCGGGGCCTATGGCAGGGAGTGACCGGCTGGCTCCTGAAAAGCTACGATAGGCAGGATGGTGACCAGACCCATGGTGGCACCAGTGCCAAGTTGGGCTGGTTTGATAGTACCAAGTGGCTCCTGCAATCTGCCATCAAAAAGTTGGCAGGCGAGTTTTGTTTTCCAGGGAAAAACGCCATTGTTTGTGTTTGGGGACCTGTGGTTGGGAGTGCCCGGCTGGCTCCTTAGAAACCACGATACGCAGCATGGTTACCAGACAAGAGGTGCCACCAGTGCCAAGTTGTGCTGGTTTGATACTACCAAGTGGTTCCTGCAATCTGCCATCCAGAAGCGGGGCAGCTTACTTTTGTTTGCCACGGAAACGGGCCGTTGTTTGTGTTTGGGGGCCTGTGGCTGGGAGTGGCCGACTGGCTCCTTAGAATCCACGATACGCAGGATGGGTCCCAGACCAGAGGTGGCACCAGTGCCAAGTCGGACTGGTTTGATAGTCCCAAGTGGCTCCTGCAAACTGCCATCCAGAAGCGGGGCAGCTTACTTTTGTTTGCCAGGGAAACGGGCCGAGGTTTGTGACTGGGGACCCATGGCTGGGAGTGACCGGCTGGCTCCTGAAAAGTTACGATAGGCAGGATTGTGACCAGACCCATGGTGGCACCAGTGCCAAGTTGGGCTGGTTTGATAGTACCAAGTGGCTCCTGTAATCTGCCATCAAATAGTTGGTAGGCGAGTTTTGTTTTCCAGGGAAAAGCGCCGTTGTTTTTGTTTGGGGGCCTGTGGTAGGGAGTGGCCGGCTGGCTAATTAGAATCCACGATACGCAGGATGGTTCCCAGACCAGAGGTGGCACCAGTGCCAAGTCGGGCTAGTTTGATGGTGCAAAGTGGCTCCTGCAATCTGCCATCCTGAAGCGGGGTAGCTTACTTTTGTTTGCCAGGGAAACGGGCCGAGCTTTTTGTCTTGGGGCCTATGGCGGGGAGTGACCGGCTGGCTCCTGAAAAGCTAAGATAGGCAGGATGGTGACCAGACCCATGGTGGCACCAGTGCCAAGTTGGGCTGATTTGATAAAACCAAGTGGCTCCTGCAATCTGCCATCAAAAAGTTGGCAGGAGAGTTTTGTTTTCCAGGGAAAAGCGCCGTTGTTTGTGTTTGGGGGCCTGTGGCTGGGAGTGGCCGGCTGGCTCCTTAGAATCCACGATACGCAGCATGGTATCCAGACCCAAGGTGGCACCAGTGCCAAGTTTTGCTGGTTTGATAGTACCAAGTGGTTCCTGCAATCTGCCATCCAGAAGCAGGGCAGCTTACTTTTGTTTGCCAGGGAAACGGGCCGTGGTTTTTGTCTGGGGGCCTATGGCTGAGAGTGACCGGCTGGCTCCTGAAAAGCTACGATAGGCAGGATGGTGACCAGACCCATGGTGGCACCAGTCCCAAGTTGGGCTGATTTGATAGTACCAAGTGGCTCCTGCAATCTGCCGTCAAAATTTGGCAGGCGAGTTTTTATTTTCCAGGGAAAAGCGCCGTTGTTTGTGTTTGGGGGCCTGTGGCTGGGAGTGGCCGGCTGGCTGCTTAGAATCCACGATACGCAGGATGGTTCCCAGACCCAAGGTGGCACCAGTGCCACGTCGGGCTAGTATGATGGTGCAAAGTGGCTCCTGCAATCTGCCATCCAGAAGCGGGGCAGCTTACTTTTGTTTGCCAGGGAAACGGTCCGAGCTTTGTGTCTCGGGGCCTATGGCTGGGAGTGACCGGCTGGCTCCTGAAAAGCTACGATAGGCAGGATGGTGACCAGACCCATGGTGGCACCAGTGCCAAGTTGGGCTGGTTTGATAGTACCAAGTGGCTCCTGCAATCTGCCATCAAAATGTCGGCAGGCGAGTTTTGTTTTCCAGGGAAAAGCGCCGTTGTTTGTGTTTGGGGGCCTGTGGCTGGGAGTGGCCGGCTGGCTCCTTAGAATCCACGATACGCAGGATGGTTCCCAGACCTGAGGTGGCACCAGTGCCAAGTCGGGCTGGTTTTATAGTACCAAGTGCATCCTGCAATCTGCCATCCAGAAGCGGGGCAGCTTACTTTTGTTTGCCAGGGAAACGGGCCGAGCTTTGTGTCAGGGGGCCTATGGCTGGGAGTGACCGGCTGGCTACTGAAAAGCTACGATAGGCAGGATGGTGACCAGACCCATGGTGGCACCAGTGCCATGTTCGGCTGATTTCATAGTACCAAGTGGCTCCTGCAATCTGCCATCAAAAAGTCGGCAGGCGAGTTTTGTTTTCCAGGGAAAAGTGCTGTTGTTTGTGTCTGCGGGCCTGTGGCTGGAGTGGCCGGCTGGCTCCTTAGAATCCACGATACGCAGCATGGTTCCCAGAACCAAGGTGGCACCAGTGCCAAGTTGGGCTGGTTTGATAGTACCAAGTGGTTCCTGCAATCTGCCATCAAAAAGATGGCAGGCGAGTTTTGTTTTCCAGGGAAAAGCGTCGTTGTTTGTGTTTGGGGGCCTGTGGCTGGGCGTGGCCGGCAGGCTCCTTAGAATCCACGATACACAGCATGGTTCCCAGACCCAAGGTGGCACCAGTCCCAAGTTGGGCTGGTTTGATAGTACCAAGTGGTTCCTGCAATCTGCCATCCAGAAGCGGGGCAGCTTACTTTTGTATGCCAGGGAAACGGGCCGAGGTTTGTGTCTGGGGGCCTATGGCTGGGAGTGACCGGCTGGCTCCTGAAAGGCTACGATAGGCAGGATGGTGACCAGACCCATGGTGGCACCAGTGCCAAGTTGGGCTGGTTTGATAGTACCAAGTGGCTCCTGCAATCTGCCATCAAAAAGTTGGCAGGCGAGTTTTGTTTTCCAGGGAAAAGCGCCGTTGTTTGTGTTTGGGGGCCTGTGGCTGGGAGTGGCCGGCTGGCTAATTAGAATCCACGACAGGCAGGATGGTTCCCAGACCAGAGGTGACACCAGTGCCAAGTCGGGCTAGTTTGATGGTGAAAAGCGGCTCCTGCAATCTGCCATCCAGAAGCGGGTTAACTTACTTTTGTTTGCCTGGGAAAAGGGCCGAGGTTTGTGTCTGGGGGCCTATGGCTGGGAGTGACCGGCTGTCTCCTGAAAAGCTACGATAGGCAGGATGGTGACCAGACCCATGGTGGCACCAGTGCCAAGTTGGGCTGGTTTGATAGTACCAAGTGGCTCCTGCAATCTGCCATCAAAAAGTTGGCAGGCGAGTTTGTTATCCAGGGAAAAGCGCCGTTGTTTTTGTTTGGGGGCCTGTGGTTGGGAGTGCCCGGCTGGCTCCTTAGAAACCACGATACGCAGCATGGTTACCAGACAAGAGGTGCCACCAGTGCCAAGTTGTGCTGGTTTGATACTACCAAGTGGTTCCTGCAATCTGCCATCCAGAAGCGGGGCAGCTTACTTTTGTTTGCCACGGAAACGGGCCGTTGTTTGTGTTTGGGGGCCTGTGGCTGGGAGTGGCCGACTGGCTCCTTAGAATCCACGATACGCAGGATGGGTCCCAGACCAGAGGTGGCACCAGTGCCAAGTCGGACTGGTTTGATAGTCCCAAGTGGCTCCTGCAAACTGCCATCCAGAAGCGGGGCAGCTTACTTTTGTTTGCCAGGGAAACGGGCCGAGGTTTGTGACTGGGGACCTATGGCTGGGAGTGACCGGCTGGCTCCTGAAAAGTTACGATAGGCAGGATTGTGACCAGACCCATGGTGGCACCAGTGCCAAGTTGGGCTGGTTTGATAGTACCAAGTGGCTCCTGTAATCTGCCATCAAATAGTTGGTAGGCGAGTTTTGTTTTCCAGGGAAAAGCGCCGTTGTTTTTGTTTGGGGGCCTGTGGTAGGGAGTGGCCGGCTGGCTAATTAGAATCCACGATACGCAGGATGGTTCCCAGACCAGAGGTGGCACCAGTGCCAAGTCGGGCTAGTTTGATGGTGCAAAGTGGCTCCTGCAATCTGCCATCCTGAAGCGGGGTAGCTTACTTTTGTTTGCCAGGGAAACGGGCCGAGCTTTTTGTCTGGGGGCCTATGGCGGGGAGTGACCGGCTGGCTCCTGAAAAGCTAAGATAGGCAGGATGGTGACCAGACCCATGGTGGCACCAGTGCCAAGTTGGGCTGATTTGATAAAACCAAGTGGCTCCTGCAATCTGCCATCAAAAAGTTGGCAGGAGAGTTTTGTTTTCCAGGGAAAAGCGCCGTTGTTTGTGTTTGGGGGCCTGTGGCTGGGAGTGGCCGGCTGGCTCCTTAGAATCCACGATACGCAGCATGGTATCCAGACCCAAGGTGGCACCAGTGCCAAGTTTTGCTGGTTTGATAGTACCAAGTGGTTCCTGCAATCTGCCATCCAGAAGCAGGGCAGCTTACTTTTGTTTGCCAGGGAAACGGGCCGTGGTTTTTGTCTGGGGGCCTATGGCTGAGAGTGACCGGCTGGCTCCTGAAAAGCTACGATAGGCAGGATGGTGACCAGACCCATGGTGGCACCAGTCCCAAGTTGGGCTGATTTGATAGTACCAAGTGGCTCCTGCAATCTGCCGTCAAAATTTGGCAGGCGAGTTTTTATTTTCCAGGGAAAAGCGCCGTTGTTTGTGTTTGGGAGCCTGTGGCTGGGAGTGGCCGGCTGGCTGCTTAGAATCCACGATACGCAGGATGGTTCCCAGACCCAAGGTGGCACCAGTGCCAAGTCGGGCTAGTATGATGGTGCAAAGTGGCTCCTGCAATCTGCCATCCAGAAGCGGGGCAGCTTACTTTTGTTTGCCAGGGAAACGGTCCGAGCTTTGTGTCTCGGGGCCTATGGCTGGGAGTGACCGGCTGGCTCCTGAAAAGCTACGATAGGCAGGATGGTGACCAGACCCATGGTGGCACCAGTGCCAAGTTGGGCTGGTTTGATAGTACCAAGTGGCTCCTGCAATCTGCCATCAAAATGTCGGCAGGCGAGTTTTGTTTTCCAGGGAAAAGCGCCGTTGTTTGTGTTTGGGGGCCTGTGGCTGGGAGTGGCCGGCTGGCTCCTTAGAATCCACGATACGCAGGATGGTTCCCAGACCTGAGGTGGCACCAGTGCCAAGTCGGGCTGGTTTTATAGTACCAAGTGCATCCTGCAATCTGCCATCCAGAAGCGGGGCAGCTTACTTTTGTTTGCCAGGGAAACGGGCCGAGCTTTGTGTCGGGGCCTATGGCTGGGAGTGACCGGCTGGCTACTGAAAAGCTACGATAGGCAGGATGGTGACCAGACCCATGGTGGCACCAGTGCCATGTTCGGCTGATTTCATAGTACCAAGTGGCTCCTGCAATCTGCCATCAAAAAGTCGGCAGGCGAGTTTTGTTTTCCAGGGAAAAGTGCTGTTGTTTGTGTCTGCGGGCCTGTGGCTGGAGTGGCCGGCTGGCTCCTTAGAATCCACGATACGCAGCATGGTTCCCAGAACCAAGGTGGCACCAGTGCCAAGTTGGGCTGGTTTGATAGTACCAAGTGGTTCCTGCAATCTGCCATCAAAAAGATGGCAGGCGAGTTTTGTTTTCCAGGGAAAAGCGTCGTTGTTTGTGTTTGGGGGCCTGTGGCTGGGCGTGGCCGGCAGGCTCCTTAGAATCCACGATACACAGCATGGTTCCCAGACCCAAGGTGGCACCAGTCCCAAGTTGGGCTGGTTTGATAGTACCAAGTGGTTCCTGCAATCTGCCATCCAGAAGCGGGGCAGCTTACTTTTGTTTGCCAGGGAAACGGGCCGAGGTTTGTGTCTGGGGGCCTATGGCTGGGAGTGACCGGCTGGCTCCTGAAAGGCTACGATAGGCAGGATGGTGACCAGACCCATGGTGGCACCAGTGCCAAGTTGGGCTGGTTTGATAGTACCAAGTGGCTCCTGCAATCTGCCATCAAAAAGTTGGCAGGCGAGTTTTGTTTTCCAGGGAAAAGCGCCGTTGTTTGTGTTTGGGGGCCTGTGGCTGGGAGTGGCCGGCTGGCTAATTAGAATCCACGACAGGCAGGATGGTTCCCAGACCAGAGGTGACACCAGTGCCAAGTCGGGCTAGTTTGATGGTGAAAAGCGGCTCCTGCAATCTGCCATCCAGAAGCGGGTTAACTTACTTTTGTTTGCCTGGGAAAAGGGCCGAGGTTTTTGTCTGGGGGCCTATGGCTGGGAGTGACCGGCTGTCTCCTGAAAAGCTACGATAGGCAGGATGGTGACCAGACCCATGGTGGCACCAGTGCCAAGTTGGGCTGGTTTGATAGTACCAAGTGGCTCCTGCAATCTGCCATCAAAAAGTTGGCAGGCGAGTTTGTTATCCAGGGAAAAGCGCCGTTGTTTTTGTTTGGGGGCCTGTGGCTGGGAGTGGCCGGATGGCTAATTAGAATCCACGATACGCAGCATGGTTCCCAGACCTGAGGTGGCACCAGTGCCAAGTTGGGCTGGTTTGATACTACCAAGTGCGTCCTGCAATCTGCCATCCAGAAGCGGGGCAGCTTACTTTTGTTTGCCAGGGAAACGGGCCGAGGTTTTGTCTGGGGGCCTATGGCAGGGAGTGACCGGCTGGCTCCTGAAAAACTACGATAGGCAGGATGGTGACCAGACCCATGGTGGCACCAGTGGCAAGTTGGGCTGGTTTGATAGTACCAAGTGGCTCCTGCAATCTGCCATCAAAATGTTGGCAGGCAAGTTTTGTTTTCCAGGGAAAAGCGCCGTTGTTTGTGTTTGGGGGCCTGTGGCTGGGAGTGGCCGGCTGGCTCCTTAGAATCCAAAATACGCAGGATGGTTCCCAGACCTGAGGTGGCACCAGTGCCAAGTTGGGCTGGTTTGATTGTAGCAAATGGTTCCTGCAATCTACCATCCAGAAGCGGGTCAGCTTACTTTTGTTTGCCAGGGAAACGGGCCGAGGTTTGTGTCTGGGGGCCTATGGCTGGGAGTGACCGGCTGGCTCCTGAAAAGCTACGATAGGCAGGATGGTGACCAGACCCATGGTGGCACCAGTGCCATGTTCGGCTGATTTCATAGTACCAAGTGGCTCCTGCAATCTGCCATCCAGACGCGGGGCAGCGGATTTTTGCTTGCTGGAGAAAAGTTCCGTGGGTTTTTTTTGGGGGTATATGGCTGGACGTTGCCGGCTGACTCCTTAAAAACATCGATACGCAGGATGGTTCCCTGACCCAAGGTGGCATCACTGCCAAGTCGGGCTGTTTTCGTAGTACCAAGTGGCTCCTGCAATTTGCCATCCAGAAGAGGGGCAGTTGAGTTTTGTTTACCAGAGAAAAGGGCCGTGGTTTGTGTTTTGGGGCATATGGCTGAGAGTGGCCGGCTGGCGCCTGAAAATCCACGATAGGCAGGATGGTTCCCAGAGCCAAGGTGGCACCAGTGCCATGTTGGCCTGGTTTGATAGTACCATGTGGCTCCTGCAATCTGCCATCCAGAAGCGGGGCAGCTTACTTTTGTTTGCCAGGGAAACGGGCCGAGGTATTTGTCTGGGGGCCTAAGGCTGGGAGTGACCGGCTGGCTCCTGAAAAGCTACGATAGGCAGGATGGTGACCAGACCCATGGTGGCACCAGTGCCAAGTTGGGCTGGTTTGATAGTACCAAGTGGCTCCTGCAATCTGCCATCAAAATGTTGGCAGGCGAGTATTGTTTTCCAGGGTAACGCGCCGTTGTTTTTGTTTAGAGGCCTGTGGCTGGGAGTGTCCGCCGGTCCTCTTAGAATCTAGGTTACGCAGCATGGTTCCCAGAGCCAAGGTGGCACCAGTGCCAAGTCGGGCTGGTTTGATAGTAGCAAGTGGTTCCTGCAATCTGCCATCCAGAAGAGGGGCAGCTTACTTTTGTTTGCCAGGGAAACGGGCCGAGGTATTTCTCTGGGGGCCTATGGCTGGGAGTGACCGGCCGGCTCCTGAAAAGCTAAGATAGGCAGGATGTTTACCAGACCCATGATGGCACCAGTGCCAAGTTGGGCTAATTTGATACTACCAAGTGGCTCCTGCAATCTGCCATCCAGAAGCGGGGCAGCTTACTTTTGTTTGCCAGGGAAACGGGCCGACGTTTGTGTCTGGGGGTTTATGGCTGGGAGTGACCGGCTGGCTCCTGAAAAGCTACGATAGGCAGGATGGTGAGCAGACCCATGGTGGCACCAGTGCCAAGTTGGGCTGGTTTGATAGTACCAAGTGGCTCCTGCAATCTGCCATCAAAATGTTGGCAGGCGAGTTTTGTTTTCCAGGGAAAAGCGCCGTTGTTTGTGTTTGGGCGCCTGTGGCACGGAGTGGCCGGGTGGCTGCTTAGAATCCACGATACGCAGGATGGTTCCCAGACCCAAGGTGGCACCAGTGCCAAGTCGGGCTGTTTTGACACTACCAAGTGGCTCCTGCAATCTGCCATCCAGAATCGGGGCAGCTTAATTTTGTGTGCCAGGGAAACGGTCCGAGGTTTGTGATGGGGGCCTATGGCTGGGAGAGACCGGCTGGCTCCTGAAATGGTACAATTGGCAGGATGGTTCCCAGACCCATAGTGGCACCAGTGCCAAGTTGGGATGATTTGATAGTACCAAGTGGCTCCTGCAATCTGGAGGTCTGGATGGTCTGGTCACCATCCTGCCTATCGTAGCTTTTCAGGAGCCAGCCGGTCACTCTCAGCCATAGGCCCCCAGACAAAAACCACGGCCCGTTTCCCTGGCAAACAAAAGTAAGCTGCCCTGCTTCTGGATGGCAGATTGCAGGAACCACTTGGTACTATCAAACCAGCAAAACTTGGCACTGGTGCCACCTTGGGTCTGGATACCATGCTGCGTATCGTGGATTCTAAGGAGCCAGCCGGCCACTCCCAGCCACAGGCCCCCAAACAAAAACAACGGCGCTTTTCCCTGGAAAACAAAACTCTCCTGCCAACTTTTTGATGGCAGATTGCAGGAGCCACTTGGTTTTATCAAATCAGCCCAACTTGGCACTGGTGCCACCATGGGTCTGGTCACCATCCTGCCTATCTTAGCTTTTCAGGAGCCAGCCGGTCACTCCCCGCCATAGGCCCCCAGACAAAAAGCTCGGCCCGTTTCCCTGGCAAACAAAAGTAAGCTACCCCGCTTCAGGATGGCAGATTGCAGGAGCCACTTTGCACCATCAAACTAGCCCGACTTGGCACTGGTGCCACCTCTGGTCTGGGAACCATCCTGCGTATCGTGGATTCTAATTAGCCAGCCGGCCACTCCCTACCACAGGCCCCCAAACAAAAACAACGGCGCTTTTCCCTGGAAAACAAAACTCGCCTACCAACTATTTGATGGCAGATTACAGGAGCCACTTGGTACTATCAAACCAGCCCAACTTGGCACTGGTGCCACCATGGGTCTGGTCACAATCCTGCCTATCGTAACTTTTCAGGAGCCAGCCGGTCACTCCCAGCCATAGGTCCCCAGTCACAAACCTCGGCCCGTTTCCCTGGCAAACAAAAGTAAGCTGCCCCGCTTCTGGATGGCAGATTGCAGGAGCCACTTGGGACTATCAAACCAGTCCGACTTGGCACTGGTGCCACCTCTGGTCTGGGACCCATCCTGCGTATCGTGGATTCTAAGGAGCCAGTCGGCCACTCCCAGCCACAGGCCCCCAAACACAAACAACGGCCCGTTTCCGTGGCAAACAAAAGTAAGCTGCCCCGCTTCTGGATGGCAGATTGCAGGAACCACTTGGTAGTATCAAACCAGCACAACTTGGCACTGGTGGCACCTCTTGTCTGGTAACCATGCTGCGTATCGTGGTTTCTAAGGAGCCAGCCGGGCACTCCCAACCACAGGCCCCCAAACAAAAACAACGGCGCTTTTCCCTGGATAACAAACTCGCCTGCCAACTTTTTGATGGCAGATTGCAGGAGCCACTTGGTACTATCAAACCAGCCCAACTTGGCACTGGTGCCACCATGGGTCTGGTCACCATCCTGCCTATCGTAGCTTTTCAGGAGACAGCCGGTCACTCCCAGCCATAGGCCCCCAGACACAAACCTCGGCCCTTTTCCCAGGCAAACAAAAGTAAGTTAACCCGCTTCTGGATGGCAGATTGCAGGAGCCGCTTTTCACCATCAAACTAGCCCGACTTGGCACTGGTGTCACCTCTGGTCTGGGAACCATCCTGCCTGTCGTGGATTCTAATTAGCCAGCCGGCCACTCCCAGCCACAGGCCCCCAAACACAAACAACGGCGCTTTTCCCTGGAAAACAAAACTCGCCTGCCAACTTTTTGATGGCAGATTGCAGGAGCCACTTGGTACTATCAAACCAGCCCAACTTGGCACTGGTGCCACCATGGGTCTGGTCACCATCCTGCCTATCGTAGCCTTTCAGGAGCCAGCCGGTCACTCCCAGCCATAGGCCCCCAGACACAAACCTCGGCCCGTTTCCCTGGCATACAAAAGTAAGCTGCCCCGCTTCTGGATGGCAGATTGCAGGAACCACTTGGTACTATCAAACCAGCCCAACTTGGGACTGGTGCCACCTTGGGTCTGGGAACCATGCTGTGTATCGTGGATTCTAAGGAGCCTGCCGGCCACGCCCAGCCACAGGCCCCCACACACAAACAACGACGCTTTTCCCTGGAAAACAAAACTCGCCTGCCATCTTTTTGATGGCAGATTGCAGGAACCACTTGGTACTATCAAACCAGCCCAACTTGGCACTGGTGCCACCTTGGTTCTGGGAACCATGCTGCGTATCGTGGATTCTAAGGAGCCAGCCGGCCACTCCAGCCACAGGCCCGCAGACACAAACAACAGCACTTTTCCCTGGAAAACAAAACTCGCCTGCCGACTTTTTGATGGCAGATTGCAGGAGCCACTTGGTACTATGAAATCAGCCGAACATGGCACTGGTGCCACCATGGGTCTGGTCACCATCCTGCCTATCGTAGCTTTTCAGTAGCCAGCCGGTCACTCCCAGCCATAGGCCCCCTGACACAAAGCTCGGCCCGTTTCCCTGGCAAACAAAAGTAAGCTGCCCCGCTTCTGGATGGCAGATTGCAGGATGCACTTGGTACTATAAAACCAGCCCGACTTGGCACTGGTGCCACCTCAGGTCTGGGAACCATCCTGCGTATCGTGGATTCTAAGGAGCCAGCCGGCCACTCCCAGCCACAGGCCCCCAAACACAAACAACGGCGCTTTTCCCTGGAAAACAAAACTCGCCTGCCGACATTTTGATGGCAGATTGCAGGAGCCACTTGGTACTATCAAACCAGCCCAACTTGGCACTGGTGCCACCATGGGTCTGGTCACCATCCTGCCTATCGTAGCTTTTCAGGAGCCAGCCGGTCACTCCCAGCCATAGGCCCCGAGACACAAAGCTCGGACCGTTTCCCTGGCAAACAAAAGTAAGCTGCCCCGCTTCTGGATGGCAGATTGCAGGAGCCACTTTGCACCATCATACTAGCCCGACTTGGCACTGGTGCCACCTTGGGTCTGGGAACCATCCTGCGTATCGTGGATTCTAAGCAGCCAGCCGGCCACTCCCAGCCACAGGCCCCCAAACACAAACAACGGCGCTTTTCCCTGGAAAATAAAAACTCGCCTGCCAAATTTTGACGGCAGATTGCAGGAGCCACTTGGTACTATCAAATCAGCCCAACTTGGGACTGGTGCCACCATGGGTCTGGTCACCATCCTGCCTATCGTAGCTTTTCAGGAGCCAGCCGGTCACTCTCAGCCATAGGCCCCCAGACAAAAACCACGGCCCGTTTCCCTGGCAAACAAAAGTAAGCTGCCCTGCTTCTGGATGGCAGATTGCAGGAACCACTTGGTACTATCAAACCAGCAAAACTTGGCACTGGTGCCACCTTGGGTCTGGATACCATGCTGCGTATCGTGGATTCTAAGGAGCCAGCCGGCCACTCCCAGCCACAGGCCCCCAAACACAAACAACGGCGCTTTTCCCTGGAAAACAAAACTCTCCTGCCAACTTTTTGATGGCAGATTGCAGGAGCCACTTGGTTTTATCAAATCAGCCCAACTTGGCACTGGTGCCACCATGGGTCTGGTCACCATCCTGCCTATCTTAGCTTTTCAGGAGCCAGCCGGTCACTCCCCGCCATAGGCCCCAAGACAAAAAGCTCGGCCCGTTTCCCTGGCAAACAAAAGTAAGCTACCCCGCTTCAGGATGGCAGATTGCAGGAGCCACTTTGCACCATCAAACTAGCCCGACTTGGCACTGGTGCCACCTCTGGTCTGGGAACCATCCTGCGTATCGTGGATTCTAATTAGCCAGCCGGCCACTCCCTACCACAGGCCCCCAAACAAAAACAACGGCGCTTTTCCCTGGAAAACAAAACTCGCCTACCAACTATTTGATGGCAGATTACAGGAGCCACTTGGTACTATCAAACCAGCCCAACTTGGCACTGGTGCCACCATGGGTCTGGTCACAATCCTGCCTATCGTAGCTTTTCAGGAGCCAGCCGGTCACTCCCTGCCATAGGTCCCCAGTCACAAACCTCGGCCCGTTTCCCTGGCAAACAAAAGTAAGCTGCCCCGCTTCTGGATGGCAGATTGCAGGAGCCACTTGGGACTATCAAACCAGTCCGACTTGGCACTGGTGCCACCTCTGGTCTGGGAACCATGCTGCGTATCGTGGATTTTAAGGAGCCAGTCGGCCACTCCCAGCCATATGCCTCCAAACACAAACAACGGTCCATTTCCCTGGCAAACAAAAGTAAGCTGCCCCGCTTCTGGATGTCAGATTGCAGGAACCACTTCTTGCCAAGTTGGGGTGGTTTGATAGTACCAAGTGGCTCCTGCAATCTGCCATCAAAAAGTTGGCAAGCGAGTTTTGTTTTCCAGGGAAAAGCGCCGTTGTTTTTGTTTGGGGGCCTGTGGCTGGGAGTGGCCAGCTGTCTCCTTAGAATCCACGATACGCAGGATGGGTCCCAGACCAGAGGTGGCACCAGTGCCAAGTCGGGCTGGTTTGATGGTGCAACGTGACTCCTGCAATCTGCCATCCAGAAGCGGGGTAGCTTACTTTTGTTTGCCAGGGAAACGGGTAGAGCTTTGTGTCTGGGGGCCTATGGCTGGGAGTGACCGGCTGGCTCCTGAAAAGCTACGATAGGCAGGATGGTGACCAGACCCATGGTGGCACCAGTGCCAAGTTGGGCTGGTTTGATAGTACCAAGTGGCTCCTGCAATCTGCCATCAAAAAGTTGGCAGGTGAGTTTTGTTTTCCAGGGAAAAGCACCGTTGTTTGTGTTTGGGGGCCTGTGGCTGGGAGTGGCCAGCTGGCTCCTTAGAATCCACGATACGCAGGATGGTTCCCAGACCAGAGGTGGCACCAGTGCCATGTTGGCCTGGTTTGATAGTACCATGTGGCTCCTGCAATCTGCCATCCAGAAGCGGGGCTGCTTACTTTTGTTTGCCAGGGAAACGGGCCGAGATATTTGTCTGGGGGCCTTTGGCTGGGAGTGAGCGGCTGGCTCCTGAAAAGCTACGATAGGCAGGATGGTGACCAGACCCATGGTGGCACCAGTGCCAAGTTGGGCTGGTTTGATAGTACCAAGTGGCTCCTGCAATCTGCCATCAAAAAGTTGTCAGGCGACTTTTGTTTTCCAGGGAAAAGCGCCGTTGTTCTTGTTTAGAGGCCTGTGGCTGGGAGTGGCCGGCTGCCTCCTTTGAACCCAGGATACGCAGGATGGTTCCCAGAGCCAAGGTGGCACCAGTGCCAAGTTGGGCTGGTTTGATAGTACCAAGTGGCTCCTGCAATCTGCCATCCAGAAGCGGGTCAGCTTACTTTTGTTTGCCAGGGAAACGGGCCGAGGTTTGTGTCTGGGGGCCAATGGCTGGGAGTGACCGGCTGGCTACTGAAAAGCTACGATAGGCAGGATGGTTACCAGACTCATGGTGGCACCAGTGCCAAGTCGGGCTGGTTTGATAATACTAAATAGCTCCTGAAATCTGCCATTCAGACGCGGGGCAGCGGATTTTTGTTTGCTGGAGAAAAGTTCCGTGGTTATTTTTTGGGGGTATATGGCTCGACGTGGCCGGCTGGCTCCTTAAAAAGATCGATACGCAGGATTGTTCCCTGACCCAAGGTGGCATCACTGCCAAGTCGGGCTGTTTTCGTAGTACCAAGTGCGTCTTGCAATTTGCCATCCAGAAGAGGGGCAGTTGAGTTTTGTTTGCCAGAGCAAAGGGCCGTGGTATGTGTTTGGGGGCATATGGCTGAGAGTGGCCGGCTGGCCCCTGAAAATCCACGATAGGCAGGATGGTTCCCAGAGCCAAGGTGGCACCAGTGCCATGTTGGCCTGGTTTGATAGTACCATGTGGCTGCTGTAATCTGCCATCCAGAAGCGGGGCAGCTTACTTTTGTTTGCCAGGGAAACGGGCCGAGATATTTGTCTGGGGGCCTATGGCTGGGAGTGACCGGCTGGCTCCTGAAAAGCTACGATAGGCAGGATGGTGACCAGACCCATGGTGGCACCAGTGCCAAGTTGGGCTGGTTTGATAGTACCAAGTGGCTCCTGCAATCTGCCATCAAAAAGTTGGCAGGCGAGTTTTGTTTTCCAGGGAAAAGCGCCGTTGTTTTTGTTTAGAGGCCTGTGGCTGGGAGTGGCCGCCTGTCCTCGTAGAATCTACGTTACGCAGCATGGTTCCCAGAGCCAAGGTGGCACGAGGGCCAAGTTGGGCAGGTTTGATAGTACCAAATGCATCCTGCAATCTGCCATCCAAAAGCGGGGCAGTTTACTTTTGTTTGCCAGGGAAACGGGCCGAGGTTTGTGTCTGGGGGCCTATGGCAGGGAGTGACCGGCTGGCTCCTGAAAAGCTATGATAGGCAGGATGTTTACCAGACCCATGGTGGCACCAGTGCCAAGTTGGGCTGATTTGATAGTACCAAGTGGCTCCTGCAATCTGCCATCCATAATCGGGGCAGCTTACTTTTGTTTTCCAGGGAAACGGGCCGAGGTTTGTGTCTGGGGGTCTATGGCTGGGAGTGACCGGCTGGCTCCTGAAAAGCTACGATAGGCAGGATGGTGACCAGACCCATGGTGGCACCAGTGCCAAGTTGGGCTGGTTTGATAGCACCAAGTGGCTCCTGCAATCTGCCATCAAAATGTTGGCAGGCGAGTTTTGTTTTCCAGGGAAAAGCGCCGTTGTTTGTGTTTGGGCGCCTGTGGCTCAGAGTGGCCGGGTGGCTGCTTAGAATCCACGATACGCAGGATGGTTCCCAGACCCAAGGTGGCACCAGTGCCAAGTCGGGCTGGTTTGACACTACCAAGTGGCTCCTGCAATCTGCCATCCAGAATCGGGGCAGCTTAATTTTGTTTGCCAGGGAAACGGTCCGAGGTTTGTGTCTGGGGGCCTATGGCTGGGAGTGACCGGCTGGCTCCTGAAAAGCTACAATAGGCAGGATGGTTCCCAGAACCATAGTGGCACCAGTGCCAAGTTGGGATGATTTGATAGTACCAAGTGGCTCCTGCAATCTGCCATCAAAATGTTGGCAGGCGAGTTTTGTTTTCCAGGGAAAAGCGCCGTTGTTTGTGTTTGGGGGCCTGTGGCTGGGAGTGGCCGGCTGGCTCCTTAGAATCCACGATATGCAGGATTGTTCCCAGACCAGAGGTGGCACCAGTGCCAAGTCGGGCTGGTTTGATGGTGCAAAGTGGCTCCTGCAATCTGCCATCCAGACGCGGGGCAGCGGATTTTTGTTTCCATGAGAAATGGTCCGTGGTTTGTTTTTGGGGGTATATGGCTGGGCGTGGCCTGCTGGCTCCTTAAAAAGCTCGATATGCAGGATGGTTCCCTGACACAAGGTGGCACCAGTGCCACGTCGGGCGGTTTTCGTAGTACAAAGTGCGTCCTAAAATTTGCCATCCAGAAGAGGGGCAGTTGAGTTTTGTTTGCCAGAGAAAAGGGCCGTGGTTTGTTTTTGGGGGCATATGGCTGAGAGTGGCCGGCTGGCCCCTGAAAATCCACGATAGGCAGGATGGTTCCCAGACCAGAGGTGTCACCAGTGCCAAGTCGGGCTGGTTTGATAGTACTAAATAGCTCCTGCAATCTGCCATGCAGAAGCGGGGCAGCTTACTTTTGTTTGCCAGGGAAACGGGCCGAGGTTTGTGTCTGGGGGCCTATGGCTGGGTATGACCGGCTGGCTCCTGAAAAGCTACGATAGGCAGGATGGTGACCAGACCCATGGTGGCACCAGTGCCAAGTTGGGCTGGTTTGATAGTACCAAGTGGCTCCGGCAATCTGCCATCAAAAAGTTGGCAGGCGAGTTTTGTTTTCCAGGGAAAAGCGCCGTTGTTTGTGTTTGGGGGCCTGTGGCTGGGAGTGGCCAGCTGGCTCCTTAGAACCCACGATACGCAGGATGGTTCCCAGACCAGAGGTGGCACCAGTGCCAAGTTTGGCTGGTTTGATGGTGCAAAGTGGCTCCTGCAATCTGCCATCCAGAAGCGGGGTAGCTTACTTTTGTTTGCCAGGGAAACGGGCCGAAATATTTATCTAGGGGGCTCTGGCTGGGGGTGGCTGGCTGGCACCTGAAAAGCTACGATAGGCAGGATGGTGACCAGACCCATGGTGGCACCAGTGCCAAGTTGGGCTGGTTTGATAGTACCAAGTGGCTCCTGCAATCTGCCATCAAATGTTTGGCAGGCGAGTTTTGTTTTCCAGGGAAAAGCACCGTTGTGTGTGTTTTGGGCGCCTGTGGCTGGGAGTGGCCAGCTGGCTCCTTAGAATCCACGATACGCAGGATGGTTCCCAGACCCAAGGTGGCACCAGTGCCAAGTCGGGCTGGTTTGTTAGTAACAAGTGGTTCCTGCAATCTGCCATCCAGAAGCGGGGCAGCTGAATTTTGTTTGCCAGAGAAAAAGGCTGTTGTTTGTGTTTCGGGGCCTGTGGCTGGCAGTGGACGGCTGGCTCCTGAAAATCCATGATACGCAGGATGGTTCCCAGACCCAAGGTGGCACCAGTGCCAAGTCGGGCTGGTTTGATACTACCAAGTGCGTCCTGCAATCTGCCATCCAGAAGCGGGGCAGCTTAATTTTGTTTGCCAGGGAAACGGTCCGTGGGTTTTGTATGGGGGCCTATGGCTGAGAGTGGCCGGCTGGCTCCTGAAAATCCACGCTAGGCAGCATGGTTCCCAGATGCAAGGTGGCACCAGTGCCAAGTCGGGCTGGTTTGATGGTGCAAAGTGGCTCCTGCAATCTGCCATCCAGAAGCGGGGCAGCTGATTTTTGTTTGCCAGAGAAAAATTCCGTGGATTGTTTTTGGGGGCATATTGCTGGGAGTGGCCGGCTGGCTCCTTAAAATGCTCGATACGCATGATGGTTCCCAGGCCCAAGGTGTCACCACTACCAAGTCGGCCTGCGGTTTTAGTATCAAGTTCATCCTGCAATTTGCCATCCAGAAGAGGGGCAGTTGAGTTTTGTTTGCCAGAGAAACGGGCCGAGGTTTCTGTTTGGGGACATATGGCTGAGAGTGGCCGGGTGGCCCCTGAATATCCACGATACACAGCATGGTTCCCAGATCCAAGGTGGCACCAGTGCCAAGTTGGGCTGGTTTGATAGTCCCAAGTGTCTCCTGCAATCTGCCATCCAGAAGCGGGGCAGCTTACTTTTGTTTGCCAGAGAAATAGGCCTAGGTTTTTGTCTGGGGGCCTGTGGCTAGGAGTGGCCGGCTGGCTCCTTAGAATCCACGATACGCAGGATGTTTCCCAGACCCAAGGTGGCACCAGTGCCAAGTCGGGCTGGTTTGATAGTACCAAGTGGCTCCTGCAAACTCCATCAAAATGTTGGCAGACGTGTTTTGTTTTCCAGGGAACAGCGCCGTTGATTTTGTTTGGGGACCTGTGGCTGGGAGTGGCCGGCTGGCTCCTTAGAATCCACGATACGCAGGATGGTTCCCAGACCCAAGGTGGCACCAGTGCCAAGTCGGGCTGGTTTGATTACACCAAGTGGCTCCTGCAATCTGCCATCCAGAAGTGAGGCAGCTAAGTTTTGTTTGCCAGAAAAAAGGGCCGTGGTTTTTGTTGGGGGCCTGTGGCTGGGAGTAGCCGGCTGGCTCCTTAAAATCCACGCTAGGCAGCATGGTTCCCAGACCACCTTGGCTCTGGGAACCATCCTGCGTATCGTGGATTCTAAGGAGCCAGCTGGCCACTCCCAGCCACAGGCCCCAAAACACACACAACGGCGCTTTTCCCTGGAAAACAAAACTCGCCTGCCAACTTTTTGATGGCAGATTGCAGGAGCCACTTGGTACTATCAAACCAGCCCAACTTGGCACTGGTGCCACCATGGGTCTGGTCACCATCCTGCCTATCGTAGCTTTTCAGGAGCCAGCCGGTCACTCCCAGCCATAGGCCCCCAGACACAAACCTCGGCCTGTTTCCCTGGCACACAAAAGTAAGCTACCGCACTTCTGGATGGCAGATTGCAGGAGCCACTTTGCACCATCAAACCAGCCCAACTTGGCACTGGTGCCACCTTGGCTCTGGGAACCATGCTGTGTAACCCGGATTCTAAGAAGACAGGCAGCCACTGCCAGCCACAGTCCTCCAAACAAAATCAACGGCGCTTTTCCCTGGAAAACAAAACTCGCCTGACAACTTTTTGATGGCAGATTGCAGGAGCCACTTGGTACCATCAAACCAGCCCAACTTGGCACTGGTGCCACCTTGGGTCTGGGAACCATCCTGCCTATTGTTGCTTTTCAGGAGCCAGCCGGTCACTCCTAGCCCTAGGCCCCCAGTCATAAACCTCGGCCCGTTTCCCTGGCACACAAAAGTAAGCTACCCCGCTTCAGGATGGCAGATTGCAGGAGCCACTTTTCACCATCAAACCAGCCCGACGTGGCACTGGTGCCACCTTGGGTCTGGGAACCATCCTGCGTATCGTGTGTTCTAAGGAGCCAGCCGGCCACTCCCACCAACAGTCCCCCAAACACAAACAACGGCGCTTTTCCCTGGAAAACAAAACTGGCCTGCCAACTTTTTGATGGCAGATTGCAGGAGCCACTTGGTACTATCAAACCAGCCCAACTTGGCACTGGTGCCACCATGGGTCTGGTCACCATCCTGCCTATCGTAGCTTTTCAGGAGCCAGCCGGTCACTCCCAGCCATAGGCCCCCAGACACAAACCTCGGCCCGTTTCCCTGGCAAACAAAAGTAAGCTGCCCCGCTTCTGCATGGCAGATTGCAGGTGCTATTTAGTACTATCAAACCAGCCCGACTTGGCACTGGTGCCACCTCTGGTCTGGGAACCATCCTGCCTATCGTGGATTTTCAGGCGCCAGACGGCCACTATCAGCCATATGCCCCCAAAAACAAACCACGGCCCTTTTCTCTGGTAAACAAAACTCAACTGCCCCTCTTCTGGATGGCAAATTTTAGGACGCACTTTGTACTACGAAAACCGCCCGACTTGGCACTGGTGCCACCTTGGGTCAGGGAACCATCCTGCCTATCGTAGCTTTTTAAGGAGCCAGCAGGCCACGCCCAGCCATATAGCCCCAAAAACAAACCACGGACCATTTCTCTTGGAAACAAAAATCCGCTGCCCCGCGTCAGGATGGCAGATTGCAGGAGCCACGTTGCACCATCAAACCACCCCGACTTGGCACTGGTGCCATCTTGGATCTGGGAACCATCCTGCCTATCGTAGCTTTTCAGGAGCCAGCCGGTTACTCCCAACCATAGGCCCCCAGACAGAAAGCTCTGCCCGTTTCCCTGGCAAACAAAAGTAAGCTACCCCGCTTCTGGATGGCAGATTGCAGGAGCCACTTGGTACTAACAAACCAGCCCAACTTGACACTCGTGCCACTTTGGGTCTGGGAACCATGCTGCGTAACGTAGATTCTAAGGCGCCAGGCGGCCACTCCCAGCCACAGGCCCCCAAATACAAACAACGGCGCTTTTCCCTGGAAAACAAAACTCGCCTGCCAGCTTTTTGATGGCAGATTGCAGGAGCCACTTTTCACCATCAAACCAGCCCAACTTGGCACTGGTGCCACCTCTGGTCTGGGAACCATCCTGCGTATCGTGGATTCTAAGGAGCCAGCCGGCCACTCCCTGCCACAGGCCCCCAAACACAAACAACGGCGCTTTTCCCTGGATAACAAACTCGCCTGCCAACTTTTTGATGGCAGATTGCAGGAGCCACTTGGTACTATCAAACCAGCCCAACTTGGCACTGGTGCCACCATGGGTCTGGTCACCATCCTGCCTATCGTAGCTTTTCAGGAGCCAGGCGGTCACTCCCAGCCATAGGCCCTGAGACACAAACCTCGGCCCGTATCCCTGGCAAACAAAAGTAAGCTACCCAGCTTCTGGATGGCAGATTGCAGGAGCCACTTGGTACTATCAAACCAGCCCAACTTGGCACTGGTGCCACCTCTGGTCTGGGAACCATGCCGCGTATCGTGGATTCTAAGGAGCCAGCCGGCCACTCCCAGCCACAGGCCCCCAAACAGAAACAACGGCGCTTTTCCCTGGAAAACAAAACTCGCCTGCCAACTTTTTGATGGCAGATTGCAGGAGCCACTTGGTACTATCAAACCAGCCCGACTTGGCACTGGTGCCACCATGGGTCTGGTCACCATCCTGCCTATCGTGGATTCTAATTAGCCATCTGTCCACTCCCAGCCACAGGCCCCCAAACAAAAACAACGGCGCTTTTCCCTGGAAAACAAAACTCGTCTGCCAACTTTTTGATGGCAGATTGCAGGAGCCACTTGGTACTATCAAACCAGCCCAACTTGGCACTGGTGCCACCTTGGGTCTGGGAACCATGCTGCGTATCGTGGATTATAAGGAGCCAGCCGGCCACTCCCAGCCACAGGCCCCCAAACACAAACCACAGCGCTTTTCCCTGGAAAACAAAATTCGCCGGCCAACTTTTTGATGGCAGATTGCAGGAGCCACTTGGTACTATCAAATCAGCCCAACTTGGCACTGGTGCCACCATGGGTCTGGTCACCATCCTGCTTATCGTAGCTTTTCAGGAGCCAGCCGGTCACTCCCAGCCATAGGCGCCCAGACACAATGCTCTGCCCTTTTCCCTGGCAAACCAAAGTAAGCTGCCCCGCTTCTGGATGGCAGATTGCAGGAACCACTTGGTACTATAAAACCAGCCCGACTTGGCACTGGTGCCACCTCTGGTCTGGGAACCATGCTGCGTATCGTGGATTCTAAGGAGCCAGCCGGCCACTCCCAGCCACAGGCCCCCAAAAAAAATCAACGGCGCTTTTCCCTGGAAAACAAAACTCGCCTGCCAAAATTTTGATGGCAGATTGCAGGAGACACTTGGTACTATCAAACCAGCCCAACTTGAAACTGGTGCCACCATGGGTCTGGTCACCATCCTGCCTATCTTAGCTTTTCAGGAGCCAGCCGGTCACTCCCAGCCATAGGCCCCCAGACACAAAGCTCGGCCCGTTTCCCTGGCAAACAAAAGTAAGCTGCCCCGCTTCTGGATGGCAGATTGCAGGAGCCACTTGGTACTATCAAACAAGCCCAACTTGGCACTTGTGCCACCTTGGGTCTGGGAACCATCCTGCGTATCGTGGATTCTAAGGAGCCAGCCGGTCACTCCCAGCCACAGGCCCCCAAACACAAACCACAGCGCTTTTCCCTGGAAAACAAACCCGCCTGCCGACATTTTGATGGCAGATTGCAGGAGCCACTTGCTGCTATCAAATCAGCCCAACTTGGCACTGGTGCCACCATGGGTCTGGTCACCATCCTGCCTATCGTAGCTCTTCAGGAGCCAGCCGGTCACTCCCAGTCATAGGCCCCCAGACACAAAGCTCGGCCCGTTTCCCTGGCAAACAAAAGTAAGCTGCCCCGCTTCTGGATGGCAGATTGTAGGACGCACTTGGTACTATCAAACCAGCCCGACTTGGCACTGGTGCCACCTCTGGTCTGGGAACTATGGTGCGTATCGTGGATTCTAAGGAGCCAGCCGGCCACTCCCAGCCATAGGCACCCAAACACAAACAACGGCGCTTTTCCCTGGAAAACAAAACTCGCCTGCCAACTTTTTGATGGCAGATTGCAGGAGCCACTTGGTACTATCAAACCAGCTCAACTTGGCACTGGTGCCACCATGGGTCTGCTCACCATCCTGCCTATCGTAGCTTTTCAGGAGCCAGCCGGTCACTCCAAGCCATAGGCCCCCAGACAAAAACCTCGGCCCGTTTCCCTGGCAAACAAAAGTAAGCTGCCCCGCTTCTGCATGGCAGATTGCAGGAGCTATTTAGTACTATCAAACCAGCCCGACTTGGCACTGGTGCCACCATGGGTCTGGTCACCATCCTGCCTATCGTAGCTTTTCAGGAGCCAGCCGGTCACTCCCAGCCATAGGCCCCCAGACAAAAACCTCGGCCCGTTTCCCTGGCAAACAAAAGTAAGTTATCCCGCTTCTGGATGGCAGATTGCAGGAGCCACTTTTCACCATCAAACCAGCCCAACTTGGCACTGGTGCCACCTCTGGTCTGGGAACCATCCTGCGTATCGTGGATTCTAAGGAGCCAGCCGGCCACTCCCTGCCACAGGCCCCCAAACACAAACAACGGCGCTTTTCCCTGGATAACAAACTCGCCTGCCAAATTTTGATGGCAGATTGCAGGAGCCACTTGGTACTATCAAACCAGCCCAACTTGGCACTGGTGCCACCATGGGTCTGGTCACCATCCTGCCTATCGTAGCTTTTCAGGAGCCAGGTGGTCACTCCCAGCCATAGGCCCTGAGACACAAACCTCGGCCCGTATCCCTGGCAAACAAAAGTAAGCTGCCCCGCTTCTGGATGGCAGATTGCAGGAGCCACTTGGTACTATCAAACCAGCCCAACTTGGCACTGGTGCCACCTCTGGTCTGGGAACCATGCCGCGTATCGTGGATTCTAAGGAGCCAGCCGGCCACTCCCAGCCACAGGCCCCCAAACAGAAACAACGGCGCTTTTCCCTGGAAAACAAAACTCGCCTGCCAACTTTTTAATGGCAGATTGCAGGAGCCACTTGGTACTATCAAATCAGCCCAACTTGGCACTGGTGCCACCATGGGTCTGGTCACCATCCTGCCTATCGTAGCTTTTCAGGAGCCAGCCGGTCACTCCCAGCCATAGGCCCCCAGACACAAACCTCGGCCCGTTTCCCTGGCAAACAAAAGTAAGCTACCCCGCTTCTGGATGGCAGATTGCAGGAACCACTTTGCACCATCAAACTAGCCCGACTTGGCACTGGTGCCACCTCTGGTCTGGGAACCATGCTGCGTATCGTGGATTCTAAGGAGCCATCCGTCCACTCCCAGACACAGGCCCC